>NW_025318693.1:4988636-5640454 GCF_018153725.1 Drosophila mojavensis | reverse complement strand
AACTGGCAAAAGACGAAATTAACATTTGCTCAAATGCACTGGCCGAGAGACGAGGCGTCTCGGGAACGGGCAACACCCGCCGACAGACATCAAGTCAGATGGGAATCAGCATTGCTGTCGGAGCAGGGGACAGGGCACTGAATCAGGCGCTTCGTCAGTTCGACTGATTGCCTTTGCCTCTCACAGGCTGTCGCGTGTGTCTCTCTCTCTCTCTCTCTCTCTTCCTCTCTATGTGTGTGTGTGGATTGTTTTCCTTTCCATTTGTTTATAGGACTTACAAGTCTTTGCTGTGCGGCTTGTGGCAGCGATTCGCCAGTTAAAATTATCGACAATAATGTCAACAAGTTTTTGCGTAAATTTACGCTGCGATTCCCTGGGATACTCGTTGAGCCACCGACTGCCGATGGACCTGCTGGCTGATGGACCCGCTGGCCGCTGGCCGCTGGCCGCTGTTGCTGGCGATCAGCTTTGCTGCTGGCGTGCAGGTGATCAATGTTTGCGATCAACTGCTCCAACCGGAAAGAACGACTCAAAGTTGACTGCAATTTAAGCGCCCAAACTACACTGAAAATAAATTAACAATCTTTGTTTACATATTTGTATGTCGCTCTGTGACTATTAGAGAACAAACTCCTTAACTTGAGAATAGATGGGAATAGATTCTCAAGAGTTGGTCTATATATTATATATCTATTTATTCTCTTGTGACGGTTTACTTAATTATACTTTCTTTCAGTGTACTCCTGCCCACCTGCACCCTCCCCTTCTCTCTCTCTCTCTCGTTGTCTAAGCATAAGTATGTCGTTCTATACTATCTCTCTTGCTCTTATCCTCTTTGTCTCCTTCAGTATTTGAGTCAAAGATGTGGCTCGTCATCGACGCTCTGTGCCGATGGCATTAATTCGATAATGCATAAAAATAAGGAATACGCTTCATTGGACTCTAATTGCTAAACGCAAACAGAGACAACAGCAACTACAGCAACAACACACATTGAAGATGACAACGAGAGTTGGAACTGGCTCAGCTGGGTTCCCAAGCTGGCCAAACGCAGTGCTGCAAGTGCAACAGCGTCCCAGCATTTGATGGGCCTGCAGCCTCGAGTTGGGGGCCCTTGGCCAAGCAGCGGGCGGATGATCGGCGACTGCCCCAACAACGTTGCGTGTAATTAAAACGCAAACTTGTACTGAGCCGTTGGAGCGAGCCATGGAGAGTGTGGAGGGAGTGAAGCTCGAGAACGGGCCAAGTAGGTGAAAGACGACTAAGCCGAGCGCAGGCTGATTTCTTGAAAGATTTGTAAACGTAAACTTTCGAAAAAGAAGAAATAAACCAGAAGTAAATATCGACAAACAGCGTCGTGGTCGGAAAAAAATTAAGAAAAACTTAAATGAGTTGAAAATTCCACACAACTGCGTGAGAAGTCGCCGCCGTCGTCGTCGATACGGCTGTTGGAGCTGAAGTTGCAGTCCGGAGTCGCTGCTTTAGTATTGGGTATTGTTGTTATTGTTTTTTAGGTTTTTTTTTTTTTTCATTTGCGGTTGGTTTATGCATTGGCTTAAACGGCCTCAGTCACAACAACAGCAACAGCAACAACAACGTTGCATTTATTGATCGCCGCGTACCGATTATTGTTTAAACTGTTTTCAATGCGTTTACTCTGTGTAAATATTATTTTTTCAATTTATGAGCCACGTACCCCGACGAGGATGCTGTCCGGATGAGTCGAAGATACCAT
Source organism: Drosophila mojavensis (assembly GCF_018153725.1). Lineage (NCBI taxonomy): Eukaryota > Metazoa > Arthropoda > Insecta > Diptera > Drosophilidae > Drosophila > Drosophila mojavensis. Next base: position 5,638,719 of record NW_025318693.1, on the reverse strand, counting down.
CAGGCCCAGAGCGATCCCCCGACTGACAGACGACAGACAGTCTGTCTCCCTCCAGTTGCGTTGGCGCGCAGACAAATCAGCAATATCAATTGGAAATCGAATTCGCAGTCGAAATTGGAGATCCTCAAGATACATAATGAAATGCTCATCATTAAGATGATGTCTCATGCACTCGGCTTACATTTCTGCCGAAATATTTTAATGCCATTCATTTATTGCCGCTTAACGGCAATTGCATCAGAATTGCAGTGTAATTGGCATTCCCGAGTTGCAATTATAATTTTGACAAGAGACGAGTTCAATTGGCAATGGGAAAGTTTATGGTTGAGGCGGCAACAAAAGGGATTCTTTTATGGAAATATGCTATGTATTTGGAAATGCTTCAGAAAATATAGACATTAAAAATAGCTAAGTAAAATATTTTTTATTTTATTTATCTTATTCATTTTCAAGCTATCAATATCGTGTGCAATATTAAAAAGCAGTATAATAAATCAAAATAAAAAATATTTTAAGAATTAGCTATCCACTACTATTCTACTACTATTCTACTACTATTATAATACTATTCTACTACTATTCCAATTCTATTCTACTACTATTCTACTACGATTCTACAGCAAGTATTCTACTACAATGACATTACGATTCTAGTACTATTCTACTACTACTACTACTACTACTATTTTACTACACCTCTACTATTATTCTACTAATATTCAAAATCCAAAGGAATGGCAAAAGGAATGACTTTGAAATAAAAAACATTGACAAACAATAAAACAAAAAACAAACATTTAAAAAAAAAAATTTAAAATAACAAAACCAAATACAAAAAAAAAAAAAAATAATAATAATAAATAAATAAATAAAATAAAATAAATAAATCGCTTTTTATATTGCACAAAAAAATAAGAAACTGGCTCACAGCTTTAAGCTGGCCATAAGTGCGACAGCTGTAGATAACTCAATTAAATGTGTCTCTAATAATAAATAGATATAGATATAGATATTTGTGGATACATGGGGTCGATCTGTATTGGCGCACAGCACGTCAAGAGCTCATTTGGTAAAACGAACATTTGTAGACAGGCGCCATCTAATGCCAATGTTTCAGACAAAAATCTAAGCCAGTTTCAGAGTCGACGGCAAAGTCAGAGTCGGAGTCGGAGTCGGAGTTGGAGTTGGAGTCATCTCCAGCCAGGAGACACTGCGTGCGACTTGGAGTTCATGCTGGGTGCGACAAGCTGCCAAAGATCAAACGTTGTTGTCACGACCGGGCAGCAGGTGGAAGTGTGTTGATGACGACGCTGATGATGATGATAATGATGATGATGATGCGAGCGCGCACTTACAGTAAGTCATTTTGAAATTGGCCAAAAGTAGCCGCGTTTTTAAGAGGCAGGCTGTCAGGTAAGCTGGCTGTACAATCATAATTATCATTATGACGTTGGCCAGTTGGAGATGATGCAACATGTGGCACGCACACACACTCAGTCACTCAGTCAGTCAGTCAGTCAGTCAGTCATGCACTCAGTCAGACATGATAAATGCATGACCATGTAGCTCTGATCTAATTAATAGGCTGCATAGTTTTTGCACCTGCGTTCGGCTGCGTGGAAATTTGTTAGTTTTACTTTCGGTTTTCCAATCACCGTCACCATCGCGCACAAATCACATATCAGCTCCGATTCACAATTTATATGGCAAAACACGAACGGCTACGCGGTACGTGCGTTTGGGACCCACGTTTATGTCCAGTTGCAGTCCCAGCCCCAGCGCCAGCCCCAGCCCCAGCGCCAGCCCCAGCTCCAGCTCCAGCCCCCAACTACCGGCAACACTATTAATTTGTATGATATAATCGCTTTGGGGAGGCGTGTACCCTCAATTCGCGCCATGTACCGAAATTAGTTGCCATTTTCATTGATTGATGGGAATCCATAATAAATGTTAAACTGCTATTAAAGTCATGTAGCTTGTTTTGATTGCTACCAATGAATGTAATCATACTAAAGCTGGCTTCATGTGCTCTTAATTTATGGTAGCTTTTCCAAACATTTGTAAATCATATTATATGATTACATGTGATTCATATATGAATATATATTTATGTAAAGAAAAGTTTTCAAATAACATTTCAATCGAAAAGACTTGCATATATGTAATTATTGGAGAAACTGGTTCTTGATGGATATGTAGATATTACACAGTCTGGCTTTTCATTTTAAAAGAACTCAATAAATGTGGATATGTAAAGAAAAGCAACGTAATTCTTATATTTTCTTTATGTCTAATAAATTTAGTTAAAATTGTATGACTATAAATTTACATAAAAAGTAGAATATAAAATATTGTATTGTATTGTACTGTATTGTCTTATAATGTATCTTCAACTTTCTCCAGTTATATAAACAATTTAATTAAGACATTGGCAGTTAGCATGCGTTAATAGTGGAGTGAGGCAATCGTAAATCTATTTAACGAGGAGCTGGCCTAAGCCAGCAGCTCCATTGACCATGTTGGTGGGGCAACGCTAATTGGATATTCACACTTTTACACATTTGGGGTGGCGTAAATGAGCCACAGAAAAAGCGCCACACCCAAAATAGGCAACTGGTAAGCGCCATTAAACAGAGCAGAAAAAGAGAGTAGGAGATAGAGATAGAGATAGAGAGAGGGAGATGCACATACGCAAACCAGCTCAACTTGAGACAAGTGCGAGTGCAGCAGCTTATGGCTGAGATGGGAAATGGTAACAAAAGCCAACTCCAGCTAACGAGAGCGAGTGTATGAGACCCCAAAAATAGGCATACCAATGTGTGCGCATGCGCGGAATTTATGGTGACATTTGAGTGATTCGCGCAACGTGTCATGAGCAGCTCTCGAGGATCTGGACAGCAGCAGCAGCAGCAGCAGCAGCACCAGCAATGGCAGCAGCAGCAATGGCAGCAGCAGTTTGGTGTAAAGGCCAATTAAATTGGCAGAGAATTGGAACACTGAGCGGCGACTGTCTGACTTATGGGCCAGGAGCATGTAATTGCATTGAAGAAGGCCAGTTGGCTTTTCAACTCTGCCGATTATCCCAGCTGCTGTGTGCTGCATCAGTGCGCATTCCAGGCTATTCACTCTACATAAGTGGCACACGAAATTAGCGTAATTTCCAGGCAACGCCGACGCAGCATTCGACTGGACAAGTGTCAAAGTGAAAGAGGCGAATTCTCGCACAGGTTGCACTTCTTGGGAAATGCAAAGCATTCAAAGTCGGACGGCCGATCGGTCGCTCGGTCGGTCACACACTTTCTGATCTTGGCATGGCGATAAGAAGGCTCGACCCCTTTGCGCATATGGCACACATAACGATTATTCCATATTTACTTATTGTATGTACTTACTTATTGCCAGCTCCCAGGACTCGGCACCAGACTCAGAGCCCAAGCCCAAGCCCAAGCCCAAGCCCCAGCCCTGGCACAGGCACAAACCGAGTCACAGACGCAGGCATATTATTTGCGCGATTAAATTGATCGCGGCTGCCTCTATCTCCCTCTCTCTCTCTCACCCTCTTTCTCTTCTTCTCGCGACTCTCCTTCAGGCTTTCAGAGGCACTGACTCCTACTGTGTCTGTGCTCAGTTGCCGTTCGAGGCTTCTGCGGCAGTCAACTTCACGCTTCGCTCAAGCATCACCAAATAAATTTCATTGAGCGTTCCTGCACAGTGGGCTGTATAACTCAAATATTTACAAAAATGGGCTATGAAAGCTCTGGAATGGAAATTTAAATATATACATACATATACATACAGTATACATATATATTCTTCAATTTTTTATTTGCAATAATTCTTATATTATATAATAAGCAAATTTTTTATCAATAACTAACAATTATCGGATGTTTCGAGCTCCAATAAGCTTAATAGATATATTAACATATTTACATATTCTTAGCTAAATCTACATCATTGAAATTTCAGCTTAAAATATTGCACAATATTTATAATTTAAGAAAAGCTTTCTTTGCTTATTTGAGCATAGCAAAAGTCGTAGGCTTTTTCATGCTTTAGGTCACTGTGCATTGGCAGAGTTACTGTTGTTGCAACAGCACTCTGTGTGATCCATGGCGATGCGCTTGTGAAGCTGCAGCTCCTTGTGCTGGTGCGCATTCCAAGTACTTTACCTTTACCTTTGCCTTTGCCTGTGCCTGTGCCTTTACCTTTACCTTTACCTCTACCTTTAACTTTGCCTTTACCTTTGCGTTTACCTTTAGGTTTAGCTTAGTTTTACCTTGGCATTTTAGCTTTTGAGCGCTGATGCTGCATGCCGCAGCGCATGCTTCATCTGTTGCATGTAGTTACCGCTTTCATGGCTAAGTGGTTGGCTGGACATGGTCATCTTATTTCTTTTGTGTTTAGGTGCATAGCCTGCGACCCCCCTGCTGGATGCTGTCCCTGCTGTCGTCATCGTCGTCGTCGTCGTCGTCATCGTCGTCGTCGTTGTCGTCGTCATCCTCGTCCACTCCTTGTGGCTGTTCCTTTTGCTGTTGCGTGTCACGTACAAGCAATTCGCATGTTTCAAAAATGCTTTAGACATGGCCCTCTGTTTGTCTCGGTGCTGGTGGTTTGGTTTTTAGGTGGCTTGCAGCAGCCGCATCGGGCGGTTTTTGGGTTTGATAGTCGCCATCAAGTTCGACTCGGGTCGGCTGCGTTCTGGGCGCGGCGGGAATTGGCTGAAGCACATACTTGAGCGCATACTTAAAAATAAATGTTAATTCTTTTATTTATTTCCTTTGTCAGATTAAACGGTTTAAAGGTTACATGCGGACCCTCGAAAGCTGCCCGCTGTAATGGCTGCTGTTTAAATCAGTCACGAGCTATGAAATAATTCACATAATGATCACCAATAAATATCCACTGAGCTTGCCAGGAAAATCAATTAATAAAAGGCTAAGCGTATCCTTAATTCACATAAACGTATTCTTCACAAAGTTCCCTAAGACTAGCTGAGGCAGTCATAAACTAGATGTCAGTCCTACATAATCCTTTCATGAACCTGCTGAACTCTGTGTAAGTGAAGCCATTCTTCACTCGCTCGCACTTCCTAATTAAACGAGCTCAGTGCCTTGCCCAGCTCTGGTGATATACCTGCCAGATTGCGGGCAACTCCCTTGGGGCACACACACACCCAGCTGAGGCGAGTCCAGTACCAGTTCTCACGCTGCGTCCGATCACCTTTTGGTGACCAGCGCAAACCAGTACACATCAATCTGGCTGTGTCAACACCCCGGCTGGCGACATCCGCCAGCGCCAGTTGGAGCTATCTAGGAGCAAGGACTGCGGAGCCAGAGACGCAGATTGAGACGAGTTGGCAATGGCACCGGTTACCACCAACTGTTACTCCTGTCGACGTGCGATGCCCTAAAAGGATGTTGCACTCCTATTGACTTGTTAATGTGATCACTTTAACTGACCCAAATATAGTCAAACGTTTCAATTTGTGCAACGCTTTTGGGCAATTGATAGCCATGCAGCCAGCCAGCCAACAGAAGTCAACCTACAGTCAGTCTAACTCGAGCTCACACAGACTCAGTTCCACTCAAAGTCGCTGTCTGAGCTTCAGCTTCAGTCCGAGTCATAGTTCCAGTCCCAGTCTCAGTCCCAGTTACAATCGCAGTTCATCGTCACCAGCGGACAACGCGTAACGCGGTGCAGACCGCCTTTGGCTTTAGGTCTTTGTTGGGTACAGCTTTTTGCCAGTTAAGTTGTTGGTAGAGGCTGCCTGGCTTCCTCTTGTCTTAGATCGTCTGACGCCAGTTGACAGATTACCCCGAGGCTAAAAGTCGCTGTCTCTGCGCAGCTTATTTGGGTTTGTGTTTTGGCTTCGCTGGTGTTGATGAGTCAGTGATATGACCATGGTTGGGCAATGGAAGAGATCTGTATAGGTGTATTTGAATTACGCTCAATGTAAAGCGGTTGTTGGCTCAAGCAAAGTGTCTATGCATAAATAAATAGAGTTTAGGTAGACGACGAGATGCCAGATCTGTTGAGTTCTATTTTAAGAGATAATATGACTTTCCCTTTCGATTCTTGTTACTTGATAAGGTCTTTGATAGCTGATAAAGACAATTTGTCTAAGCCCTGGTAAGCCCGCTCTAGGCCTTATAGATGACAGGAATATACTGTAACAATTTGCATCCTAGTCATGATCATTATATATAAGCTCTCCTGCAGCCTATCATCCGAGTCGGAGGCCACACGCTACGCCAGCAATCATTGATCATCCGTAAAGTTTGCTTGCTTATATTGAAACATTAAAGGCGACCATGGGCAGGAGGAATGCCAGAGATCGTGGAGAGGACAACATCATTGAGGATTTTTGTTAAAACGCATTTCATTAACCTGCTGCAGCGCGAAGTGCAGTCGGGGCCAACTGGACCCACTATATGAGAAGTTATGAGCGAACGTGAGGCGCAGCATGATGCAGAGACCCATGGATGCCAGCTCTGGTGTAATTTTTGGCCAGCCAGTCGGCCAGCCAGGCAGCCGGCCAGCCAGCCATTTCTAAGATTATGAAAAGTGGCTCTCGCCGTTGCGTATGCTCGCATCTTCAAAGGCTCAAATGCAGCCAGTTCTGCAATCGGGCTGCGACGATCGGCGGCGCAGTCAGTGCCAGCATCCCAGAGACGCCAACCAAAGAGCCTTAGCCTAAGTGCAATGCTCAGCATGTGCAGTCGTCGTTGCCCAAAACCTGAGTCTCGGCCAGCCATGTATTGGGCATTTTAAGGGCTTCAAAGTGGGTGTCTCTGTGTGTGTCTGTGTGTGTTTCGCTCAAATGCTCCTCAAGCTGCTGTCTCCTTTGGTATGCCATGTGAGTGTCTGTGCGCGTGTGTGTGTGCTCAATAGGTGGTCATTATCACGACTTCGCGTCCTATGGGTTTAGGCTGCGCTGCATCGTTTGCAGCAGATAGCTGAAAATGATGGAACGATGCAATCTTTCAGGCATTTAATGAATTCTATGAGCAGCTTCAGTTTTACACTGAAAGTATTCGAATTTTAAAGTATTACTAAATCTACAATATTATTTATTTATTTATAAGCTGAACATATGAAAATATACGATATTTACACTACTGCCTTTCGCATCTACTTAAATTACTCATACGCCATGTGAGCCAGAAATATTTAGTAGCCAAATGCCTCTCACAATTATTTCTACCCAACTTTTAGTAGAGTAGCGAACAAATGTTGAATGTTTTCTGTTGTTGTTAAAAATCTCAGCAGCAGCAGCAGCAGCAGCCACAACCACAGCAGTAGGACCGGCAGCTGCGGCCAACCACATTTTCAACTGCTGTTCTACTTAATTTGCCGCTGCGTGCGTTGCCGATTTGGATGAGGATGCACCACCATCGCTACGCCACCGCCGGCAGTGAGACAGCAAGACAGCGAGACAGTGAGACAGCGAGAGACAGGGCTCCCACTCTTGCTCCGCACAGGTCGCCAGCGGTGCAGCACCACCGAGCATCATCTGCTGACCAGAGCTACAACAACAATTACCGCATTACCGACGCGCCGTTGACTGAGTGACTGAGTATAAGGATGAGGACGTTGAGGGCGTCGTGACGCGGTGGTGCTGGTGGTGGTGCTGTTGCTGGTGGCGGTGCCCAAGTGACTTCTGCGCCACTTTTGCGGGGCCGCGGCTCGGTTTTACTTATTTGATTTGTTTATGCAGATTAAATGCAAACGATCTTGATAATGACATTAACCGACAGAAGAAGAAGACGACAGCGTCAGGGACACGAAATGAGAGAGAGACTGGAACTGAAACTGGGACTGCAACTGCGACTGCGACTGTGGCTGTTGCTGGGACTCTGTGTTGTCTGGATTGTTAACTTGACAGCTTTTGAAGGCAGTTTCGTGAGCCTCGCACCGCAATCGCCATGAAGCACGGCTGGAGCACCGGCTGAAGGCGGGCGGGAGACCGCCAGCGAATCAGCCAGCCGCTGCTTTGGGCTGACCCAGCACCGTTTTTGGTCAATGTGCTTAAAATGAATGCCCCGAAACCGAAACGCGCCTGAACTTTAGCTCCTCTCGCCTCCCCTCTCGCCAGCTCTCCAACAGCTTGTAGCCTAATTAGTTGAAAACGGATTACGCTGGCCAGCAGACAACAACTGGAGTGCGGCTGCTCTGGCCAGTCGAGTCGAGCGCCTGTCGGCCCCAATAAGCCAAACGTCGCTGCTCATTAAACTCTTACACCTTGCCAGCTGATACGGATACCGTTGGCCATATTAAATGCAAAACTGAAGTTCGTAAAATCACAGACTCTTCAAAATCTTGCTGATGTCATAAACAAAATGCTCAACGAGCTTTACAGCACAATTAACATTAAGCATTCAAGCACTTGGCTTTGCTCTGCTGCTCAACGGCGTTTTGGCTGAGCGTTAAAAATCGCCATAAAATTGCCAACAGGAGAAAAAAAAAAAACACCGCTTTAAATTGCGGACTTCATAAATTCGTTGGCTAAAAATGATTTAAAAACAAAAAGGAATAAAAAGCAAGCCAAAAAACTGAATGCCTACCATATTTTTATGCTTGACGCATGCGCAAACTGCTTCCGTGGCGTGTGTGTTTTTTATGTGTGTGTGGGTTTTTTTTTTGAGCTCAGTTTCTATTGGTGCGATCCATCGATCCAATACCCGAACCGAGTTGCCTGCTGCATTATCATTTAGCGACGTTTTTGCGACTTTTCCTTTACATTTCCGGTGCAGAGTCGAAATTAATCAACAGCTTCATGGTTATCGTGCTCAATATCATCAGCGGACTGAGCCGACAGAGTCAGCGACCGCATCATCAGGAGGATTGGAGGATCGGGTCCACACACACACACACACATACACATCGACAAGTCTCATCATAATTATCGTCGGCTTGTTTTTTTTCGTAATTCGCATTTAGATTTTGAGTGTTTTTTACTTGATTTCTGTTGCCTGCTTCACGCTTAAATGAAAGGATTTCGTTTAAAAGGGACTTTAGACTTAATTATGTATGCTTCGCTTTGTTTTTGTTTTCCCCCTTTTCAATGGGAAAGTATAATTATTATTTATTGATATACATACAATTTAAATCAATTTTATTAAATTAAATTCAGATGAGTGAGAGTGCTTTGAAATTTGAGAAAAATACAATATCTATATGAAAACTTATAGATGTTGAATTAAAATAAAATATAATTAATATATAAATTAAATTATTAAAATATTAATTAAAATATTATTATTATATAAATTATTTGCATTTTCAATATTAAATTGAGTGCAGCTCTGAGTGATATCCTACCTCTATAAGCTATAAGCCTTGCAATCTTAATGCCCGCACCAAAGGCGCACAAGAAGCGAAAAGCAAAAGGAGGAAAAAACGGCAAAACTTAAAAGTGAAAGCTTCGGGACAAAGTCATTCGAAATCAGCTTAATGCCTGCATTTCATCTTCATCTTAGACACAAACAAACTGCAAACCGACAACTCGCAGTTATTGAAATTCAATGTAAATCTATGGTGATATGTCATACAGGCGTAGAAAATGCAACGAAGACAGGCCACAGCTGAGGCTTGCGACTTGAGGCATGTGGCTTGAGGCTTGAGGCTCAGTTGCAGGCTTTGTGGTGCCTGAGTCAGGTGCTCTGCGGCCATGCCATGCTTCCCACCACAGAGTCAATGCGAATTTCAAAACGAAAGCCAATCGCGCACGTCATCGATATTTTGTAAATGCATTAAATATATGTATTTAATTCGAGTTGGCCAAAACCAAACCGAACCACGATACCGGCGAGCCTGCAACAGGTAACTGCCGCGTTTCGTTCGTGCCTGTCGCAGTTGCATTGCAAAACTTGTCAAACGCAAACGCAATCGATACGAATATCAATCAAATCCAAAGAAAAGAAAACGTCTGAGCTCTAGGCGGAGTAGTGGACTCGAAGATACTCTGTAACAGATGTAAGTGATTCCAACTAAATTATGTGGGAGAATTAACTTGAAATGTTTATTGTCGATATTTGCTCAGATCTAGAGATCATGAATATTTATAAATCAAATAACGTTACATACCTGTGCTACCAACTATTATACCCACTTCTTTACATTTTCTATGCGGGTACAGGGTATACAAATAAACCAAAAATCAAACTTCTACTCAAAGCCGTTGACAACCGTAAGCAGCGGCAGACAAAACAAAAAAGCCGAAGGAAAAAAGAAAAAAAAAAAAAACTATTCGAATTCGATAAAGCGAACATTTATGCATATGATATTTAACAGATCGTAGCGACTTTGACGACATTTGAAAATCCGGAAGCGATAAATATTTTGTGTGTATATAAGCTACCTAATTTGTATTATCTTGGTATTAATACTCTAACGTGGGCAGAACACTTTTGTCACGATATCTGACATTTCAGTCATTTGATGCAACTTTTATTCGAGACGAGTCACTGAAATCTTTAATCCTTACTTTAAGAATGGCATCCAAATTCAATTGAAGTTACTTTGGGATTTCATATATTTCAAGAGTATACCTTCGTCGGTGCTCGTTCAATTGTTCTATCTTGTTTTGTCTTTATTGGCTGGGTCGTAATACACAAAGGAAATTCGTTGAAAATTGTGACTCAGCTGTGTATTGAGGTGTCGTCCGTCAGGGCTGCGATGAGCTTGTTGGACTTCGTATTGCTGTTATAGCTGGCATTTAGGTGCATTTTATGTGGCTATTTTGTATTTTCGTTTATATAAATATTGTAAACGATCTTTGTCTTTGCCTGTGAATGAAACCGGGGCCCGTGCGACAGGGGCTTAGTATTTGGGTCAGCTCTTTGGCTGTTTTGTGGTTTTCACATTTCATTCGGGCTTTACTCGAATTTGTATTTCTGCTCCGCTGACAATTTTGTTTCTGAAGACTCCGGCAGATGCTTCACAAATTAATTATGACAGTTTATTTATTTAATTATTTTAACCAGCTTCAAAAAGGGCGCCGACACCAGCCAAAATCGGGGAGTAATTATGTTGTGACTCAGTTTGGGATTAAATATATCTGCCATTCCCATTCTCAATGGGCATGAGCTAAAATATTGTCAGTGTAAATAATATTTAATAGAGATTAAATTTGAATAACTCTACAAATATTTTAAATAGAAACAAAACAACTGTATATGGTTTCAATTGAACAGTCCAATTGCAGTGCAGTCATGAGGAACACGTTATATATTGTCGGCATTTTTGAATTGTGTTTAATATTAAAGCTCAGCTTCAACGTAAGTTCAAAAATTGTAAAATTTACAATACGACTTTAATAAATTTACCTTATGATAGAATGCAGCTGAACTTAAGTTTACGAATGCTGTCTGCACTTCACATAATTAATCGTGGGTCGCGTTTTTAATTTTAACGGAACCGTTTTGCATCCCGCTTATATTATAAATGTTGAAGCCGAGTTCTTTTTTAAAGCAAGTGGCTACAAGCCTTGGCTTTACAAGCCACAAATAGATATCTGTCGGTTTGTTGAGAAGCCTTATAATACAGTTGTACTATTGGTTTATAAAGCGCTTAGAAAATTCAGTAATTTCAATCATTCTTGTCCGTTTGTGGTAAGTGGAGCTCTCAACTATTTGAATAATAATATTATTTATATGATTCGCTTAGGGTCTCCAAACTGTTAATGGATTTTACATGAGTTATGAGGATGTGCGTGTTCCCATGCCATCTGGTGAATATTTGCTGAAAATCAATTGGTTATTCGAAAAACGACTTCAGCTGTCTACAAATGTCTATTTTCGTATTCAATAATAACATTTAACGATGTATCAAATGCGGTTTTATATGTATTTTATGTATGTATGTATAAGTATGAGATAACATATAATTAAAATTTGAAAAAAAAAAATCGAGCAATTATTATAAACGGTATTTATGTAGAACATGCAGATGATTTATTTTTTATTTTTATTAGTTATGGGTCATATGCCCATACCATAGATATGGTATTTAAATAATGTAATGATCAATATTAAATATTAAAATGAGCCATTGCGACAGTCCGCCAGAGTGTTTTCCGGAAACATGCAATTTGAATTATTATTTATTATTGGCAACATAAAAAAAAATAAATAAAAATAAATATCAAAGCTCTACTCGGGACTGAACAACTAAGAGCTACCCTAAACTCATTTGTAATATGTTAAATTGCGGTTTTAGTTTTCATCACACGATCTACATATTCTATATATAATTAAATAATAAAAATTACAATCAAATTTCATGTTAAGAAATTTCGTGAAATTTAGATCAAGTATAGAAGATATAAAAAATCAATATTAAAATATTATACTAATTTGCATAAAACTAAATGAAAGTTATTTAACACACTGTATTTAACACAACTAGATTGCAGGATGAAGCCACGCCTACTTACCTCCCTGCTTGGTACATTAATTAATTATGTGATTAATATTTTCATTTTTCATTCAGATACATTGCAGGTCCTTCATGTGTGTGTTTGCTTAGCTAATTTTAATGTTTTCCCTTTCATTTTGTAGATGCCTAACAAACGGGAAGTCAGCTCTGAAGCAATTCAAAAAGCATCATTTTTAATGCACTTATATAATTTTTGTACAATTGCAGCAAAGCGACTGCTAAGCAATCTCTCTGCCTTCACTGGCGAATCGTATAGAGCTAACGGGCCTGACAGAGACAAAATCCATTAGGGGAATTGTTGTTGTTCCGCCCAGCATTTTGGCAAATGCATCGCTAATTGCTGGTTCTGCACAACTATTTGCACAAACTTTCAGTTTCGCCAGACGCAAAGAAGAAGCAGAAGTAGAGGAAAAAGAAGAAGAAGAAGAAGAAGGCAAGACCATAAACTACATTGACTTGTGACATAAAATGAACCCACAAACTTTCACCTCTGGCAAATATTTTATCATCGTTTCTTTGGCAATTTTTGAGCACATTGTTTGAGAGTTCATTAAACAAAAGTATTGAAAATGTCATATTTTGAGCACAAGCCGAGCGGCTGAGACGAGCTCTGCAAAGCAGCAACCTGTTGCCCTGAGGGTACTAATTACCCTCGGGTACTCCAAAACAAATTTTCAAGCACATATTTACATGGCGGGGACCAGCCTCCAAAATGGCATGGCCCGCGCATAGTTGCCAGATAATTTGTATGGCAAAAACAAGCAACTAAATACTAAACACTTTATGCACGATAAACAAAGACTGCCTCTAAAGATGTTGTCGTCTGCTTGGCGGAGTGAAGGACTGGCGTACAGGCAGTTCGGCAGTTAGGCAGTTAGGCAGTTAAGCAGCGGAGCTATCAACATGGTCTCATCAACAATAACAATATCGACGCTTTGGCTTTGGCTTTGGCTTCAGCTGGAGCTTCATTAGCAAGACGAGACGCTCGAGTCGAGTGAAACCTTTTAAAGAGTGAAACCGCGACTGCGAGTGCAGTTGACCTCGGCTGGCTGACCCCAGATTGTAACGCCCGCCCAGCTTCTCGTAACTATGTATGGCAAATCAACATGCAACATCAGTAAGTACAACTCACACACAGTCAGATAAGAGCCCGCGGCCCTAATCTGCTGCTCATCTGGCCCAGGCACTGGCAATGGCACAGACACAAGCCCAGGCTCAGGCTCAGGCTCAGGCTCGGGCTTGGGCCCAGGCCCAGGGCTGGGGCTGGGACTGGGGCAGGCTAGGCCGTTAGTTGAATTAGCCCGGGCCAGCTACTTACCTTAGCCTTACCTTGACTATCTGAATGATGCATCTCTTAGTTACACATTTCGCTGATTTAATTTTCATGTTGCCTGAGCGCTGGCAACACTTCCATCAAGCAGCTGACCAACCCAGGACCAACTCTCTCACAAGCCCCGCCCCGCCCCGTTGCCCACAACGTCGCCAGTCAATGTTGCGGCAAAGTGCATAATTGGTTTATTATTTTTATTTTATTTGCTCTACCGCTTCCTGCCATATCGCTCGCATCGCTGAGCAGTGAAACCCCTCTCGACTAGACCCGCCGCTCTGCTCCGCTCCGAGTGGAGCACACCACATCTGTGGGCGCTTTTTGCCCTACCCTATTTTGTCTCTTTGCTCGTGGCACTTGATTTTCATTGAAATCTTCGTCGTCGTCGTCGTCGACATCTGCCTGGCTGCTTGGTTTTTGTCATCTTTGAAGTGTGTCTCGACTCTCCACTCCACTCGACTCGGATTGTCGTTTTTTGCCAGCTAGGCGTGATTTACATTTTTTTTCATATTGTTTTTTTTTTTTTTTTTTTTTTTATATATAAAATATTTGTGTCTACTTTTGGCTTGTGCACCGACTGAGTTTTCCTTTTTATCGTGCCAAGGTGTGCCATCAATTGAGCCAGAGTTTTTCCAGCTGGTTTTCTATTCGGTTTGTTGCAGCTGTTGGCCGGCTAAGCAAGACCTGGATGGCAAAGAAACCCAATGTTGGTAACTAGCCAAGTCCTCAAGAGTGCTTCTTGGTCCAGTACACACAAACCGCTAACCTTGAATTCAGTTGGACTCGAGTGAAACGTCGCTAATAGCATTCATTATAGCATATTGTTCCATTGCCTCAACATTTTGTTGAGAGCGAACTGAATATGACGATTATCAGACTCCACTCATTAATGATACAATTAATTTCAAAATTATTCATTTTGTGACTGTTTAGCTAGTGAGTCAACTAAAATATCTGAGATATCTCTCACACCGTCCACACTAACCCCAAGCAACCATTCGTAGTCCAATTATTATATCATAATAACCTTGAGTGGTCGCTCGTATGTTTCACACGTCTATTGACCTAGGGCGTATGGCTAAGCCCATAATCAAATAGCCCACACCCACTGTGGCCACCCAGTCGCAGCGCTCGATCCAAATTAAACGTGAGCCAATTAAATACCGGAAACCTGCAAAATTATTGCATTAGGTCTTAAGCCCTTAATTAGAGGCTGCTAGACAGAGGCGAACGATTCATGAATGAACGAAAGTGAGGAACCTTCTTATGTTAAATAGCCTTAGGGATCCCAGAGGCAAGCACCTAAGCACAACAACAACAACAAATATCGGCTCGGGACATAAATCACACGACGAACAGACGCCGAGCTGACGCAAAGAGTTTAGTTTGAATACGAAATACCAAATACGAAAATCAAAATCAAAATCCTATTTATCAACGATGGCTGGCCGAGCTGCGGTCCCAACAAAATTAACACCCAGCTAATGCCAAATGCCGACAAAAGATGACGAAAACGAGCATCAGCTGAAACCAAATGCCGCTGCCAATCTTCAGTTTGGGGCGCTCAACGCCTCCAATTCTGATATACTCTAACACCCGAGCCCCGTTGCCCCTGTCTCTGCGTCTCTGTGTCTCACTGTCTGTGTGTCTTGTTAATTGCGTCTAATAAGCAGTTTGGCGTTGTTCTCACAAAACGCCAACGCCACCGCCTTTGCCAGACGGCTGACCATTTCAATGCCCATGATTAAAGTCCTCCACATCATCGACACGGTGTGCTCTGTGTGCTCTGTGTGTGTTGTGTGCTCATTTGAATCTGTGCGAGCTGCCGGCTGTTAATCTCAAGATCAACACATTGTGCAGTTAGCCACGGCAGCGGCTTCATAAAACAAATATCGCTTCGTGTGCGCTAACTAGTCGACTTGCTCATAGCCATAGCCATAGCCATAGCCATCGCCATCGCCATCGCCTTTGCCTTCGCCGTCATCATCACGATCATCATGACCAACAAGATCATCATCGTTTAAGTCAGAGTCTTTGCCTACTCAATTATGTTGGGGCGCAAAAATTCTGCGATTTCTTTCATTTTTATTGATTTTTTCATCTCTTTTTTTGTTGGTGCTCAATGCTGTAAATCTGAAAAATCTAATCATGCAATAAATTGGCCAATTGTTTTGCTCTCAGCCAGCTTGACAGCAGCCGGCTGGTCAGCTGGGAGCAAACAATGGCTGTTGGGGCTGGTCAAAACGCTGGCCTAAGCATCCCATCTGACAATGGGCTTATCTTGCTGTGTTGCCTCTTGTTTGCACATGCTTGATTTATTGTTTTGAGCACTGAATGTCCATAAGCTTGTAATTGATAGTTGGAATTTGTAATTAATACCTGTTCCAAGCGCCTATTTTTAGCTGCTCGTTGTTGGAGAGCCATTGGTAATGCAATGGCAGGCCAAACGGATGCATTTTAGTTCAGTTTATTGCTTCTTATTTAAAGTGAGATTTATAATATTCTTTCTAATTTGCTACTGTAATAAAATTCCTTATCTTTTAATCTTAAATGACTGATTAGATGAGACGTAAAACCCTGCCTATAAAATGTTATTCAAATGTGTGGGATAGGGCGTGATTTTAATAGATTCGATATAGATACGAGTGAAATGGATTTAATGGTAAACAAAACTGTTTCATATAGTTTATCTTCATGTACAACAACAACAATTGCCGAGTAGTAGGTATTTTTACATCAGTATTCATATCTGGACCGTCTTGGCTTACTAATCTAAATACTTTATATACGGTCTGCCCTTTTCTGAAGCCAAAGGCAAGTGCATTTACATTTGGAATAGAATCATCCTAACGAGTTTTATTTAAATACCTACATATTTAAAATATTTCCCATAAGAATTCCGCCTAGATTAAAATCTTGTCAGAGTCTTGCAGCACTGGCTGTGCACTCCATGTAATGCGCTTATGACTAAGCCAAAGTCTAACCTACTTTGAGGGAGCAAAGACGGCCCCACATTTGGCCAAACCCGTTGGCAGCGGCTGTTGGCAGTCGGACTGAGCGGGGCTGGACGGGTGGGTCGGGCTGGAGCCCACAACGGCGACGACAACTGATTGTCAGCGGTGCAAATATCTTGAAATTGTCTGTCTGCACTTGTTGCATGTTGTGCGAGCGGCAACATTTTAGCCGAGATGCCCCACTAAATGCGCTCGCTCTAAACTATTTATACTTATAGTTTATTGAGCCGGCACCGACTCAGACCCAGTGCTGCAAATGTCAACAAGTTGGACGATGATGATGACGATGACGATGACGATGACGATGCTGATGCCGATGCGGATGGTATTGATGCCGCCTATTTTATTCGTTTTGTTGGACTGACTCGTATACGAAAATCGATTGGCAACAATTTCGGTTACGACTGTTTGCGATTTGAGCTGCAGTCATAGTCGGAGTGGGCCAGCCAACACGTCTAAAGATTATTTTTTAAGGTGCGCACTTTTGAGGTTGGTCCTCCTGATTTTCCAAATGCAACGCCTGTTAGTTTACCGTTTTCGTTTGCTGTCGCTGCTGATGCTGATGCTGCTGGAGCTGCTGGAGCTGCTGTTGTTGCAGTTGCTGCTGCCACTGCTGCTGCTGCTGCTGCTGAGATGAGAGATGAGGTTGCATGCAACGGGCGGGCAACGTCCAAGACGATGTTTTTCGACTGCTTTGAATCATGACTGCCAACAATCGAATATCAGTTGCCCCCTTTGCACAGTGGTCAAAGCAATATTTGCAATTGTTGAGAGAGCAAAGAGAAACCCCCTTATCTGAATTTATTTTGAGTTCAAATTATTAAATTCTATTTTCTATATAGTTATATTTTATGGTAATTGTTTTTTTTTTATTTTTTATTTATGTATTTTTTAACTTTAACCTATATTCAAAAATTTATAAATTATAATTAGCAATTTATATTTAATATTTATTTATATTGCAGTATCTTAACATAATTATTTTGGTATGGCTAATTTTATTCATCTACTTCAAAGATAGAGAATTTTTAATCCAGTATCCACAGCACATTTACATACATCAAAAATTTCACCTTGCTTACTTTTAGTCTGGTTCCACTGTGCGTCTGTTGCGGCGCGTTCTTTGACAATTTTCAACGCCTTCAACGTTGAATCGACATCAACGTTGCCTGCATGAGATGGCAACTGTTGTTTGTAGTTGCAGTCGTAGTTGTAGTTGTGGTGCTGGTGGTGCTGGCAGTGCTAGCGATTGCGGAGGTAGCGGGGGTGGTGCTGCAACTGATGCTGCTGTTTGATGGCTGGAAGACTTTTGGGTTTGGGTGTTCGGCATGGCTATGGGTTTGTTTTACCAGCGGCTGTTGTTATTGTTGCTGATGATTTTATTATTTTTCCTATGCACTTCCTATTGGGTAATATTTGATTTGCATTCCAGTTGATGCGCATCACGCTGCTGGGCCGCAATGAATTGCATTTTAATTCCGGACGGTCTGTTAGAACGAACCCATTGCATTCCAAAGCTAGCGTTCGACTGAACTTTGACCTTTTCATCGCAAATATAAATATATCATAATATATACATGTTCAGTCTGTAGATTGAGCATTCCAATGATTCATCAGAGACTCTCTAACAATTGTTTATCTGTTTCTATCGGCTGGCCACTTAAAAATGTTACGTGTGTCAACACGATGTCAGCCTAAAACAAAATGCCTTCGGGCTGTTCATTAACACCTTTTCGGGCCCAGTTGAAATTTCACAGACGTCGAATGAAATTCCATCTGCGGTTTCATTAATTCTGTTTGCCCATGCCAAGTGGTAATGAGATGGACAAGTTACCCAATGAACAATACTTGTTACAGGTTCTTTTCACCAAAATGCGCAAACAAAGACATCAGCATACAACGAGCCCTCTACCCTTCCTCCTCCCGCTGCGGCGGAGGCATTGCCTCATGTTTATTATATGTAGGCGGCATCCATTGGTTCAGTCAGGTTTCTAATTTCAATAATTGTTAATTGCTTTGTTGAGTGCTTTTGCCTGTTGTTGCCCAATTGAACTTGATTGGTTTTTGTTGGCAGGTTTCTATAGTATTCCCCATTTAGCTGGACCAAATTGATGGCTTTTTCAGTTTAGTCTATAAAATTAGAAGCAAATTATAATCATATTAAGTAGAGTTCCAGAAATTAAAATGTAAAATAATTTGTAATAATAGTTTATTAACTAATTATCAATATTATTTAATTTTAACTCTCATTTGTGTATTCAATATTTTATTTTAATTATTATTTGTTTTTTATTATTATTATTGTTATATTGTTAATTTAATTTAATTTATATATTGTTAATTTAATAATATTATTATTATTGGTTTTATATGATTATGAATTTTCGAGTCAATTTTTAAGTAATTTTGCTTGGACTATATGATTATATTTTAATCCAGTCTAAATAATGGGGCACATATCATTATTAAAATTAATTTAAAAAATAAATAAAAATAAAAAAAATAAAAAAAACAAATGCGTTAAAACTGAATCATATCGTGTGAAAAACTTTGTTAATATACCGTCCGTTATACATATTTTTTTGGCATCATTACTATTGCAGAAAAAAACACAAATGTGTGTATGCAATTATAATAACTAGCCATAAAGATGGGCATTAAAGACACTGTCAGGCTGAGTACACACGACTTATAATTAAGCACAGTTAAAAGACAGTTCTGGCCAAATTAACAACAATGTTTATAGCGTGCACTTAAAACAAGAGCCAAGTTATTGCAATGCGGATCTGCACATAATAAAATAAAAAGACCCCAAATTTTTGACTCTCACAACAACTTGTTTATTTTAAAGTAAAAGTTAGATAAGAAATATTTGCATCGCTCATTGGGGAGTTGGCGGCGTCATTAGCGTTAAGTGCGCCATAATCCTTGGGCACATCCTTTCGGCCAGCCCGTTTTGAAAATTGGCTTTAACTTTGGCTCTGTCAGCCTTTGCTGAACTGCTATGTTGTGCAACTACTATTGATTGTTGTGGCCCACCATTAACCTGCTCTACTTGGGCCAACAGCCACTTGAACCCGGCTTGACACCGATTGCCAGCCAGGCAGCCCGCAAGGCAGGCAGCTAGCCTGTCAGTCCATCAGCCACCCACTCGACTCGCCAAGTAGCCTCCATGTCCATTATGTCTCAATCTCAATAAAGTTGCCGGCATAACGCCTTCGAATTCATGTCATGGCACAAATATTCAAGTCAAGCCAAACGGAAGTGTCGGCACACAACAAAGTGGCCCCCACCCAGCCCGTGCACTCGATATGGGCGTGCCAGCCACCCCTGCCTGCCGATATGCCCGATGCCCTATGCCCTATACCATATCAATGCCCAAAGCCCAGATCCGGCTTAAGCAAGGCTGTTTGTTGTATCCTTGTAAATCAGCACGCCAAAACTTTTGCCTTTGCCTTTGTTTTGTCACGTCATTGTTGCAAGCGACATGCCCCATAGCCAGGGCCCAGCCCCCACCCAATGATGCAGTGCTGCGACTGCGTCTTTTTAGCCAGTTTCCTGGCTCACCTTCAAAGGTGGCGTCTGATTGCACTGCAAATGGTGCCAGCCAAAAAAGTTATTTGTTTATTGATTGCCGTCATTTCGTTTTCGTTTTCGTATTATTTAATTTGAAAACTTGTTTGGCTTTCCCGGCTTATCAAGGACCTGCTGATATGGTTATGGTTAGCATTGGCAGCAGTTGCTGTTGCCGCAGCCTAATCGAATTTATGGGCCACACTGGCAATTTGAATAGGGTTATGGGAGCAGAGCAGCCAAAAGAGACTTGTATTTATTTCAAATTTCACAAGGATATTAAATGGACTTAAGTAGATGATAAACTGCATAATATAAAGTAGAAGATAATATATAAAATATTAAAGATTTTTTTTATTTATCACCTCCTAAACATGAGTAGGTTAAATACTCAATTAATATATATTTCCATAAAATTATTTTTTATTTAATAATTGAATAATATTTGATTTTCGACAAACTTCCTAAACAGTAATCATTTTTTATTGTTTTATTTTTTTTTTTCATTATTTATCTTGACAAATACTTTCTAGTGAATCGCAAACACTCGCAATTTCTGTCTTATCGCTTGGGATGATATTTGTTTTTGCATTGCTTTGAAAATTCTCGAGAGTTGGAAAATGTTGTTCACAGTTTTCATTCATTCATTATTATAATGTCACTCTGTTGACGTAATTGCACTTTTGAGTCATTGCAAAGCTGAAATAATGCATCAGGTCTTACAGCTTCCGTTGCCGAGATCATTGTGTGTGTGTGTATGTGTAGAGTATCTTCTATCTTCTGGAAACTGACTTGTGTTGTGTTTTTCCTTATAGCAGCGAGCGTGAAGCAGAATTTGCAACTTAATTTGTTTGACTGAAGTGAAATTGCTGCTTGTGGTTTTTGCCCTCTGCTGCAAGTCTTACAACTTTTATGAATATTATTATTACTATTATTATTATTATGATTTTGATGAGTTTTTTGTTTTGCCGAGTGCTTTGTCATGCGAAAAATGAAAAAGGGCGCCATTGGGCTATAAAATGTAGCGGGGAAATGTCAAGTGCAGCGATATAAATACATTATTGGCAATAACTCGACGGCACGGCGGGGCCTGGGGCAAAGTTCTCCTTGCTGCGGCGTCATCATGCC
This sequence comes from Drosophila mojavensis, assembly GCF_018153725.1. Lineage (NCBI taxonomy): Eukaryota > Metazoa > Arthropoda > Insecta > Diptera > Drosophilidae > Drosophila > Drosophila mojavensis. The sequence goes on along the minus strand of NW_025318693.1, from coordinate 5,617,236 downwards.
CAAGCTGCAGCGGGGCGAGCTTGCAACACACGATGATGCATTGCTGTTATTTTTAATTACGTGCACAGCCCATGGCTACAGTGTCTCACAAAAGCATACGACAGATACAGACAGTGCTTGCACTTGCTTATTAATTGCGCTCGCTTTTAAACTTGACACAGACTCGTAAGTATTTGCATATGACGTCATTAGCAGCTCTGTTGAGCTGTTGAGCTGTTGACATTTACGTCTATCGGGGGTCACTTGGCTATTCAATACGTTTCGCACTTATCCAACATTTTGTGCTTTGTGTGCTCGCCCATTGTCAGCTCGAGTGCCTAATGGGCGCACAGAGAGAGAGAGAGAGAGAGAGAGAGAGCGAGAAAGAGAGAGAGCTGCTGGCAGTAATCTATATACTAGTCCTATATATCCATTGGGCTGAGGATGTTTGGCGTCAAATGTCAAGGAGCTGTAGGCACAGCTTTGTTGGACAGACAGACTATGCCATTAATTCTCCCACAAGTGCTGGCGGCAAGAATCGTTTGCATTGACCCAGTGTCGAAATCAAGCCTTAAATTTAGACTTGCGCTCATTTTGAAATATTCTCTATTTATAGGAATTTAAACTGAATAGAAATCTTGTAAAATTACTCATTCGATTGAAAATATCGAGGCCACAGTGTCTGACCCTGGAGGTGGGTTGTCAAACGGAGAATCTTTTCATTAAATTTTCGCAGAATCAAAAACGTTTCTAATTAGTGTCAGGATGTCAGGGCTAGAGACGGTGAGACGCACCCGGTGGGTGTGGTTCTCTCTGCAGCATCATAAAGTTTCATTTCTCCTATTTAATTGCTAAACAGTCAGGTTCGCAAATGAGCAGAGCATGCAGACGGGCAGGGGGGGGACGGGCTGGGGCTGCAGCAGCAGTCAACAGTCAGCAGTAGCGGCCATAAATGAGTCAACGACTGAGAAGTTTCATGGCGCTGCTGGCCAAGAGCGAGACCGAGTCGGACATGCAGTCCTGGCCATTGGCGGCAGCTCATAAGCCACACAGTAAAACGGCATGAAATAAAGAAACGAGTTAGCCAACAGCGTCGACCCTGTCGAGATGCTAAAGATTCTGTGGAAATGTTTATTAAAGTCGAGGATTTTATGATTATGCCGCACACAGCCAAGAACCTGGCCAACGCGTTAGTAGCGGCTGCTGCTGTTGCCACTGCCAGTGGTAAACGTTGCTGTTGTTGCCACTGCAACCACCAACACCAACCCCCCACAACCGCCACCGCCACTGCCACCGCCACCACTAAAGTCAACGCGCTTGCGCCTGCGTAGGCAATTAATTTGGCCAACATCCACATCGATGAAATGCCATTCATATGGCCTGCCTGCCTCGAAGACAGCCTGGCTAGCTAGCTGGCTAGCTACCTTTCAAAGAAATGCAAACGCAAACTCCAACTCCAACTCAAACTCTTTGACTGGCTATTCAAATTTCAGTTTGGCAATTTGCGTTCCAGCCCATTCGGTAATTATGTGAAAATGCATTTTGGTGGCTCGAGCTTTTTCAGTCACTGCCATTTGGGCCTCGCCCGAACACTCGAACACCTGCCCGCCTGCCAGCCTGCCAGCCGCTGTCAATGGATGTCAGCTTATTTCATTTGCGGTCGAGCTGTATTTTTGGCATGCCCGACTGCCAATTGGTTACTATGCCAGCTACTCTCCAGATGCCTGCAGTCTCTCTCCATCTGGGTGGCTGCCGATGATGCTCCGCCTGAGGCAGTCAGTCGGCTGGCCTGTGTAGCTCGCTTTGTTGTCATATTACCGGAAAATGTTGCGTTGTTGTGAGTTGCCAACTACTGTTAGAAATATGCTTAAAATTTCTTCAATTCATACGGGTAATTTACGACTCAACAGAGAGTGGAATTGAGGCCGAGCATTAAGATGGCCAGAAATAAAATCTACAAGAAATTGAGTGCTCCAAGCGATCAAGGTACAGCTTATGAACTGTTTAATAAATAACTGTGTTAGCTTTTTTTAGCTTGTTTTTTAGTCAATCGTCCACATGTCCTGGCTGCATGCGAAGGCAAACACGGGTTATCACACTTGACGACAAGCAACTGGACAAGCGGTAAGCATTAATTAACCGAAATCCAACTGGCAACATGACAGGCTGTGCAGGCGGGGCGGCAAGGGAAGCGAGGGAGGTCGAGAGTAGAAAAGTTATGAACTATATAAATAGAAGCTGTGCACCAGCAAAGTGCCAGAAACATTTTCCCCAATTTTTGCATATCTGCTGAGAGTTGAAGACAGCAGCAACTGCAACGGCAGAGAGTGCAACTGCAACTGCAACAGCAACAGCAACAAATCAAATAAGGAAAAATGTCGCCAAACTTTTCAATTCAACTGTCAATCAGTTTGAGATAGCGGCGGTCTGGAGAGCCAGCGGCAACAATAATGACATTTATGCAAAATAGCCGTCGAGGCAGCCGCATACTCTGACCTGACAAACCGATGGCGGTATGGATGTTGGGGGGAGAGTGGGGAAGACAGACAGTGTTGTTGCTCTTATTGTGAGCTGGGGCGAGCCGAGTGCGCTGCTGCGATGCCTTTCCTGGTCACCTTTGCCATAATAATTGCACTTGCATTGCATGCAAATCAAATTGTCATCACGCTGCCATCCTCCAACTGTTGCTCTGGCTGTGGCTGTGGACTGCTGCGTCCAGCGGCTTGCTTTATTGGTCCCAAAGGAGCCAACTCCAGCCCGACATTGACGATAGTCAGCTCAGCTCAGCTCAGCTCAGTCAGCGAGGCAGCGAGTCACCAAGTCAGCGAGTCAAGCAGTCAACCAGTTCGAGCAGCACCGGCTGAATGATCGATGACAGAGTTTGTGTTTGATTGAAAGCAATTGGTGGCACCGTCACTTGGTCTTGCGTTCCTGATGGGCGCGGATGTCATCGCCTGCCTCGGATGTTTGTCTATCCTCTATGGCCAGCCAGTGGCATTGTTTCCCCAGTTTTTGTATTCTGCTCTATTCGGTAGCACACTGTGCGAAAATTATTGCCACACGCGGACGCGGGCCGCGGCGCATAAGGAAAATTTATTGCCTGGCAGCTTTTGCGTTGGCGATAAGTTTATCTTTATCGTGGCCGCTTGGCGCGTCTAACGGCAAATTTTGATGCAGTGCAGCCATAATTGTCATTTGTTTATAGCCGCCCGATGCATATTCCTTACATTTGCAGTCAACTCATAATTGTCACACAGAATTTATGGCATTTCCACCAAATTTGTGGTATAAACTCACAAAGTATGCGAGCTGCTAGAGAAATAGACGAATGCTGCATGAAATGAACTCAAAATGAAGTTAATGTTATTATACATAATTGTCTAGTTAGTCCAACTCATCGTCAGAGCCATCATACCTATATTTTACTTAAAATTTAAAAAGTACTTTTAATATAACATGCATATAACAGATATAAGACTCTATGCTAAGCACAGCTCGAAAAGGCTTCAGTATAATATCGTATCTCTTAAGTGCAGCCAATTATCTGCTTAACTGCTTTCTATGATCTCTGTCTCTCTGTCATTCTTTCTCTCCTTCTCTCTACTCTCACACAAGTGCAAAGGCAAGTCCGGGTAACAAATTAATTTGTCATATTAACAATTGCCACATAAAGTCACACGCTCGCCATACCCACCAGGAGGTGATCATGAACATGAACATCATCAGCAGGTTGACGATAATGATGATGCTGATGATGATGACTGAGCGCAAGGGCTAGGCAGGCAGGCAGCAGTAAGTAACTAACTAAGCCAAGTTGACTAACTGCCTCAACTGAGCCTTAGCCCCCGGCATCAGCTTTTGCCTCTGACTCTGAATTTTACTTACATTGAACGATACGCAAACTTGGCAAAGCATGTGTTGTACTTTTATTCTTGTTGTTGTTGTTGTTGTTGCTTTTGTGGGCTGTTGCATTTCGTAGGTTTTTAATTGAAAAAACATGTTTTACGAGCATCGCTAACCACGACGATGACTACAAAAACAAAAACAAAAGCAAAACAACAACAAAAACAACTCTGGGGCGCAGCCGCAGCAAAAGATGACGCTGTCGTTAGTTAAGCATCGCATACTTCTTAAAACTCAGATGCTTAGCTGCTTCACGCTGGCTGCTTAATGCTGGATGCAGCCTAACAAGTCGAGTTAAAGCACTTCCACCTCAGCAATGCATCTGAAAACTCTTAAACGATTTGCTGGATACTGGAATGCCGTGGCATGACTTAATCTCGGCACAGCTAATCATTCACAATAATACATTGTGTTCAACAGCAGCAAATCATCAAGCGGATTAAAATATTTTTAAAATATTCATTAAGCTGAGATGTTGAAAAACCCAATTAGAATTGCTATGAACAAGTAAAGATATTTTAAATTATCAGATACAGGAATTTATATCAAGAATTTTAATACATTTATTTTATATTATTCATTCAGAATTTTATCATTATTATTTAAATAAGCTTATAATACATACATTCTTTATAGAATAATATGCACTTTCAAATATTGATTTCCTATGCCACTCTCACGAAATGAAGAAAGACTCTCAGAATATAGGATGAACCTACGTATAAAATGTTTTTTAATTTTCTTACTTCAATATTTGCATTTCTGTATTCAACTGGTCTAACCAAATATATTATTATTATTATTTTTATTTTTTATATTTTGTATCTTTAGCGGCAACTTAATCTAGTTTTTAATGACATTAATAATACATATATAGCTTGAATGCGGCATACTTTTGGGCTACTTCTTCATCTTGGGGCAAGAAAAGCTAGAAAGTGCTTTAAATTCATAGTAATTGGCTTATCAAAACTATTCGTAACTTATGCATTTAAATAAGCACCTACCGTTAATGGTCAAGTTTTAATTAGCAATTAACTGTGGAGTTGCGTAATCTCAAGCGGACAACGGCAAATGCAAAGCGACTACAAAATGCCAAGTCAGAGGCGAAGCCAAGGCAGTAGACAATTAACTTCGGTTGGACAATCAAAATGCAAAGGAAAATGCAATAAATAAGCGAAATACAAATTAAATAAATGTGCGGCATTTAAACGCAACTTGCCAGCGCTTTCCGCTAATCTTAGCCGGACGAGCGGACGAGCCGGAGTCAGAGAGCCGCGAGTTGGGAAATGGCACACGCACATTGAGCGCAAGCGGTAAGTGGGTCTTGGAGCGGGACGCGACGCGAAATGGGTCTGTGACACTTGGCGCATCTTTAAGCGAATGACCGCAAACGGCAGATGGGCGATTAGGCTGAAAGTCAAGTTTGAAGTTGATAGCCGGCAGACGAGGCTGCAGGAGCTGCAAGACAGTAAGATAGAAAGTTTTGCAAGTGACCTGGCTACTGAGCCAGCGAAAAATGCACGCAGCGACTAACCGAGAAATCGAGAAGCCAGAAGAGACCAAAGCAGAGAAATGCAAACTAACAGCCATAACTGAATGCAAAAATCAGCCAAATGCTACGAGTAATAAAAATTAAAAATGCCGAGAGTGGAAAGTCAACGTTTCGTCTCTCACTCTCTCATTGTATCTCTCTCTCTCTCTCTCTCTTTCTCTATTTATATGTATATGAGTCCCTCTCTCTATCTCTCTCTCTCACTGTCTCTCTCGCTCCTTCTCTATCTCTGCTTGTAACGGATAAGCGCTGCGAAATTGCGAAATTGACGCTGACAAGCCTAGTTGGCTAGGCCAAGTCCAAGCGGGCAACGCTGCGTATGCTTAATCAGCGCACTCGCATCGTCCGCACTGCTCTGCGCTGTGCGTGCAACTGTTGCCATGCTGTGACTATCATTAATTTTTCATATTCATAATCATCATCGAGTCAACGTGTTTTAACGCACTGCCAGTTAACAGCCACCTTTTGCTGTGGTGTCAAAATGCTTTTTTCTTTCACATTTTTCACGCGATTTATGCGCCTTCTTGTGGCATCAGTTGCCACGGCCAGTGCCCATTTCCTCTCCATTTTCACCCAGTTGCCTCTTCTCCATGCCAGCCGGCTGTTATCGCCCCATTCTCGCCCCCAGTCTCGTCTCGGCCTGCCACTTGGCCAAGATCTTTTACATGCAATGCATTCTGGCGCCGAAGCAACAGGCAAATTTTCGAAAGGCTCCTTTTTTGGCTGAGTGTTGAAACTTTGATGAATGCACATGAAAGTGCGAGATTATTATATGGATATGCATACGTCTGTGTATGTGTGCGTGTGTGTATGTGCATGAGATAATGCGAGGGCTATTCAAATTTGAAAAGAGCTGCTGCAGCGATTAAGTGCGATTACGTGAGGCCACTCGAGATGAGAGAAACAAGTGTTGAGAAGATTTTAAGGTAGTCTGCATATATAACGCAAGAATATGTGATGATAAGCATACAGAAATATTATTAAGTTTCGAGAAAAGAGTCAGAGAATGTTATGGGCTTTCCTTTGTCGAATAAGAACTTTTAATTTGTAAATAATAGAAAGTGCAAAAGAACGCATTGTATGTTGTTTGAATAAGATTATAAAAAATGTTCATTTTTTTTTTTTAAATATATAGTTTCTAAAAATAAAATTCGAAGCCCTCTATACGTTTAATAATTGTTTGACTAATTAAATTCATAAAATACAACATACTAAAAATTCAGACCAATTCTGGACTTTTTAGAATGTAAATTCTTTAAATTATTCAAGCAAAAAACATTGCATAAGCAACATTTCTTGCCAATAGCCATTGTGTGCTGAGCTCCGATAAATACTCGTTATTCTCATACCCTGTACATTTCACATACCATGATAAGGTATGGAGTATTACAGATATTGACATGTAGTCAACAAATAAATTTCAAGATCCTGCTACAGAGTATTTTTGTGTGCGCATAAAAAGTTTGCCATATTTAGCTTTATTTTGCCCATATGCAAGTAAATAGGTAAGCAATACGTTCATGAGAAGACGTCCCGCTTCGACTCCGAAAGAGTGCTAAAAGTGCGGCAATAAAAATCACGAACACAATCGTTAAATTTGTAGGAAATAGTGTGAAAATCGGCATTATATACATATGTTTGTATGTATGTATGTATACATGGTGTGTAAGGTGTGCGCTTGTATGGGGCTAATATGTAAAATAAATGAAACTTTAAATGGCACTGGTTGAAATTTGGACGGCTTAATGCTTGAACGCTGGTACAACACAACCGAAGACAGTTTAATTACGGCGTGAAGTGGCGAACAGTCCGTTGTTTTGTATTCAGCCGACCAGTGCATCGTCGAACCGTCACACCGTCACACCGTCCCAGTACGGGCCTCGATCCAGCAACCGCTCTCAGCAGACGCCCCACCAGTTGCCAGCATTTCTAAATACAAGGTAGTTAAGTCTTAGGCCTTTGTTTCATAGACTTTTTCGCGATTTGTTACCCCGCTTTGATGTGTTTTTAATGCAAGCGTGAATCATAAAATCACTGCTTGATGGTGCTCAAGTCAGTTGGTGTAGCTATACATACATGCATTTGTGCAGTCATATGCGGCAATGTGATTCTGGCTTATAATAATGCATTGCAAATTTCCCACACGTTGGCCAATAATTTGGCCCTGGGGGATCAAGTGTCAGCCATTGGCTATTTTGTCAAGCTGGCAGTTATTGGGGATCTCAAATTATCCAGTATAATACGAGGGTGTTACGGAATGCATACACATACATACATACATTCGGTAAGGCATAAGCACATTTATGTATTTGTAGAATATCTTCAACAATTAAAGTGTAACCAATTAATAATATAAAATATCGCAATCTGCCCATGTGTTCAACTCGTTGCCATCACATTCCCTGGATCGATCCATTAATCTTACAAATCAATTGCCAATCCCTTTCCTACATAACAGTCTCATTACGCGAAAAGTCATTTCATTAGTTGGCAATGACTAATTACTTTGAATTACGATGGACTGCCAGCATTTTATAGATTCATCGATCTGGGAATTCGCGGCGCCAATCGCATTCGATGCAAAATGCAAAAATGCGCCTCCACAGCAGAGACCCCATGCCGCTTAAAGACCCATCAGCAGTCGAAGACGACGGGGCCAAATGATCAACTGCCAGGCATTCAAATAAATTAATTGCAGACGAGCAGCGAACAAAAATGCAACAGGTATGAAAATTGCTTCATTAGATCGTTAAGGCAGAAGCAATAACAACTCTTTCGGCTGCTCACACACAGTAAAAGCTAAACGATAGACTGTCTATCGTGACACGAAATCATCGTGAGTAAGAGTATCATCAGTATCGTATTAGTATCAAAGCACATACAATGATTATGTCAAAAGAAAAGCCATAGACTTTTGATTCTCTTAAGTTTACACACTCTGAGGCATTTTTATTGATATAATTTGAGTGCTTCAACTAATACCTTCACAGATTCTAATAAAGGTCGGTCTATGTTTTCAGTTTGCACTCTTAAGGTCGAATTTGAGTTTGATCGTAACGTGAAACGAAAATCAGACACGCGCCCATCTCTAGAAACAAGAGATCGGCCAGCTGATCGCTTTATTAAGCCGAAAACAAGTTGGCAGCAACTTGGGCTGTATTTTAAATCAATAACCTGGCAATTAAAATCCATGCGGTGGTCCCATAACACGGCCTGGCCGCAACGCCGTTTAATAAAGTTAGCATTTGTATAATGTCTTGTCAAAAATTTATTGGCATTTTTTCTTAACGTTTAAGAGTTTTCGATAGTTGTTGTTGTTGTTGTTGTTGCGATTGTGATCTCTGGTATGCCGCTTGAAATGGCTTTAACTGACCGCCAACAGCGATTGCAGTGGACATATTTTGAGTCTGCTGTGGGTCCCCATTGTTATTATTGTTGCTGTTGCTGTTGTTGCTGTTGCTGTTGCTGTTGCCGGGGGGGTGTTGACAATTAAAAGACATGAAGCGATTGCCGATTCGCTGGCAATTGCCAGCATTCATTTGGCTTGATTGCCGACAGTTAACAGTGCGATTGCGTTCTGATAGGCTGGCAATTGCATAGTTTTCACCTTTTGCCTCATTGCGAATTGATTAACTTATGCAAATGCCCAACTGTTACCACAGATCTCCCCATGACAAAAGGCGTTGCCCTGCACGTTCTGCTCCTCTCAGTCAAAAAGGAAAAACCAAAAAATCATACGAAATACCGAAAGCAAAAAACCTCTCCTCAAAATTTTACTGTATTTCTAATTTCCATCAAGCGGCGCTTTGTTGGCTCTGCGACGCTGACTCTGACTCTGACTCTGCTTGGCAAAAGATTCTCATGTTTTCCTTTTTTTGGCCAGCTCCAAAGCGACTTCATTGTCGTCGTCGTCATTGTCGGCGGTGTCGGTGGATTTTCAATTTCTAATGTAGTGCACGTTACGCCCTGAAGCGATTTTTATTTTATACTTTTTCGGCTTTACGGGTTTTATTTATTTATGCTAGAGCTGGGCGACACTGTGGCATAGAATGGAAAACTTTCATAAATATACTTATCTAATATACAAAAGCATATGAATATGAAATATATACTATATAGTAAATTCTTTGAGAAAAAAATAAGTGTATTTAAGTTATGTGTTCCTTTAATTTTATAAATTAAATTATAATGTATATATATATGTATATTATATACAATGCATTCCATTAAATACAAAAAGATTTTTTTTAAGTCATACCTTTCGTTCCAGCTTAAAATTGACTCTCTCCTGCATTAAAATATTTATTTTGAAAACTTTAACATTTTTTCCACTTAATTCAGAAATCATTCCACTGTGCCACATGGCGCCCTGTCCAAGGCTTCAGACGCCATTTGATGACAAACTTCAAATTCAAAATGTTTGCATGCAATATTTGTTGTTGCCTATTTTATGATTGTTGGTTGCTCCAGCTGGTTGTTGGTGGTGTTGTTGTTGTTGTTTGGTCGTGGTGGCGGTGGTGGTGATGGCGTTGCTGCACACTTTTAGTCATCACCATGTCAGCGGCGCAGACAGCGATCCAAACAATCAAAATGATATGCAAATATATGTAAGAGTACCGCTACGAAAAAGGCGTGGGTTAATTGTGACTTTATCATACGACGGCCAAAAGGAACAATGAAAATTCGCAATCGAAAGGAAAAAATCAAATTTATTACAAATTTAAGCATAGAAACCAACACGACAACACCGGCCCTGGCGACGTCTCTAACGACTCGACTCCTCTACAGCTCCAAGAGCTCCGACTGTGACTTCAACTTCAACTTCGAGTTGAACAGAAACGATGGCGATGCGGCAAGTTATAGATTTCGTCATAGTTGCGGTATGGCTAGATATGAATATCTGGAAATAAACCTGTCAACCGACACCAACGCCAACCGGCTGTGAACTACGAACTTGCAGACCGCCCAGTCGGCGGGTGGGCGGCGCCAAAACTAAGCCACCAAAACGCTGAAATACATAAAACACATTAACACAGCACTGGGAACGGAAATGGTCGCATGCATGTCAAGTTTTCCCATAGCAACCAGAAAGGCCCTGCAGTCGATTCGAGATTCGAGATTCGGACTGAAGCGTAACATATTCCAAAGTTTAATGCAAACAACGGCATATGCAGCCTATGAACTACGAGCGGTAACAGTAACTGCAGCAGTAAATCTAACCGTAACCGAACTGCATCCATATCAGACACACAACTCCTGCCTGTAGAGCAGACGAAAGCCGCGACCCACATATTCGGCATCGGTGCGAAAGGGCAGCACAATGGGACCGGCGGCTATATCCCTCACTGTGGCATGCATGGTATAATCCTCAATCTCGATTCCATCGTTCAGCCGCTCTCCACACAATCGCACCGAGTTGATGGCTATGAAGTCATCCGGGCAATTGAAGATCCCAGCGCCAGCCTGGCCATCGGGTACAAGATCATTTTCAGCTGAGAAAAAGAAATCAAATTGATTCTACTCATTTCTATCATACTCTATTCCTATTGTCTTACCTTCATCCTTATTGATGAGCTGGAAGTCGGGCTGGTCTCCGCCTTGCTGTTCGGTGCTATAGCTAATGCTGCACACATTTTTTGACCTGGCCAAGCATATTGCATAGTTGAGATTGTTCTAAGCATGAAAAGTTTATTTAACGCTTAGCGATTTCTTAAGTTTCGATTAGATTATCAGATACTGACCAGATAGGTTGCCTCACGGTTGTCCACAATGCTGCCAGCCACATCGTAGTTGAATGACTTGATTATACCCTCACCATCTTTAAAGTATTGCAGGCAATTATCCGGCGCGAGCTGATCTTCAAGTTGACTGATCATGATATTAAACGATCGTCCGCCGCTTGAGACCTTGACAAATACCGAGAGATATACCTTACTCTCAGTGGAGTCTCCAACGTGCACATACACTACACAATAAATAGAAGTGGAACTTCAATGGAGACTTCCCTCTGAGCCTCGTACTACTTACGGTGTTGGCCCGTATTAATGCCACAGAGTATGGGTACTTGGAAGTTGGCATTGTGTCCGGATATGATGAACTGATCGTCTAAGCAATCGCCATCTGTGGGGCGACTGAGCTGCAAGTCAAAGAAACACGCTCTATATAGTTCTATATCAAATATATATGTTGGGACATTGGGAATATAATGGATATGCCAGTACCTCGAACATTTGGAAGTCCAGACGCAGCTGCTGCACCCCTTGTCTCAGATTTATGATCAGCACACAGATCATCATTTCGCGCACCGCCTGTGGATAGTTGGGACTCTCAAAGTAAACGATCTGCTGGCTGGTAACATCGCCACAGCCGTTAACAACTGAAAGCGAAAGTAGCCTCAAGCAAACGCAATATCACTTCACTTCATGTACTCACAGATGCAACAGGCGCCGACACCCTCGGCACATCGTTCGGTGGGTATGCCGCCCAAGCTTTTGCATTCGAACTCGTGATAACAGACACCCTCCATGGTGCGAATGTCGCCCATAGAAACGCTGCACTTGGTGTTGGGAAATTTGATCACCTCGAAGAGACTTAAGAAGCCCTTACCCTTAGATTTGGGGGCACCGGGTTGTTTTTGTATAAGATTGGCCTGGATCGGCGATCCATAAATGAGATGCTTAAGTTTATTTCCCAGCTTGGTGGAAAATGTCTGTGGCTGCATGATGGAGGTGCGCGTTGTGGCTGGAGTGGGCGGCGGAAAAGGCCTCATTGAAGGCCTCATCGAAGGCTTTACTGAAGGCTTCACTGAAGGCTTAGCTGATGGCTCCTCCGTTGGCATAGCACTTGGCATCATGTCCGTGCTGGTGGGCTCACTTGGTATTTCAGTTGGCTCCGGATCGGGTTCCATGGAAGTCGGCCGCATTGGTATGGTTGGCTCGGGCTCTTCGGGTTCCATCGGCTCTGCCGGCGCCGGCGGCATCTCTGTCATTGCTGGTGGCATCGGCGGTGCCATAGTCATCTCCTCTTCCTGTTCCTGTGCAAAACTCTGGAGATGATTGCCTGGCTGGTAGCGCAGCGTATAGTGATAGCCAATACCATCAATGGTCATGCCACCGAGCCGTTGCGGGGATCTTCTGGCACTGTCACGCCTACTCTTCATCACGCCCAGTGTCACGAAATCGCGACGATCATCGGCGCCAGCCACGCCCACATAATAGAGCGTCAAAACAAGAGCTCTTATCAACGCATCGCGTTTTGACAACATTATTAACGGAACTCCACTTAGCGACTGCCTTCAGATCTTTCCAAACGGCAATCGCTGCTGGGGCTTCGTCTGTTTCAGCTTCAGCAGCAGCTGCTGCCTCAGCCCCTGGCTGCCCCAGCTACATGTTTTCTTCGGCTTTATTAGAGCATTAATTGTGGTAGCCACCAACGATGTTGTCGGTTGTCAACACTGTCATCGTAGTCGGCTTTCCCGCATTTCCCATCTTGGCTGCTGCACAACCTTCACTTTTGCAGTATTTTCTTACGCTCCTCAGCGATCAACCAACAAAGTCACGCTATTGTGATCGCAAATATGTTCCACGTTGACTGCTTGGCTCTGGTAGTAATTCCGACAGTTGCATCCATTGCTCTATTGCAGCGACTCTGGGCTGCCAAGAGGCCAAAAGCATGGTGACATTATTTAAAAAATTATCCCAACCTTATGCACATCAGCATTGCAGAGGCTTAGACAAGAGAATAAAACAAGCTGAGAAGGTGAGTTGGCACAAAACTAAACTGAGCAAGACTACGGGATGAACTACCAAATTCATTATATCCATGCTTTAATTATGGAGAGTTACTGCACCCGACTCTGGAGCTCTCGGCCAGAATAGGTCGTAACGTCTCACTGATGTCCTAATAACACATAATAAATTTGAACTTTGCGGGCTCTAATTATTCATTTTAAATGACTTTTGGTTTCCCTTCATTGGTGCACAGCAAATGAGCTCAAACTTTTTTTTGAGTAATTGTATTTGTTTCCGATCAGATATCGATTCATTGACTAAATAAAAAATAAATATTACTTGATATATATAGCCATGGCTTTCTAACTATAAAAAGCTATATTTTTCTTTTATATTCAGAGATTTTTAAATAATATATTCAGTTATATAGCATATTACTTATAGCATATTACTTCGACCGTAATTTGCTCTTAATAAACATTTGAATTTTGTAAATAAAATCGTGTATTTATTTACCTTGATGTCTTATTCTGTAACCATAAAATAAACATCTGTTGAAAACTGAAGTCGCTTATCAAATAACCAATTTATTTTCACTAAAAATTCGCCAGAAGGCCAAGCCAGTGGCACACTGTCATAACGTATGTACAACCCATCAATATAGTATGAGCCCTACAAGGAAATATTGAATATTGAAATAAGTAAAGAGAGGTAATATTTGACTTACCAATAAGGGACATCTGGTATTAAAATTGGTATAGTTCTTAAGCAAATTGAACACCAAAACAGCAACAGGATTATATGGCTTCTTAAGAAACCGACAGATATCAATTGATGGCTTGTAGAGCCAAGGCTTGTAACCGTTTGCTTTGAAAAATATTTGTGATTCAGCATGAACAGTTTTCGTAGTATGCAGAAGTGTAACTTGAAGATTCAAAGTAGTCTTGTTGCGATTGATTGCTCGCAGACGACACATGTCCACAGTAACCCAGGATTCATTATGTGACTTGCAGACGGCATTCGTGAACTTGCATTGACCTGCATTCTAAATTTGGAAATACACTTCAACTGTTTTATAAATTTAAAAAATTGTAAACCTACACTGAATTGGAGCATAAAGCTAAATTGAAGAAGGCTGACAGCAAATAACGTACTCCTCATAGCTGCGATGTAGCTCAGCAAAACATACCACACGCGAAATATTATGTTCAGTTCAATCTTAACTATTTAACAATCAATGTTCACAGTAGAATTATTTCACCGAAAAGGTAGTACTTTGTCCATGGCCCTGCATTATATATCGATACCCAACTCGAAAATGGAAATTTAATTATATAAATGAAACAAATAATTGTGATGCATCATTACACTACCTAAATACCCGAACGGATCATTCATATTATAAAAGGTAAAAAAATGTTTTATTGGGGACAGATACATACTCCGAGCCATGCAAAACTCAGCTTACTGCATAGATTATATAGAATGTATGTATATACACATATACATTATACAGTCCAGTCTCGAAATTTCGTACCCCGCTTAATCGAACATCGGGCAAATTCGAAAAACAATTTTTTTCTCAATAATTCTCGGTAATTTGCCATTTCGAATTACCGGGACTCTAATTTATTATATATACATATATACATTCAGATACATCAAGTTTCAAGTCTGATTACAAAATCGGAGGGTTTATACAGGCGGCTATAGCTTATTTAACATTATGTGCCTCGCCATTTAACATTATATATTCAAAATATTATTTGTTGAATAAATTAGGTATATATAAAAAACTTGGCTTTTTATACCCTGAACCCATTGAAAATGGGAAATCAGGGTATAATGGTTTTGTGAAAAAGTATGTAACGGGCAAAAGGAGGCGTGGCAGACCCCACAAAGTATATATATTCTTGATCAGCGCGACGAGCTGAGTCGATATAGCCCTGTCCGTCTGTCCGTCCGTCCGTCCGTCCGTCCGTCCGTCCGTCCGTCCGTATGAGTGCGTCGATCTCAGAAGTTACAAGAGCTAGAGAGCTGAAATTTGGCATGCATACTCGTGTGTACCATACGCAGTACGAGTTTGCTTTATTTTTTCGATAAATCGTCCGATAACTTTTTTATCGAGAATAATCGAAAAATGAATTTTGTTTTTCCAGCCTAATTTGAACACTTTTAGACCTGGAGACTTCAAATTTGCGTTGTATATAAAGTTAATGGATACAAAGATTTTGTAATTTACAGATTTTGGATACCACGCCCCCTTCGCCCCCAATTTGTAAAAAACGCATTTAAAGTATTAGAGACTTGTGCTTTGGAATGTACACACATATTCACCATATGATTACACTCTAAAAGTTTCATTAAGATCGTATGTCTACAAAAGAAAATATTCAACAAATAAATTCTCATAATATTGCCCACACTGCAGCGCAGCCCAAGCGCAGTCGCTGCTTACCGCGCAGTTAGCAGAGCGCGTGCTTATAAGTGCATGTGTATGTATGTGTGCATAAAATAAGTCCAGAATGTTTAGAATATCAGCTTGGAAGGTTCAGGGTATCTCCTAGTCGAGCAGTCTCGACTGGAGCCTTCTTACTTGTTTTGTATTCAATTGGTTTATTTATAGTACCATCAAACAATGGATTCATTATATCTAACTACAATATTTATAATATCTAAAATGAAACAATCGCGTTTCCCCTCACATTTTTATATTTGTTTGTCAAATGCGCAATTATTTATATTTGTTGCCATGCTTTTCAGATAATTCCAGCAACACATTAAGCGTTAACAGCTGCAAAAGTTTATATTATCGTTGTTATTTTTGTTGTGGGCTGTGCATAATAATACCAATTACAGTTGGCGTCAACAATTAACAATTTTAACCTTGTTGTGCATGATGAATATGCTTCTCTACTGAGCAGCTCAGCTACGTCGCGACGATGATCACATGATGCTTGCGCTGCGGATGATCGTGATAATGATATTGCACTTGCAATCGCTCATGTGCATAAAAAGCTGCTAAATGATGTTTTGATTTCTGCTTCAGTTTCTCTTGGAGCGAAACCCAAGTGCTCTTCGATCGTTTTCGCAAATAAGATTGAAGATAAACCCTATTTCGCAATCAAAATACTAAACACCCTTTCAGACATATATAAAGCGTATTGTGATCAATTGTAAATATTGTTGACGTTTCCATGATTTATGAAACTGTCTAAGGAAAGTGAATAAAAATTTAAGTCCCAAAATGGCAATAAAACATAGAAGTCATCTATGCGTTACACATTTCGTGACAAACTTATAATAGCCACCATAAATGATTATATTGATTTCGATGGCATAAGAGCTAAGCTCCATAGCCGCCAAAGCCTGCTGTCTGGCTTAAATGAGTCAGGCTGAACATTAGACATTGATATTACCCGATGTGGCCAATTTGCATACTCTATTGCCGGCACCACTCTCATTAGGCACTATTAATTATGAAAGGTTTAATTGATTTCGAATCAGCCGGCATTGGCATGCAAACTTATGCCTTAATGTTGCAATCGCATTCACAATTACACTCGCAGTCGACACCGATTCGAGCAACGACTCGTCGCGTCGTTAGGATTTAATTTATTTGAAAGTAATTGTCTCTAACGCAACTGACATCGATGGGTTTGCTGGTATTTGCCGCGACGATCTCATTATGACTCTGAGTTATTCAACTACTGAAGAGCACTCAACTAAGTACTACAGCTCTCTAGTCGAAACCAGGAAAACGGGTTCGCATATATTTAATACTCTAGAGGTTTTATATAATTTGTTGTAAAACCTGTAACAATATAGAAAACCATTTGCTAAATGTACATATATCCTTGATCAATTTCGATTGATTTCATATTTGCAAGACTTGCACATAAAAGAGTATTTAGTCTTCGGTAAACTGCGTTTAATATTTTTTTAAATTTTTT
The DNA here is from genome assembly GCF_018153725.1 of Drosophila mojavensis. Classification (NCBI taxonomy): domain Eukaryota; kingdom Metazoa; phylum Arthropoda; class Insecta; order Diptera; family Drosophilidae; genus Drosophila; species Drosophila mojavensis. Next base: position 5,600,119 of record NW_025318693.1, on the reverse strand, counting down.
TTTTTTTTTTTATTGGTATTGAAACTAAGATTTTGAAAACTATAATCGTTGTGAAATAATCCAAGTAAATTACTAATGCATATTTTAATAAGAATATTGTTTGAGAATATCGTAAAAAGAACAAAAACTGTCGTGAGAACAAGAATACACGAGAAAACTATATTTTTATGTTTGCTTAATTATAAATTTAAATAATAAATTTAATAAAAAAATAAATTCTATATCAAACATTATATTATAAATTATGACACTCATGATGAGATCTAAAAAATAATAACAATATTCTAGACTCATAAGAAAAGCATCAGAGATATCAGTTGATGTTTGCGCAACACTCCAATATTTGCATTCAACGGCTGCTCCGATATCCCTTCATCTTTGGAGGCTGGCAACTCTTTGAACGCCACAAAGAGAACACGTAGAGACAATTCCCATCCATTAATTGAATCAAATCGAACGTTACGCATGCGTCACGCCAAATGACAAAGGGAGCCGCCAATGCTTGGATGCAATAACTGGGAGAGGCTCACACATGTGCTCCTCTGCTGCCATAGATGATGAGCATGACCAGGCCAGACCCAGACCCAGACCCGATCTGGCTGGGCCCGGTCTGGGAGTCCACTTCAGACAGCGGACAGCAGACAGCATTGTGTGTATTATGGTTATTGCTATTATGTTATGTATTTGTATGGTCAAAGTGGGAAGCGCAGTTGGAGCGCAAGAAGTGGCCAAGTGGGTGTAGGAGTAGGGAGTGCAGGTGCAGATGGAGTTGGGGATGGAGGCTGGAGGATGAGGCAGCTGGACGTGAACAGTAAACCGGGTGCTGGGCACTTGGCAACCGGCGAATCAAACCGTGCTAAAACCCACTTAATTGACATTTAGTGGACACTCGAATGCGAATTCAAATGCAAATGCTGCGCCATGAGCAGCCGCCACAGCAGCTGCAGCCAAATGCAATCCGAGTGCCAAAGAGGCGATGCACATCAGCTCTATAAGTAGTATGCCTTTTCGACTGCTGTCCATTTACCGAATGGGCTGGCATTCTAATGCGACTTCAGCCCCAGTCACAGCCACGCCAATGATGACGTTGATAATGAGCATGTTGCCCACTCGTTGTTGCTGCTGTTTGTATACCCTAGCCCAGGGTAATTTTACTTAGTCGCTAGAGAGGCAACGCCTATATATAGATATACAGGATGTGGCAGTCAACCGAACTAGTCTACTATAGTCTATGGGCAAAATTATATGTCATAGTACAATATTTACTATCGATAAGGGAAATATTTTGGATTTAAAGATAGTTCGTATATTTAGAAACATATAAGAGTATTGAATATTCGCTTTAAATGCGTTTATTTTCTGCTGCTGTTGTTGTTCTAGCCATGATTTCTGAAGATGCAGCAGCAGCAACAGCAGCAGCAGACATCATTACAATATAATTGATGGGTTATAAACCGGTAACGGTAAATCGAAAAAAAGTTCTTTTAGCATTTTGGCTTTTTTGGCCAACGCAAAGCAAAGTTTTCTCGTTTTCTATTTGGAAATTATTATTGTTCCATTTGACAGCTGGCAAGATGTGCGTATGCACAGACCTGGATATGGGACGTAATGCCACCAAATCGGGTGGGAATTGTCCGTATTTGAAAAAGAGAACTGTTTTACTTATGCGGCATGTTGCTTGAACTTTAGTCAATCATGGCATTTGGGATCTGCTTAGAGATCAGAGAGTCTACTTAATGTGAAGTGAAATTGAAGTGAAATGCAAAGGTAAACAAATTTAGCCAGTTTCAATGGCAAAGTCTTCAAGCGTCAAGAACTCGACCTGCATGCCATCTGAACCGTATCGTCCAGTCTCCTTAGGTAACGATTCGTTCCAATGTCATTTTTACTAAAGCAAAAGCTGACCGATTCAGTCACTGAAAGTGTTTCGCTTATATCGAGCCACTTGAGCAAAAACTTCAAGAAAGTTCAAAACAACATTTGCGGTTACGGTTCTTTCGATTTTTTGTTTTTATTTTCGTTTGATTTTTTTTTTTTATGCTCTTATAATGGCGTCTAAACCGCAGCTGTGTCGGTTGTTTTTATCGTTGCCTTCCCAATGTTGCATGCACCACAAACGAGCGAATCGACGATCGATTTGCAGCAACTTGCCATAAATGGTGCGTAAATTAAATGTTTTATTATTCAAATGAAATGGGTAAAAGTCTGGGTCAACACGTGTCAACTGATGCGCTACCAAGTAGATACAAAATTAAAGAGGAATTCAATGATATAATATCTAAACATCTAAATATATATAAAAAAAAAAAATATATATATATATATATATATATATATATATATATTTATTTATTTATTTATTATAAAAATATAGTGCAAAATTTGTTATTAATCACCATGAGGTCATTCAGCAAATGCGAACTGTATAATAAATTGAGAGATGAGAAACGAGTTCATGAGAAAATATTCTCTGGACATGTAAATAAAACTGTTAAAATAATATGAAAATAATTTATAAGACTAAAATATCTACAATCATAAAAAAAAATGTATTCCATTTTTATTTAAATAGATTAATAAATAATATTTGCTAAATATTAAGGAATTTTACATATTTTTACTGCTTCATTATCACTAAGCGTAGCGCACTGAAAAGTGGACAAGTGAATAAAATTGTAAAAAAATATGAAATGAATTTATAAGACTAAAGTATCTATGATGATTCTCTTTTTTTTTAAATAGATTAATAAATAATATTTGATAAATATTATAGTATTTTATAAATTTTGTACAGCTCTGCATTAAGCGTAGCGCACCGAAAAGTGCGTTTCGACCTATTAATATCTTTGTTGGCTAATTCTATGCCATGCAAAACTTAACTCGAAAGGATGCGAGGCGGAAGCTGGCTTCGGGTGCAGCTTCGGCATTGGATTCATTGTTGCCGCGGCCATTGCCTTTGGCTCTTTTTGGCAACATGTTGCGGCAACACTTGTTGGCCGGCCGGCAGGGAGACAGTTCCTTTGTTTTGGGCCAGACTCGGCTCCTGTGCGTGGCTTGCGGCTTAGCTTTGTTTCTTGATTCTTTTTTTTTTTTTTTGCAACTGCCGAAAGCGCTCCTCCACACAACAGCACATTGATCAAGATCCATAATGAGCGATAACTGCAGTTGAGTTTTTGTTGCTGTTAGCAGCGGGCTTTGCTTTTGTTTCGTCCTGAGATTGAGCGCGCTTTTTGTCGATGCATTAGTTACGTATCTTTCGGATGCAGAGCAAACATCCGCATATCGCATTGGCCACTGCGGCCACTGCACGTAGCGGCATTTTGTTTTTTTTTTTCGGCTTTGTTTATGTCTGTGGCGCTGCAAAATTAAACTGTTAACTTGCCATGTTTAGCTGCCATTGTTTGCGGCCTGTCCAGACATTGTTTGGCTGAGTCTTAGCTCGTGGGTAACATATGTATGGATGTCTTGTAGCTGTGTGCACGAGTGTGTGTAGCTACATATCTGTATCTGTATCTGTGGCTGGTATCTGTATCGCTATCTAATCGCTTTCTAATGGCCTCAGCTCGCCTGGCGATCTATGTTACCTGTCAGCGGCGCTTGTTTACCTAATAGATTTCAGGCTACCAATTTTTTGTTTATTTATCTCCTTCTTCTTTTTTTTTACTACTACAGCCGCCAACCCATTTTAAACATTTTAATAAATTTTTGCTGCCATTTTCCCCCTCTCGAGCTGGCCTTTAAACTTTGCTACATGGAAAATTGCATGTTGATCGCTGGCTCGGCAGCAGCAACCTTCAAAATTAAGTTGTCTCGATTAGTTATTTATTTTTTAATTACCTGCAGCTCTGATGGCAACTACTTTTTTTTTTGCAGTGGCCGTAATTAATTACCAATTGTAGTGTGATGAACTTTAAGCGAATATTGATAGTATTTACCTGTCTAGATTCAGGATTTAGGCAGACAAATTGTGCATAAATCAACTGCTGTCTACTGACTAGATTTATCGTGAGAATTTAATGCAAATTGTAACCCAAATTTGATCGAACGTATTTCTACTTCTTTATCTGAAGAAAATTGTTTTCAATTGCTAGTTATGCAATTAAGAAACCTACTTAAAGTCTTCAGCTGATCAATGTAACTATGCCATTTTGTAGATTTAAATGGGTTATCCATTTAATATTATATATTTAAAGTCACCACATTTATTAATTTTATGTAAAATTAAAAAACAGTTTTCGAATAATCAAAATATTTCTGCTGCTGAATACGAAACTCGCAGGTTCTCATAACGTATATGAAACCCATTAGCAATTTTAGGACAAAAGTAATTTATCAGCTCGATCTCTATCTCTCTATTTCTCTTAGAATAAAATATAAAATAAATATTCTCATGGATGTGCAAAAACGTAACCATATACGAGTATTACGGGCAGACTTCTCTGTAAATATGATGGGTATGCATGTGAGCAGGTGAATGCATTTCCGTCAACTTGTTTTACTAAATTATGCAAAAATGATTACACTCAATATGTTAGAGTCATACATCAAGCATTTAGCAACTTTCTACATCTGCATAATAAATTGAATACATCAGAAACTATAAATAATTGCCAACAACTGCAAACAAGCAACAAGTTCAGACGCCAAATGAAGAAATTTTGTTAGAATTGCGATTTTTGAAAAATGTATGAGCGTGTGCGTGTGTTCGTGTGCGTGTGCCTCGCAGCGAAGGCTAATGGCCTCAGCAGAAAACAACAACAACCACAACAACAGCAGCTAACAAGTTGGCCAACTGTGCGAGACAAGTGCAGGTAACACCAATGGCTCGCTCACCTGGTGGCACCCTGTACAAAGCAAAGCAACAACTAAACTCACAGGTAAATCACAAGACAACGGCAATAACAAACCAAAAAGCAGTTACAAAAAAAAAAGGCAAATTAGTTGTTAGCTGAAAAAGATATAATTCTGTTTATAATTATTGACATATTATTATAACTTGAATTAATTATAAATAAATATATACTGAATATTTCAATTTTCATATATCAGTTTAAGGTTTATACGATATTACTTAGTATTTTATTTTATTATTTATCTTAGCTCACTCAACTGAAAAAAAAATTATAATTAATTAATTAGCTAATTGACAACAATTGTAGCGTATAGAATACTCCACCAGGCGGTTGCCAAATGGCCCAAGTGTGTGTGCCACAAGCCAGGAGATGACCGCGACCGCGACAGCCGAGTCGGCAGTGGCAGACTCTGAGGTAGAGGCCAGGCAATCGGCCAAACTGTCAGCCATGGTGCGTTGTGTGCCAAAAGAGCAACCGCAGCAACAGGCAATTGGCAACTGGCAACTGGCACTGGCAACTGGCACTGGCAAGCAGCAGACATTGGACATGACCAGCCGACAAGCGGCAGGCGGCAGGCGGCAGGCAGCAGGCAACAGTCGCAAGTCAAGTGAATGGCCAATGACCACCAAATTGGCAGTAAAGCATACAAAAATAACTTCAAATGGTCAAAAGGTTAACAAAATCAAGCAGTGTGCGCGCAAAGAACACGATTTGTACAGCGAATACAAGCAGGGCTGGGTGCAGGCAGAGCTTGTTCCGGGATGTACTGCTGTTGCTGTTGCTGTTGCTGTAGCTGCAGCTGTTGCCGCCAGTCAGCCAGCAGCATGTGCAACATGTTGCCAGCATTCCGTCAGTGGCGTCGACGGTTGCCGCTGCCTGGATGCCGGGCAGCATAATCCCCCAGCCGATGCACAGCTAAAAAAATGATTAATGAGTTGCCTCATTACTTCGCGAAAATCAATGTCGCGCATTGCACTGCGCCCGGCCCGAAGGAGTTAGCCATGTTGTCGCTGGGCCAGTTGCCGTTGCCGTTGCCGTCGCCTTGTCGCATAATAAATCGATCATATTTTTATGGCAGACTCAAATATCAAAATGTCAGCGCTGATTCTGATCAACTGCGACAATCTGCTCCTGTCGCACACGACGCCGCGACGCCAAAAGATGCTGCAGCAGCGCCTCACATGTGTTTGCCGGCAACCTTGGCCCGCCGTGTGCTCTGTGATCGAGTGACTGACTCCGACTCCGACTTTGACTTCGACTCGAGCTGTGACTCTAAATCTGAATCTAAAGCGTAGTGAATCTTGCGCGCTTCGTGCTTGTGTCTTTGCCTTATTTTTTTCCCCTTTTTTTTTTAATTGCCGTCGCGCGCCTGCTTCCAGCGCCCGCCTGAGCTCTGGCTGGCTGTTGCTTGTTGGATCTGGATCTGCGCCTGCTGTGGTGCTGACTGATTTTATTTATTAAACTGTTGACATTCTGTTTACTCGGCTGGCGCTTTGCCTCTTTTGATTCCATCACCCGATATCGATATCAACAGCTGCGCTGGCGCTTGCAACGCGTTGAATTTATTGCGGCTTGTAGTAATTGATTAACTTGATCGCAAGCTGCGATTGATTGTCAACGGTTCTGCTTTAAAGCATCGCTTATACTCGTATAAGAAAGAATCTTAGTATTATTAAAAAAATATGTGTATGGCATACATTTGTATAAATCTCAGTTACTGTTATATACAGTTATATCAATTTGTTCAATATAAGACTTATATAAGGCATATGGAATGCCGATTTCGGTTTAGTATGCCACTATATATTTATATAATATAATATTAAAATCAGAACATCCATCTATTCTAGATTCTTCTTAGTAGCAAAGTCAGAAAGTCTATATCAAATTGTTATATTGCCATTATATGCATTTTTATAGATGTAGGCAGCAAATCAACTTAGGTCTGGCTATGGAAAAATTAACAGTAAGCAAACCTTCTCTTTAACCATATTAGCTGTTCGGTCTGCAAAATCTACTATATGAAACAATTTTCATTAAAAATGAATATTATACCTTACAGCTCTATTATATTGTATTAACAATTTTCTTCTTATAAAACACCGCTCATAGAGCATTGAACCAATAGTACATAAAATACAAACCTTAATCCAATGGCCGCTGCTATATGTAGCTCCATATGATAATCAGTGAGGTGAAAGTGTGATATAATAAAGAGTATAATCAATGTGCTTTGAATCAACACAAAGTTGGAAATTTATTATCGTTACACATAAATTATTTATTTTAAATTGAGCACTGTTGTCGTTGTTGTTGTTGTTGTTGCTGTTGAGGGGCCAATAAACCGAAGCGATTGAACTCTTTATCGCTGGGGTTACAGTGTCAACAGACTTGGTCCGAGTCAATATTGTAAATCTATAAAGGCGGATATATAGTAATGCCAAATCGAACTAGCCCAAGGTGTGGAGCTGACAAATTTATGATCTTTATCAAAGCATGCCCAGTTAAAGTTTACTTTTCCCACATGGGTCACGAAAAGTACGAGATATCTATTTCAATTAGAGAAAATATACTAAACGAAATTTTAAAGTCAATAACATCGAATGGGCTGGTTTGGCAATGGAAGCTCTGCCGCTGCAACGCGTTGGTGCTGCAGCTGCTGTTGTTGTTGTTGCTGCTGCAGCTGTTGTTGCTATTGTTGCTGTTATTGTCGGCAGCAAAAAACAAGTTGAATGGCATTGCAAATGCGCAACAAGAGCTGTGGCCAGCGGGTGGAGCAGGTGGCCAGGGTTCCTTCATCTTCTTTGGCTTCCACAGAGCGACAACAGCAGCCAAGTGCTAGCAGCAGTTTGATTGTTATTGCCAATGAATGAATGCACTTGCTAACTTCGTCTGTGAGGATTGTCTGGCACTGGCACTGGCACTGGCTCTGACTCTGACTCCGACTCCAGCTCCAACTGCAACTCCAACTCCGAGACTCCAGCTCAAACGCCAGCCAGCAACAGCATCATCTCGACAACAGCGCCAGGGGGCATGCAACACATTTTGCGGTCTGCTGCTGCTGCTGTAGCTTCTGCTGCCATTGTTTTCACTTGTGCTGCTGCCCTTTGTTGTTGCGTAAGCCCAGGGGGGTGTGTTGATATTATTGTTGTTCTCCTGCTGCAACTGCTGTTGCTTCTGGTTATGGGGCATTTGGTATTTACAAATGTGTTTGGCAATGAATTTGCCGCCATGCCACAAACAACATTTCCGACTCCGCACCCATTTAGATGCAACTCCAACTCATTGTCGCTCACATTTTCACACTTTCTTTGGGGTGGGGGAGAAACTCGTTAGCTGTCTAGCAGCAGCTGCTCCCTGGCAACGGATATCCCTTGAATTAATCCATGTTTTGCTGTCGCACATATGATTTATTGATACTTCCGTGCTTACGTAGATATTTGCTTGCTCTGTTAAAGTCGTCTGCATGCATGAATTTAATATCCACATAGAACTCCACTCAATATTAAAAAGGCAAACTTTGCATATGCGAAACAACAACAGATAACTTCTGAAAATAAAATGCAAATTAAGTAATTGTTTTTGTAAAACCTAATTAGTTCTTTATATATGACGCGTTCTCTCATTCTTATTCTCAATTTATTTCTCTTATTTCTAGCTCACATTCTCCCATTCTCTTTCTCACTCTCGTCCTTCTCCTTCTCCTTCTCCTTCTCCTTCTCCTTCTCCTTCTCCTTCTCCTTCTCCTTCTCCTTCTCCTTCTCCTTCTCCTTCTCCTTCTCCTTCTCTTTCTCCTTCTCCTTCTCTTTCTCCTTCTCTTTCTCTTTCTCTTTCTCTTTCTCTTTCTCTTTCTCTTTCTCTTTCTCTTTCTCTTTCTCTTTCTCTTTCACATTCTCCTTCTCCTTCTCTTTCTCTTTCTCCTTCTCCTTCTCCTTCTCCTTCTCCTTCTCCTTCTCCTTCTCCTTCTTCTTCTTCTTCTTCTTCCTTCCTTCCTTCCTTCTCCTTCTCTTTCTCTTTCTCTTTCTCCTTCTCCTTCTCATTCTCTTTCTTTTTCTCCTTCTCCTTCTCCTTCTCCTTCTCCTTCTCCTTCTCCTTCTCCTTCTCCTTCTCCTTCTCCTTCTCCTTCTCCTTCTCCTTCTCCTTCTCCTTCTCCTTCTCCTTCTCCTTCTCCTTCTCCTTCTCCTTCTCCTTCTCCTTCTCCTTCTCCTTCTCATTCTCATTCTCACTCTCACTCTCATTCCCATTTCCATTCTTATTCTTTCTTCTCTTTTATATTTATTGCTCTTTAATTTTATTATCTCTCATTATCATTCTCCTTCTCTCTTCGATTCATGCAATAAATTTTACATGCTGCATATTTTACAAGGAGAATCCGTTGAAATTTCAACACCCTTCACATACGTGAAACCAAAAATTTTGTTACGCGCTGAATGTCCATTGTTCTGGTGCTCGACATCGGCAGCAACAGCAATATAACCACATAAATTAATGTACATACAATACTTGTGTTCGTACTCGTACTACAGCCATAATAACAAGCGATGCAGCGGTGCAGTGTCGACAGCAGGAATCGCCACTTCTTCAATTGATTTTATAAGAGGCAGCACGAAACGGCTTTGTTGGTGGCCAACGGTCAGACCAGGAAGGGATGTGGATCCAAGCGGAGGGGACTTTTGGAACAATGGACTAACGTATAACGAGAGGTATTGTGTGGTGTCATACTAAATGAATTGATATTGGTATTGAGGTATTGGAGTATTGGAGCAGCGGGTATTGGGGTATTGGCCAGCGACAAAGAGAGGGAGACAGAGAGAAAGAGTGAGAGAGAGCTCAAAACAACATATTGAAATCGTATCAATTGAAACCAGTTTCGATGTCGTTGTTAACACATGTTGGTCGGTACCTAAATCTACAATCAATTGGCAGACATATAAATTTTCAAATGCCAGCAGCAGGACTTCGTTGGGGCCAGAGTGCTGTTGAACGACTTTCAGTAGGCCTTGGGTTTAAAGTTGGGGCAGTTGTTGTTAACTGTTTAGCCAGATTCATTTTTATTTCGTAAGTCAACGAGCAGTAAATAAATACAAATTTGAAAAATTCAAGTGGTTGCACAATGTCAAACCTTCAAGATGTACCGCTTGCCGCGCCAGAAACTATGCCAACAACCGAACACGACACAGCCGGAACGAAATCCAATTCGCTAAAGCGCTTCTTTAAGCTTGGCAGGAAATCCATCACACCAAGTGATTTCAGCGAAGATCAAATCGACGTGGAAGACGAGGCCAAGGACCCTGTCAAGCCAGGCAGCATAAGTCGTTTTCTCACTCGACTTAAGGGAACTACGAAAAGTAACTACCCTACTTCTTAGACATTAATCTATTGTAGCCGTACTTAAATATATTTTGTATTTCCCAGGCACTGTGCAGTTCACAGAGCCTGACGTGCCCGCTTCCAGCACTGTCAGCCCGGCCGTGGAGGAGGCTACCGACAAGCCGGTGCCAAACGTAAAGCCCACAATTAAGACATCCATATCTGGCTATTGGAAACAGCTTTTCCACCGCCAGAAGGCGGCCAATCGGCAGGACGAGAAACTGGCAATGGATCAAAATGCGCCAGAATCACCTCAGATACCGCAGGAGCAGCAGTCTGATCCAATCCAGGCCGAAGACAGGCCCATGATACCGGCGGCAGAACCGTTGCCCGAGACTACAGATATTACTGAGTCAGAAAAAACAGAGGATAATCATTTAAACTGCATTCCGGAGATTCTCGAGGAAGTACAAATGCTCGCTATTTCCGATGATGTTTTGAATGCCTCGAGCGAGGAGACCGATTAATAGGTTATAGCTGTAATCTATTTAAATTTTCTGTTATCCAGTTTGTAAGAGCCTGCCAGCCTTCTGCCACCCACTCACCATACATTTTGAGGAATCGAAGCATATATATACACAGACACACACCGTAGTATACATACACACACACACATTAAATACATTAGTTCTTCTGCAGTTCAGCTTTAACTTGAAGCCCAAATGCTGAATAAAGCATATTAAGAAAAATCCCAACACATTGTTTAATTCCATTTAACTACTCATACAACCCCAACAATTGTAAAACGATTCCAGCTTGGCTTGGTCAGTTCACAAAGTTCAGTTAAATCTGTCGTTAAAGTGTCTGCCGGTTCTAATTTCGCCCCTTTTTTGGGCACTTACCGGCTGCAGGTTAAAAGGTGCCGCATAAACCAGACGAAAGTCTTCGGCAACCCCAAAAGAAGCCCTAAAATGCGACTCCCTTCGGTCTCAACGGAACATTTTGCGCATGTGCTAAATTGTTAACTCTCATTGATTAACTATATAATTTACAATTTTTGCTTAACATTAAAATGAAATAGTATTCATAGAAAGATAAATAAATAAAGTATTTTTTAATAATTCATTATGTACTCAAATTTCAGTTATAAGTATATGTGTTTCAATATTGAGAGATAGTATTTTAAATCACACACACTGATGATTTTGGCTCAACTGTCTCTCTGTCTGTCTGCCTAACAAAAGAGAAACTACATAAGATCATTTAAATTGTCTATATATATGCAGCATTATTCATTTGGTATTTATAATTGAGTAAACCGAAGCTAGAATGCTTGAAGCCGCAGAGAGTGCTACCATTGGTCTCATAAAACTCGTCTGCAACGACCCCTACGAAGCCCACGAAGCTAAAGTGCTTGCAGCAGCAGAGGCTGCTCGCATTGGTCACTTGAAGCTCTTGATCTCTACCTGGCGCTCTTTGAGCGCCCATTAGAATTTGAGTGAAAGTAGCCCTATATAAAGGGCAGAAGCTGCAGCATTTCTTCAGTCGCCCAGACCTGGTGGAGGTCAATCGTGCAGTGCAGTAAAGTAATGTAACAAGCATTAAGGCTTTCGGAAAATACTTTGAGGAAATATTTGGAGGAAATACTTAGAAAGTCTCTAGTATTGAAATATACTTTTTGCTAATATTTTTCCCTGCATTGGAGTAGATTATAACAAAAGTCATAGATTTAAAAAATGGATAGATAATCAAAACATTCATAGGGAACTTGAAATAAGAGTAAGTCAGTGTTTTTTTATAAGACTTTTGCTCAGAGCTAAGAACAAAATACACAAAGTCAACCTACATAAGTCTACAATAATATCATATGTATATGTACTACTTGGAGAGTCTCCAAAGCAGAAACTTGTTGCATTTTGGACAAACAGCTGGAAATTATTTACAAACAGAACGCAGAAACTGCGCAAACTCGACTCAGCACCAACTGATAAGGACGGCAGTAAATATTTACATGAGAGTCGACCAAAACAAACACTTGTTGTATCGGACCGTCAAGTCGGAAAAGCGGGAAAGCCGCGTCAACTGCAAAATGCGAAGTAAACATTCGAAATGCGCATGTTCCGGTTTCAGCTGGTTTTTCGGGCCACTTTCGGGGTGAGTCTTAATCAGCAGGAGTAAAAGTGGGTCAGTGCTCACTCCACGGCATATTCCGGCTATAAATATAATTCAAATGCAACTAAGACAATTTAATTAATCGAAATCGAAATCTGTGACTAAATAATATAAGAAATAACATATAAGCCAAAAGATAGAACATAAGTCTGCGTGATGTGTGGGACAAATGGGAGAAACTCGGTCAATAAGCAGTTCAGCATCTGACACAGCAAAATTCTTGCACAGATACACACATTAACTCACACTTACATACACACACACATAGCACACCCAAGCAGCGAACACATACAGAACTCAGTTTAGTTATAGAGATTTTTCTTTGTGGTCAAGGTATTTCGTCAACCCGTAAAAAATTGCAAATTTATTGAAAAAACTAGCTAATTTCGAGGTGAGTGCATTGAAAATAGAAGCCCACAACTCTAAGCTAATTGGAAGATGTGAAATTTATAAAAATTACTTAAAATTCAGCAGTCATTGAAACATTTTACAGCATCAGCCAAAGACTGGTGCAGATTACGTAATGTTCAGAGATTGTTCAGTTTGGTATATAATATTTTGAAACATTTCATGCAGAATGCGAAGTCGCTCGGCAGCAGTTTCGGCAATGCAAAGGAATTGTCTGATATAATGACTGGCAGCTTTAAGGTGCAACTCATCAACATGGGCACTCGCGCTGCCGCCTGTAAGTATGCCACAGAAGTCTCAAGTTGCAATACGTATACCCTATACTCATTGCATAGAGGCATATTAGATACAGTCCTATCTGATACGTTCAATATTTCCACTTTTCTATTCGCAGTTCAGGCAAAACTGAGAGCCCTCCATGAATATCATGTACGCCTCTTGCACAATGTCTTACCTGCGCCCTCTGGCGTCGATATTGCTAACAATATCAAATACTTTTCTCAAACTCTACTAAGTAATCTCCACACAAATATACCCTTCAATCGCATCATTAATATTTTCTAACTTTCAGCTGTCCTCAAAGATGTGCGCACCTCTCCGCATGAGCTCATTCGCGATCCTCTCGAAGATCCTACACGCATGTCTGCCTATCCAAATCTTGAATATGGCAATCTCTATAATGCCTTGACCATGCTCATCGATGTGGCACCTTGCATTCAGTATGGCCAGATTGGTAAGCCTCCAATTCTAATCCCATAAAACCTCTAAGATTTACATTTACTATATTTTCAGTCTTCGGCAAAGCTTTGCTGCAGTGCCTCTGCTGTATATTACCCTTCCTCGACAAGGATCTTATTGATAACCTACCCTATCTAGTTAGCTCTACTATATCTGTACTGCCGCCAGCCTTGCATCAGGATATTGTCAATGCATTATGCTACTATATTTTACCCTTTACTATAAGTAGGTTTCACATCTGCTGCTTTACGGCTTATATTAATAAAATCCTTCAACTACAGCACGTCGCAGCTCCGATGAGCAGGAGTGCCAAGCCTGTCAATCGGTCTCCTCTGTCATCATGATGGTATTGCAGTACTCGAAGAACCCAGGTAAAATCCATTCGCACTACTTGCTGTATATATTATCAAAGTTATCTTCCAGCACATCATTGTCAACTACTGGAGTGCCTGATGACGCTGAAGCATAATGTCGTCAAGGATATACTCTGTGTGGTGGCCTATGGCACGGCTGTCTCCCGTTCTTCTGCGGCCAAGCTGCTCTTCTACTACTGGCCTGCGTTTGATCCCAATCTTTTTGATCGCAAAGTTCTGCTCTCTAAGCTTACCAGTGAGTAGAGTATGAAAATATTCATGGAAAAATCATAAAACTGAATGCGAAATAATTTGCATCCTCATCAGCAATTAAGTTTTTTCAGAATTCTCTTAAGTAATTTTCCCAGCTTAAGCTATGGGTTCCCCTGCCTATCTATTATATTTAATAAATATTTTCTCGACTCTCTCCAATTGTGCAGATGACCTAGTTCCATTCACCTGTCAACGCGAGCATTGCCCCAATGCTGGCAATGCTGAGGCGGCCAAAGTTTGCTATGATCACAGCATTAGCATTACCTATGCCCAGGACTGTCCGCCGCCATTGTATCTGTGTATTGAGTGCGCGAACGAGATACATCGGGAGCACACGAACTTGGAGTTTGGCGATATACTGCATCCCATGCAGCAGGTGTCGATGGTGTGCGAGAACAAGAACTGTCGCTCCAACGAGAAGTCCGCCTTCTCCATCTGCTTTTCGACCGAGTGTGCCAGCTTTAATGGCAATCATCCCATCCGCTATTGCGCCCAGTGTCACAGCAACCGTCACAACTCTCGCCGTGGTGGGGATCACGTGGTGCATCGCAGCCTGCAGCCAGCCTGGCAGATGGATCCCGAGATGCAAATGCACATGGTCGAGTCCGTGGTCAGTCTGCTGCGCGAGGCCAAGCCGCTGAACTTTGAGCCGGGCAAGGAGTCCCTGATGGACGTCAAGAAGAATGGCAGTGCGACCACGCCCGACAACATTTCGCTCGAGGAACGCCAGAGGCTTGGCCGCTATGGCATTTGGCTACTGGTGGGCCGCTGCACACCCACCGCCGACACCCCTGTCGAGGTGCTGGGACGCATTCTTAGCATGCTCTTTCACTGGTTTCATGTCACGGCCTACTCCTACGATGGTGAGTAGAGCAAGTTGCGATTCAGCCCACACAAAGCTTAACGTTTCACTTCCAGCTGCTGGACAGGTGGAGAGCACCATAGAGAAGCTGAAAATAGATCACGTTTGCAACTGGTTAAAGGAGATTTGCCGCATACACTACAACGTCTTCATCTCCTGTCTGCTGCCCCATCCGCCGGAGTACGCTCGCGTGGGAGGCCACTGGGAGACGCTCGCCTCACGCACCAGCCACTTGAAGGAGGGACTGCAACGGCTGATTTGTCTGGTGCCCTACGAGGTGATCACCTCGGAGATATGGGACTATGTGATGCCGCACTGGATGGAAGCCATTACCAACGATGTGGCCGAAAAGGAGCTACACGAGCTCAAAATTGTCCTCAGCAAAATCCTCGATCCGGAAATGTCGCCCTTGGGCTTCGATGCCAAGACCATGTACAACTTTGTGGCCATACGCTTCGAGAAGACGACAGCCAAGGTGCAGCAGCAAGCGCTCCACTGGCTACAAATCCTGACCAAGCTGGAAATACTCATACCACTCGTCCAGCTCTTCGCTATGTTCGGCGATGGAGTGCGCATCATGAAATACGGCATACAGCACGAGCTGATGCGGGAGAAGGAGAAGGAGCCGCAGACGCAGCAGCAGGCGAAAGCGCCCAAAACGCCGTGCAAGGAGAGCAAGGCCGAAATGGCCAACCCACCCAGGCGCAGCTCCATTTGTAAGTAATAATCCCCACTTAATGAACTCCAGTTAATACAATTACTAACCATTTGCAGCGCCTGTTGTGGAGGATGACTCTGGGAATACCTCGGCCATATCGGATGATGAGGCACCCACCAATCGTCACACAGAATTTTCCACGGATGCCGAGCATAATCTCACCTGTTGCATACTCATGCTGGACATTCTTTTGAAGCAGATGGAGCTGCAGGACGTGGAGCAGCACATGGGCATACACACCAGCGTCTGCGAGAACGTCTCGCGCCTCATCAAATGCATGGTGACAGCGGCCCGGGTGGGTCTAAGCAGTCATGTGTGTGCACTGAAGGTGAGAGCTCTAACGATTATAACTGGAATTGGTACATATTGAGATCATTTCTCATGCGGTTTCAGGTGGCCGAGTGTGCTTACTGCGAGGCCTCCACTATGTGGCATCAGCTGTCCACGAAGCTGGTGGAGTTTATGGCACCGCTGAATCCTGTCAGGCCACCCGATGTAAGTAGCCCTTACTCAAATAGCCAAAACATTTCTTATGAACTGTCTAAACGCAGGTGCCAATTGAGGATATCATCGAAGAGGAGAAATCATCGCGTAAATCGCCACCCGAATCGGAGAAGGAGAAAACCCGTGATGTTTCGCTCTCCATGGCACCTTTACCAATCCCATTGGGCCCGCTCGGCGGCTTTGCAGGTAAGCCCGACGCTTTCCGAGCGCTTTTTAGTTGATTTGCGAAATTCGGTTGTAAAGTACCTCTCGAAAAGTCTCCAAGTTTTGTATCTAATTCAAACCCGCAAAACCTAACCTATAAATACTCGTAACTAACCACTGTAAAAGTAATCCCAGACAAATGCCACTCAACTTGTAGCTAAAAACGTAGACTATACATCATTGCCTTGACTATATGCAGGCAACTGAATGGTATGACGCCTTTGAAAGCGTCTTTGTAAACAATTGCTTAGACTAAAGCCCACGTTTAAAGCGCATATAAACCAAGTTTGGAACCAACATAGAAACCTGCACCTGTTATGCTCAGTAAACAGTTTGAACTTCCCTAAAACCCAGACCCAATAAAAACGAAAATAAAAAAATAATAAACAGCTTATGGAACTTACCAAAAACTAAACAAGACCGAGACTAATTCTTAAATTGAAATACATTCACTAAGAACGCTGCAATTAAAACCGAGATCATTATTAAGTCTCTTTCCATAATCATACTTTAAGAAACATTTTCCTTTCAACTTATTTGGCTTTTACTTATGTATATGTCTTTCTTGCTATCTCTATCTACATAAATATGTGTATCTTTCTCTCTCTCTATCTCTAACATATTCTACGCGTCCACTGTATAAAAAAAAATATATATATACTAACGCTCGCTCGCTGTCTCGCTCACACACGCACTTTTCTCGCGCGTACCAACGTCTATCTTCTGTCTATCTCTGTCACACACTGTCGCTCTGTCGCTCTGTTGAAACAATCGGTCTATATATGATGAATTATTAACTTGCTATTTAATACAATAACCAACCGTCAACTACTCATCAAATACTAAATACTAAAATTTACAATCTATCAATCATTATCAGATATCTTTAAGCTAGATCAATTCTTTTCAGACGATGGAAAAATTATTATAATGGCAGGTGATGCACCAACAGCAAATTTATCATTTGTTAAAAAAGAAAAACAAAAAAAACAAAAAATACACCCAACACAAATCAACAATAATCAAATATTTGCATTACATTATTAACATTGTTAATCAGTTAAACATACATTTCGTTACAATTCAAATAACTTTGAGTATTTTATACCACACGAAAACACGAGTAGACTATACACAACAAACACTCCACCTATAAGCAGACAGTAAACCACTTCTAACAACAACAGCAACAACAAAACACTCTTCTACCCAACAATGTCTGTTTCGCTTTCTAGCATTTGATTTAGCATAAAAGCTTTTAAGTACATATTCATATATACATATATTAGATTGTCTTTAACGTAGAGCTCCCAAACAGATAAATATTGATTGCTCCATTTAGTTCCATTATGTTTCGATTCGGTAAACGCTCTTGACACTCTAATAAATGCGTCTTCCACTACACTAAAGTCCACAGTTCTAATCCCGCACCCGGTGTAGCACTCAGTGCCCTAAACATTTGTTGATGATCTATGATTTTAAAGACTATTTTCTTTAGGAATTACCATTGTAGAATGTCTGTGTGTATGCAGTTTATGCTCTTCCAAAGAAATCTACATTTTATTAATGCTATATACGAGTCGATTAAACTGATCTTAAGCTGCACACACACACATTGATGCGAAACCCAATTGGAAATGGAAAAATTGGAAAATTGGAAAATTCAAAACTTGCATGTTGATTATATCAGTGGATTTCCAAAAACAAAACAAAAAGTGTTTGCATATTGACCATGAGCATTAGTGGAAACAGTTTTTAGGAATTATACTTTTAGTGTATGTACATGGATGCATGCTCGAATTAGTGAATGCAATGAGTTATCTTGGCCACTTAAATAATTTCAATTACAATTACTATTACTATTTCAATTACAATTTCGTTTCCATTTCTAGCAGAGTTGTGTGCAACTGACGCAATCAGTGAAAATACTGAAGCTTACTAATCTCAATTATTTATGTATATATTCTCTTTATGAAGGTCCTGTGCCTGTGGCCGTACCACAACCCGAGCCCCACTCAGTGGGCGGCGTGCTCGTCCACATGCCCCACGTTTGTTCCGTATGTATTTCGAAGTATTCCGATAAGTATTAGCAAACCTTATATATTATATCTTACGTTCTTTGGTTGACACCCTTTAATGGCGAATAATATTCAAGTTTCAAGTTTTCACACAAACACACACACATATCCCACAAAATATGAGTAATAATTTAAATATTATTAATCTTAATAATGAAGAGAAACAATATGAAAACAGCAAAGCTTATGCGTTTATGTAGGTATTCAGAAACATTACAACAGCAACACTGAGTATACTTTGTCAAATACTATAAATATATTATAATTAACAAAATAATACTGATTCCAAGCAAAAATACAGTTTTTGTTTATCGTTTTTGTTTTGTATTTCTCATTTTGATGCAATTGAAGAAATTACGAATTTATAATTTTCAAAGCCAAAAACCATTTGACAATTATACAAAACTTTTCATTTCTTCATATATTTTTTATAGAATAACGAAAATGGGCATTCAGTTGATAGTAATGAATTGAGAAAAGTTCACGCCACAGACGAGGTACTTTGTGCATTCATTAACAAACAAACCAAAACCAAAACAAAAACCCAAAATTAAAATTGAAATCAATCTAAACAATATTTTTATTGAAGTATTAGTTGTATCATTTGGCTATTTCAAAACTCCTATATGCAATTCGATATTTGTACATTTCAATTTCCTATGCCTATATTTTAATTGGTTTTTACCCTACAACAACAACAACAACAATGTGTTTTTCATGTTAAGTGTATATAAATTGTACAGAGTGTTAATTCGATTTACTTTATTTTACAAAATTCTTCCTAAATATACGTTCCTCTTTGTTTTTATTTTTACCTACATGCATACTTCAATTTAGCAAGACCAAAAATGCATTTAGTGCAATGTGTATAGGCTTATTTTATACTAATAGATCATTTTAATAAGTTTCAATCACATGTTTTGTCTTTTCAAGCTTCAATATACTACGTGCTTAATTACAAAAAAAAAAATATTAAATACATTCAAATAGTATAGTTATGGCAAAATAAGTACATCAACAACAGTTTGGTTGAAATTAGCTTTAAATTCATCTAGGACTCATTATCTCATCCCAATAGAAAATATGTGTTTTTTTTTTTTTTTTTTTTTTTTTTCTTAAGGAATCACTATCATCCATAATATTCTTAATCTATATCAGGAAACTTGAAATTAGTAAATAGATGCGAAACAGATATCTTAAGGGCAACAATTTCTTCAAAACCTTTAGAATCTTCAATTTTTCAGGCTGCCTAAAGTGCTTCGATGTTCATCTGGTTTTGTTTATGAATCGCTCATAATTTAAGCAAAAAAATAAAAAATTAATAAAGTTTAGATGTTTTCCAGTTTCATCATTGATGTAGCATAGATTTTTCTCGATATTATAGATGTTTCGGTAAAGGTAAATCTTCTTATAGGCATATGTATATAAATTCTTCTAGTATATTTTAAAATTTTTTTCTACTCCCGTGTCTCAAAGTATCTTGTATGTGTGTGAATATATAAATTTGAGAGTACTACAAAAACGGAAATAAAATGTAATCGAAATTGTTTCTAATTAACTGTCGTTTTTCTTTTGAATCAATCTCAATTGTTTTTTCATTTTTTATTAGTTTCTATAACATGTAAATATTACGTTAATTTTTACAACTTTTCCACGTACTCTTAATAAAGTTTGGTCCACTTAACTTTCTACTCAATGTTAACCAGCATGTTCCGTGTACAAGCACCGTGTCAGTTCCTTTATACCAACACCGAGCAACAGCCACCAACTGTACAAAATACCATTAATGCACAAATACCCTGCAATTTATTACATGTTTTTATGTAAATCGTTTATGTATATAACATACTAATTCTTACTTGAACAAAACCAAAAAAAAATGATATATATCATTATAAATATTATTGGATGTGTAAGTTAAAGCGACGTTGCATTTATCTATGTACACATGTACTCTATGTGATGAATGTGATCTGCCGTACACCCACGTAATATGAAAATACCGTGTAAATATGTAAACTACCGACTTTGTAAAGATGTGCCCGACAGTGCGAGGGAGCCTTCGCTTTAATCGCCATACCTTTGCTATCTAATGCAGATCATGACGGCAACTGTAGAAACAGTTTCAGAGCAGCTAGACTTGGCCTCCATTCTGCCCACGGACAGGGCTGTGGCCCGGTCCATCACGCTGTCCGACGCAGATGTGGGCAGCGCCAATGTCAGCGTCACCAAGGCGTCCGTAATGGGCGAAAATGGAGCCAACGGCAGCACAGCTGGCGGCGAGAATGGCAGCGGCTCTGAGAACGATGAGGAGGAAGAGGACAGCGATGACTTCTGGCACACATCGGTGGGCAAATTCAAGTTTACGCTGGATCAGCTGCCCCAACCACTGCAGTACATACACCAGCTGCTTACGGTGCGTATGCGTTATATGAAATAATCAATGATAAGTGAATTTAAAAAGTTATTTGATATAGAAACGGAGCTCTGGTGCAGTATAATTTATATATTCTCTATAAGTCTCTAACTATTTATCTTTCGATGGGCAATGGTAGATCGTATTTAAATGTAATATTTTTGCAGGAAATACCGACAATTAAAAAGCCCGAGATACTCTACTATGTGCTGCAATGCCTGAAGACGATGGCGCTGCACGGCGATGCGTTAACCAAGGCAGCGAAGGAGCAGCGCGGCTTCTTCATATGGTGCCAGGAGAACTTGTTGATCAAGAAGTGAGTGAATGTTCTCAAATATTTCAAAACAGAGATTCATCACAAATTACTTGTTCTCTCCATAGCCTGTGGGAGCTGTGCAATGCGGAGCACTCGCACATCTGTCAGGTATGCGTGCCGCTGCTGCTGCACTGCATCACTCTGCCACTGGGATCGGATGTGTTTTGGCGCGTGGTGCAGGAAGCGTTTCACGATGTCGATTGGCGCGTTCGCTTCACAGCAGTGGAACGAGTAACCGTGATTACACGTTTTATGGATTCGACACCGCTGCGCTCAGAGGTTGGCCTGCAAACGGCACTGGCCACCGCCTTCTGTCATCTGATCGCCAGCATGGATGACATCAATGTGTATGTGGCGCAGCGGGCGACTCTGTACATCGGAACCATACATGATACGGCAATACGGTCACTGCTCTTTTGCTTGGAGTCGCAATTCGATCTGTTCATAGTCGATCGGCCCGTGGTGCTGCAGTCGGTATATCAGCTGCACAATTCGCTATCCGACCGCAAGATTCTCAGCTGGGAGTTCTTTCTCAATCGCTTCGATACGCTGTTCGTGGAGGCGCAAATCAATCTGGAAAAGTGTGGCGACATTTCGTACCTGCGCGACCTGCGCAACTCCGACAACGGCAGCGAGGCGCTCTCGGCCAAAATACTGAAGGCCAGAGAGGCCCTCAGCCAATCGGACACTAGCGGCAGCATGGCCAAGACTCTAAGCGCCTCCTTTGGCACCAAGTGGCCCTACAAGCGAACCATGTCCGCACCAGCCAGCATGGCGCCGCGCCAGGACTCCAAGTTCGGTAAGCAGTAAGATCTTTGCTGGGATTTTCGGGAAATTCAGTCTTGCCATTGCAGTTCCCGAGAAGGAAAAGATCTACAGTCGCCAGGTCTCGGCACCCATACTCAAGCGGAAGACCTCGCGCTTCGGATTGGGTCAGTTCCTAGGCACTAGTAGTGGCAATCAAAGTACCAATACAGCTAGTCATAGTGTGGCCACAACTAGTAATACAAGATCTAAGGCCCCGACACCATGTCCCATACACCAAGCCCACCCACAGAACACGGCCTTTCCCTATCATCCACACCAACACCCACATTCACATCCACACACATTACAACACCATCCACATAACACTGGTAGTAGTGCACAAGTAGCGACGTTTGCCTCGGCTCATAGTCAGAGCCATCAGTATTTAGTGCATTGTGTACCGCCTAGTCATCATAGTCCACTGCCCACGCTGCAGGAGGCGGAGACCCGTCTGCGCACCCAGGCTGCCCAGCAGTCGTTGCAGCAAGCCGCTCCAGCACAGTCAACGACAGCATCTACGCAGCATCAGCAGCAATCGTCTGATCAGACGCGTGCACCACCACAGACCACAGTGGTGGCAACCGTGGGTGGCCTGGCGACGTCGAGCTTTACGACAGGCGCCCCTCAGCCAACCACTGCCCACAGCTTTGCCACGTCCCTTCACTCCCATTTCCAAAAGCATCCCTCGGCACCAAATCTGCTGCCGCCACAGCCAGCGGTGGCTGCACCCAGTCCCAGCCCCTCGGCACTGGCCTATCCCATGCATTGCACATGTGATGTCGCTCCGCATCCAGGTGCCAGCACTACTGGCACCACGGGCAGCAGCACCGCCAACCCAGGTAGGTTGTAGAGCATGTGTGTCCACCTAGCCACATTAGCTGTCTTTTTCCCGTTGTCTTCCCTACTATTTTCATCCGCAAATGGTGTGACGCCTCGATGTTCAGTGTACATTGTATAGTTCACAAAAATCTACGAAATGACTAACTGCTATTAACTTATTACGATCTGAAAGCTTCGGACGAAGCGATTCAATTTTTTCAGATTCTTTGTGAATGATATAATCCTAAACGCTGGCCTGCCAACGTTTCTCCGTGCTTTCTTTTGGTCTTTGGCTGTGAACCTCCATTCGCTTCATTTCATTCAGAATGGAGGAGTCTCATCATTATTATTTTCATTTTGAATTTAGATTTTGGCACGGTTTATAAGTATTTCTGTGAAATGTTCGAGAAATAATCTTTATTTTTATAAGACTTTATTTGTAGAGTTTTAATATAATTTTAATAATAATAATTTTTGACTTAACTTAATAAATTTAATTTAAAACATATTTAAAATGTATCTAGAACATTAGTTGTAACATTTCTATTGAGAATATATTTTATATATATTTATATTTTTCTTTATTTCATTTTTTAATCATTTTTTTTTTTTTTTTTTTTGCCCTAAACAAGTAAATATATTATTAAAAGCATTTAAAATATAAAAAACATCTGTATATATTGATAAAAATGAAGATGAACTTAAAAATATTATTATTGTTATTTTATTTTTATTTTATTTATTTTTTTTTTTATTTTTAATACTTTAATTTTGAATGTGTGCGCTGTGTGTTTAATCGTTAAATGTAAACTTTGCTTTTAGCAAATTAGTGTTGATAAATGTCTATTACATGGTTTCTCACACAAAACAAACTCATTTTAAGTGTACCCTTCCGAACTGGTATGTATTCTCTCATGTACTATTGTAAACTTCTCCAACTTCTACTCGAGACACAAGAGCAGCCAATACGAGAACCAAATTCGAATTGGATCCTGCTCTAAATACATTTGTGTGTGTGTACATATATATAATCATCCACACTATATAACTGAATTTCAATCTAATTGTGCAATTGGCATGTGGGTGTACTAAAAAATCAAAAAACAAAAAAATTAAAGCAAAAAACAAACAAAAAATAGATACAAAAATCTATTCGAAATCGATGTTTACTTTCTTCTTCTCCAATTCAGAATTTCATTAATATCATCATTAATAAATTGTTTTATTAAATTCCAATTAGACGGTCATATCCACTCGCTAGGTGGACTCAACGATGATAATCTGATTGGACTGCTTAGCCGCATCACGGAGCTAGAGGAATCAGATCGAGAGACAATTCATTTGCTGGTCTTTATGCTGATGCAGTTCATGTCCCGCACAGATCAGGCCTTTCCATCTGAGGACAAGCCCATGACCAGGACACAGAACATTGTGTTGAAGCATTTGTTTTTGCTTCTTGGCCACAATCAAATCGACAAGACCTTCCACACTACGCCGGAGTCACTACGGTAAGTTAAGGGCGTAATTGACTGACTGATAAGAGTTATTAAAATTCGTTACTCTTTGCAGGGTTTCAGCCGTATTCAATGCATTTCTGGCCAACTTGCCGCAAGTCTTGGATCAGAATCATTTGATTGGAGGACTCATGTTGCCGTCCGTCATGCAAATCATTCTGTATGCACCCAATCCGACAAGCACATCGGGCGAATCGTATCAGAATATTGTCTTCAACTACTCTCTGTGGTATCTGGAGCAGTATCCGCGTCGCAATTGGCTCTTCACCCTGCTGGTCGTGCTCTACAAGTACTCCTATACACAACCACCGCTCAGTGGATATGTCATCTCGGCCATTCGCATGATCATGAACAGCCTGCGCGGCCATTTCCACCAGTGCCGACGCATCCCCACCACTACCATACTGGATATACAGACAAGCGTTGGCGGTGCAGCCCGATCCCGTGACGTTAGCCAGCCCTCTTTGGGCACAGATCCCGATGACAAAGAGGCAAGTCCTCCGGCCAGTCCCATGTTCCCATCTGAAGGCACTAGCGCCGCCTCCAAAAGTAAGGGCCAAAACGTCGCCTTCACGCCCAAACTGCAGCACGCCTTTCGCAAATACAACGACTCCAGCTTGGATGCGGATGAAACTGAATCTGAACTGGTGGCCATACCCGAGAGTGATCTCTCGGACAGCACACTTCATGGCAGCAGTGCGCCGGTAGATCCAATTACTAAGACTGTCCAGGCACCAGACTAATTGTCTTTCTTTTCTAGGGCTCCTTTGATGATGCCATTCACTTTGACGATATGCTGCCCACAAAAATAGAGTCACTGAGGAATCGCCGTGCAATCGAATACTCTGAAGAGGTAAAACGATGTCTTTATTGTCACCCATTTGTCTTGTTTCTAACCTATTGAATTTTTAGAAATCCAAAGCGCCCAAGTCCATGATCACCACCAAAACCGGGGACACGTACTCAACGAAGATAAAGACCAACGAGTCCGTTAGCACCACCGTGGTAACCACCCACACGCGCCACAGCCTCCAGGAGGGTGTTCGCATGATTGTGACGCCTCTAGTCGGATCCGAGACGACGGAGACAGCGATTGTCAGCCCGCCCGTGGATGTGCATCGTGCGGTTACCGTGCGCAACAAGTCGTTGGAGAACGCAGCTACCTCGACGTCCAAAATGTTTGCAGCTATCGCCACCAATCACCTGAAAGCGCTGGGCGCCCTGCAGGACGTGCCCGCATCCAGTGGCAGCAAACCCAGCACCAGCAGCAGCACCACTGGCAACGGCAATCGCTCCGCAAACGGGGCCACTGCCACTCTGGCCTCCAACATTGCCAAGTCTATTGGACGCCACAAAACCATCGTGGAGTGCAGCGCCGCCACATCCAGCTCGTCTGTCGATGACTCCCGTCAGAAGAAGTCGCAGACGAAGTCACTGAAGCGCACCGACAAGCCATATGGTTCCCCGGACTCGCCGCTGTCAAAGATGAGCGTAATGCCCAATCCGTGTGACGAGCTGGATGCGAGTCTATTGCCACCTTCCAAGAATATTGCCGCATTGGAGATCCCAACGCCTGAGCGACTGCTGCCCATCGGCACACAGGATACGGTTGCCACATTGGTGGAGCGCATGCGAGATGGACTCAACCTGCCGGACATAAGTCACCTCAAGCAGGACAGCCTGGACGTGTCGGAAAGCACCAAGGACGATGTGACCCACAGCAGTCGCAACAACTCCCCCCGGCGACTCATAAAGCAGGTGGCTCTCGAGTCACCGCCCAACCCCAATGCACCAGTTGCAACTCCAGTGGCGCCGCCCCCACACCTGCCGCAATCCCAGACCCATCAAGATCTGCACACATCCATTCTGAAAAACGTCACACAAGATCTAAAGCAGCAGCCCAGTGAACGTCAGCCACAGGCCACTGGGACATCGACCACCTCGAATAGCGTTAAACGACCCAGGCAAAAGCTGGCGCCCTTCAATGTGGACACCAATGCCATACCGGACATACGCTCGCGCTTTGCCGGCTCCTGGCCACCACCACCGCCTATCCAGCCAACCGAGGAGCACGACGAAGAGGGTGAAGATTCGCCCGAAGCTACGAATGGACATACGGCGCATTCAACGGCCCAAGCCCAGCGAGGGGTAAGTAAATCTTGTACTGCATATTCAAGTTGATCATATATTCATAACTAATATGTCCTCTTCTATTTCCCGACAGAGCTCGCGACGCGTTGGTAACTATACTATTGTGGACCGCTGCTCCGATTGCGGTGCTGTCATCGAGGAGTACACGGACGAAGAGATTGGCATATTCATCGTAATCCTGGGCACCTTCATTCACCGAGAGCCAGCGATAGCAGCGCCATTCCTGCCCGAGGTGCTGACCATGACATCACGGTGAGTGTAGTCAATCGAAATAACTTTCCTTGCATTGTCATCGCTTGCATTGTGATCCATTGCAGAATCTGTCTGAGTGGCACGCACTCCTGGCAAGGCGAGAACGGGCTGCCCTTGGCGAGCAGCGCCCAGGCCGTGGCACTGCAATTCATCCGCTGCGTTCTACATCAGCTGGCGCCCAATGGAATCTTTCTGCAGGTGTTCCAGACCCAAATGAAAAGTAAGTTGACAGCATATTCTAATGAGCTACGCAACTTTAGTATCCCGTTCGGTTTTCAGTCAAGATACGGCATAACCATTTCCGCAGCATTGCCAAAGCGTTGCAGGACTTCCAGGATCTAAATGCCACCAGTCCGATTTATATGGTCTGCGACTCTCTAACCTCGAAGAAGGCCCTACCCATCGATCAGCTGCCCATCATCTTCCGAAACATGGCCGAGTATCTGCAGTGTGTGCCCGTCGAGGCAGGAGTCGGCCTGGCTGTCTGGTCACAGGCCATGCAGGCCGTGGAATCGTTGCTGCGTCAGGTGATTGTCATCATGCCCAGCCTCAGCAATGCCGAGTATATGCTGGATCTGATTGTGGCCACATTGCGCTTGAACTGCGTGCCCAAAACACTGCTCGACCCGTATTCCAAGATTATGGCCTACTGTGTGCAGCACACCAATTTGGAATACCAAACTCTCTATGACCTATGCACGCTGAGCACTCGCTCCTTCAACAAGGATCGCGACAAGAATCTACTCTGTCGACAAATGATCTTTGAGTTTGTGCAGGCGCTGAAGTTCAAGTCGAACATACCCGATCACAATCTGCTGATGATCATCGGCTTCGTACTACTCGATGCGGGCGGCACCTTACCACCAGGTGCCTTGCCCGGTCTACCAGACGCCGCGCCCGTGCTGACCACAAATGCAGCCGACTGCTTGAGGCAGTACATCAACGATGTTATCGATTTTCTGGCAGATTTCCATACGCTCAGCAAGATTAAGGTAGCTCTTTCCATATATCGTTATTACACTCGCTAATACCTTTTGCTCTTTCAGAATTTCAAGAACGGCCAGACAAGCAATGGCTTGGGCGAGGACACCCTGGGCGGCGTGCTTAAGGGCGCAGTGGCACAGTACCTGGCACTTGAGATGTCCAGGGGCAACTCCCGCGACAACAAGGCGGTCTCGCGCTATCTGCCGTGGCTAAACAATGCTCCGTCTTCATTGCAGCAGGGGTAAGTCATTATTCATCTTTTTACAGCATAATCGAATAACCGATTAAACCATTTGCAGTCCCAAGGAGTTTACGGAATGTGTGGGTCATATGCGGCTGCTCTCGTGGCTGTTGCTGGGCTCGCTTACGCACATGGCGTTGATGCAGCGCCGCCAGGAAACGCACACACTGCCTCCAGCTCTGCCGCCAAATGTGGCGCCTGGACAGGGCCAGCCCCCGGCAGCTAGTGTTCATTACCAACATCAAGGAGTCACATATTCGCAGCCTGTGCCCCAGGAAGCATCCTGCCACATAGCCGATCACATTCAAGTGATCTTCGCGGGCTTCGCCGAGCAGTCCAAGACATCGGTGTTGCACATGTCCTCGCTGTTCCATGCGTTTACCCTCTGCCAATTGTGGACCGTTTATTTGGAGCAGATGGCTCACAACACCAACAGCAATGCCGAGGGCAGTACGCTCGGTGTACTCTTTGAGTTTTGGACCAAGGTGACGCCAAGCATATTGCAGCTGGTGTCGCATGCCAAGCCGCCCAACAAGGAGCTGCACGCACAGGCCAGCGTTGACTTCCAAACCCAAAGCACCAACTCAAAGCTTTCGGAAATGGTTAACTTACATTTTCTGAGCTTGCTGGAGGCCCTGAAGGAGACAAACTCTACGGTGCTGAGCAAGCTGCTGCCCATGTGGAGCACTGTGCTTTCGTCGCAAACACAACTATCGGACACGCTACATGTCCGGCTGCAGAACGTACGGGACTATGCGCCCGACTTTGAGGAGCAACAGACCCACAAATCAGAAGCGCTGCTCAAATGGTTGCAGCACTTGCAATTTAAAATGGGCCAAATAGAGCTTCAGGCCTCGACAGCCACACAGTTTTACTCCATTTGAACTTAAGGCAATACGAATAGCTATTTATTCAACAACAATATTAGGCAATGCCATAGATACTATGTATATCCAATGCTGCGCTAGAAAACAGAAAAGTCGTTTCATACATATTACTTATT
Organism: Drosophila mojavensis; assembly: GCF_018153725.1. Taxonomy (NCBI): domain Eukaryota; kingdom Metazoa; phylum Arthropoda; class Insecta; order Diptera; family Drosophilidae; genus Drosophila; species Drosophila mojavensis. The sequence continues at coordinate 5,571,143 of NW_025318693.1, read as the reverse complement.
ACACTTTACTCTTACATTTTACTTCGTACATATTACTTATTACACTTTACTCCGAATAAACTGTTTGAAACACATGATTACTTCAATTTACAACTGTTTAGAAATATCTACATAAATTACAAGCTTAATCTGCGCCTTATCTATGATACAGTAGTTCAGTTGAACTGTTGATTGTTAATCATCTAACCTCACTTGTAAACTGAGTAACTTATGCCACCTGTGGCTTTCTCAGTTATAGTTGGATCAAGCACTTCGTTTTCTTCTCTAGCCTGTTGTCTGCCTTCTATAAGATAATGAGCCTGTGGATCACGATAGCTATTAAATGACGCTTTTGTCTTCAGCACTGCATCATCGGGTAAACATATGCCCTTCAGAGGCGCTTGCCTAGCCAGACGTTCTTCAGCCTGTTGTATGCGTAGATTCTTTAAGGGATACGTACGGTTATATAAAAGCAATTATATAAGCATTAATGCATTTACCTTGATTTTCTGCATATAATCGATCTGCAGACTGGCAGATTCAGCCAGCGGCACTAATTGAGTCTCCCTGTGCTGTATGAGTGGAGGCGTAGCAGCGGTAATCTCCCAATGTTTACCTTTCTTACGACTACGTTCCTTATCCGGATCATGAACATTTGATACTGTAGTTCGAAAAGGCAGAAACTTTTCACGGTCCTTTACAGCGTGCAGTTCAGTCTTATCAATCAGATACAGTGCATGTTGTTCCAACGTTGCTTCAGTAGGGCGATTTCCGACTAGTTTGCCAACATCGATTTCTATTATTTCTGCTGGAATGATTTTGCTGTCATCTTGCCCGCTACTAGACGCGCTCTCATTAGTCTGACTAGAATCCAACGAATCAGACGGTTGCTCTTGTCTAAATGATGCTATGTCAACTACATCTTCAGGCGTGATAAGGGTGGCGGGCGGTGGCAGAACTTTTACTTGGCGCTGATGCATTGTACCCTGGGCAATAATTCGTAACGGATCTATATCTTGCTCGTCGTCGCTGTCAAGCAGGTCAGTTACGTCTGATTTTCCAGGAGAGGTTTTGCCATGCCATTCTAGATTATTTAGTGTTACTTTTCCTTTCGACGCAATGTTCAGCTCGCCGAGTAGATTAGCAGTTGCCTCGACATCATTTCGACGTTGAATCTCAGCAAGTAACTTTTCGTGGGACTCCCGTATTCGTCTTCCTTTATCTGGTAAACTTTCTAATCGTTTTCTAACATCAACAAAACAACAAATTAATATTTCGCTCACAAATGAAACAACTTCAACGTCTTACTTGGATGCCAAAATATTTGATTGCCTGTCTCTCATTTCTAGCAGTTCATGGTATCTAAGAGTTTTGAGATCTTTGACATATTTCTCCTTTGTCTGCGACGTACCCGGAATTCGATTTAATGGTGGAGCATTCATTGTTTGCTTTAATTTAATATAATTCTGTACTAATGTTCCCTCCAATTTGCTAACAACACAACAACACGTGAGAGCGAGAAAGCTACTGTTGGCTTGCTGCTCGATTAACATCGATTTCGGAAAACTACCGAAACCCGACAACAAAATATCGAATGCAATATATCGATATCAGTCAGCGCTGTTGAATAACTGATATAAATGAAAAGTATTTCTCAAATAAGTGTTTATTAATGTTTACAAACAAATTATAAAGTAATATTTCTTATTATATTGAGTATTTTTATAGTCCTGTAAGGTACGTAAGTAATATATTGTAATATAGACCTTAAAACTTATTGATTGAATAATTGCCAATGAATAACAAGCTTTGAGTGCATTTTTTAAATATTTATTGTGTTAACAAAAAATAAATCATTTTATAAGCACTTTACTTTGAAGTAAAACTTTTAATAATTAGATTTGTTTTATTAAACTTTAAAGATTTTCTTACTATGAATCAAAGTAGTCTACGCAATTAATCACAAAAAAATATTTATATAGCATACATAATATCTTACAAGCAATCAACTCAAAGAATTACCGAAAAATGCCGAACGAGTTAATAAACCTAAAAGGGCCGTACGCATTGCATATGAGACGACGGTGTGTTGAGGAGCGAAAAAAAGAAAAGCTGCTTTATAAGGATAGACGAACTCTTGTTATTCGGCCAAAGCATACGATAATTGGATTGCTTAAGATAATTGGATTTTATCTGGCTTTATATATATGTATTGGAATTCTTTTAATTTGTAACATTCTAATTGTCTTCTACTTTCGCGTACCTAAAGACCGACCGTTAATACCAAAAGCAGCGAGCTTATCATCTGTTCCCGGTGTTTATGTGGGGGACAGGAAAATCATTAGATACAACTCAGATCAACAAAAAGAAACTGCACCATATATAGAACAATTGTATAAATTTACAAAGCCATATGGCCTCACTGGAAGTAACCACCTAAGAGAATGTAATTTAGATGATAACTGGGGATATAGTACGGGTCAGCCATGTATCATATTAAAACTGAATTATGCAGTTAATTTTAGGCCCGACACATATTGCAGCCCAATATCTTTGCCCGATAAGGCGCCAAATGACTTAATGACACATTTGATGAAATTGCCACTGGGAATGCGTTTTAATCGCATTTGGGTCGGCTGCTCGTTCTTGCGTAATAAAACCACAGCCGGATTGCGCTATGTGCCACAAAGATATTTTGATTCTGATTGTATGCTTCCGGAACAAACGACATTTCTTAAAACCCCCTCTGAGAACTTGACAATGGAGAGAATCCATGACATTTCAGAATATCGTCGTCTCGTCGGAATACAAGTTTCTAATATTCCTTTGAATCAGGATGTTATTTTAAAATGTTCGGCATTTGCAAAAAATATACCACTTGAATTTGCATCGGTACTTCTTGTGATTCGTGTAGACGGTGTTGAAATCCCCCAAGAAGTCGATTCAGATTACGAAGATTTGGACAGTAATTATTAGTTTAATCGTGCTAATCAGAGATGCCATGATATATGTATTCTAAGTCTCAGTATACAGAAAATTTTCGATTCGGAATGATACAGAAAAAAAAAATCCAAAACAAAATACGATAATCAGGGACTATTTTTTGTTTAGTTTTTAAAATCCAATATTCAAAGAAAAAAACACATTATGCCAGTGGATTTTGTAGTTCCCGCAGGGAACTACGAGGTTCGGAAACGGTTTCGACATTTGGAAACTCAGCGAAAAAGATATCAAATGCCCTGGTCTAAGAGTGTACTCGACTTGGAGCACCATACACTGTTCGGACGGACCGCATTGGGATGGGCAAGAATCATTTACTTCTATCTATTGCTATACCTTTTTATTCTTTTGATCTTGGCTGTTATGATTACAGCTTTCTACTATTGCTTTTATAAAGATAAACTTTCGCCTCAAATTCTAAAAGGGGCTCCAGGTATATCTAGATTTCCCAAGCCCGGTACCATTAAGTTCAACCCAAACATTCTAGAAAATCTATATTTCTATGCAGACCAGATAGATAGTATTCTATACAAATTCGATACATTCGGTCCACAAAAATTTGTTGAGTGTAATAAAGACAAATTATGGGGATATCACGAAAAGTCTCCGTGCGTAATTATCAAGATCAATAAAGTATATGGATTCACTGCCAAAACTTATGACGATGTCGAAAGCCTGCCGAAAAATAAACCGGCCATATTGGAAGAGAACGTTAAAAAATACCCTGGTGGTAACAAGATCTGGTTGACATGCGAGGCGACAAAGAAAATGGATTTCCATTTTATTCCACATCCATATTTTGATGCATCAAACGATTTAACGTATCTCGATCGCGTTGTTGCCGTACAAATGAAGAATATACCACCCAATGAAGAGGTTCGTGTTACGTGCAAAGTTTGGGCAAAAAATATTGATATTACTGAAAAATACTCTGGCCATGGTCATGTCAAGTTTTATCTGAATATGCATGTCAAGTAATCAAAAAAGATTTATTAAGAATTTTACAAACATCCGATCTTTAAAAGTCAATGGTGCATGCATAGCAAGCTAGAGTATATATGTAAATTGAATTGAAATATCCACTAAATTATGATAATATTTCAATAAAAGATCTTTCTACCTAGAACATGGACTCATTTTAAAATTGACCCTTGTAGCTTTATATCTAATGCAGTTCCATAATAGTATATGTAATTTAAAGAGACAAAGCCTTACTTTCTATATTACGCAATAGTTATTGTCAATATTTCAAAAAAAAAAAAAAAAAAAAATCTTTTGCAACTGCAACAGTTTGAAACGTTTCACAAATTATTTAAGTACTATCGATAATTTTCTTTGGTATGAATAAATTAGTATAACCTATCCTTCATCTCTAATTCATTTGCCATCACTATTTGTAAATCCATTTCATCATATGTGTCGAAAGCCTTAAGATATGGCCGGAGAGGATTTGATTATCAAGTTTCAGGAGCTCGGTATGAGCGAACAGAAAGCTAAGGAGACGCTTAAGAACGCCAATGTGACACGAAATTTGCAACTAGCCCTTGCTGAAACAAAAAAACCGCTGAGCGATGGTGTTGGCATGTTGCTCTACCACATGGCAACCAAACTGAAGCCGCAAATAGCGGCACATTTGCCACTTTTGGTGCGGTACATTACGGAGCGCAAGCTGGACAACACGCAACGTGTTGACGCTGCACTGGAATACTTGCTAAAATGTGGACAGAAGAAAAACGCAACTGTTGATGTGGCCGAACTTGATCGAGAATGCGGCGTTGGCGTCGTAGTCTCGCCTGAGGAGATTGAACGTGTTGTACAAAAGAAAGTTAAGGGCACCTACAAGGAAATATTACTGGACCAGCGCTATCGCTTTAACTCATTTAAGATTATGCAGGAGGTCCGCAATGAATTGAAGTGGGCAGATGCAAAGTCCTTGAAAGCAGCCATCGATGTTGAGATATTCGATTTACTTGGCCCCAAAACTGAGGCTGATCTAATCCCATTGCCCAAGCAGAACGAAAAGCAACCTAAAGCCAAGGCAAATCAAACCACAACCAACGCCAAGACCGATGCCAAGGCATCCACATCGTCAGCATCTCCACCAGATAACGATGGTGCCAATACCATTGCAGAGCTAATGAAGACTAAGGTGCATTTCCATGCACCAGGGGAGAACTTTAAGACCGATGGTTATGTGGTCACCGAGCATACGGAGCAGCTACTGCGCGATCATTTGAAGCGCACAGGTGGTAGGGTTCAAACACGTTTCCCGCCTGAACCAAATGGCATTCTGCATATTGGCCATGCCAAGGCCATCAACATCAATTTTGGCTACGCAGCTGCCCACAACGGCGTCTGCTATCTGCGATACGACGACACCAACCCCGAGAAAGAGGAGGAGAAGTTTTTTGTTGGGATTCGCGACATGGTTGAGTGGCTCGGCTACACACCATACAAGATAACATACTCATCGGACAACTTTCAGCAGCTATATGAATGGGCAGTTGTACTGATAAATAAGAACTTGGCCTATGTGTGTCACCAGAAAGCGGATGAGCTAAAAGGTTTCAATCCGCCCCCGAGTCCCTGGCGCGAACGACCTATTGAAGAATCGCTGCAACTGTTTGAGGACATGAAGCGTGGCAAAATTGATGAGGGTGCTGCCACACTGCGCCTCAAGCTAACGCTTGAGGAAGGTAAACAAGATCCCGTTGCGTATCGAATCAAGTTTATCCCGCATCATCGCACTGGCTCTAACTGGTGCATTTATCCGACCTACGACTACACGCACTGCCTGTGCGATTCAATCGAGGATATCACCCATTCCCTCTGCACCAAGGAGTTTCAGTCGCGTCGATCCTCTTACTATTGGCTCTGCAATGCTCTCAACATCTACTGTCCCGTCCAGTGGGAATATGGACGCCTGAACATGAACTATGCTCTCGTATCTAAGAGAAAAATCGCCAAACTTATTACCGAAGGTATTGTGAACGATTGGGATGATCCACGCCTATTTACATTGACGGCTTTGCGGCGACGTGGCTACCCCGCGGAGGCCATAAATAATTTCTGCGCCCAAATGGGCGTGACGGGTGCACAAATATCTGTGGATCCCTCCATGCTTGAAGCCGCCGTCAGGGATGTACTTAACTTGACCGCGCCACGACGACTAATCGTTTTACAACCACTGAAAGTAACCATCAGCAACTATCCCCACGCGGGGCCAGTGGAATTAGAAGTTCCTAACTTCCCGCAGAATCCAGCACTTGGTTCGCACAAGATTACCCTGGATCGTGTTATCTACATTGAGCACAGCGACTTTAAATTGGAGCCAGAAAAGGGTTATCGACGCTTGTCCCCACAGCAATCTGTCGGCTTACGCCATGCAGGTTTGGTTATAAGCATACAAGAAATTATCCGTGATCCTGCCACGGGCGAAGTTGTGGAGCTCGTTTGCAAAAGCGAATCTGCCGAACAGTCCGAGAAGCCGAAGGCATTTGTACAATGGGTTTCCCAGCCGATTGAGCTGGAGGTGCGCTTATATGAGCAGCTGTTCAAGCACAAGAATCCCGAGGATACAAATGAAGTGCCTGGCGGATTTCTCAGCGATATTAACGATAACTCCATGGTCGTCCTCAACGCGTACTCTGATAAATCGCTTAGCGATGTAAAGGTCTATGATAAGTTCCAATTTGAACGCATTGGCTTCTTCTCAGTGGATCCGGACACATCTGGCAGCCGTATTGTGTTCAATCGAACCGTAGGACTCAAAGAGGATTCGGGCAAGAAGTAAACTTGATTTTTTGTTTTTATAAAAAAAGAAATATGCTCACAATAAAAAAGATTTGTAAAATCACTATTTCTTTCCCTCGACCATGATTATGTGATAGCCAAATTTCGTCTTTATCGGTGGATCTGTGTAAACGGGACTGTTGACCGTGGATATCGGCAGAGCGAAAGCTGCGTCCTGGAAGGGGCCAACCATTGCTCCGCGTATTTGCCAGCCTAAGTCGCCACCCTGGCGTGCTTTGTCTTCACTGTAGGCTGCTGCCACTTCAGGAAATTTCTGACCAGCTTTTAACTTTTCCATTGCCTCCATAATCTTGCCCTGCTTCTCACAGAGAATGTGTCGCACCTTTACCGCATTGCCGCCTTTCTTTTCTTTGCCGGCACCTGCAAATCATTTAACTGAATATGGATCGACCATCACTAGCGCATCCAATGTATACCTTTATCCTCCGCAGCTGGTTTCTTGCCACCTTTTTCGTTATCCTTTCCACCTTTCGTATCCTTTTTAGGTGGCATTATAGATTTATCACCTACTCACAACTGATTTTAGACTTGCCACCGTTTTGTCAAGCGCATGTGTTGCCACTTTTCAGATGGTTGAATATAATTTCTGTGATAGGGTCACTCGAAAATTCAAATATATCGCAAGAACTATCGATAAATAGCTATAATATCAACATCTCTAAATTGTCTCACTCCTTTTCACTTTAGCGAGGCAAAATTTGTCACATTTCTTTGGCAAAATTGTAAGTTTTGTCAAATAATTTGAAGTGAAAATTGAATATAATATGATCTAATAACTTTTAATTTGTAGTGCAGTTTGTGATAAATCAATTAAATATCATCAAGCACGTCGAGAGCGTAGCGCAACACCCCAGTCAAGAGACACTAGTTAAACCAGCAACGCTGCAAAATGCCCAAGAATAAAGGAAAAGGTGGCAAAAATCGTCGTCGTGGAAAGAACGAAAACGAGTTCGAAAAACGTGAGCTGATCTTTAAAGAGGATCAACAGGAATACGCACAGGTGACCAAAATGCTGGGCAATGGTCGCCTGGAGGCAATGTGCTTTGATGGCGTCAAACGTCTGTGTCATATTCGGGGGAAACTTCGTAAGAAGGTAAGTGTGTGTGTGTGGGTGTTTGAATGTATGCGTGCTGCTTTTGATGCATGAACGTTTGCTGCGTGCACTGTTTGCAATGTATTCATATGTGAATGTATATATTTTGTATGCATGAATATGAATATGTATGTGTGACGCATGCCAGCATAACTATAATGACATTTTAAGTTTATCGCACTTGTAAACAATATCCCATTTTATGGGTTATTAATTTCTGAATCTCAGCTGCTCAATTGTTTGGTAAATCTATAAATATTTTGTTGCGCTTTGCCAATCTGACAAACGGCCTTCAGAAAATGCGAACAAAGCAAAACTCATTGAACTTACAAATATATGTATGTATAAACGCCTGTATGAATGTATGTAAGAACATACATATGTCCATTATAAAAATCTATCGTCGTTGCATTTGCATAAAATGTCTTCTGTTGATTTATTTAAATAATCTTTTGAAGAGAAGGTAATGTTAAATAATGATATCAAGAAAAACTGCTATACATGTTTAATGAAAATGATTGCTTTCATATTATTTATACAGTTGGTTTTTTGTTTTCAAATAAGATTGGTTAGATCGACAATTATTTAATAAAATTCCTCGTTTAGCAATATGGATTTTTAGAGATAATGCATGGAAGATTTTCTATAAAAATGTATTTTATATTAATATATATCCAACTGTATTTTAATCTATATAAATTGGAAATAATTCTGTTACGCATATTACTTTAGATTAATCAGCATTTTAAATGAATTTCATTGGTATTGATTTCCACGAGAGTTTTGGGTACTTACCCGTACGGCAAATAAAGAGGACCCATAAACAATTAATTGCTCCTATGTAGTTATATAGATAACTAGCTACGTCATACATAGAAAATGATTCTTGTGGACTCAATTTAATTAATTTACACAAGAAACTATTGCTAAACCCTTGAAGACCACAACATACCATGTCGTAGATAATTAAAAGATAACAATATATATAGATTCTTGTATATTATGCAGATACGCAATGAACTTTGCCCAGCACATGTTAAAGTAAAACGCATTTAATTTGAAAGGACAGAAACTGAATAAATTTTACAATATTCTATTATGTATAGGAGTGGTTATATACAAAGTGGATACGGAAATCCATATCGAATATTTTCATTATAATCGAATGGAATCCATCGAAGATAAGATAATCAAGACATAAAGCAGGAATTGTATTAGGTGGACGCCGCAATAAATCATATATTATATTATGTAAAGGATTATAAATTGGTTATGCCTTATCATTTGTTGTCTCATAATGACTTACCAGTTAAGTCAATTTAAATAATTGCGCCAGGCGCCATTCGACTGGGAAACTCACATAATAATGATCTATAAATTACGTAGCAACTAATTATTTGCTAAACTGTGTGAGGCAATCTAATCGCTAGTTCTTAGCTGAGATTGCTGCCATGTCTAAAGGAATTTTGATAGTGCGTGCTACTAAATAAGGGAAACTATATAAGTTTAGGAATTGTCACTGGTTCTCTTCACACTTGATGTCTATACTTTGGCTTTAGGCTTCACTTGATTGTAATATCAAAATGAAAATTACAGACCATATTCGTGTTAGCATTAGGTAAGCTCACAAACAATATGATGAAATTACATATCGCCCAATAAATCAAGATAATTTGAATTGAAAATTTGCTAGTCAACAAACGATTAAAATATCAGTCAACGAAGTCATGTCCATGTATAAAGTCCAAGATCCAAAATTTAAAAAATATTAAATGCTTTAGTTATGCTATAGAGCTTTATTATTCCTTATCGGTCAGTTCCATAGATTATGATTTTTAAAAATCATTTTACGCCTTTTTAATATTTAACCATCAATCCTTTTAATGGTTTTTATTACTCATATTAAAAGATACAAATAAATCAAACGATTTCAAGCAAGATCCACCTAACCGCACTCTTCAGTATGCACAGGGTAACAGTTTAACATTAATACGAAATCAGGCTATCACACGTATAGTCAGCAGCTGATCACTTGGGGTGATATTAATCTTGAGATTTATCTGCATAAAGCATGTCAACGATATGTAAGTTCGTCACACTTAACTGATTACCAGACGCGGGGCCAGCAGTTTTCCATTACTAATCTACTGAATTTCGCGTGAGTAATGCAAAGCTTTGAGGCGCCAGGCCCCGCATTCTAGTCAAAGTGCCCTATAGCGCTGATTGTATAAACTTATCTACCAGGCACCTGGAAACATAAAATTACAATTAATTTCACAATCAAAAAAATTTTTCTCTCTTTTTCTTTCAAATAAAAAATGTTTGCTTAATTTGATAATAATACTTTTTTTGCTTTTTATTAGGAACATTTTTTGCGACTTAACTTTATATGGCTTAGATTACGGGCAGTATATAATGATTTTTTTAAAACTTATTTGACTACTGAGATTAACTGCTAGGTTTTTTTTTTAACTATTTGAGGTACTTTTTATACATTTTTTTAACATTCGAGCTGCGATCCAAGTGTTGAGTAACATATTTACATTAATAGAGTGGCTGAGTTGATAATCTGATTGATCCAATCTGTGAACGCAGAGACGCGTACAAAGACGGAGGGCGCGTTCTTCTGGCCACAAGGCAGTCGACCCCAGGAGACGATGCCAATGATAACGTTGCTCTGTTCCAAATGCGGCTCACAGCATTCCTGCATGAGTGGACCGCCAGAGTCGGCGGTGCAGATGCTAACGCCACCGCTCAGTGGGCCGGTGCAAAGATTTGTCTCGTGCAGCTGCAGGCCGGAACGTGCAAGTATGTCCTCACATAGCTGCATATCCAATATGGGCATGTTGGCCACCTGCAGCTTGTGCGGATAGTCGGGCACGGAGGTCATTGAAACGTTGCCCCAGCCGTACAGTGTGCCGTAGCCTTCCGGCCTGGCGTCCTGCTCTGGCAGCGTTGCAGCTTGGACGTACTCATCGAAGACGAACGGCTTCTTGGTATAGATAAGCGCAATGTCGTAGGGATTCACGCCGCCCAGATAGAGCTCATGTCGCACATAGTAGTCGATGTTGCGCTGCTGGACTTCGCCCGCCTCGCCGCGGCGATTGTGAATGTCGTGACTGCCGGCCACAATCACCGAACTGGCCACGGCCTGTGGCGAGCTGAGGCAATGGGCTGCAGTCAGTATCCAATGTTCATTGATGATGGTGCCGGCGCAATAGTGGACCAGGCCCTGGTCTGGTGTCATCATCTGAATGCTGACCACGTAGGGCGCCGAATGCGGAGTCGCTTCGCGCTTAGCCAAAAACTTTTTGGTCCAGTGCGTCTGCATCGGCGCATCCAGTGTTGTGATACGATTCTCCAACAGGCCGTAAGTTGCCAGATTCAATGCCATTGTGTGTCCGGGTCCGCTGCATTTCCGTGCCGGCAGCTGCATGTGCGGGGCTGAACTGAGCACAACCATTATGCTGGCTATGGTAGTCATTAGAAATGTGTAGATGTATCGGTAGGATAACAGCATGATGATGTCCTCGCTCTGGTTGCACGCCCCGCACGGATTTAAGCTTGTACTAAACGAAATTTTGACGCGATTTTAAACGCGAACTGGAGAATTTCTTTAGCGTGTGTGGTGAGTCAGATGTGGTCAATTATTCCTGCTGTTGGTATGTTTTTCTGTATTTGGTTTTTTGCAGTTGATTAATATGTATATTCAATTTTAGCTCTTCGCCCTTGTTTTGGCGTGCCGATAACACTTCACATGTATTTCCTTTAAGTATTGCATGGAATTCACTTTTCAGCGGCCGTGTTCTGCCGTTTGCTTCTGCTTGTTCACTGATCGATGGTTGATTTTAGTTTACTTTTGCTTCATATAATTTCGCCTTACTTATAGCCAATCGCTTATCTAACAGCGAAAGAGAGAGAGAGAGTGAGAGAGTAACACCAGAGAGACTAATATCATTGGCTGTTCCGCAAAAGAGAGTGTTTGATTAGAGAATTGTCTAAGGCGTCGTTATCAGAAATGATAAGAAATTTGCTTGTGGTTCATGATTTGCCCTTAGACTATTTAGTATATGTAATTATCATGCACAGGGGTATTTAAGTCAAAACTCTAAATTTAGTAGCATATTAAAGACCCCACAGTCTCTGCCGCGAAGATTGGCAGTACAGAATTTATCTCTGAAGAGAAACCCAATATGTGATTCAATTTGATAAACCTTTTTTCGTATGCCGCAATATGATTCATTCTGATAAAAGCGCCTTTTAAGGTTCGAAAAGAACTAATGCGTAATAATTTTTCGTATTCAATATACTTTGATTATATTTGCTAGTAACACAAATATTCACTTCTTGCTCACCCACTTTTTTCAGTGATGAATCTCAGGAACTCTCAAGTTCAATAATCTTACGAAGAAATAGACTACGGTCATATAGATACGTAGCACTCAGATAGTATTTATAGTGCATTGTTCATATCGCAAGAATGGCACCTGCTGCCTCAAATGCCTATATGATGACGATGTGGGCCCATCTGATGTGGGTATAGCTGCCTCCTGCCTGCACATGACCAGTACGATAGGCAACGTAATCAGTAATTAGCTCATGGATCGTTGCTAGTCGGTGTCGTCGTCGTTGTGGATGTCGTCGTCCATGTCGATGTCGTCGGGTGATTCCCAAACGCATGCCTCTGGTATTTCGATCGGTCGCTTATCTTTGGCTCACTTAACAAGCTCGCGCCCTTGGGTAATATGCCAATTTTATAGTGCTTTAGTCACGCTTCTTTTATCTAACTACCTGCTGGAGGTGCACTGTGTCTTTTATCGCATGATGTATGGCTGTAAGAAATTATGTGGAAACATTCATATTAGATTTGAGTTGAAGCTAATGCCACACGGCTGCGCTCACACGTTCCGCCTTGCTTATGATTAAGGCTCCAAAGTTCAATCGGCCCTATGTTTATTTTAAACGATAACGTAATTGGCGAAGCATTGGTTTCTCTTAATGGACATTTAAGCCGAATTCGCTATCAAATCATATTTCATTCCATCAATATCTCTTATCAATGACTCGATTCATGTACATATGTGTCATATTTATGCATTAATTTGGTATTTATTGCATTTAGGAGCATTGCTCGCTAATTTTTGTGAGTAGTAAAAATACTATGACAGGAAGTACCTGGGGAAGTGAATTTATGAATGGCAATCACGTTTCAGGTGTAAATACCTGCAGGTCAGTTATCAAATTAGGTTGACTAATTGCCCTCAAGCAAAATGGGTAACTGCTTAACATCATGTATATATTCTACTTATCACTAAAATACTCAAATATTTCAGAAGATTACACTCTTCCGTTGACGTCAATGACTTCTTAGAACTGTCATACTAATAAAAAGAGGCGGTTTCTGTTTTCTTCAAAGTGTTTATTATTTACATTAAAAGACGTTCATAAAGCTAAGATAAAGCTGGAGCAGAATTGTAATAAGTTCAAAAAGCAGAATTTAGCATATAAAGATACATCTATGGAATTACCTTGAAATGCAAATAAACCAATAAACCAATTCCCAAATATACCAAGATTATTTTTATAGAAAGACAACATTAATGAAAACATTCAGTTAATACTAGTAAAAAACGAGTCTTTCTCATATTTTTCTCTGAAATATTTCGCTCCATTGCGAAATAGCCAGAAGAACTCCAGTTCAAGTTTATTTACAGATCTGTTATCTATTACAAGTCGCAAAATTGATTTGGTTTGCTTTACTTATTCGCCGAGTCAGCAAAGGCTTTCTGAAGTTATTGGAGCAATAAATGAAATTACGAAACATGTAATTATATAAATTACTTACACATGTCTACATTTTGTACATATTACAGGTTTGGATCAATCAGGGCGATATAATATTGGTCGGCTTGCGTGACTATCAGGACTCAAAGGCTGATGTCATTTTGAAGTACACACCAGATGAAGCTCGAAATCTGAAGACTTACGGCGAGTTTCCGGAATCGGTCCGCATCAATGAGACAGTCACATTCGTCGAGGATGGCTTCGATGAGGATATTGAATTCGGTGATGAGATTAGTTCGGAGGACGATGCTGATTCCGTAGACAACATCTGATCCAAAAAGAATCAAGCAGCAGCAGCTGAAGACGAAGCTGTAGAGTCTGTTCAAGAATAGGGAAAATAAACAAATTTGTAAAAAGCCGACAGTCTCCCCTGACACCAGCGTCCACCCACAGCAACCACACACACATGCATTCACAAACACAGACACACACACACATCCCCCACATGCAAGCAACAAGCAGATCAGTTACAACTGGCAATCGATATATGGAGGAGACAAACGAATCCATTAAAACAATAATAAACCCTTACAAATGAAGCGTTCCTTTTTATAAATTTCAAAGTTCTTTTTTCAAATTTGGATGCCAAACTCAAATCTAACGTTTTCATACGCAATGTTCAATTTCGAAATGATGTTAAACAAATAGTAGAACTTTTATAAAACAAATGAAAAACAAAAACAAATAATGCAACAATGCGAAACACAAACAACTTATTATTATTTCAATTAAAAAACAAACAAAAAACAATCGAAAACAAACGATATTAGTCACTTATTTAAAACAAATAAAAGTAAAACAAACAAAAAGCAGCTACATTTATATATACAAAAATATATATATAGATGTTTAACTACAGATTGTAAGCAACACAACAAAGAAAATATGTAGAAAAACGTTAAAATTGCATAGCTAGAGAGTAAGGTAAACTAAAAACCAGATAGTTTTCCACTTTTCCGCTTAAAAACTTGTTCATTTCAGTTCCTTCGTCTTATTGTTTACGATTATTGTTTTTTATTAGAGCTATTATAGGGTCTATCGGCGATACCTAAAAAGTCCTTTGTTTTCTTTTTGCTGTGAATGCATTCTGTTATTTTGTATTTCGGTTTGTGGCTCTTGAATATCCAATTATCTATTATCTAAATGAAGAACATATGAGAAATATTGATTATTGTAATTAAGAAGGCAACAAATTCAATAAATAGTTAATTTAATCGAATGCAAAACAGCAAACCAAAAAATTCATTTACTGTCTTAATTGAAAACCGCAGCAACGTATTTATTTAAATGCACAAAATTTCATACTACTATATATAAAAATTGAATATGCAGCCTTGCTTACAACTCCTCATGATGAGAGGGAAACTTCTTGAGTATGGCATGATATAGATTGTAGAATGCATAAACCGAAACCGTGACAATCACAAGGAGGGCGCCGCCAAAGGCGATGCTCAGGAAATTGCCATCGATAATTCCAGCGGAGCGATGGCGTTTGGTTGAAAATATTTCTTCGGTTGATGCTGGATTGTTCTGTTGCTGAGCTGTACGTTCGGCCATTAAGCGCTTCATGGTGCTTAGGCGTTCGCGTAAAACTTCCACGGATTCTGTGTCCAAATCCGAAGTACCTATAAACAAATACAGCGTCTAAAGTTTTCTTGTATATACTTGGGGTTTGTTTGGCCTTATTACCAGCTCCTTGTGTGGCCATAGTTAGAGGTATAATGAATAGGTGTGATGCTTGAAATATTATTATAAAGGTATTAAAAATGAAATGGCAGAGCAGGGTGTATTAGAAATATAGAAACAGGCGCATGTGCATAACGGCCATGTATCGATTCGATAATTCAGTGCTGTAAAATGCGTCTTATACGATACCTATCGGCTATCGTTAGTATTTTTTGGTCAAATTTAGGAAGAGTCGACAATAACATTACAAACACGTGCAGTAGTACGCGCGCTGTGGACCTGTTGTTTTCTTAACTCATTTAATTCAATTTAATGATAAAATGGGTCTAACTAAACAATATTTGGCGTATCGCGCCATAGACAGTTTTAACATAATCGCGTCTGGTCGCGCCAATGTAAATTTCGCCGTACTTGAGAAGAGCGAGGGCCGCTTTGCTGCAGCTCCGGCGGCTGAGAATGTTATCATTTGGGATTTGCGGTAAGTATAATTTACTAATATGAAATATTCATTTAAAAACTCAAATATAATTTAGGATGGGCGATCGTAAGCTGACGCTACGCCGTGAAAAGCAAGAAGTCACCGCCTTGCGCGTCTCACCTGATCATCTACACATTGCCGTGGGCTATGCGGATGGCGTGGTTCAGATCTTTGATCTAAGCTCACGCACTTATTACGATGCAATTTGCTCTTTGGCGCTACACAAAAACGCCGTCAGCGTGCTGCGCTACGACGCGCATGGTATGCGGCTAGTCAGCGGCGGTCTGGACACAGAGCTCGTCGTTGTAGATGTGGTGGAGCAGGCGGGACGTCAACGTCTGAGCGGCCACAATGCAGCCGTCACAGATGCACACTTCTTGCAACGATTAGTCGAGCAGGACATTGTGGTTAGCTGTTCAAAGGATACACAAATCAAGTTTTGGAACTTGGAAACACAGTTCTGCTTCAAAACTATTGTCGACAATCGCACCGAAATATGGGGTTTGGCCTTGATAAACGATTTAATGGTTGCTGGTGCTGGTGAGAGCGGTATGAATGTCTATCGACTGCGCAAGCGGGAAGGCAATGCAGCGCAATCACTGGAGAAAGCTGTCGAGGGCCTGGCCATAGATGACGAGGATACAATAAGTCCGTTGTCCGTTAGTAACTGTGGCACAATACAGCGTGCGGGCAAAGGACGCACCGTAAATTTGGTGGTCGATCCCAACGAGCGTGTGCTAAGCTGTCACGGCACGAATGATCTTATTGAAAACTTTTACATATGCAATGCAGAGGAAGCCAAGCAACGACTGGCCAAGCGACTGAAAAAGGCGCGCAAAAAGATGCAGGAGGGTGGCGAGCAAGAAGAGAATGAGGAGCATCTTTCCAAAGAGCTATCACTCAGCGATGAAATTAAGCGCTTGGAAAGCATCAAAACGAGACAGAAAATCAAATCTATTGATGTGCTACTTGGTCAGAACCAAGAGCTCCGCGTGTTGGTCAGCCTGTCCAATAACAGCATGAGCCTGTACTCCCTGGAGGCTTCGCTCAAGTCGCGTAAGCCAAAGGCTAAGTCAAGTGAGTCCACGGACAGCAGCGTCAAGCTTTTGCGTTCCCTAACACGGCTCGGTCATCAGTCGGAGGTGCGTTCCGTGTGCTTCAGCAACGATTCGCTTGCTATTGGCTCTGGCGCCGGGGACTCTTTTAAATTTTGGGATCGCGACGCTATGCAATGCCTACGGACTATGCCTACAGATTACATACTCTGCTCTCGCTTTGTGCCCGGCGATCGCTATGTGCTGCTGGGCATGAAGAGCGGAAAACTGCTGATTGCAGACGTGGGTGCAGCGGACATCGTCGAAGAGATACCCGCCCATGAGAGCGAACTCTGGAGCATAGCTCTACTGCCGGATCAGAAGGGCTGTGTCACGGGCAGCAGTGATACGACAGTAAAGATCTGGACTTTTGAGCTAATCGATTCCGAAGGTGAGAGTCACACACAAACCAAGGTGCTTTCGCTGCTGCACAAAAACACGCTCAAGCTGGAGGAGACGGTGCTCTGTGTGGTTGTTAGTCCGGACATGAAGTACCTGGCTGTTGGCCTGCTAGACGCCACAGTGAAGATCTTCTTTTTAGACACATTCAAGTTCTATTTGTCGCTGTACGGGCACAAATTGCCGGTGCTCTGCATGGACATCTCGTACGACTCCCAGATAATAGCCACCGGTTCCGCTGACCGCAACATAAAGATCTGGGGGCTCAATTTCGGCGATTGCCATCGCTCGATCTTTGCACATGATGATTCTGTGATGTCGCTACAATTTATACCCAAGACGCACATGTTCTTCAGCTGCGGCAAGGATGGCAAAGTCAAGCAGTGGGATGGCGATTCCTTTGAGAAGATACAGACTCTGCCTGGCCACATTGGCGAGGCGCACTGTTTGTCCGTGTCACCCAATGGTCGCTATTTGGTAACCTGTGGCTCAGATCGGACTCTGCGAATGTATGAGCGCACAGAGGAGACAATTGTGCTGAAGGATGTACAGGAGGAGGAACGTGAGCAGATGGAAAACGAGAAACTGGCCACCGGCGAGGATAATAGCGTTCCATTGCTGCCTGGCCTAAAGCTGCCCTCTCGGAAAACAGTTGGTTCCGAGCAGGCAGCCGAATCAATCATGGAATGCTTGGAAATATCAAAACAATACGAGCTAGAGGGCGACGAGAAACCCGAGCTACATCCACTGATGATCGCACTGCAAGTGAAAAATCCAATAGATTTCCTTGTTACGACCTTAGTGCGCATACGCACCTCGGACATGGAGGAAGCGCTTCTGTTGCTGCCCTTCTCCATTGTGTGCGAGCTGCTGGAGCGCTTGCCAGCCCTGATCACCCAGCGACCCGACGAAGTGGAGCTACTCTGTCGCGTAACCGTATTCCTCTTCAAGGTTCACATGAAACCCATCGCGACAGCCAAATCGATGAAGCCGCTGCTTCTCAAGCTGCTCGAGCTGCTAAAGCGCGATGTCCAGCAACTCCGCGACATTATGGGCTACAATCTGCACGCCCTATCCCTGCTGCAGACGGAGGTAGAGCAGCGTGAAGGCGTGCAGCTATTCCGGGACGCGACGCTGGCGCGGCGGAAGCAAGAAAAGAAACGTCGAGCCGCCTCCAAGCGGCGCCTGCAGATTCAAATGGTGTGAACACATTTTAATATAGGACTTAAATTTTTTTATCAAGACCGAATCAATAAATGTACAGTTTATTGAATCACCGAGGAGCACTTGCAATTTTAGCCTGAAGATTTGTATGCTGCAGCAAGAAACGCGGTGGGTGAGTGTGGTGACTGTTTGGCAACTTGCCACAGTGGTTCGTTAATGTATATACGTGCTAAAATTGCTTTAAAAAAAGAGCGTCCTCAGTTGGTCATCGCGAGCTAATAAACGCTTCTCAAACAGTTGGACTTGAAGATTTTGAAACAACATGTAACAGGAAACAATCGGGACGGGGGATGGGGGACGGGCGACGGGACAGATCGACACGAGCAAGCAAAACGTATTTCCGATTCAACAAATGCCGGCCTTCGGATAGCAGCCAGTGTCAGCGCAGCTGGTACCACAAGGACCTGGAGAACGTTAAAAGATATTTAGATAGTGATCTACGTATATCTATCAATGCCATTGTAATCCCACTTACCACCACAACGCTGAAAGGCACCGGGTGGACCATAGCTAAGCTTCTGTATTGTGCACTTCTCGATGGGGCCACTGGGCCGGCAATAGGATGTATATCGGGCCCAGGGCATCGGCTCCTTGGGCTGCACACAGTTGGGCAAGTAGCTTAGCTTGTATGTGGTGCAATTCTCCACGGGACCATCATTGCGACAGAAGCCCTGGCGCGGCTTAACAGCCTGGGGCCGGGGATAACAGGTGACGTCCACTGGCATATACGATAGCTTGTTGACTGTGCAACGCTCCATGGCACCGCTAGGGCGACAGAAGGCCGTCAGTGGCACTATGGGTGCACGACGTACATGCGGCTTGGGCACAAAGTCATGCTTCTGGGTTGTCATCGCGTACAGAGGTCCGTCAAAGCGCAGACCATTTTCCATGGGACGAATGGCCGGTGTGCGCTCGGTACAGTTGGGTTGATACGAGAGCTGTAGGGGAAGGTATGGTATATGGTATATGTATAATAGTAGCAAAATTCAGATATTGTGCATGCCCTACCTTTTGTACGGTGCATCGTTCCAGCGGGCCAGTGGCGCGACGGAAGGTGTCCCTCGGTAAAATGGGCATCGGCTTGCTGCGAGACGCATCCACTGGCCTGTAGCTGAGCTTGTAGACGGTGCTGGCAGCGCCGGCATCGTTGCCAAGGAAGCGCAGAGTATTCATGGGCATCATGGGAGCAGTACGTGGAGCATTGCAGTTGGGCATATAGCTCAGATTGTAAGTGGTGCAGATGTTCTGATAGTTGGGCGGCACACAGCGCACCTTATCCGCCCAGGGCGTTGGCTCCTTAGGCGGCAGACAGACCGGCATATACGACAGCTTCTGTATGGTGCAGCGCTCCATGGGCCCAGCGGGCTTTGTGTAGTGCGAAGTCTGCGGCATTGCCTTGGGCGGCGGATTCTGGCAGACATCCACCGGCATGTAGCTCAGCTTTTGTATGGTACAGCGCTCCATGGGGGCCGTCGAGGTGCAGATGGCCCCGCGTGGCAGGCACGGCTCTTGCTTCGCAGCGCACTTGGGCACGTAGTCGTGCTTCTGCGAGGTCATAGCATAGATGGGCCCTTCAAAGCGCAAGCCGCTTGCCATCGGAAGAATGGGCATGGTGCGCCCTGCCGGGCACGGCGGCTGATACGATAGCTTCTGCACGGTGCACTTCTCCATTGGCGCCGTATTGGCGCTTATATGGTTGCATGGACGCACTGGAGCAACGCGTGTATTCCCACAGTTGCCATAGTACGAGCGGCGATAGATGGTATCTGTGTCCATTTTAGCACTGGAGCGCATAAAATGCGACTGCGGGATAATGGGAAGGGTACGCGGTGGCTGCTGGTAGCAGCAGCCGGAGTAATCGCCGCAATCACATGGCGGACACGAGGCTCCGGGCGGGCATGATGGATAGTCAACGGGTGGCTGGCACGCATCACCCATGTTGCACCGTCCCTCCCTAGACTACTCTAAAGTCGCGATCGTAGGTAGGTTTAACTTAATAGCTTACCTGTGGGGATATGCGGAAGGGTACTTACCTGATTGTAAATATCAAATAGGTATATATCAACAACGCGCACAATTCACGCTACTTACAAATATACAAAATCTATATAATATATATAAATATATATATACAAAGAGAATATATATATTTATATATATGTATGTATATACGAGAATTGACAATTGTTAAAGGAAATAATTTTGTTTGCTCCGAGCACAGAATCACTGTATTAATAACACATCCGAAAAACGAAATAAAAATTTTGCTTTGACATTCAACGACGAAGGTATTACAGTTAGTAATGTTAAAGCGGGTTTAACAAATCCCAGACTGCTACGGATGGAGAACACAGCCTACCTAACTATACGAGCCCCGAGTTGTTGCACACTCAAATTCAATTCTGGGTAAACTGATTTGTTCACGAGTTTTACGAGGGTTTCAACTACTTTGTCAAGAGCTTAAACTCGTAAGCGTATTGAATCCGGATTCAATCAGTCAGCGCTTCCGTGGAAAGACTGAATAAAATCATGCATGAATGGCAATGTGCTTCGAATGAATAGTTTAGGTTTTGGTTAGAAATGAGCTGGGCAAGCAAGTTAAGTCCCATGGTAAAATGCAAAAAATGCAATGATTAAGTGTGTTAGATATTATGAAGAGTTTATTTGGTCGCCTTCTTTCTTGGCCGAAAGTGGACCCGACTGAAGCCATAGTTCAATTGATAGTCCATTTGTTTCAGCACCTCGGCTGAGTGGGCATCGATGGACACGGCCAGTTTCATGGTGGGTCCGCTTTGTAGACGATGAAGCACGCGCCACTCGTGCACGGCCAGACCCTCGTTATGGGCATCGATTAGGCGTAACGTGTACTTGACTGGCGTGCTATACAATGCCGGAAAGAGGCCGACGAATACACGATTGCATGGCACCTCAGATTCCGGCAGCACTTTCAAGGAGGCGCCCGCCCAGGGTCGTAGCCTGGTGTCCATGGCCATCAACCAGTTTACACTGGCTGCATCGTTGCCGTGCACAGAGAGCCAGCCGTTCCGGAAAATGCAACCCGCAAAACTGGGCTTCACACATCCCTCGCCCTGGCGTTGCACGAGATCACAAATACTTTTCTTCACGGCCTCCAGCTGTTCAGTTGTCCACAATTCGCTGGGATAGTCACCGGGCAGTATGGCCACGTTTAGATTTGGTATGTCGACGTCTTCCTCTTTCTCCGTTTGCCCGCTGCCGCCATAGGCAGGTGGCATGTCGCGTCGCACGCGATTTACAGGTGCACCGAGTCTAGCCCTCACAGATGCTCGACGAGATTGGTTTACAAATGGCACAGTTAGTTGATTAAGATGACTTCGCGACGGCTCAGCCCAGCCACTGTCAAATTGGCCGTAGTCTGAGAAGCTATTGTCAGCATGATGGTAGTCAAGCTCTCCACATAACAGTCGTTGCCTCGGACTTATTTCGCCGACTTGTTGCGTTTGGACCGTGGACTGATAATTTTGTGCAGGCTCCGGCCAGCCAGTGCTGCATTGTCCGTCGTCGAAGAAGCTGTTGTCAGCTTGATGGTAGGCAGGCTGCGGACTTGTTCCGCTGTCCTGTACGGTTTCGATCGCCGACTGATAATTATGTACAGGTTCTGTCCAGTCAATTCCGCACTGCCCGTAGCCTGAGAAGCTGTTGTTGAATTGAGAAGGTTCCATGGCTAACATTTCATGCGGTGGGTTAATTCCCTTGAAATTGTGCCTTTGTACTCGGGTCTGCTGTGTCTGCCACATGGCCTGGCTTATCGGCTGCGTCGCCCGCTCCTTGGCCTCCTCCGGGTCCATGCCCTTCTTGACCAGATAATAGAATCGCTTGCGGGCTGCGCCGCTTAAGCGAATTCCGTGCGTGTTGTTTATTTGGTTTGTTCGATTGTATGTTGGTTGGTTAATTTGTTGTTGTTTTCTTGAGTTCATTTTGATTCCCACGAGTGTGGGGGTCGGGCAGGTCGACCGTGACATAGCCCCCAGTATCACGACAAGGCATTTAATTACAACCGGAGGTCGCCAGATATCCGGAGGTCACCGTTCTAAGACAGCATTCACGCAGCTGCCATACAGCCCATTGGCACGGTTACGACTAACACCAGGGCTTTGCGGGTTTTATCGAGTTGTCCTCTCTAGATCCGCCATATTTAGTCGAAAGCAGTAGCACCTCGGGCAGGATGTGGCACTGGAGCCACGTATGGTCGGTCTTAGGCAATGGAGTAGAGCACCCCAGCCTCTGCCTGCGACTGTGCAACACAGTCAGCAGCACTTCGCTACCATATACACGTGGTTGGTTGTGTTTTTCATAATTTGCATTTATTTCAGTTCATCGTATCTTGACATATACATATATGCTTAGTTGCCTGACTTCCCTATAGCTTATATCGTAGTTCTTTTAATAGCACACATGCGCACTTTATTATTATGTATGTATATATGTATAAAATTTAAGATTTGCATCAATTGGAAATGATAAATGTGCCTAACTAAATAACTAACTAAATTAGACGACGAAAACAATATGTTTGTATATATAGTTGAAATATCATTTGTTACTTTTTAACATTAATAAAATGGATCAATAGATCATCACGCGATATCATTTACAATGCACCAAACTTTCTCGAATACTTTGAATTAGTTATCAACATGTTAATTACATAAATAATCAAAAGGGAAAAACAATTTATGGATCTTGATTGGGTTTGACTTTGATTTCACGCCGTACAACTATTTTGTAAAATAATTCCTAAGGTCGAGACTTAACGCACATATATCATATATATTTATAATTAATTAGTTAGCTTTGTGAAGATGCGTCTCCGTGTTTTGTGTTTCTGGGCGCTTATTTGTTGTAGTTTATCAAAAGGAAATACAATATGTTTCAGTTCCAACGATATTTGCGGCTTTCTCCTTATAGATATATATTCTTTGTATAATTTAAATATAGTTGCTATTTCCTGTCTCTTACTGATATATTTCAAATATGTGTTCACAGCGTAGGTAGATTATCGGGGACATATTCTAGGAAATTGGCCGGGAATTGGCCCTGCCGTCCATTCACCTCCCCATACAGCCAATCCTCGTTAATACGATAAAGAATGTTTACTATTTCATTTTCCTGTAAGATATAAAAAGTGAACATTAGTTCCGTTTAAAGCTGAGCTCGATTTGATTTTAAGCCACAATTCAGTTTGCCTTAACTTACCCTTAAGGGAAGATCTCCCTCAACTTCCCCGGGAAAATTGTACAGACAACGCGCAGTGGACAACTGCTGCTGTCGCTGTTGCTGTTGCCGTTCCTGGGACTGGGACTGTGTATGAGTTGCACCTGCTGCTGCACTGCCGCCCAATGGCACCTTAACTTCGACATAATTTACAGGAAATAGGCCCTCACAGCCCGTACGTGAGCGACCGCGAAACCATTCCGCAGTGGGCTGCTCCAGCAGATAGATCTTCTCATTTTCCTGCAAGCAAACACAGATATAAGGACTGAAATAAAACTCAAGTACACGCAAATAGTTACTCTGAAACTAAGATCGCCCTCCTCGACGCCATCAAAATCATAGAGCGCAATCGCATATGGCACCTGGATGTCGTCCACGTAGCCAGTACTACCATTGGTCAGGGCCAGGGCGTCCACTTTGCCCGATATGACATCCAGCAGCGAAATGTTGGCAGACGCAGAAGAGGCAGCGGCCGCCGGCAGAGTCGGTGGGGCGCACTTTGGCATGGGTGGCGACGGCGGTGTGCTGTAGCCACCATAGGCATGAGCTGGCGGCTGGACAATGAATGGCGGCGGCTTGGGTGCCTTAGGCTTCTGCGATATCTTCGGCTTAATGATGGTGGGCATGGTCAGCGACTGTGTGGGCGGAAGCAGACTCTTGCCGTTGCACAGTGGATTGTCTGAGGTGCGTGCCGAAAGCTGTGGATGCATTTGACGCACTGGCGCTGCACCAAAACTATCGACGCCACCGCTATAGATGCTGCTGTCCACCGCCTCCCAGGGATCCACCAGGGGACTTTGTGTCGCGGGTCGCGACCGCAAGTGATAGTCATCCTCGAAACCGCTCTCCGGCTGCGAGACACTACCATTGTTTGGTGAACTGAAATTGCTGTCCGAACTGAAGCTGTCGACGCTGACGCAGTCGCTGTTTGACTTCTGCGTAAAAGTGGGCGATGAAGGCGGCGAATCGAAGCTGATTAGCTGCGCCTCAGCCGTCTCCCGATGGCTGCTACTCGAGCTCTTCATCGTGTTGCTGCTGGTTGTTGTGCTCGCCGTATTCCAGGCTGCATTCCAATCGTACGTGTTTGAGTTATTCGTGAACTGGCTGGATGCACTAGCCCCAGCCGATGCGGTCGTCGTAGAGGACACGGCATGACCGCTGCTCAGGCCGTAGACGCGAGTTTGCGCTGCGGCCTTGGAAGCAGCAGCCGTTGCCGTGGCCGACGACTTCTTGCGATGGAAAATGTTGCTTATGATGCTATGGCTATGACTATGGCTGCTGCCACCGCCACCTCCACCACCCCCAATGCTCCCTGAGCTCAAGCTAGCCAGTTTACGGCCATTTATCTGAACTTTGGGCGGTGGCGGTCGTGGCGGTGGCATTTTCTTGAAAGTGTTGCCATTGTTAACCGAGGCGGAAGCGCCATCGAATGGGGCATCGTTCCAATTGGTTGTCGGTGTATATCGTGCCTGAGGAAACTTGCGCGTTATGCTCGACCCGCTGCCCTCCACATCAAAGTAGTTGTTGTTGCTGCCTGCCGGCTTCTTGTGAAAACTATTTGGCTGCACTTGACCCTTCGGTGGCGGCGGCAGCTTAATGCTCAGCTTCTGTAGCCCACCATTGGAGGCCTGTTGCTGCTGTAGATGCTGTTGCTGCAGTTGCTGGCGCAGCTGCTCCAGACTCGCATTCGCGCCGGCTGCTGCATTCTGACCGCGTGACATTGGCGGTGCGGGCGCTGGTCTTGACGGTATGGTCATGCTGCCTAAAAATGCACAGATAAAGAGGGAGAATGAGAAAGATAATTTTGCAACTGATTCAAGACTGAAAAGCCAAGTAGATATATATCGCTTATCGTGGCCGATAAGCAAGTTTAGCAAGATGGCTGAGACACCCGCTGAGCTATCTCAGATCTAAACTGAAAACCATCGAATGCTTTAGCTCTTGTCTTTGCCGAGACACGTACACCGTTAGCTTCAGCTGCGTCTCGGCTCACAAACTATAAGCAGGTGTATGTGTGTGTGTGTGTATGCTTGGATATATACCCATGGAGAATCGCTTGTATGAAATTGCTTGATGAAATTTTCAAATGTCAATTTACTATTTATTTAATACATCAAAATGTTACGTTAACCAAATGGAAATACTCTAGCAAATCAAATCTGTGATCCGTTGTAAACTTTTTTAAAGTTCACTGTATTTACGGGGAATACTTCACAGTTAATATAATAGATGCACTTAACACTTGAAATATATATAAAAAATATTTATATATATTTGATTTGCTTATGCAGTTATTACTATATTTAGTTTCACGCATTGATTCAAACTGAACTAAACACACAATTAAATTCACATAAAAATGATCATGTGCCATACGATCTATCAAAATTAAGAGCACACAAAGGAAAAGCAATCATTTAGAAATTTCAACAAAAACAAATCCATCAATCGACAGTCGAGAGCCCTAAAAAAGGCATAAAACAAAAAGATACATAGAAAGAAAAAGAAAGAGCAAAAAATTTTGCGTGAGATTTACGTCATTCAATTGCGAATTGAAGCGAAGATTCCGATTGCCTCGCAGACGCCCATTAAAGAATTTCCGTTGAATCGCAAAAACAATGGAAAAGCGCAGAGAGCCAAAAACAACAAAATATAGATATAAAACATATTATAAAAAAAAAAAAAAAAAACACAAAAGTGGGTGGCATCCACTTGGAATGTAATGCCTCGCATTTCTCCACGGGTTCACAATGCTCGGAGCGTATTTCGGTGACCGGCACATGCCGGAACGGCTTGTCCATATTAAGTATGAAACATTTAAATACATGTACTAAAAATTAACAATAACAATAACAATATAATAATTCATATTTGAGCACGCGACGATAAGAGCCACTCACATACAAAAAGCGTTTATCAAAATATATTCATATGTACTTATATACATACACATACATAAATACATATATATATTTCTTATCAGAACATTTTACGCAGCCAAATAAAATTTTTTGTACTTAATTCATGAGAAAGGCAGACTCAAATATATGTGTTTTTAAAGGTAAATAGTTGGCATCTATTTCATTCCATTGATTATTGCCCTCCAGCTGGGAGCAGCTGCGTCATCATCAGCAGCGAATTCCCCAAAGAATTATTGACAAACAATCATCGTGTCCGCCCTGTCTCGGCTGTAGCAATACGTAATTCCCTCCAGATTGTACATACGTATAGCTATATACCTATGTATGTATTGGGGCCTTCGTTCCCCTTTGTGTTGCAGCTTGACATTTGTCGCAGAATGTGCCCCGTGTGCCACATATTGCTATTCACATACTTTGCCACTTTGCATTTGTGAACCTGCCTCCAAGTGAATACTTGACATATGTTGCGGCCTGTTCCTGAATGCAAACAATGCCATGCATAGGGAATAGAGCAGGCAGACCAGGCAGGCAGGCCAGAGGAATCCAAATGCCTTTCCAAGTGGCAATATGGCCACATCAATTCAAGCAATTCTCTTACAGGCATTTGTAGAGGGACAAAGATGAGACAGGTTGATGCCAGAAAGGTCTTAGCCTGTTTACCCCTATACTAATACTATATAGTGTTGCTGTTCCAGCTGTAACTGTCGCAACGTCTGAAAGCTTCGCAATAAACAAAGATACCTTTTTTTGTTTTTATTGCTTGTTTATCATGTTCAAAGAACAAAAGCTCCAAGTTAAATGCCCAAATATGTGTCATATTCGCTTTTATGTATTGAAGATACAACGGTATCGCATATAAGATATGTAAATAATATAGATTCATATTTAAATAGTTTTATTATTATAATATAGAACCAGTGAATTTCAACAAACTTTCAAATTTGTCAGAGTTGCAAATTTCATGAAAATTAACAAAGGAACGAGAAAATAAATATATCTTAAATAAAGCAAATAAACCTTATAAATAGACTGACTTTGAGATACCACGTTAGTTTTTTACCAAGTGATATCCCATACTCAGAGCTTTGACCAGTTCCTCATTGACCTTTATTTATTGATCATTTCTGTTAATAATATATTCTATAGTTCGATGCCTCTACATTGACAACAATCCACCCATTTACTGCAGCTACTGGGTATATTCACAGAAATAGTCAATATTCTATTTAGCAGAAACGTGCCACAAATTGCACGAAAACAACGGGGCACAGTTCGAACTGACACAGCCAATCTAATTAAAATCACCTTTGAAGGGTAGTAAAAATGGGTGTATATGGGGTGGCTGTTGTTCTCGCCCAACAACGTGAACTGCATTCGTTACAGGTGCATGCGGATTTCGGGTCTGTTTCGCTAATTCAATCAATGTTTTCGTTACGTTAAATATGTTACTTTTAGCCCTCCGTGCCTTTCACCCAGCCTATTCGTAATCTTTGTTTGCATTTCAGTTAAATGAAATCGTCGACGTCAATGGCTAAATTTGTTGCCCCCAATAAAGTGCAGAAAAAATATACGCAATTAAGAGTGAGTTTTAGAACTCGAAAATTACTCATTTATAATACCGCTCGTACAATCTACAAGTAGCAAATCATTTGAAAGCAATGCTTTAATTGCAATTCCAACTTCTTTTTAAAAATAAAGCCCAAGTTGGTTGCCCAAAAACAACCTAAAGTCTATAATTAAAATGTACCTTTTTATAATGTTCACTGTATTAAGAGAACTCTAATTGTGCATGGTTAGTTTAAACTAAATTGGGTAGTAAATATAAAAAAGTGTTTATATTTGTATATATAAAATAAACACAAATTGGGCGTATGCCTGGCTAAGTTTCATTTTGATATATGACTAAGCTATGATGTCATTCTAATAGAAAGGCTAAGACTTACACGCTTCGGAGTAATCAGCGACTTTTATTTCTTTACCAGACTTTGGTGACAAATTTCAATATATTGAAAGCTTTTGCCATTTTATGATCATTAAATTTGAATTGAAATTAAATTAGTTAGCTTGAATAACTAGGCTTTGTGCAGTAGCTTAAAAAGCTTTATAGTTAACGATTGTCAAGCGAAGGACAACAAATTTAGAATGTCCCAGTTTCGGATCACTACATAAATGAGCATTATCTATATGAATATATATATATGTACATAAATACAAATGTATATGTATGTGTAGGTATATACGTTTGGCCGAGTACCTATGTCAAGTGCTGTAAAGCTTAATGCATTTCTAAGGTCACGAATGGGCGTGTTATGTACAATGCTATCACACATAAACATATACATACATACATACATGTACATATATACCCATTGTAGGAGGGTTAACACTCTGCTTGTTATTTCACGATTGTTGCACATTAAATTGCTGCCGGCTACAACCGGTTCAGACAGAGCGTCTCTGCCTGAAATGTTTGTATTTTTATTTTGTTGTGGATAGTTCTGCATGATAGCTTTTACTTTTGGGATAGCAAATAACAACAATAAACAAGTGAAATTGCATAGAAATGACAGCCAGACGTCAAAAGACATAACAATTAAATGTGCCTTGTCTACATACGTTTAATTTGGCAAGTCATCCGAGTTAACCCTCTAAACGAAACTTACTTTTTTCATAACTCGAAAATATGTTTCATTATAAATAACCTTTGCGTCTATTGTGCGACTATATTTAGATTGAAATAAAAAGAGCCAAGGCAATATCCATAAAGTATCTATTTATATAGTTTGCACTTAAACTTAAGTCATTTGCAATTTAATAAATCTACAATATTTTTATATAGCAGATTCGACTGTATATGCAAGCATTAAATTGGCTTTTAAGAGTCACATTAAGTATATTCACATTTGAACTAAGCTTTTGAGATAGGCGCCTCAAGATTTACTGCGAGAGCGAATGATTCACTCATCTGAGGTGCGTGGGCGAAGACGCTGTCCAGAGAATGATGCGTGTACATGCGCATATACATACCTACATACATGTGTATTAATTTCTCTGTGCATGTATGTATTACAGCGTGTGTGCGATACAACTTTTACTCGAACTACACATGAGAGCTTGACAGCGCGCTTTCAATATGAAACGTAGAATTCATTTGAACAAAAGAAAGTATATTTCTAGCTAGATATGAGATTTTACCCACACACATATTTATACATACATATGTACATATATGCTCGGTGAGCGTGAGTCGTAAATAGCGATAGCAAAGCGAGTGCGATTCAACATGCTTACACGATAGAGTTCAGCAACATTATCACAAATTAAACTCTTGAGAAAATAAGAAATGATTGTAAAAGTGATTTACTTTTAGCAGCAAATGAAAGAGAGATCAATTTTTTATGCTCTACTTGAATTGCTGTTTTTGTTATTGCTTGTTTTTTTTTTTTTTCTTATTTGTTTTTTAGCATTTGGCAGTTGGCTGCAATTGTTGTTTGTATACAACAATTTGGTCAATTGGCAAAGGCGAAAAAATACAACCACAAAAAAATAGGAAAGCAATAAAAGTATACGAAATGATTACGACCTTGAGCTCTTATTTTCATTTGTTGTGCAGCAACAAAAATGATTTACACAATATAAATAAAAAGCAATTAAAGTTAGGCAATTGAATTTAGTATTTAGTTTAGTAAAAGTCCGTCTAAAGACATAATGCCAGCATAAATCAGGAAGTAATTTTGTTTCAGAGGCAAAGAGAAAAAACTAGTTTAAAAAAAATTGATTTCTCTCATATATCCCCTACTACAACTTCGTTAATCAATTCGCTTTATAAAATATAAAACAGGTTCTTAACTACTGCCTGTGTTGGCCCACTCTAATTCACAAAAAAGTGAGTCCAAATATACGTTAATTAAATACAATTCAAAAGTCCATCGAACGCGCCAAAGCACGCAAATTGGGTATATTGCCATAAATAAACAATTTAATAAAAGTGAATAATAAAATAGAATTTGACAAATTATTTAGGTTCGTGGAACGGAACGCGCTTCGAGACAGAGCAAGAAACGCACGTCTTTTGCCTTGTCCATTTAAGTAAATTGGAAACTGAGAACTTTGACTCGTGTCGGTAGCCAAGCTTTCTGTAGTTGGGTCGGACAGAATAGATGCTTTGTTTGTGTTTGAGGTTAAGGTCTCTTAATTATTATAATGAGACGCTTTTCCAGTTGAGCCGGAGATGCATTGATTATTCTCTGGCGTTTTTTCCTTTGATGAGAGATAAAAACATCTTCTTAACTACATAACTGAGCTCTCAGCACTTAGGTCGGACAGAGTATGCTTTGTATATTTAAGGTTAAGGTCTGATAATTGTGTTAATGAGAAAAGCAAAACTGATTTAGATCATAATTGTTGTGCCTGATTCCCACAGCTAAATCAATATTTAGGGTACGAGTCTATATTCATATACATCCACACATAGCCAAATTAACTCGTATTTACACAACTTGAAATGCGCCTGAAAACAAATTTACGCAAATTTTGTAGTTTGCGCAAATGCTTCAATATTTGTATGGCACACACAAAGACACACAGAAATTCAAAAACGTGCACAAATGTCTGTATACCGAATACATTTCAAATCTCTATCTGAGCTCTGTTGGCTATATTGTTGTTGAAGGAAGTTTAACACGAACCTAAAACACATACCAAAACAATACCATATATAAGATCTTAGTGCGAAGGTGTGCGAAGCAAATAAAATAATCGATGTGACTTGTTCGTCAGTAAAAGCGAAAGACAAGACACAAAACATAAAGCATGGAAAGGAACAGGTTTTGTTACGTTTGAATACCCTTTCTTATATAGATTATCAAAATGTTATTAATTTTGTATCGCTTTGTAGAAAGAATTTCTCATTTATATGAAAACAGAAAGTTAAAAAAAAAAATATATAGGTTTATAAATTGTCTAATTAAATTGCACAACAAAAATATTGAATATGCTGCTATCAACTTAAGCTACACATAGATTATTTGGAGCTTGCGTGAGTGCATTTAAGCTTCGTTGTATTTTATCTCAATATTAATTCCACGTATTTTTTTGGTTTTCTCTCTGGACATTCGTTTGTGAAAACGAAAACTACCTTTATATAGTTTAGAATGAAAGAGATAAATAGCAAACAATGTCTGCTTAAATTGCACGTTCAGTTCTCATAAATACACACATATATGTACGTATGTACGTACATAAGTACATAGAGAGTAAACAGAGAAGCAGAGAGAGAAAGAGAGAGACATAAGCATTCATCATAGAGCCGAATAGTGTGCTCGCAATCATGCGTTGCAAGGCGCATATTGTCGCAAATTAGGTCAAAGTTGAACTGAAAACGCTAAAAAATAAAAATACGCATATGGAATTAAATACATACATACATGTGCATACCTATAAATATGTATGGCTGACAGATTGCTTGCTGTGTGCAAATATGTAGGAATGCTCGCGCTGCCTGGAAAAATATCCCTTAATCATTTCTCAGTGGAAAGTTGTTATCGATGCACTGGAAGTCTACTCTATTGGAACTTATCGTCTGGATCTGCATAGCACATTTTGCTCTCTCCGGTTGATATCGATGTAAAAAACGAGTATGTGAAATTTTTAAACATGAAAACTTTGCACTCTAGTAGACGCGCTCTGTGCACAGCATTATTTCTAGAAAATGATATATAGGTCCAAACATTTGCCATTTCCTGTTTTGTTTTTTCATACATACGCTATCAGTACAACAAGGCAACATAAGATGCATTGCTAAATAATTACACACAAACAGTTCCCCTTTCTAGCACTTATCAACAATGTCAGCGCGAGCTACCAAACGGGCCTCAACTCAAACTCCCAGTCAGAATGGCTGCAAAGCGAAACGCAACTGACGCTGCTTAAGCAAACTCAGTGAATTGGAAAATGAGCGCAGAAGCCGAATGAACAGATGGACGGCAACATGCAACACCTGCTGCTGCTTCCAAAAGTGACAGAATGAAACTGAAATTTATACTGGCGGTAAAAGAAAGCAGCAGAGTGGAAGCGAAACTCCTATTGAACAGCAAATTGCGCCACACGCGTATCTCAAAAGTTTTATCAGTTATTTTAACAAAGCTACAAAACAAACAGACAATACAGAAAATTATGCAATGTGCTATTGTTGCAAGTAATATAGATATGTATGAACATTTAGAGACATACAAACATTTATACAAATAAATGTACATATAACTCATATTACAAACACATCACATTACAATCAAATAAATAAATATTGAAATAAATTCATTCATTCAGCCACAGAGACCTTGATGTCAAGTAAAAAGGGTGCTAAATGAGTGAGAAATTTATTCAAGCAATAATCAGAATAATCGCATTTATTAATTAATCATGCAGCGCTTTCAACGTTTTTTTTTTACTAACTTTAGAACTAATTAACTTGGAAAATAAATATAATGATAACGCCTGGGTAACTTACCTTTTGCTGAGTTTGGCGTGACGAGTTTTAGGTTTTCGGTTGTTTTTTATTTGTCTGTTGATTGCTGCTGATGCGCTCCAAATGTTGCGGGTTAACCAACAACTACCAAGACCAGGCCCAAGACCAGCGACCAGGCCAGGCCAAAATGACTAATACTCACGCACACATACAAGCACACTCACACACATGCAATATCGAAATCTTTTTTGCCGCGCTCGTTCACCAAACTAGCCACGAGATGTTTGTGCTAGTGTGAGAAATGGGATGCGTGTGTGTGTATGTGTGAATGTCACAACACAACAATACTATAACACAAAAAAGAGGCAGCTGCTAAATGCAGTGCTATTGCTTGCAGCTGCAATGCCAAACTGCTTTATTATTCAATTCACTTAAAATACACCGATCGATGAACACAATTACCAATTTGTATTTTATATGCACAATTTTTTAAGTATGTTATTTGCAATTTTCTCGTAGAACAAACTTCGTTTTATATTCAGCAAAATTGCGCCGCGATTTGCTGCTGCTGGTCGTTTTCGCTCGTTTGACAATCCGTTGTCAGAGTTGTTACAATTCGGTCTGAAGATGATGACTGTGACTATCGGATATTAGATATCGATATCTAAGCCGTTTGTTGCCGATCAAATTAATTTTGTGGCTATACTTGCTGTTAGCCTATACATTTTAAATAAATTATTTTAATCATAATTTTTAGAATCTAGATGTGCGCCGGTATAACAATCTAAGTATATTTTTTAAAAACTAAATTAAACAATGCGATAGGCTGGTAACACTGTCACACAGCTGTTTTTCGCTGCAAACAAACATAGCAACAACAACAAATTCGAAAATCCCTTGAAGTAAACGCAGACAAAACGGTCAGCAAATCATATATTGCCAAAATCATTGGGCTAGGCCTTTTATTGCGTACTTTTAGCATGGCCTGGCGCTCCGTCGGTGCGAACAATGCAGATCTTATTCGTCAGCTGCGGGGTAAGCATCCAACAAGTGCGGCCATCCAATTAATTTGATCTTAATGTCTGTACACTTGTACATACATATGTAATTTGTGTATTTATAAATATATATGAAATAGATTACGGCGTAATATCAACCGAATCTGTTGCAAATGCAATGTTAGCAACGGATCGCAAACACTACTCTCCCCGCCATCCGTATATGGATGCACCTCAACCTATTGGCGGCGGTGTGACTATCAGCGCCCCCCACATGGTAATATTTCACTATTCTTATATATGTAGATCAAAATCATTTGATGAAAACTCTCCACTATGTGACTTTTCGACTTAGCACGCGTTTGCTTTGGAATATTTGCGGGATCAACTCAAGCCCGGCGCTCATGTGCTCGATGTCGGCTCTGGCTCGGGCTATTTAACTGCTTGCTTCTATCGCTATGTGCAGGCGAAGGGCGATAATGCGAACACTCGAATCGTTGGAATTGAGCATCAGTCCAGTTTGGTTGCAATGAGTAAAACCAACCTGAACGCTGATGATGGCAGTATGCTAGAGTCGGGCAAAATGATTATTGTTGAGGGAGATGGACGTAAAGGATATCCTTCACTAGCGCCCTACGATGCTATACATGTGGGCGCAGCAGCACCAGACACACCTACCGAATTAATAAATCAATTGGCAAACGGAGGTCGCCTCATAGTTCCTGTTGGCCCGGAGGGTGGAACGCAATACATGCAGCAGGTGTGTACTCAAATTCGTATCTAAAAATATACTCTGAATAATTCGTAATACTTAAATATGCAGTACGACAAGGACGCTAATGGAAAGGTGCAAATGACACGTCTGATGGGTGTCATGTATGTACCGTTAACGGATTTACGGTCTTGACTGCATAATCTATGGAAGGCGCTGGTCGTTGTGGTGCTGCTTGGTTACGTGCTCTACAGATTATGGATAGATTATTATTAGCTTTATTTTTAACGTAACGGCAAACCCTCAAGTAAACGTAACTAAATTTAATTACCACGATATATATTTAATATAAACGCAATAAATTGAACATTTTTCTTAAATTCAAACTTACTTATAAATTCTATTAAATAAATTCGATCTGCAATTGGCAACAGAATCAAATTAAATTACATCCCCACTCATAATGCGAATTCTTTGACAGCTGTCAAAATTGTTTTGACATTCATGTCATATAATCTCGACGAATACCTTGATTTAATCATTCATTAATTCACTCTACTCCATCTCGTGCGTTTGCAAGCTCCAAAATGAATCATATTTCAATTATGCTGAAATCGGTGAACGATGACTGGAAGCGCATTCATACTTCAACACTTTCCAGGATGTCGTTGCAAAGTATAGCGAGGGCGTCCATAGGTGAGACATTGACTGGAAGACTGATTCAGGCTGTGGCTCAAAATGTGCGCAAGGATATTAGCCAAATAGTAGCCGAAGCTGCGAAATACGCTCGCCGTACACGTTCTTCGAAAATTACAATAGATCACTTGCTGTTTGCTCTGGAGGAACACAACATTAGTTTGGATCTTCTACATGTAAATTACGCGAGCCCAGATCCGATTGAGACAGATAAACCCATCTCTAAGCCACCAATTAAAAAATCATCACTTGATCGGGCGTCTCGAAAAGATGCAAAAAGACGAAAAAGGGAACGCGAAGCGCCGTTCGAACCGTACGACAGTAATGCACCATTAGAAGAGCGCAACCGCTGGCTGAAGCGCGAGCAAGTACTGCTCATGTCAAACAAAAGATTTCCCTTATCCAAGGAGCAGCAAGAGTTCTTTCTGGTAATCACGGAGGCGTGCATGGGTAACTCCGAGTTTGCACGCCGAGAGGCGCTGCACAGTCTAAGGACCGATTCGTCACTGCAGCCAATGCTCTACAGATTGAGTCTGTTTATTGGCGAGGCGGTCAAGGTGAATGTGGCACAGAAGAACTTTGCTCTGCTGATATATTTGATGCGCATGGTGCAAAATGTGCTGTTTAATCCACATTTACAGCTACACAACTATGTGAGTTCATTATCCTTCTTGGAGAACCCATTAAACATTTCCATTGCAGCTCCACCTTTTAGTACCATCTGTACTCTCCTGTGCTGTGTCTCGGCAAATCTGCGCCTTTCCGACGGTTCAGAATCATTGCGCGGCGCGCGAATATGCTACCAACATTATGGCCGACTTTATTAGGGCTTATGGCTACCCCGGAAATGATATTCTGCCAAGAGTTATTAGGTATGTGGTTGTAAATGTTGTAAAGACAAATGTAAAATGTAAGGAAATACTAACCTTTTCTAAATTCAATTTTAAGCGTATATAAGAACGGGCTTAAGTCTTCCATATTAATGACTATTTATGGTTCCCTCGTTGGATTAAGCAAAATGGGCAGGTATGCAATACGTGACTGCGTTATACCAGAAATTCGATCTTTATCGGAAGGAATCCAACCGTATTTGATCAAGATTGACAATGATAATGCGGAATATAAAACTGCGGTATATATACGGCACAGACTTTTGAAAATGACCGCTCCAATTCTTAAAACCATACATGATACATCCGAAGACATTGTTGAGTACACAAAACGATATGGGCTTTTAGGATATTCATTGTATGATGCCGTTAAATTGGACCGCTTTGTGGATAATCTCATCGAGGAGATCGAAGAAGAAAATATAGCACAAATAAATGCAGAAATATAATTTTTTTTTTTTTTTTTTTTTTTTTTTAATTAATAAAAGTAAGATTTTATACACAATCAATGTTTTTATATTAATTATTCAAATTTTATTTTGTTATTCTTTTTCCAACGAGCAGTAGTTTGAAAAAAGAAAGTGCATTACATATAAAATCGATGATTTATTTGACTACACTATCGATACCACAGTTGGTTCTGATTGCTTCCCCAAAGCAGCTATCTTTAAATTATCGAATTTCATACAAAGCACAACAGGTCGTAGGATATAAGCATGTCAACAAATGTCGGTAAAATTCGCCTAAGAAACTTAGCTGAA
Source organism: Drosophila mojavensis (assembly GCF_018153725.1). Lineage (NCBI taxonomy): Eukaryota > Metazoa > Arthropoda > Insecta > Diptera > Drosophilidae > Drosophila > Drosophila mojavensis. The sequence continues at coordinate 5,533,836 of NW_025318693.1, read as the reverse complement.
TTGCAGCAAATTCAGGTTGAAAAAGATGAAACAGGTGACGTAATAGCAGTTGCAATATCCAGTGCAGATGAAAACAAGACTCCAGAAAAACCGAAAAAGGCGGGAAGCAAACGTGCATCATCAACAGCAAAGAAGAAGAGTACTGATGAAACTAAAAAAGTTATTACTACTAACACTGCGATCAAACGAACTGTGAAAAAGGATCCTTTACCAGGTCAAATGCGCATCGATTCCTTTTTCAAGAGCTCCGCGAAAAGCTATAAAGTTGAGGTTTCATTAGAAAATAGCCCAATGAAAGTAAAAGCACGTAAAGGATGCAAGCGGCTGTTCGATGAAGAGTCCACAACAAAGGAAACTATTCCTAAAACCTCTGTGCTGTCTTCGGATATCGAAAATAAACGGCAGCCTGTAAGAAAACGCACGCTGCCGCAACGCAGAGCCAAGGCAAAATGCTCAACTTCCCCGGCTGCCATAATTGATCTGTGCTCCGACAATGAGTCAGAATCTAATCAAAGCATCAGCGCTAGGCCCATTCCAATTGACTTATTGAAAGATTGTCAGCTGAATCCATTACCTATGGTGAATATACCCAATTTAGAAACTCAGGGAAGTAATGATGCTGGTGCACACTCAAAAGAAAATGGGCTCAAGGAACGAAAGCGCAAGCGTTGTCCGTCCTATAAGATTGTAGAAGATACGACATTCGTAGTCGATGGTTTCCAATTTGGCGACATACCGAATGCGACGCACTACTTTCTTAGTCACTATCATGCCGATCACTATGTGGGCCTCACCCGGAAGTTTGCGCATCCGCTGTATATGAGTCCAATAACAGCGAAGCTCGTGCGCACTTTTATACCCATTGACAACCAATATATGCATGAAATCGAAGTTGGGGAGTCTATAACGCTCAATGAGATTGAAGTAACTGCAATAGACGCCAATCAGTAAGTAGTACTAATCTAGCCTAATCCAGTTGAGTAATTCCATGCCTGTTTTACTGTATTATAGTTGTCCGGGTGCCATTATGCTGATGTTCAAGTTTACCACTGGCAAGTGTATTCTCCATACTGGGGACTTTCGTGCAAGCTTTGAAATGGAGTCGTTGCCTATTTTCTGGAACGAGCCACAAATTGATGTTCTTTACCTGGACACAACATATTTATCGAAGAATTATGACTTTTGTCATCAGTCCGACAGTATAGATAGAATTCGGACCGCTGTGAGGCAATTTCATGAGAAGAACGCCGACAAGCGTATATTGCACGTGTGCGGCTCATATTTAATTGGAAAAGAGAAGGTGTGGCTGGCCTTGGTCGAGGAGTTTAGTTTGCGTGTCTGGACTGAGCCGCATCGCCGCAAAGCAATCGATTGTCTCGATTGGCCCGAGCTGCAGCTGAGCCTTTGTGATAATCCCCTCGAGGCTAATTTGCATGTTATCAATATGGGAAAGATTAGCTACCCGGTAAGTAATCCCTTTTCGGCCATATTACAGCATTTCTAATGAAACCTTTTATTCGCAGAGTCTAGATCAGTACTTTAAGGCATTTGAAGGGCACTATGATATGCTGCTTGGCATACGACCTAGTGGTTGGGAAAAGAACTCCAAGCCTTCCTACGGCAAGCGTATCAGTGTAATTGGAGTAGAATATTCAGAGCATTCTAGCTACAAAGAGCTGGAACGATTTGTACGTTTCCTTAAGCCAAACAAGGTCATCAGCACCGTCCCTGTTGCAAAAGATCTCTGTGTTACCGGAACAGTTCCGACCAACTGGTACAAATACGAGGGATACGGAAGTATGCTTAGTACAAGCTACCAGCCCTCTATCACAACGTTTTTAGAGACATCCAAACGTAGTTTGCCGGCGTTGGCAAACACAAGCGGTGATATGAGCGTTAGCCCATTGGAGAATGAGAGCATCATGAATATGGCCAATAACGAAGATCTCCTTGAGGCGAAACAGGATACAGAGGATTATACTAATGGGATTGTTCCTGCTGGTGATCATCTGCTCGCTAAGCGAATTACGTCAGATGCTTCAAGTGACATACTTTCATTAATTTAGCTATTGGTAACAGTGATAGTTTATTGTTTTGTTATTGTTTATATTTGCATTGAAAGTGCAACGTATTTATTTTTCGACCATTCCACAATTTAAGTTAACTTGTATTTTAAATGGCAGGGAACCAGAATGAAGTACTGGCAAATCAGAATTATCTAGATGTATATGACCATCATTAAAGCTATTGTTGAATTCTCGGAGTCAGAAAAGTACTTAGATAAGAAAATAAATTCATGTTAATCCCCAATGTAAATTTCATTTTTCTACATATACAAATATATAATATGTATGTTATATATTCTTTACACAACAATCATACATTTTTCGTTTTATAAAACAACATTAAGATAGCACCATTTATGTTTGCATTCTTTCTTAGCGCTATCAGTTGCTCCCACCCAACGCAACCGAACCAATGTAAACATAGCGCTTTTTTATACATACAAGGCATTATATTTGATTACAGTTTTTGTTTAAACATATGCACAATCCATTTATTTATATATATATTTATATTCCAATTCATTTATATATATATAAATATATATAGAAGAATTCCTCTAGTTGACATAGTAACACTTGATTATATAGCTTATGATAAATTTAAATAGCTCAGGGACTACCGAACTTTGGGAGTGTTAACTGATTTATGGTATTTTTTGTTGATGATATTCACAATGTAGGGGATTGAAATAAATAAGTTCAGTGCGTCCTTGGCCTTAGCAATAAGTATGGGCATTAATTTGAAGCCGTTTGTAAATAATTCACACTGATATGTTTTGGTATAAATTAAAAATGAAAGTGTAACCATGATGAAAGCGCAAGATTAACAAAATTTGGAATGGACATTGTGCCGAATGTGGCTTATTCATTTTGTATACATTTTAACAATCCAACCAAAGGAACAGTAAGGAAAACAACATGCATCGGTTATTAACCTTGAATATATACATGGCTATTGGTGTGTATATGTACATAAATACATTTTTTCGACATGCTGTTAAAACTAACAAATTTAACAAAATCCAAAGTGATTGAATACAACTAAAAACTTTTGTTTATATAGTACATAACAAGAAAGCGACCAGACCAGTAGAATTGGCGGGTAATACAGGTGCTCGGCATGTCTGAGACCAATTAACTGAAAGAGAGTAAAGTTATTGAAACATTGTATAATTCTATTTATATAGATGTCAACCTACCACCAAGAGAAGAAGGGACTCTTGTTTTGGAAGCGCTGTGTAAATGAAAAAAAGCGACTGCCACTCGAGCTGTGTGAAGATAGTAAAAGAGAACAATCACAGTTAGTATCTATTACTAGAGGTTGCTCTACTCGTACTCTCGTACTCTCTTACCGTTCGACAACAACAGCTGGCATCTGAACTAACTGGACCGGCGATTTTCCATCCCGTAACGCTTGAGTGAGATTTAGAATCTGTCCGCGCATTACGGACATTTGACGCTCAAAGAGTCGTTTATCAAAGCCTCGGTCCTGCTGGAATAAGTATAGCAGTTCCGTGCATATTTCTTCCACGAAATTCATGTCGGACAGCTGGGGCAGCACCTGATCCTTTATGTCATTGCTAAACGGGATCTTGGCCTGAGGCAACCAGGCCCAATGATACGGATATGCTCGCCAAGAGTCTGGATGTTTAAATGGAAAAGCCAGGCCATTGTCAATGGCGGCAATTCTTATTTGTGGTGCTTCCACCATATTCCAGTCCGGGTCTTTCAGATTTTTCCTTGTTTCATCCTCGCTGCTGGTATTGCTAGTATGGCCACCAATTGCTGATTCAGCAACGCCAATTGAAGTGGGTGCAGGAGATCCGCCGGCTTCAATGCGATCTGCGTTATTAATCGGAGCAGATATTGACGGCTCATTAAGGTCTATTATTGTCTGGCCAGGCACGAATTTTTTGGCATGCGACATTGTCTTGCCACCAGTCCCACCGACCGAGCCCACCAGTTTGGGCGCAACATATTTAATAAGCCAGTTGTCATTGCCTCGATCCGTATTACGAATAATATAATCGAGAACAACTAAACGCTCAAACTGTAGCTGAAAGGATTTGGCGAGCGCCGGCGACAAATGCTCATGTTCAAATCGACGCAGCCAGTAATCGGCGTCCTTGTAGCCTTCCACAAAAAGCTGAAATGATCCAGTCTGTGGAATGGAAATCATCAAATGAGAAGTGTTTAGTGTTTAATTAGGCTGACCATGCACCTTTAGTGGCAGGCTCATGCGGTTGAAGTGCGCCGACGGATAGTGCTCTTTAATACGTTTCTTCAACTTGGCCTTTTGGCGATCTATGCGCGCATAGTTAAAGCTCTCGGCCACAAGTCGAACCACTCGTGTTTTCGGCACAATGTTTAGATTCAGTTTACGATCCACCAAGCTCGCGCCAGCCTCGGAGAGGTAGCTATCAGATAATATAGTTAATGTGTGTTTCCCAAATAAAATAATAAATAAAACTTACCCTTGATTTGGTATTAAACAGGCGCGCCCGAAACAACACGGACAGCAAAGCTTGTGCATCCACTTGGTCCATTTCGGATTCAGTCTCCCATATGGCTCTTCATCTTTTGGCTTGAAGACGGCCAGACATCTTTGCTATTATTTCAAAATGGAATGCATCAATTAGATTTACATTTTAATGCAGTTTTAAATGTATGTATATATGTAACTGTTTATTTCAAAGCCAAACCAAAAGTCAAGTGAAATACTTTTATTACAAGACTTCCCCGTTTGTTTGATGATTTATTATATGCGCTTATTTATTTAATCGCAAGCTCTAACTTAGTGGCTTGGACTATGCGAAGCGCATTTGATATGCAGAAATAGTTTAAGCAACTTGTTCAAGAAAATTTGTTGTCTATAAGTCATCAAATATTTACTTTATCGAATGAGAAAATTTTATCTTATGTAATTTAAGGATATTTGTCTTTCGATTTGGTTAGTTAAACTTACTCTTGAAGCATCCTTGACGAAATAGGAACCACTGCTGCCCTGATAGATACGCTCAGGTAGAACGCCCTGCTCGATCGCATACTCAGCCTGTGCCACGATTTCCGAGAAGAGCGGATCGTCTGAAATAAATTTAAAAAGATTTTAAAAATATTAAAAAATTAAATACATGTCTATGATTTACTAATAAAATTTGTGCGTAATACAAAAATGCGCATGCCCTAAACAATGCCACAACGCGGACTGTTCAAAAAGTTTTAACCAAGAGTCATTGTTTATAAATAAATAATCAACTTTCAAGTAGAACTTAATGAGCTAAACGTTGCGTGACTGTTGTGTGTGTATATAATAATATACATATGTATAATATATGGCTAAAACATGACGGGGACGAAAACATGTGGTTAACCGCAAGGCAGATGCAGCAGGTATTTAATGCAAATTCGGTATCCAACTGCCACATAGGTGAAACCGAGAAGAAAAAATCCACAATGCTAAGATAAACTCATTTGATCACTGTTTTAGTACCTATGAAGTCAAAGTTGTCATTGAAGTCACAGTGATCCTGGCAGATGGTAAACACATGCTGTATAAAATTCTCGCGACTGGAGCTCAATGAGCGCGGCATCACAATGAAATGTGTGTCGGTGGCCAAGTAAACTCGCTCCAGGTTGCTATCGCATCGAATAGGGGCCCTCATTAAAAGGCAAACAGTTCGAAATTTGCATATCTAAAGCGTTTAGATAGGGTCTGACCCACATTTATATATGTCGACTTGACAGCGACTTACACAGGTTCTTCACCGGGCAATTGGCACACTGACATTTCGGCTGTGCTATTTTAAATGTGACAGAATCTTGAGAATTGCGAAGTCCAGAGGGAGCAGTATATAAAATCGGAGGTGTCTCCTCTCCCGATGAAATATAATCCTTTACCTCTGCATCACATTTGTTCTGTTTGCACGTACATCCGTACGGCTCATACTCCGAATCACTTGACTCTGCGCCACTAAAGGCAGCGGCGGCTGCGGTTGCAGTGTTTACACTGCCCCGCTTCGCCGGCTGCCTTATGGACACATTGTCGGCATTCGCTTTGTTAGCTTCTGCATTTGTCTGGTTTGATGTCATTGCTGATCATTGTACGTTGGCTACTCTTGATATTGATTAAGTCCATTGGGCGACAGTTTGCATTCCAACGCCCATTTTAACATTCGCAAAATTTGTTATGATCGAAATTTAGTATAAGTCGTGAAATTGTGATTAAAAAACTAATCCGAAATGAATCCAAACACATGAATTAACAAACAATTTATACGCTGCAAGGCAAAAAGTTTATACTATTCTGATGCTAAAAGCAATGGAGCATGAAAGCGATATATTAAAATTTTGTTTTTTAGTTCAATATTTCTACAACTACAATATAATAGCATTAGGGTGGGTGACGCATTCAATCACGAATTGACGCAATTCAATCAACTATATTCCACTTAACAATTCACACATATTCGAACGACACAAACTGCTGAGAGAATGCACAACAAATGCCGATTATAGTATATTCATAATGATTGAATAATAGGCGAAAGTCGAGGGGGCGAGACCAATTTGTTGCTCACAGCGCGTGTTCTGAATTTTGTTTATGCACTGAATATATTTTTAAACTAAATGGAATGAAAGTACTCTAAATATACATATATGTAAACCCTTTTTTGTTCTACTGCAGGGTATATCCGAGCTTAACTCTGAGTCATCTTATTGGCAGAGTAGACATGTTTGATGTAAGGTATAATTAGCATTGGCCTCGTTGCACTTTTGGATAATGCTGATATGGCATATGACAGTTGGTTGTAGGAAACTAGATTAAATGTCTTTGCAAGCTGAACAATAGAGATAAAGTTCACGCCAGTCACTCACATGAATTACTTTCTCACACACACACAGAGAAACATTGGCACAGCGAAGGAAGCCCCACATGACTTTGTACGACTTCAGTTGCGACTGTGACTTGTTGATGTGAGCAGAGTAAGCAGAGCAAGCAGAGAGCACTCACCGCCAAATGTGTTGGACATGAGGTCAACGTGATCATGTCCAAGTCCTAGTCCACCAAGCAGATCGCTAATGCGACTGGCATGGTTTCCACTTCCGCCGCCGCCAAGCAGCGGCTGGGACTCGCGATTGTCGCTGCCTGCGTCCGTGGACATGCCCTCGAAGTCGATTTCTGGCACCAGGCAAATATCGTCGGCCTCCTCGTGCGGCAAACGTGTCGTTGTTTTCAGCGGCGATGTTGCGGATGATGTCGTTGCTGGTCCGCGTCGCGTTGGTGTTACAATGTGACTAGTCGGCTGCGACGTCGTTACGCTTGCTGTGCCGCTAGCGCTCTCACTGCTCTCCTTGGAGAGTTTGCATTTGCCATTGCGTAGGGCGGGTTGCTTGTTATGCAGTAAAACGTCTTCTTCGTCTTCGCCATCGGCATCACCGTCGTCGCCGATGTCGTGCAGCATAACCAGATGGTTGCTTTGTAATTGCTTTTTGCCAATGGCAAATACATCAACAATTGCGCCAACATCGCCGCCAGCGCCATCAATGTGAGCCACATCATCAGAGACACAAAGATCATTATCAGCATCATTCTCTCCATCATCATTATTATCATCATCATCATCGTCGTCAACTGATAATAGAATTTGATCGCGATCTCTTTTTGGCTTTCGTTTTGGCCTTCGTTTTCCGCTCGTCACCCTCTCGCTCACGCCAATCGTATTTATCTGTGCATGGGGAAGATGAGTTCAGTTTCTGACATTGTTTTTGTCAATTTGGGACTAGTCGAAATGCTCACCTCGACTTGAGTAGTCAACTGATTGACACCAATTCCATCGCGACCGTTCAGGAGCGGTGCCAGCTGGTTGCTACTGATTATTGCTGCTGGCTGCTGCTTCACAAAGTCGCCAATGAGATCCACCTCATCTTCCAGCTGCAGCAAGGGCGCCTCAGACGCTGACGTAGCTCCATTGGTCTGAGCGTTATTCATGGCTGCACTCTACAGGCACTAAGGTGTTTTCGTGAGAGCGTGTGAAATTTTGGGTGGGGTAGCCACGCGCGACAAATCTCAAAACGGGAATGTCGCCCGCAGCTCACAAGCGCAGACAGAGCAACAAAGGCGCGCGATGTTCTCGTTGTTTGTGTGCGACTTTTTAAAAGAACTTGAACAATGTTATCTGCTGGGCGCTACGCCTCTATTATTCATAATTTGCATGTTCTATAATTTAATCTGCAATAGGTTCGTAAACGTTCTGAATGCCAATTCTCCGACTCTGCTTTTTAGCAATTATTGATTGGCTGCTCTAAAGTTTATACATATGTAAATATATATATATGTATATATATATTTACACATATATATATCGATTCATTGGCTAGATACGAAAATGATGAGCAACGAGACTGTCCACTTACTAAGAATGCAAACTGTAAAATAAAAATGAAACAGCTGATGAGACTATCCACTTGCGCAATATTGCAAATGTTCTAAATTATTTATTATCGATAGCTAACATATTTCGATAGGTTTGGGTGGCTAAAATAACAGCCCAGTACATAATTAATGATTTGTATATTTAGAACTTTCAACTTTATTCTTATTTTGTAACACACATGTACATATAATTTATTCAATATTATTGCAATGCAACAGTTTGTCGTAGCCTGTTAATGCCATCCAGTACTCTACTAAGCTCCCTTTGCAGATTTGCACTCTCTGCTATCAAATCGATCGTTCTTTTAAATTTATCTACTGCGCTCCGTAAACTCATTGGAGGCAATACGCTGAACCAATATAAAGGCTCCACGTAACCGTTCTCTTTATCCACCGGATGTCTCTCTATGCTGATGTCTTCGTCTGAAGCCTTTTTAACTCTGCATAGAGCATTAAACTCTGCACTATTTTCAGCTGGGATTTGTGCGGTCGATAATGATTGACCTCCCTGTTGGAACTTGGTTCGTGCTAGGAGAATTGAGCCATCGGAGCTCGTCCGTTCAATGTCAATACGGCATTGGGTGTGTGCTTCGATTAGATGAAACATATCCAAGTAAAGGGAGTCAAGCAATTCTCCAGCAGCACTTTTTTCATTTTTAGTGTTTTTTTTAGACATTGCACAGTTTAATTTTAGTCTATACTTAAATCTTAATTATTATAACTTATCTAAATTAGCAAATTTAACTCAATATGTTATGAAAACAAACAAGCACAATCAGCTCTAATCATATGATCGAATACAAGCCTGTTCTTGTCCAACTTTACCATGGTTGGCAACGTTGTATTTCGTTTATGTTATTGGACAGTGGTATGTTAAGTACGGGCACAAAGTTTACAAATAAAAAGGTTATGTAGTTCAATTGTGAACAAAATTCAACAGACAAAATTTGTAGATAAGCTTACAAATAATTAAAAAGCTCTGATATATACTATTAATAAAGAATGTATTTCTTGAGGGTCTGTAAGTAACATTGCTGGGACCTATCAGCTGATGCAACAGTTGGAACTGACAAAACTGAAAGCTGAACCAAACTGCGCATCTCAACTGTTAACTTCCCATTGTGGCTACAGATGCTAACCTACTCTACTAAAGGTCTGTTTGTGTTACTATTACTACACTTGTTTCTAACAAGATATTGATAACGGAAAGCCAATAAGAATTTGTTAAAGTCAAAATATTAAGTTTATCTATTAAAATAAATTGTGATCAAAGAAACGCATACACATACATTGCTTTTAAATTGTTTGGTGAGAGTATATGAACTTCGGTGCAGAGTATACGCGATGCTGATACATCACTGTAGCAACTGCGGATTAGAGAAAGTTTATAAAAACCCGGTGCAATTAGCATGTAGTAGTTAGTTTAGGTTGTAATCTTAGAGGTACCAGTTGACAATATCGAAAATTAGCAATTTCGCGACTTGAAATTATCAAACTGTTGGGGACGCTCTAACTAGAGTTCCAAAGTTGAGTTTGTATACATATTTGAGAAGCTTTCGACAATGCATCATAGCCAAAGGGCGAACGCGGATTTACGTAGTCGAAAATACGGAAAGTCAATGAACAACAACAACACACAAGGCGACAATGACGACACTGCGTCTTGGTCGGATGAAGTAGCGCAGGTGCCGCAAATTTACTGATGTTTAGTTTCTGTCTGTTTGTGTTTACCTAAACGAAAATCAAATAAATGCCCCTTGCATGCTAATGACTGAATGACCCACAGTGTGACTAAATAATTTGTTTTTATATAATGTAATATGAGCTCACTACGTAGATTCACAATGATTCAAACTAGAATTTTGGGGATGGGCACAAGATTACATGGATATGCGTATATGTATGTATGAGCACCTGTATATGTATGTATGCGTGGGCAGCTGTGTATGTATGTAAGCTTAAGCGCATGTATGTATGTAAGCTTAAGCGCATGTATGTATGTATGTATATATGTATGTAGTGATATGCTTGTGCTTGTTTATCTTATCACATCAATACATGTATAAAAGTCGTATATCTTTTGTGTAATAGTCTAATGACTTTGCTAATTGTTATCTCTTATCAATTATTCAGACAACAAGGCAGCCGTACACAGAACTCTTAACGGAACCAAAGCACAATTCCCAATTGGTCGAAATGTCAAGTGAAACAACTGTGAAATCAGCGCTACATCGAAGTAGTCCTAGTAAAAGTTCCATTAAGGAGCCAGAAGTGGACGAAGTAGACGACGACGACATGTGGTGCAATGAACTGCAGCAAAAAGATCTCCTGCTGCCCGAGGCTGAACCCAAGAAGCAGGAGCTATCGAGGAAATACAGCAATCTGGCCGATATAGCTATACGCCTAATGATTGTATTGATATTTTTGTGAGTAGCACGAATAGTTGATTACGTAGAGTGAATCATCAATTTATTGTTATCTATCCAATTGGACTTTTAGCAAATTGGAAACGATGCCTGCATTTAAGCGGGAAATCCACGTGGAGGAACTGTGGCTGTATAAAAATCCAATCCGTCCGGACATTGTTAAGAGCGGCGATCTGCTATTTTTGGTAATTACCGTTCCGTTCGTTCTCACATCAGTAGTCTACGCATTTACCAAAGATCGAAGAGATTTTCGGGCTGCCAGCTGGGCGTGGACATTAGCGGTGTGCATGAATAGCATTCCGACGAGTCTCTTGAAGATTACCGTTGGACGACCACGTCCAGACTTCTTCTATCGCTGCTTTCCTGACGGCGTTATGCTGCTAAATGAAACTGCCAGCGCTTTGGGCAGTGCATTACTCGATTTTAATTGCACGGGCAAACCGAGCATCATCAACGAGGGACGGAAGAGCTTCCCCAGCGGACATTCATCGTGTAAGTGGGCCAATGCAAATGTATACTCGAATTTACACTAATCTTCTCCTGCAAATATTTTGTAGTTGCCTTTGCCAGCTTTGGATTTGTAACTTACTACGTGGGCGCCAAGCTGCACGCCTTCGATGCACGTGGAAGGGGCCAGACTTGGCGAATGTGCATCTCTGTTATTCCTCTGATTGTGGCCTCCTTGGTGGCCGTTAGTCGCACCTGCGACTATCACCATCATTGGCAGGATGTGACAGTGGGCTCACTCATTGGTCTATTCAGTGGATACATCAGTTATAGACAATATTATCCTTCAATTTTCGCGAGCAACGCTGGCAAGCCATATGTACGCTGGCCCAACCTGAAGCAATCGGAGACAGATTCAATAAGAGAGCCAGGAAGTGAAGCATGCAGCTCGCTGCTGGGTAAGCAGACGAGCAAGTGGTGTTAGGGCTTCACAGGAATGTTGCATCGAACAAGTATTTTTAAAGTCGTAATACGTACAGGTTGCTTACTAATTAATATGGAACGACTTACGACATGGAAGCTAAACTATTCCTAAAGGTAAATTATACCAGTAAATGTGGGCTTTAATGCACAGCTGTGCGGGAATTCTGTTCAGGTTAGATGTATGTATGTACGTATGTATGCATGTTTGTAGTCGTAGCATAGTGTAATGGGGTATTGTAGCTCAGAATTTAAGTTAAGTAAAAGGCGCGGCATATGCATAATAACTTATCAAATCAATCAATAATCAATAGCCTAAGCTGTGTACGTTGTTAGCTGTTTGTGGCACACGCCTAGTTCAATATTGTAATAGATCACTGGCTAAATAATTCCATCACTTATTTCGTTTTCTAAATATTTATTTTAATATTTGTTTTAATTTACGCTTATTCTCCAGCAGCCACATCCGAACAATCTAAAAACAAATTTTATTTACATCGAAATGCGACCAAAACTAGCCTAAAAGTGTTTCTTCTCAATTGATAGTGGGTGTAGCGCACTTAACTCATAGAGTTGAAGGCCTGCAGGAGCAATTGCTTTTCACGCTCCTTTTTCTTCACCACATCCAGGCTGCGCTGTCGCCAGGTGCTCTTACGCAGCTTGATTGGCCGACTGCCCACGTAGCGGCCATCCATCTCTTTCATTGCTTTTATAAAGTCGGCCGGTTCCCGGAAGCTGACGAACCCGAATCCCTTGCTCTTGCCGGTTCGTTTGTCTCGTACAACACGTGCCCGTTGAAATGATGGAAACTTGTTAAAGGTGCGCGTGAGTACTTCATCGTTGACATCGTTACCAAGATCGCCACAAAATATGCGGAAATCATCATCCGGCCAATCTGCCAATGAAGAATCTTCCCACACAGTGCCACCAGCAATGCGCACCGTTTTACGATCCTTTTTCTTCCGCTCTGTGGTTTGAAATGATTGCAGAGCCGAAGAGGCGCGCGCTGCTTTGATAGCTTCCTCTGCAATCGGATTGGGTCCCGACTTTTCTGCCTTGAGCTTCTTGAGTTTCTGCGTAACATCAAACTGTATGGAATTGATGTTGATATCGATTGCCGGCGCCGTGGCCACCGTTGGAACATGAACCGACTGTCGGCATTGGTAGAGCTTTGGGGCGCTGCTAAGTACAACCGGGGTGGCTGATGTTGGCTTCGCTGGCGATGTGGAAGAGCTGCTGCCCGTCGGTACAAATGTGGACATAAATGTAGGCGGTGGTGGTATTGGCGGAGGAGGCACCGTCATTCGCGGCTGATGCTGCTGCAATTTCTGCTGAACGTTGGTGTACGTATTTGCCGCGATTATCGGACGCACTTGATTGGGTACAAAGAGGTTTCGAGCTGGCGGCTTTGAGATCTCTGCTTCAAAGCGTGAGAGCTCATCTTCGATGTTACGACGTTTTGTCCCCATTTCAGAGGCTAAACTTCTAATCAAACGATTTCAAGTAAAATAGTCAAGCTGAAGCACAAATTTTCACGAAAAATGCTTCACAAAACAGATGTTTCTAGCGACCTTAGAGATGTGAGCTATGTCGATTTCGATAACAAATCATTTCTGGTACTTTAGTATTTAAATTTTTTCTCAAGATATATTCTCTTTGGTATATTAAAGTTTTAAAACTGTTAACTTTTATTTAAAAAAGAGAATAATAATTATTACCGTTATTTAAGTCATTGTAAATCATAAGCATTTAACGTCGGCGTCAAATATTAAATCAATTGACAGCGTGCTGTTAATAACAGCGAGGTAAATGTTAAATAGTTTGGGTGACCACAGCCAAAGAAAACGCGTAGTTAGTGTAAACTCAGAATGTTTTCTGTGAAATAATACATAATTGAATTAAACAATATAGAATTTGAACTACGCTGCAGCAAGTTTACAACTGTGATAGCAACAAGTATCTAGAGCAAGTTGAGAGTCTAGAAGATCACAATCGAGTAAACGGCGCACACAAACGCACAGACACACTCACACACCTACACACCCTCTTAGGGGCAAAGACAATTATACATTGTAGAAATAATCAAATAGGCCTACATAATGCCACCAAAAGAACGCAATATAGCCATGATGGGATATCGCTCAGTGGGTAAGTTAATTAGAGTTATACTCCAGCACTAGCATCAGCACCAGCTCCAGTCTGACTAATCGTTCTGCTATTGCTGCTGTAGTTATATGGGCCGTCAGTGCGTTTGTGTTGTTCTTGTTGTTGTTATTGGTAATTGCGTAGTATTTTGACAACAGACACAGACACGGACAACATTGCTAACTATTAAAAAAATTCCTATATAATAATTGCGTTTCACTTGCATTAACAGGCAAATCTTCGCTCAGTATACAGTTTGTTGAGGGCCAATTCGTGGACTCTTACGATCCAACCATTGAAAATAGTAAGTCGTTTATGTGTACTAAAAGCAGCTGTTTCTTGCAAACATAAACTTTAAAGCAAACGTAAGCAACAGTCGCTTTTCATTTGACAACATTAGTCATAGAAAGCAGTGTGAACACCACAGTGGATGCTGATGGCATTCAACATTTACGGTCATGTGGTTAAAGCATGCACAAAGAACGTAATTTGATAAACGATTAATGTTTACGCGTTGAATTTCATGAAATTACAGCATTCACCAAAATTACGCGTGTGAACTCGCAAGATTATAACATCAAACTGGTCGATACGGCTGGACAAGATGAATACAGCATATTTCCAGTGCAATACAGCATGGACTTTCATGGATATGTTCTCGTTTATTCCATAACCAGTCAAAAATCATTTGAAGTCATCAAAATTATTTACGAAAAGCTGTTAGATGTGATGGGCAAGAAATAGTAAGACATATATGCTGTCTTTTTCGATTCGAATTCAGTTTAATTTTATTCATTTTTTCAGTGTACCTGTGGTCTTAGTAGGCAATAAGACAGATCTGCATCAGGAGCGCACTGTTTCAACAGAAGAGGGCAAAAAACTCGCCGACAGTTGGCGGGCCGCTTTTCTCGAAACATCAGCAAAGCAAAATGAGGTGAGTACATTGTGATGTGAGAGTAGGAAGTTATGGAATTATTAATTGACCTTTGTCTTTCTGTGTTTCTGTAGTCTGTGGGCGATATTTTTCATCAGTTACTTATGTTAATTGAGAACGAGAATGGTAACCCTCCCGAGAAAAGCAGCTGTATTGTATCATAAGAACGTGTCAGCTTCTGGATTGTACAATTGGTTTTTCTTATAAAAAAACAGCTTGGTCCTAGGACGGATGGCAAAATATACATACTAGTACCTATAAGTTATAAGGGCAAACAAAACCACAAATAAACATCTTAACAAATATGTAAGGATCCAAAATGTTGCCTAGCATCATTTGTGGTGACTACTTAGCAACAATGCAGGTTAAGTTAGTACACAATTTTTCAAACCAATAACTGTTCAGTTACAATGCAAGTTATAATGTCTTTAGTTTCAATTTTAATATAATTTTTACAAGTAATAAGTTGTGTATTTTTTTTTTTTAATGGGTATGTAATTGGCTTGTCAAGCTGTAAAAATAAGAATATGATTGAATCATTTAAGAAAAACAAAATATATCTTCACAATAACACAAATTACCCAATATGAATTGAATTTATATATAGGAATTAAAGACTAACTATACAAATACTTATTTGTCAGTTAAATAAATCAAATGCTGAACGAGATCAAGGCTCTAAGGCATAATATGTAGTTCAGATAAACAATACAACAATGACTATGGACTTCTTTAAGAACAACAATCGTAGTAAACGATTGAATAATTAGGGGTTTTATTAATCGGGTGAGTTATAATCATGCGTCTATGTATGCGTAACGGTACGAGAAATAAAATTTACCACTTTTTTAAGTTAAATAATTAATGAATTTCAATAGGGTTATTCTGCGGTTGGTATTCATTAAACATTGAGTCATGTTAATGAATAGCTATAAGTGGCAAGTGGCTCTTATATACTGTAAATATAAAAAATGTACAAAAATAGCCGTAACTGTAACAACTGTTTTAACATGCCCCAAATATTGATTTATTTCGCTCAGTCCTGTCGGCTTTTTTTGTTTTTTATGTTTTTTTTTCAAATGACGCGCTTACAAATTTAGTGTTGGAAAAATTATTCGATTCGTTTTACAGCACTTGTTTACATTGTTTACGTTCCGGTGCTGTCCGCGTTTTTTATTTAATTCTGAAAGATTTTCAAAATGGACCTAAATACTTTGCTGCAGCGTGCTGAAAGCCTAACAAAGGATAGCGATAACTGTGCACTGCCCGGCGTGGAGAGAACACTCCAACAGGTCCTGCAAGCCACAGAGCAGCTGCACAGGCGCGTCACCAAGACCGGCACCAAAGAAATCCAAGCGTAAGTTGTTAGCACATAACTCTGTAAAAATGTGAATAGCAATCGTGTTTGCTTATCCGCAGTCAAATATTGCTGGGCTCCAAGGGCATTGATCTGCCGAAATTGAATAAAAGGCTCGAGAAACTCAGCGCGGCTAAGACTTTCTCGCCCCTCGATGTAGCTGGCGCGGAGACAGATGTTTGCACGTTTCTTAAAAACGAGCGAGAGAATGCAGTTTTGTCCGTCATCGAGGATACTAATAAAAATGTATGTAACTCTTATCACATGTATATGGATGACTTATATTTGCGCTTTGTACAGATCAGAGACACGGTCAGCAAGCAGAAATGGGAAAATCTAATCAGCTCCTGGAACGAAGAAAAAACACGTTTGCTGGAGGCTTTGATTGGACCGTCGCAGAATTTCATTGACTTACAGCGGCTGCCCGACCAGGCAATCTTGCGGCGCGAATGTCTGCCGCTCTCTTGCCTCGATGAAATGGGGCTAATATATGCCAAGGAGCTGTGCGAGTACAATGCCCTCGTGCTCAAAGGCGAGTCTCGCCCAAATTTAGTGCAGAAATTCGCACAGCTGACCAACACTTTTGGAGATGCGCGTCTCACCGACATGTGGATGCTACTCTCCAACATGACTCAGGTTGGCGAAGCCTTATGTAAGGGAGATCCCATCAGTAATCGGCAGCGGCCGGAGTTTGTATTGAACGCCAAACTACACCTGGAGCGTCGCTACAGAGTATACATTATTTCACTGGTGAACATGGACACCAATGCCGATAACTATCAATTGGTGCGAGCTTATGTAAATCGTTGCTTTTGCGGACAAGATGTCATCGGCCTGGTAGAGACAACTGGCGGCAGGCCCCTTTGGCCACTTATCTATTATAGCTTGCGCTGCGGAGCCATTGATACCGCTGTAGATTTTCTCCGCGAGGCTGGCTCCAGCTATGATGAATTTGCCCAATTGATTGCAAATCGAAGTGCAGGCGTAGTCAACTCCAAGACAGAGAGTCAACTCAAACTGCAGTACGCCAACAAAATACGCAACTCAACTGATGCTTATAAGAAAGCTGTATATTGCATCCTGCTTGGCTGCGACGTTAACGAGGTTCACGGCGAGGTGGCCAAAACAATTGACGACTTTATCTGGCTTAGACTGTCCATGCTGCATACCGGCGACGCGGCAGATTATGGCCAGCTCCAGAGCTTAATCATTGATAACTATGGCGAGAAGTACTTCAATGCTTCAGCACATCCACATCTATATTTCCAAGCGCTAGCGCTCACCGGCCAGTTCGAGGCGGCCATTGAATTTCTATCCCGCTCCGATGCTTATCGCGTGCATGCTGTGCACATGGCTATAGCGCTGCATGAGCTGGGTATGTTGGGTGGCGTGCGCAGCGTTTGCCAGCCTCTGCTCATAGTTGATGTATGCGATCCTACGCCGCTTCGTCGTCTGAATCTGGCACGGCTTGTTCGTCTCTATGTGCAGCGCTTTGAGGCAACGGACACTGCCGAGGCACTCCACTACTACTACACGCTGCGCAACCTGCACGACCCCAAGGGACGCAACATGTTCCTAAGATGTGTCTGCGACTTGGTCGTTGACAGCGGTGTGCTGGACACCAGCATATTCGATTTAATATTTGGCCAGCGACAGCAAGTCGACGAGGTCGAAGATGTGCAGTCAATGGGGTACGTAATAGAAATAACTTTATAAACAGATCAAAAGAGACCTAAAATTGCTCGACCTTCCTCTCATTTATATAATTCAAAGATAATTATTTTAAAAAGAAAAATATTAATTGAATTTATTAATACATTTAATTAAATACACTCAGTATAGATTAGCAGTAATATAACAGTTGGGTTCGCAAGAAAATCCTTGGATTTATAATTCTCTTCTTTCGTCCACAGAGGCCTCTTTGGACAGTTTAGCTGCACAGAGTTTAATTCACACACAATGGCTGGCCTGGTGGCTGATGAAATGGTGGCGCGCGGAAACTTTGAGATGGCGATACGCCTCTATGACATTGCTGGAAATCTTAATCTGGCCTTAAAGTACACTTCGATACTGCTGGCTCAGGTGGTGCAGCAGCGTCCAGCGGAGGGCACATTACGGGCACGACTTAGTCTGGAAGTCAGGCGTTTTAGCACCCAGCTAACGGCTGCCGGCTCCTCGGATATTGAGCCTAAAGTGCATGTGATCTTCACATTGTTACGTGATTTGCTTAAGTTCTTTGACGACTATCACGATGGAAAGCATTGTGCGGCGCTAAAGCAGCTGGAGGGCATACCAAACATTATACCCAACACCCCTAAGGATGTGGACGTGTGCTTGTCAACTGTAAAGCAACTAAGTGGTGATATCGTCAAAGTCATACCCGATGTCATGGTGGCAGCAATGGACTTGGTACTCATACAATACAAACAGGCGAAGTCAGCGGCTCCGGGCGGTGCAGCCCAAATGCAGCAACTGGATGAGCTGCGTGAGCGTGCCAAGGCGATTACCAATATGTCTGCTACCATGCCGTATTGTCCCACAAATCAGCGCCTCTTGCAGATTGAGCTCCAGATGCAATAAGATGAATAAAATGGTGAATGCCAAACGTGGCTCGTGTTTATATTCATTTGAGCAGCATCCATATGTACTCCTCTTCCTCGCTATCGTTCTTCTGGTCAAGCAGTTTCTCCAGCAGTTTTATCTTTTTTCTCATTGCATCCATTTCATTCTGCATTTCAACACTCCTGTTCCTGTTATTCACACAATTTAAGCAGCTTCTTTCGCATGGCTGATCAACTGAATCTTTGTCGGCAACACTGAATTTGGTGTACATGTCCGGTGAGTCATCGGCATCATCTTCATATTTATGCTCTTCTATATCAATTGTCTCTACATTTAACGCCTGTTGATCAGTACCTTCAAGGTTTGAGTCGGGATATGAATCTGATAATAGTTTATCGCCATGCAAGAAACGAGCTGAAAAGTGTTTTTGGCATATGTAGTACTTTTTTCTCATGTCATTCAATCCGCAGAGCTTTAACCAGAAGCGTCGTTTGTCCGTTTTCATGGGAAACGCATGCAACATTTCTGGAGGTTTTGAATTGCAGTTGCTAGCACAACATTTCCGCATTAATTCTCGTGGCTTTATTGGTTGATGTAGTTTTTTAGTTGAATCTGCGAAACACAAAATTTAAGTTGTGGCGTGTGCACTTGAGCTGATTGCTGTAATTACCTGTGCCCAAATTTAGTGTTGGCACCGCCCAGGAAAATATCCTTTTCTTTCCTCGGCAAGCTGCAGTGAAGTGTCGTTGACATATTAGGGATCGGGACGACGGCAGCATTCGATCGCTTGTAAGACCTAGATTTTCTAGCCACTTTTGCTTGAGCTCTGCATTTTTGGGAAATCTATATAAGTTGTCAAAATCTTGCAAGCCACTTGCATGACAGTTTATTGCCATACATAATCTTTTTACTTTGTTGCCTTCCATTTGATACTCGAGTTTTTTATTTTGGAAACATCGCGCAACAATGTCAACAGTGTTGAGCAATTCAAATTTTGTTGCCTTGATACAGCTGTTCGTCAGCTGGACGTTTGGGGTTAGTGAGTCCTACGAAAATGGTATTTTGCAAAAGAACATAGTGCAGTCACACTGCAATGTATATCGATAGTTTTTCCTATATATCTCGAAATGGTAATACAATTGTGAGAAAACGCGTAGTATAGTTTGTGCAAGATTAAAATGTTTTCTGTGAAATAAACCAAGTGTAAGTCTAAATTACATTTACAGTACGCGAAATATAGTCATTATCTCGCTATTGCTAGTTACACATCGTGCTTAAAAAGAAGCGCAAGGACCTCTTAATAATATGTGTGATTTGCGGACTGTCTGTCGCCGCCTACCAATGTCTCCCAAACTGTTTGTAGCGAATATTCATCGATAAATGTAACTCGAAAGTAGTAGTAGTATAAATTCACGATCTGTGTTTAGTACATGTTTACTTACGTACATACGCACATGCTAGCCTAGTAGCAACTTGATATATAAAACAAGGTAAAAGGCAGCCGTAACTCAAAACCGACGACAATCTGAAATGAGTTGTGTGCGTGTACCGCAATAAAGAACAATGAGAAGCACTAGAGCTTGTGTGTGGTGTGCTGGGGGGTGGTGGTGCATAGTCTCTGTTGTGTTGGGCGTGGAACGCACAATTGGCAGTCGTATAAGCATATGTATATATTTATATGTATGTATGTTTTTTTGTCCAGCAAACTGACAATCGCTGTCCGAACGCGTCTCGCCAAAGTTAACGAAGCGCGAAATTGAGTTAAAGTGACTTTGCGAGCTGAGCGTTTGGATTTTGAAAGGTTGCTTGCATTCACCTGTGTCTGCTGACAGTGTTAGTGATTAACGTGTAAGCATATTTAGTTCCTAAATTTGCCCCACGCGAACAACAGCCTCTGTGCTCACTTGCTTTAGTTAATTGTTTACATTGTGCTGGAATGTCTTAAATTGTTGTGATCTATACAAATGCACGCACACAGACAGAAGCGATATATGTATGCGTGTGTGTGTGTATGTATTTCCAATTGGATCATTAATATTAATATGGCGCGCATTTCAACGATTTCAATTGGCATTTGTGTTTTGCGTATGGATTAACAGATTCCATAAATATTTTCAGCTTTTGATTTGAATATTGATACAGACTGCTCGCAATGATGGAATAAACGCCTGTTGTGGGGGGAAGCAACTTATCAGCATCATGTCATTGCAGCCGCAACCGCAGCAGCCGCCACCGTCGTCGGCGTCGACAGTTGCAAGCGGCAGCACGTCGGGCAACCATCAATTGCTGCGCCCCCAAACGCTGGCCGCGCCAGAGCGTGAGCCCGTTGAGTTCAACATCAATTTGGTGGGAGCACCGCCCGAAGTGGAACAGCTGGTTCAGCAAATTAAATGCGTTGCCGAGCAGTTTTTATATCACTGGAAGAGTTTTCCGATTGGTAAGCGAAGAGCCAAATGTGTTTTGTTAACAAGTGTTGACTGAGTTATTATTTGATTTTGTGTGTTTTCTTTTTACAGTTCTGCCCGAACCATTGGCGACCAGCACTCTTAATGTAACGGCCAGTAATACGACAAACAGTGTGAGCGGTCGCAGAAAGCGTCCCATTAATCAGAGTGACCTATTTATAGCGCCGCCCTTTGATGAATTGGATGCTGTTGCCTCCGATGGCAGCGGCGAGCCGCGTCGCCTCACAAATGCACAATTGAAAAGTTTGCGCGAAACTGGGTGAGTTTGGGGTCGCAGGCATGCATGCGCACAAAACAAAAAAAACAAGAGCTGCTGTCTGGCAAGGAGTTAATGATAATGATGATGATGCAGCCAAGCTGAAAATATGATGATTTTTCAATAAAGCGCTCGAGCATAGATGTCGGCGCGTTCTATTCGATGACGATAAACATTAAGTGCTAAATCGATAACATTCAATTAAACAAACGTTGCACGGCCGGTGCTTACATATATACATAGTATATATGTATATATGTATGTAGCTAACATTAACATACCGCTGCTAAGCTTAGCAGCAAAATTGCACCGCTGTGCGGAGCTATTCAACATTTGTTTTCTGCAAACGCTTAGACAACTTGCAAATCATTTGTCACCTTGCGCACGCACATGCAGCTGTCAAAAAAATAAGAAGCAAAAGCAACAAGCCAATCAGAAGCATGTTAAAAAGTCTTTGGGGCGAAAGAGAAAATTGTTTTATTTTTTGCGGTTCAGTTTTGTTTTACGTTTATTGCATGCTTCACTATTTTAAGCTTTGAAACAACGTTAACATTAACATTACGTTAAAATGCGCAAATATGTGTCTGTACGTAACTGCATACAGTTACAATTAACGTAAACAAAATGTTTGTATGTGAAATATTCCTGTAAAGCTTGCAAAAGGATAAATATGGAAAGCCGAAGAAATTAACTTTGGAACAATTGGAAACAATACGTAAAAATGGGTAAATAAACTATAAGCAACGAACTACAAAAACCAAAAATAAAAACAAATTAAAACCGAAATAAATGTTTTGCGTGTTTGCCATAATGCATATCAAATTGTTTAGTCAGTGTATCATATTTTGTACCTATTGTATACATTTACATGCATATAAAGTTATAATTTCTTCTAGCCTCAAGATACATAAATTATGCGTGGTACTTTGTTTTCTATGTTTATAAATATCCATTCATAAATAACGCTACGCTAAATTTATGCATGCCTTTAAAACGAATTGAAAATTCGCAATCAAATCTTACGACAAAACGAATATAAAAAATAAATCTTTTGGCAGCTTCCATTAGTCTTGTTGCCTCTATTTTCAAAAGTTTAGAGATCTTAAAGTTTCTTGAATTCAATAATGTTAACGGATTTGCCACAACTAAAAAATATAGATTTTAAGTTTTTAATATAGAATATCAAATATTACTTCTGATATTCATGTATATATTTATTACTGTTCTTTGATTAGCCAATTAGTACTTACTTAGTCATTCAAATAGGGAATACACACACATATTTCACAAATCTTTTCACTCGCACACAAACTAATTTTAAGTGTAACTAATTTAATTAATTTTATCATAGTCACGTGAATTCGATCAAACAAAATTAAGAATCTGGCCCACGCTTAAGCATGCTTATAATTTGTCATTTAATTTTGTCTCGCATCACTGTGTTGTGCCCATATGTGTTTTATCTGTTGCTCTCATGAATCCTATCAACAGTCTAAAACATTCTGATTTGCTTTCACAGTGAATTCGACGTTCCCAGTTTGCATTTTACTGGCCAGGTCCACAAGTGGCGCCTCTCTCAACTCCTGCAAAAGGGCACCCTACGCGCCCATGATTCCTTCTTAAGCGACCTGGCGTTGGCAGCACGCTTCGTAGTCGTCACAGCCCGGGCCCGCATCTTCTCCCACTTTTTTTCTGTGGTGCATGCAATGCATGCTCTGCTGAATGCACTCATCAGGCTAGTAGACATGTTTATCGGTGTGCCCGCATTGCTGGCCCACAATCTGGACTACAAGATTAAGGAGGAGCGCTGCCGCTTCCTCATAGCTGAGCTGGTGTGTCGGGTGAGTTAATTACCTATTAAGTACTAATTAAATACTTCCTAATCGTACTGGAGAGTTTATAATATATTACGTGTATTATTTTGTTTTGCAGCCGGAGTTTGAAGACTGCCTAGATGGCCTCTGCTCCTATGTGCGAAAAATGCTACGTCGAGCAACGATGGAAAAGTTCGATTTCAACAGCTGCGAGGTGACACAGCCGGTGCCATACCTGTTTCTGACACCTAAAGGCCAAGAGATCGATCTGCGCCTGTTCTGCCGGGACATAATGCGTAAAGCACTTCCCATCCTAGTGGGAATACTGGAGCGTGAGACACGAGGCTGGTTTTTGCACTTCCGCGAACGACTGATTGCCGAGCTACGCGCCAAGAAACTAAACGACAAGGAAATCGAGGAGGAAGTTAACGATGCAGTCATGAAAGAATACCTGCAGCGTGTGTATAGCTCCATCATGTCCAATGCCAAGCTGGCCGAACTTGGTAACGGCGTGCCGCAGCTGCTGGTGGATCAGGCCCAGTCGGTTGTTATTATGTACAAGGCCGTTGACAAGGTGCAACAGGATATCAAGCGAACTCGCGAGGAGCACCAGAAGTGCTTGGCCAACGATCACTCAGTACTGTCACGCGTTGCGCCCTGGCTTCGCTCCAAGCTGCGAAACGCAGAACAGCACAAGCTGTACAAGTGTGCCTGGTCAGCGCACGAGGAAGCACTGAAGATGTGTAGCCAGCACAATCTGCAGCAGACTGCCTACTTTCTGTCACGCGATCTGGCGTTCATGAAGGAGCGTGAGCCAGTGCTGCTGAAAGAGCTGAAGAATGCCAAGACGCCTACGCGTAGTTTCCAATGGGCATGTCGTATCTGGTCGCCACAGGCGTGGATCATCAGGCGCAATTTTCAGGGACAATCGGATGTGATCCCCACGGTCATCAGTCAGCAGGCTACATCGATAGTCACGCCACGTTCCGATCCTAGCCAACCTGTATTTCTGGTTGAGAAGGAAATGATACGCACCACCAGCACGCGTTGGCCCTTTTGGCGTTTGTTGAATCTGTTGCAACGCACCTGGTGCTGGACTTGGAACATGATGTTTTTGCTCGGAATTCTTGTGCCCTGGTGTAGTCCGCTGGGATTGCGGGCACTCTTCTGCATTAAGCCCTTCATGCCCGACCTGGAATTGTCTCAAATCAATGGCACCCTGTTTCCGCGCAAAACCAGCATCACCCAGACTCTAGCCTCGCGGCTAATCGAACTCTGGCGACACATATCAAAATCGCGCACTCATTTCGAAACTGAACCTGACACAGGTAAGAATACATATATTTATTTGATATCTAAATTATTGTTAGCCACCTAATATTGTAATGAAATTTGTTTAGTAATTAATGGTAATATGCTTCCTAGAATTTACAGCTTTTCGACTTTTAAAGAAGAATAATTGATGTAAAGATCTGACGTCATTACGTTTTTATTACCTATTAATCTGCTTTTAACTGCCCATTTTAATTTAGCTTATTTATAAACTAAACTCATGCAACATTTTACCAATTTCAGGTTTCATTGGCAAGGGCTTGACACGCAATTTGAACCGCACTTGGAATTACTTCGTGAAAGGATTTCTGGGCACTATTGTAATTCTATTCGCATTCCCGATAATATGCCTGGCGACCTGTTTGCTCAGCATTGGTTTGGCATTGAGTGCACCTCTGTGGATTCCAGTGTTTGTGCTCCTGTTGCACACCTACATGATATTAATTTATGACCTCGATGCACCGGACAACACTAGAAATCGTTACTGCATTCTGCTAGAGGTGCTCATATGGAACTTTTTGATCCAGGGCCTGCTCCAGCCGCTGGTGGCGATTTTGGTGGCCACGTTGCTTTGCCCGCTCGCGGCAGGTGTCGTTTTAATAGGTAAATATACTAAATCTCTTTATGGTCCTTAGAGCTCTTATTATTTATAATTTTTCAGTTGGGGTTGTGCGTTATACACTGCGGTTGCTGTGGGATTCTGTGACGTTCCATTTGTTCATTAAGAAGTGCGGACGTGTGCCCGCATCGGATAGCATTGCTGTAAAGCGGATCGCTGGGCCCGGGTTGGCCTTGGACTATTACTTTATCATACGGCCGGAACAGGCGTTGGCAGCACTAGAGGCTAAAATGGAACTGGACGAACTGCAGGCATATCAGCATGCTACCGAGCGTGTAATATTACAGCCACAGCAGGATTTTCTGCAATTTGTCGAAGCCTGTTTTGGTCCATTTTCCGCTCAGTTGTCGAAAACTGGTCCATATTTAGCGCTCGACCGCGAGGCACAAGACCTAATGAGCTCGCTGCACGAAAAGCTGGAGAAACGGCGCAGGGAGCTGCAAACCAGTCTCAGCACTCAGGTCAAGTCGCGGATTAAGCTGAACACCAAAGAATTGAAGGTATAATTAAAATACTCTGTTGTGCACTATGTGCATACTATAGTTAATCTGGGTTGTTTATATTTGCAGATTGTCATACAACTGGCCGCCCATTTACTCGAAAAATACTATCCGTCTCATGTAGTTGGTAGGCTGTCGATTAGTGAAGAAGAATTTTGGGACAACAAAGTAAGAACTCAGCAAGAAATCATAGACTTTCTTGCAATGTGAATACTTTAATTTCGGTATGGTTGCTTTACAGGGTCTCTCGGTTAACGACTGGCCAGGTCTCGCGGGTCTCATATATACCGAAATATTTAGTTTAGATTTTCTAACGCCATTGACTGAAAACGACACGCATTTTAAATTAGAACCACATGCCTCGCTTGATTTAATGCGCTATACGGAGATGGTGAAGAATGCCAACGATGTGATCGGTTCCAAAGGGCTGGATTTGCTGGGTAATGTGTATGCACCTCGCGGCAACGTCCAGGTGCATTTACCATTCCTCGAAGTAACCGCATTTAATCCGCGTTCACGCATCACGTTGACTTTCCGCAAACCCGAGAAGCGGTAAGTCCTATTCTATCATACATTTTAAAGGTATTCAATATTTTATTTAAATATTGCAGTGACATGTCCGTGGGTCTTACAACGCCACGAGTGCGCGCCCATCGTGCTCAGCACGTGCCGAAAACAACGCCAGAAGCCAAACGGCCTTGGCGTCCATGGAAACAGAAAAACGCGGAGCGAAGCGTCACGGAGAAACTGTTGATACCGTTGCCAGTGCCTCATCCCGTACATATTGCCATTGCTATTTATAACCGCGATACAGAGCAGCCCATACCGTTGGACTCTGAGCTCGTCTGGGAGATACTCAAGTCCATTGAAGACTGCCAGGGTGGCGATGCAATGGTGTGTTCTTTCAATTTAATATATGTGTGTTTGGTAATTGAATACCTTTCTTGGCAGGCTGTGCATTCGGTAGCGCGCTATCATGGGGCCGTCCTGGAGTCTAGCAATGATTCGCTTGCCAGTAGCAGTAGCATTGGCAGCACGCGTGAATCTGGTTCCGGCTCTGTGTCTGGCTCAGCGTTAGGCAACGGCACAGAGACTTTGCCTTGTGGAAATCGTGAGGTACGTTGATTTCTGAAGAGATTTGCTGCCGAAACTAATTTATCCATAAACTGTGCAGGTTTGCACACAGGTAAAAGTTGATGCTACGCCTGCACCCAATGCATCTGGCTTTCACTGGACCTTGAGCAATTGGGGTGCAGCGCAGACGGCGCGCCGACGCACCAATTCCAACGTGCGCGTCGATTTGGCCAGTCCCGAGGATATATCACTGGATACAGACAGCTCGCGTGCTGTGTTTAACAATGCATACGGCACTACAGTGTAATAGCTTCAAATTATTTTGGGCACATAATATATATATAATATATATACATATACATATATATATTAGATATATAAATATGATTATGTATAGATTCAGATGCACTTCTTACAAAAAAGAAAGGAACATTCAAATTATTTGCATTATCCAGTTAGGCATTTGTGTATGACACGCATAGCAAGTGACATTTCTCGAATTAGTAGCTTTATTTAATTAAATTTGACTCATTAAAAAAGGCTATGAAAGGCAGCAGGTCACTGAGGGATGTCTGTTTGCTGGGGCTCGATTCAGCCATTGCAGTTAAATGCTAGTTAAAATGTAATATCTATCCATATACATCATATATATGTATATCTATGTTTACATATGCGCATATGATATACATACATAAATGAGTTGTTAGCATATAAACGTATACACCCATATATATATATACATATACATATACATATATATACATTGCAAACACACAAAGCAACAAACTTAAATCTAGTCGCCAGCAACTTTTATGCAGCAATTTAACTCAAACTTTTCTTATGCAACTAATTAATAATACTAAACAGCGAACGCTTTATATGTATGGCTTCGATGATGATTTTACAGCAATTCTAGTTTATATAATAGTTTATACTTTCATTCGAATATTCACAGTTCAATTAACAACGACTTGTGGTCCATTAGTATATTCCATCGGAATTTCAAGATAATTGCCATTTTTGTAGAATGCTTGAATATTTTATACAACTTTGATACTCTTCAATCATTTGCATAAGACGAAAAATATATTTTTGCAGTTCATCCTGTGTGCGAATTACTTGAAAAGAAAACCTTAAAGTTTTAAACGAAATGAGTTGATGGTTTCAAAGATAGATTTTTCGAAAACATGCCGCTCGACCGACCATACAATATTATGCAATATATACAGTATCGATAGGCCTTTTTGAAGGCAGCTGAAATATTAATTGTTAATCAACTCCGTATAGAGTAGATAGGTGTTTTTTTTTTTGCAATCAGATTATCATTTGAGACGACAAACTCAATTATATAAGATAAAAATAAGATTGGAAAATAGTAACAGATTCAGGTTGATAATAATGGACTGTGGAAGCAAATACAGAAACTAAAGTGTTCAATTTATGCCTTGTACGATTGAATGTCCATTCCATATTCTATCAATATTGTAATCCATCAACCAATCAATTACACATCAAACGATACTAAATTCATGTCCATGCAATTCTTATGCCTACCTACTCTTGAGTTAATTAACAACACAAAAATCATACGAACAAGCAAGCATAAATAACAAAAAATATAATATCAGAGTACCATAAAATATAAATTTTTAAGCAGAAGGTAATTCAATTCAAATAGTTTTTATTTTATTTTTTTTTTGGGAACGATCAATAGATTATTTTAATAAGGAGTGTGTATTCAAAGGATATAGTATTTTAACCGATGGCACACTGTGCAATGGCCATGAGATTTTCTTTGTACCTAAACAATACAAAAATTTAATTTTAGCAATCAAAAATAACAATATTAAAAATGCCACGAATTGTACTAAGCAAAGATTGTTAATTAATATTAAATATGGTATGACAACTAATTTATATAAATTAATATACATGAAAAAACTATTACTAAACTTAAACCTGCATGTATATGAAACTCTGTCTTTGCAAATACTACTACTGATACTATTTCTTCTTTGTCTCTTCCAAACACTAATACGAATTATAAATGATAGTAATAATAATTAACAAACTAACGTACAACAGCATTAAACAAAAGGCAGTACATTGTAATTTAAAAACTTTTCATATTTATATAAAAATATATATAGCAAAAGAATACAAATCATACTTGTTAACAATAAAAGATAGAAGTATCTGTCGCTTTCCATGTCAGTTGTATTACCTGTAATACCAATCCCTCCCCCAACGTATAGTACATGTGCCCTCCAAGTTTTTACCAAATTTTCCCCTTTTTTATATAGAGTTATGTTAACTTCAAAGTATTAATTTATAGTACCTACACTTTACACTACTTACTGATTTCAATCATAACTTCGGCAGCTTCCAATACTATTTTAAGATTGGCAAAAACATTTATTATTTTATCTTCGTATATCCACTATCATAACAAATTATATGTTGGCCCATGCTTCAGTTTAACGGAACGATTTATGTTTATATAATTATATATACATACAATTCAAAACAAATACAATTTTTAATGAAAGCATTTGTCAAAAAGACGTTCCAAAACATTTAAATTGAATATGGGTCAAATGCGCTTTTACAATGATTTTAAGCTAGCGTAAATCGAATCAGATCTTTACATACATGCATACAAATATACAAACATACATACATAAATATGTAGTTATAGAATTAAAAACATACAAATTAAAAGAAAAAATGAAGCGATAATCTCAGCAGCGCATTGAACAATTTTATGAAAGTGAACAGTAGTTTAATAATTATTTAATAAAAATGTTGAATAAAAAATAAATATTAATTGTTTTAATTTTAGAAATAATATTCTTAAGAAAGCTACATACTGGGCTAAAGAAGTCTGTAGAAATGGCATCATTTCAATGAAATCGAGAGTCTTGCATTATTTTCAATTTTACTTCACTTTATTTTGATTTACTTTATACATTAAAAGTAGCTTAACTTTAGAATAGATTCACTAAGGATAATTAAATGTTAGCTTATAAAAATAATTAACCAACAAAACTCACATCGAGTACAGGGTAAACAATTCGAAAAGATTAAAACAAGGGAAAGTATAATCACAATAATTAGTTAGTTTTAAATGAAAATGTGATACAATAAATCCATTTATCATTATCAATTATTATTACTCTATAAAAGTCCAAATTATTGTAGCTGTTAAGTAACGTGAAACAGCGCATAAGAACAGTTAAGTAAATTTTTTGAATTCGCTTTGCGATCAGATTTAATTGAAACAGTTAACAGGTGTAAACATGTGTATAGATATAGAGATAGGTGGATAGATAGATGTACATAGATAGGGAAACAACATCTCTAAATTTGTGAAAATGCGGATCAAGAAATCCACTAAACAACAGTTCAACAGCCCTAAGTTCTCTGAGTGAATTCACTATACGTGTATATATATATATAAGTTTCTAAGAGTGTTCTTATTTCTGTAAGTTTATATTTGACGTTGATTTTATTTGGAAATGGTCGAGAGTCTTAACTTCTTTAATGAGCAAACCTTTTGTTGAAAAATCGAATCTAATACAATATTAAGGTATATATCAAAATCAAGTAACTATCACATCAGCGGTGATAGATAGAATAGTATGGAGCGGAGCAGTAAACGTTCTCCTTTCGAGTGCAAATATAATTGGATAATTAACGAAATTGTAAATATGTTCAAAGATCCTGATTCTACGAGATTTTAAAAAGTTACTGTGGAATTCGTGTCAATACTTTTACGTTAACAGCATATGTAGTGCATGATCTACACGAGGGAATGTCGAGAACTCAATAAATTTAGTTGACTAGCCGTTCGGCATAGCCTTGACTCATTTTTTCCAAATCTGCGCCTCACTGAAACGGCAATAGGCAATTAGCTGTAGTGTTGAGCAGTCCTAGCCGCTGCTTCTGTTTGCGCTGCTCTGTCATGTGGTCTTTGAGCTCGTGCAGCTGCGTCGATAGATTCTTGATTAGGAGTTGCGTTTCCAAGAGCTGTGCCTGCATGCTACGTAGCTCGATCTGCTCGCCATCAGCATCCACTGCAGCCAACGACATGGCGCGTAGCCTTGGGAACCATTCCAAAATGCCTGCCTTAACCATGGCGTATACATAGCTCTCGGGGCCTGTGAACTCTGTGGGATCCTTGACCTTGACCAGCACTATGAAGTACAGGTAGTGCCACATATTGTGCTCGCTCTTGATGTGCTCCTCAAAGCTGACTGTCTTGTTGTCGAAGGCTGAACGATTGAGCGAACAGATGAAACAGGTTGTCTTGAGTATAGCCTCTTTTTGCTGCTTTTCCGATCTCAGATCGGCAAATGTGTCGATAATGACACCAAAGATCAGGTTCAACACGATAATAATGACAATGAAGAAGAACAGTAGATCGTAGATGACGCGCGCCACAAAAAGACCCTCCTGCAATGAAAGGCATTATTGAGGAGGACATCTATTCGGTTTGGATTCCGACTAAATTATTTACCTTGCTCGAGGGTGCTCTTAGAATATCGCCAATGCCCCCACCATTTCGTAGGCCTTGATTTAGTGTCGTTACAATGCACATGACCAGTGAGTCACACGAGCGTTCCTTCACTTCTCCGCTGGCAATGACAGTTGCAGGTCCATTCTGCTTAGTACTACCCTCACAGCTGCCATGTTCATCTGGCATGGCACAGAACTGATCCGCAGACGCTGGCACCGATAAAGTCAAAGGGCCAGCAGCCGACCCGGCTTCCTGCTCTTCATAGTCCACCGGAACGAGAAAATCATCTTTGAAGAACATGTAGCCAATTATAGAGAATAGATAAACCAAAATCAATGCCAGAACGGCGGTCAAAACAATGGAGCGACCGTTACGTGTAACCGAGCGAATCACGTTGACCAGCGTCTCTTCTCGGTAGACAACATCAAACAGCTACGCAGAAGATTTCTTATTAAATTAATAAACACATTATCATTAAGGATACTTGCCAGCAGTGAGTAGAAGAATGGATGGAAAATAAGTCCGCAGAAACAAAATGCTATATAAATGCAATGATAGAGCAGCTGAAAGTCGGTGATGATCTTCAGAAAATGCTTCTCTAACGTGCCCTTGTTGCCCATTATGCTCACAATATGCACGCTCTTAAGCGTAACCTGAAAGAAAATCGGAGAATTAGAAGCGAACAGTTATGCGTTGGACAAGTTCTTACCGTAACAACGCCCAGCAAACAGAGTGTGGATTCTGGCCCAAGTACAAATATAAAACGAAGAATTACGGAGCCAATGAAAGTGCGTATGCCTGACTCACGCGGCAGCGTAATGACTATAATCAATGAGAATATCAAAATGGCCCAGAATAGCAGGGAAATGTGCGAACTGAGCTCTAGAAATATAAGAGATTTCAATATATATAAAACACCGTTCCATTAAGTATACTAAACAATTCTTAACATCATCGTAACATGCACTGTTAACTAGCTGTCAAAGTACTCTGATAGTTCTTTACGCTATTACATACCTGGTACAGTATTGTCGAAAGGATAGAAGAAAGCCACGATCATATTGATTACCACAACGCAATTGAATAGTATATTGCTCCATAGCGACATGTAGCTGCTGATCCAGAAGAGCAACGGCTGACCTGTTAGAGAAGCGAGTCTTACTAAAATATGCAGATTCTCAGAATGTAGGACTTACTTCGCAGTTTCTTCTGCCACTTCATTTCGTTAAACATCTCCTCGGCCTTGTCAAAGAAGTCGGCTACTTTGGAGCCCTGATCATCGCGTTCCGCAGTATTAAGTATTTTGATTTTCGTGTCTGTTGTCAAATATTCACAAATTTCAGGTATGGGGAATACAATTTGCTCCAGTGTGCGGTCATTGCGAACAATCTGCGAATGAGATAGATAGAATGAGTTATTAAAAACATAATTGATAATGATAACCTTTCGAACTGTACCTCGATTTGTGCCGTATGTGTTGCGTAGTACATGAGAGCTTGACTGGTTTTCGCGTCGAAGCTGGCCGACTGCGGATCTTCAGAGGCCTTGAGCAAGGCCGCCAGCTCCTTATTGTGCTGTGCTAGCTGATGGCAAAGTATGTAAATGTTGTGGCCCACTTCGCGGGGACTGACCGTTGCATCGTCGTCATCTGTGGCGGCACTCGGCTCATCTCCATCATCCTGCTCGTCAATGAGTTCTTCCTGGTGGTAGGCCTTGCAGGCTACCTCGACCAGTTGCTTGGGATTCATGTTGTAGAGTATGCGCTCCGCATTCTCACTGTCGCCACGACTCTCCATAATGGCCAGCAACAGTTTGGAGGCATTGTTCTTCAGCTCCAGCACCAGATCCATGCGATTCTCCCCCAACGGATTTATGTTGTTCAATATCAAAGCCGTGATGATATCCAAACCGTTCGACTCGTGGGTGGCAATGCAGTTCTGGTTCTCGTGGCACGGCCCCTGGCAGTACTCGGTGAGTGTCTCCAGAGTTTGATTAATCAAAGCCACATTGTGCTCATTGATGTAGAGGCCGAGTAGACCCAGGCCACCCGTGGTGGAGCCGCAGATGCAGTCGAGGAACATGAGTGTTTCGGACACGAGATTATTATTGGTTTTGTTGTTCTGATTCCGCAGCAGATTCTGCAGATCTGGATTGTGGTTCTCACAAAGCAATTGCAGAAAGCGCAGAATGGGCTGCATGACGAGCACCTTGTTCGACAGCTGGTTGCGCTGCTCCTTGCTGTCTCGATGCTTCTCCAACTTTTCGGCTAGTATGTCCTCCAGCGGACTATTCACACTGATCGCTGAGCTCTCCTCGCCCGAGTGTATGTTGCGCGCGTTGCCGTAGGCGCGTGCTGTGGCCAGGCCTGCATTGTGCAGCTCCCGTTTGAGCTCGTCCGTGATGACAACCCCATTGCTCTTGAGGCCGTGCTTGCGCGAGATTTTGTCTAGCTCCATGTTGGTATCTTGCTTATGCTCGTGCGCTTTGGCTGCTATATCTGTAGTGTTGACGGAGACCGTCGACTTAATTTCCTGCTGTGCATCCTTCATTTTCTCAAAGAAGACCTTGAAGAACGCTTGATTTAGATCATCGCTGAGGAACTTCTGGAACATGCCCTTCTGTATAATGGGATTTCCGCCCTCGAGCAATGCTATGCCTAGCTCCACGGCCTCCACAAAGATGTTGGGTGAATGCACCGATTTGATGACCAACTCTACTACCAAATCGGAGGCACCCTCGCGATCCAGGTGATTCTGCATTTCGTGCAGCGTCTTGTCCGCACGCGCCAGATACTTGGCACCAGGTCCGTGGGTCACCAAATGCAATTGCTTGGCCGGGTCGGAGGCGGCCGCCGCGGCCAAAGCTGCAGCAGCCGCCACGCCCGTCGGCAGTTGTGGGTGCTCCTCCTCCAGCTTTGGCGCACTCTTGCACTGGAAGTAGCGCAGCAGAAGTGTTTGACGTAGGGCATCTCCCTTTTCGCCATAGTTGACATCAATAGCCATCATTTCGCGTAGAGTGCGCAACACCTTCACACACATGCGCTCCTCCTTCTCCTCCAGCAACTTCTCTGTGTGCTTGATTAGCTTGCGTATGAAGCCTCCACTCTCGCAGCGCTTACGCGCCTCGGTACCCGCAGGGAAAAGCAGTTCGGAGCGATAAAGTATGTCGACTAGTAATGAAAGCTCCGCCTCGACGACCGGCTTCAGTTGATCCTCCAACAGCGAGACAATGTCCTGCAATCCCTCAATGATGGAGCGATCCCAGCGCATCAGATGGGCCGACTGCTGAGTATCATACTTGGGCTGCTTGGAGGCCAGCAGCCACTTGGTCGTCTGTCGTGTTAGCATTGCAGTTTTGCTAGACATATTAGTCACCTGCTGCTCCAGCTCCAAGGGCAGCACAATGCTGCGCATCTTGGCTGATTCTGTCAGAGTACGGATGCAGTTTTCTACGTTGAAACGATCCGCCAATGATAGCCACTTGCATTGAGTAAGCCGGTAAACGGCCTGCAGTAGTTGCACAAAGATCACCTGCCGCGACTGAACTATTGTGCTCTGGTCGGAGAAGGGGCTGGAGAAGAAGCTGCTCAGCAAATTGGTCACACCATTCAGTACATAGGCCAGCAGTGTCTTGTTAGCGGTGGCTGAGGTGTTTGATATCAACAGATTAAGGTCCACCAGGAAACTCTTTTCGAACAGACTCCACATGTGACCGGAGGCATAGATCTCTTTCATCTCCACTTCGGTATCAATATAACAATGATTGAGGAAGTCCACATACGCCTCCTTGACCTCGGGAATGCACAACGGATGGCATATGATGGTCACAATGTCGTCCAGCGACAGCAAATTATTGCACTTGATCTCCGTGTAGACGTTCTTGCCCATGGTGCAGCAGGCGAGTAGCTTCACCAATTCCACATGATATTTCAGCGGACTGTCGTCTCTGAGCTGTTGACCACGTTGCTGCTGCTGCTGCTGCATCATTTGCACAAAGTGGTGGAACGAGGTCTTGTCGTTGTAGAACACCAACACGTCCTCGCCGGCATTGATGAGCTCCTGCATGACCATGTCCTGACACTTGCGTATGAACTGGTTCTCTGCTTTGACGATGGTCTGCAGGAACTGCAAATATGCCACATGTCGGCCGTGGATCTCGATGCAGTGCACAAAGTGTTGCACCACTTTGTCCGTCACCTCATTGCAAAGCGCCAAGTTGTCCTTGAAGATGGCGCAGACTGTTTTCGCCTCGAGAATCTGCATGGAAAAAATAAAAAATTAGCCACAGGTGCTATCTGAGCAAGGGGTTAGATATTTACGCCTGGATTGAGGAACAAATCAAGATGATTGTGCAGCAGCACTTGATTCTGCTGATTGCCTAGGCAGAAGTTCTGTAGGAATTCATGCGCCAGGCACATCAGCTCCTTCATCAGCACATCGTCCTTCTCGTCATATGGATTCTGTAGCAAATCCAGGACAACTGTGTGCACGCCTACATTGCGAAGTAGGCGCTGCTCGTGCTTGCGCGGCTTGACAATGGGACCTGAATTGAGATGTTCGAGCATGAGTAATATAAGAGGTAAGAATATAAAGGAGTACGCACCATCCGTAACGCAGAACTTGTTCATGCGAATGAGGATCTCTTTGACCTTTTGATATTCGCTGCGTTGCTCTGGCGAGAGCGTGGCATCGTATTCCAGATTATCCGCACCGCCTGCTGCATCCGTGCCACCCAGCTCATCCGTTGCCTTGGCCTTGTACACCCACAGCTCGGACTTCTCCACACTCTGGCGCAATATGTCCAGGTCGGATTTGATCTGCTTATAGGACTCCACATCACTGTCCGAGACGAGCAGTTGCACCTACAACGCAAAAGGAGAAATGTCAGCCATTAGCCTATCTCACAGAGGCATCATAAAATATTCATACATACAAAATCAAAAGATCTTTCATTACGATATGCGGAATACGTCCACTTTAGTGTTAGTTTAGTGTATGTTATCAGTGCGTGAGCAGTGTTAGTTGTTAGTCACATACATATGATAAATGCAGTTGGTTAAACAGATTAGTGAGGCGAGACATCGAATTCGAATTCAAGAGCGTTGCATGCAAACCCAAGAGAGATGAAGAATAAAATTCAGAAATTAGAAAGCAACCACAAGGCAATACCAACATCGGAATACCGATTCCATTCAATACCCCGATACGAACATAATATATATAATACTATAAAAGATTTTCAAACAATTGTGTGAAACTATCTAAAGATTACCGACAAACTTTACTCTGACTTTATATATAGTTATATAGCTTAGTTATAGAAAGCCTAAATGAAATGATTGCACATGCAGTCAACTTTAACTACTTGAAAATGAGTTACGCAAATTTACGTTAGGGAATCAGCAAAATGGAACCGCAGCTTACCTGTCGGAAGGCTTGCAACACCTCTTGGCGCTGGCTAAAGTGTCGGAAAAGCAGATGCAGAGCGCCAGACACAAGTGGTGCATAGTCGTGCATGATTAGGTGCAGCAGGACGCGCAGAAATGTGCGTCCTCCTTGACCATCCAGATCCAAGTTGGCCGCATCACTGCGCTCACAGTCGAAGATGCCCTCCGCCTGTATGCCAATGGATTCCAGATCGATATTCTTCTGACGGGCCGCTGCTGCAGATGCAGCTGCCGCTGCAGCCATGGCAGCCTCTGCAGCGGCAATTTGCTCTGCGTCAGTGGTGCCTGTGCTGCCAGGTGTGGTCTGCTGGTTCTGCTCCTCATTTGCACCAGTTGGTGGGGCTTGAGTAACCACTTCGGATTCGTCGAACTCGCGTTTAAATATTGAGAGCAGGCAGCTGATCCTATAGTCTAGGCGCACGTCCAAGATGAACTGAAGTATTTCAATGATCTTCAATTTGGTGTCCATGACTAGCGGATATTCCTTCATAAGTTGCGACACGGACTTGCGCTGTTGAAGTGCTATGGAAGGCGCTGCAATCGCTTGGCCAACGGAGCCCAACGCCAGCGAAGTCATCACCGTGCTCATGTCACCAATGGAGCGTAGCACGCCGCCCTCAGCTGGAAAATAGACATAAGTTGTGGGATTAATCTACATGTGATAATTAAATTTCGATTATTTCCAAGCTTACCATTATTGCTCGTCTCCTCTTCGACAGCTTGTCATGGAGAGATCAGAGATAACTTACTCAACTAACTTAATTTTAGAGAATCAGTTTTGGTACTCACAATCG
Source organism: Drosophila mojavensis (assembly GCF_018153725.1). Classification (NCBI taxonomy): domain Eukaryota; kingdom Metazoa; phylum Arthropoda; class Insecta; order Diptera; family Drosophilidae; genus Drosophila; species Drosophila mojavensis. The sequence goes on along the minus strand of NW_025318693.1, from coordinate 5,496,167 downwards.
ATATCCGTATTGACGAAGGAGCCTCCGGTTGTCGTCTCGGACACGCAGTCCAGAATGGAGAGCAGAGTCTTCGTTAAGCGCAGCAGATCGCTAAAGCTGTAGAAGCCAAAGTATATCAAGTCCCTGGCCAGTTTAACCACCTGAAGGAGATGTATGTAGATAAACGAATGACTTTGCCGAAAAGTTCAGATGCCCACCTCAAAGGTCAGCTTGTTCTGCTCCTGATCCGTGAATAGCCACACCTTGGTGGCCACATTGCACAAATAGTTTTCCACAAAGGCGATAGTCGTGTTGAATTTGGCTCGACAGGCCTGTTTGTTCTGATCCGGCTGAAGATTCTTGCCATCATAGCTGGGCACGATGAGCACGAATTAGCTAATAGTTACCATCATCAATTATCACAGATACTCACTCCATAATGGACATTTTGGAGGGTATTTCACTCCACAGTCGGGCGTATTTCACGGGCGTGACTGGCTCCTGCGGGTCTCGATCCACATGCAAGTGCAGCATCAGACGGCAAAACGAGGCACGCAGCTCATAGGGCATCGTTTCATCAGACATGCATCTGCAGTAAAGGAGAGACTTTAGCAAGGGAATTGTGGAATTCAGTGGAGGAAACTACTTTAATATCAAATCAATATCCAATTGGGGCGACAACCGATTTAGAGCCAAGTACTGACGATTCAGGCACATGTTCGAGAACAGATTCAGCTGATGACGATAGTAGTTCAAAATAGCCGTCTCCTGCTCGCAACCCTCGGCCACGCAGTTGGCCAGATCGGCCATGGAGCGCGATGACTGAAAACACAAAAGAGAATTGCTTTAGATAAGCGAAGGAATGAAACAAGTCTTTCAACACTCACCGGTTGGCCCTTCCATTGCAAATGTATTTCGTACTTCTCGCCCGGCAGCACACTCTCGTCATCGTTCAGACTCGCACTGTCCCATGTGGTCGAGGTGGAGGTAGACTGCACGTCGGAGCGATCCTCGTCATCGCCGGCAACCTCGGTAAGCGTAGACAGGCACACATCCTCGGAGGCGCCCTTGTAGCAGCGCACTGAGTTGCCGCCACGAAGCGCCTTGACCTGTGTGTCGATCAGAATGTCAACATTCTTATCACTAAGCACGCTCTTGCAGATCAACTCCTGGGTGACAGCGATAGCCTTGCGATTCGAGACGCACAGGTCGGAGAGATAGTCGAGGAAACGCGAGTCCCAGTTGTTCATGTTCTTGCGCACAAGACCCACAAAGGTCTCGATCTCAGCTGCCGTAATGTGCTTCTCCAGCAGCTTCCGATTGTTGTGCAGCAGTGCGGTGATTGTGTCTTCAGCAAGGATATCGTAGCCGATCTGCTTCTGCATCAGACCAAAGTGCTTGGCAATGTACTCCTGGTTTTTGCGATAGTCTTGCTGCGAGAGCCGCAAAATGCGATAGCAAAGTCGGAAGATATTTTTGTACGGGGCATTCTTGGGATCGCTCAGCTCGTCCAACCGCAGGAATGGTCCATCGCCAGCGCTGTGCTCCTGAAAGGGTCCTTGCAATATTTTGAACAGCTGCTTTAGGATATACTGCTCGCGCAGCAGCTTCTGTCGATCGCGTATGGGGTTCTTAATGGTAAATTCGAGTGCCTTAGTCTTGTTCTGCTCATTCTCCATGCCGGCTATGAAGTACACAATGTCTTGCAGCAGCGAGATCAGAGCTCGCCGCTCATTGATTGATATGCTGCCGTTATCCAGCTTGCTGGTCACCATGGCCAGCACCTTGCACGCATCGTTAGCAAAGTCTAGATCACGAACTTCCACCGGCGACACGGGGATCAGTGCAAAGGCCTCCTTGTCCTCCTTGATGGGCGAGCAGCACACCTTCGACATGACCGGCTTATCGTCATCCGCATCGATGGGTATCGACGTCGCGTGCACCCAGGTGTTGGAGCAAATGTGCTGCAGTCTCACATAACTGGACTGCGGCACCAGGCTATCCGGCCGAGCCATTGTTGTAGCGTCCAGCACAAACACAGAGGCTATATCAGCCGAATATGGCACTGAGACTAAGCGATACAGTTTGCCCTTCGGTTTGTCTGTGGAGTGGCGAATGAGATTAGTTCAACATATTTATGCAAGTCCTGCGAAGCTTACCATTTAGAGTGGAGTTCATGGTAGAGCTGAGCCCCGAGTCCTTGCTGCAGTCGCCCAACAAAGACTCATGGCCGTTTGCAGCGTTCGTCCCAGCAACTACATCGGACTCGGCTTCGGCAGCCAGATAGTGGCCCGTGGCTAGATGCTTGAAACGGTACAAGGAATTCCAGTCGCCGGCACCACCACGACATGAGTCGTGCTGCACCACCTCAATCTCCCAGAGCGCTTTGCTGCTGGTCGCCGCAGTGGCGCTGGTGCGGCCCGTGGTGCGGAGGAAGACGTGGTACTGCTTCTTGTACTCATCCATGGTTAGAAACTTTTCCTGCTCGGCATGAAAGAGACGCACCACATCGCCACCCTTGAGTATATGTTCCTGGTTCTCTTTGTGCTCCATGAACAGCGAGATTTTCCACGACGTTGATGAATTTAGTACGTTGACCTCCTTGCAGCCGGGATTGTCGGGCAGCTCATAGTTTGCGGCCACGTGCAAGTTCTGCTGATCGGCATTCACCGGACTGAGGATCACCTTGTCGCCCACCACAACGTAGTCGCCAATGGAGCGCAGCTTGTAGAAGGGTTTGATGTAAAACCAAGAGCCCTCATTGCCATTCGCATCCAAATACACACGCATCGCATTCTTCTCCAGCAGCGACGGCAGCCGCTTGTTAACGGTCAGATATTTGTTCGACTTCAAGTGGAGCAGCTGCACCACGGCGCGCCCGTACTGTATGAATGTGCCCAGCAGCTTTTTGTTCTCCGTTTCATTCTGCTTCTTCTCGATTTCAGCGGCATGCTAGCATACAAGAGAGAAAGAGAGAGATGTTAGAGATCTGAGTAGAAGCAACAACTCCATGGAGCTTACATGCAAACGCTTCAGCAGATTGGGATCTGTGTTGGAGCTGGCCGACTGTTTGGCTGCCTTCCAGAACTGCTTCTGAGCAGAGTAACGGTTCATGGGACATATTTTGATAAGGCAATCTGTAAGGCGAGCATATATAAGCTAATGAAGTATGTCGATAGATCATTTGGCAGCTTCTGTTTACCTCTAAACTTCTTGGGCGGGCAACTCAAATCTCCGGCCTCGGGGCAAACGACGGTTCGATCGTCCACCAGACTAAAAGAAATCAAAGTCAATTAGCAATAAACTTATACCTGTGCACTTATGCACAAATTGAATAAATGTAACTAATAACTTTATAAATCAAATCTAATGTCAATTAGTATATTGACATGCCAGGGAGGGGGGAGACTCTTAAGTCGTCGTGCAACAGTTGACGAGGCACTTCAGACATCTTAAATGCCTTTGAAGAGCGACTGCAGTTAGTTATGTGTGAATGTGAGTGTGAGTGCTAGTGTGAGTGCGAGTGCAATGAGTATTCTACAAGCATGTGACAAATGGTACTCACCCGAGTGTGCTCAAGAAGCCGCAAACGCTGCCCTCCGCATAGAGGGAAACAATGTCGCCCAAGTGAAGGAAGCTCGCCGAGCCAATTATATTGTCGCCCATGTTGCTGCGTGTGGGCCGAAGCAACGTGTCCTACTGTTGTGTGTGGGCGAATGAATGTGTATGTGTGGGTGTGTGCGGATTGACGGTGGGTGGTATCCGCCTGCTCTCTAGGACTTTGCTCTTGCCCCTTTGCTTTTGTCTGTGGCCGGTTATGCGAGTTAATTGCAAAGATTTGTCGCTGTCCTTGTTGTCGCAGTGTGTGCTGTGGATAAATAAAAAATAAACACACACACACATATATATACATATATATGCACATTAGCAACTATAATAGCTGTAAGAAATCACACGAGTGCAGTTTACTCTAATTACATTAAACATTCCAGCCATCTATTATTAGTTATCGAGTTATCACTATCTGCAGCGTTACTGCCATTGACCTATAGAGCGCACCACACAAACCTAAACCATTTTCGGCCGTTCCGCGCGTCATGCGAGGCATGTCAAGAGATAATTTATTCATAGATATATAAACAAACCAACCACTTTCTCATTTCCCCAATATGGACACACATGGAACACTTCACAAGGGACATATCCAGAAACTTTTACAAAAACTATGCTGGTTCTGGCTTCTTGAGGTTGGTAAAAATCTGAATTTAGCTTTTATGAGTTTAATATTAATAATTAATTATTAAATTATGGCACACCCAACATTCTGACCAACAAACCGTTTGAATTAATATTTTATTATTTTATTTCGGCTAGCATCCCGTATACTTAATATTTTAATGCAATGATTTAAAAACCTTTCCTCATCATTTCTCTGCCATGAACTTGGCTAGGCAACTATTAATACAAATTTACCTAAATTATTCATAAAAGTAAATAGCAAAAGTTATAGTATGTTAGATAGTATTCAATGTTTTTGCGCACGTGGCGTATGCTTAATATTGTCTTTGGCTCTATTGAAGCAGTTTTTATTGTGCAACTGTTTTAGTTTACAATTTCATGTTTGCTGTCACTTATTCTGACTATTGTTTTTATTTTTATTTGTTTTTGCATTGTTGATAGATAATGGCTCAGATACGATCTAAAAGCAGAGGGTGGAAAAAGTATCATAAAAAACCCTTGTTTGCATAGAGAGAGGGGGTGGGGGAAATGGAACGAGGGAGATAGACAACTGTACAAGTTTTTATGTTTTTTACAAACTTAATGGGCAGCATGCCACATTGATTTCTACAAAAAAAAAAAAAAAAAAAAAAAAAAAAAACTTTTTGTCCTTTGTTAAACGTGGTGGAATCTTAAAAGACATTCTCTCTCGCAACCCATGAATCAAGCGGTACTGTATTCTATTTTAGGCGAGCTAACACAAGTATATTATCGACGTTTCAGTGTATTCCGCTAATTACAAGATACAACCGAAAGATAAACATTGGCCGCATGCACAACAAATAATCAATAAAATACACGAAATTTCCTGATTTCGATTTGTTGAGTTATTAACTATTAAGCAAGTGATTGCTTTGCTTGGGTCCGGTCAACAGCATTCTGCGAGTTTTATTATAGCCACGGACCATAAATATGAGTAATGCTTAGAATATTCGATGTATGCCATGTGTGTGTTCCCCATTATATGTTGCGTCTCTCAATGTGTGTGTGTGTTTATCAACAAGCTACAGCACAAGAATAATAATTAGTTCTCAGAAGCTCAGAGAAATCAGTTGCGCATAATCGACAATATCTATTAGCCTGTCATTCACAATGACAGCAGTTAAAGCAGGATAAGGACTCAATTCCTCTAGGCCTCAGAAATTCCGATTGGGATTTATGCATGTCAATTAGCATAAATCTGTTGCCGGCAGCTTTCCCACATACGCAAACGTTTATTTTATTATTTTTTGCTTGCTGCCTCTTCAAAGAGGAAATTAAAAATTCATAATTCTGTGTAGGCAGGCACTGAGGTTGCCCCTGGGTGCCCAGGAATGCCAACGTTTTCCGACAGGGGAGCAAGCGCTACGGAACTGTTGAAAAGTTTTCATGTCAAACACACACACATATACACACATGGAAAGCGAGGCCACAGAGAAGCTGCAGCGTGTGGCAGGTTCGGCTATAAGCCAGCAGGAGAGTGTGGCCCAGCTGGAGCACCCCAGGCGCATCATTTAATTCATTCTCACCCACCCACGAACTCCTCAAGATTTCAATGGTTTTTTCGCATGCGATTAAATCATATGTTATCATATATTATATATACTGATGTGCGAATGCTTCTGGTATTTCCCTCTGCAACTGTTAGACAATTAAGATTAAATTTATTTGGAATCCCATGAAATTAATTAACAACAATTTGAATCAAACAACACAATAATCAAACGATTTCCCACACATTTCGGTTAGCCAAGTTTATGCTATATACACATACTATTGCCTATATATATGTATTATGTGTATGTGTGAGCTGGAAGAATGTATACACATGGATGTGAGGCAGCAGCCAGGTCATTTATTTGCCTATTTTTTGTTGCTGAATGATGCTGGCAGAGCCATCGCACCACCGCACCATCGCACCACCACAGACACATAGCTCACTTTTCTGGCACGGGCTCGACTTGCCAGGTGTACATTTTCATGCTCGAGGAAAAACCACTTACAAATATCTTCACAAATTATTTTTGCGACGAGCGTAAACAAAACTCAGCAGCAACAATTGATATTGGTGTTTTTTTTTTTTTTAATTATAATTTGGACTTTTACCTAACGTCGTATATATAGCTGGCATCAATAAATAATTTATGATTTGACTGAATATTTAAATTTTCTTTCTCTAGATGCTACACGGCGCGACGGACAACGAGAGGCAGCTACAACGCTTCCGCGAGCAACATGAACACGTCCGAACCGACGACGGCGACCCACAAAAGGCCAACGCTCAAATGAAAATGCTGGAAAAGCTTGTGTGTCGAGTCGCTGTCAGAAAGCTCAGGCGAGTGCCAGAAGCTTTTGCAGCATATAAGGCAGTGTGTCGTGGGAATAGCTTTTTGTGTGTTTTCTCTCTCTCTCTAAGGCAGTTGCTGCTGCTGCTCTTATTGTTGTTCTTGTTGTATCAAACTTTTGCTTTCATTCATGTGGGCCCGCGCCCCTCCCACCGCTATTTTTGCACGTTTTACGCATCAGCGCGGCGAATTAGCTTTCTTAGTTGTGCATTAGCTTGGCCTCTCACTTTGTGCATTCGCTTCAGTGCTGGCTAGGGGGCGTGCGCAAATTTGATTTGACTTCGACATGGTGGATGACAGTGAAGATTACTTAGCATGCCTAATGCAAATGCAATTGCATTTACCGGGTCAAGGTCGAAATTCACTCAAGACTCTCGCTGCATGTCTTTGTTTGCGTTTTGCTGAGCCTGTTGCTTGAGCTAAAGTATCATTGAGTCTTAGTGCAAAGATTGACAGTCTACTCGAAACTAAAGTGAGCTAAAGTGTTCTAGTTCAGGGTTTGCAGCTGGCAACTTAAGCCGTCTAGTCTTTAAGGAATATCTCTGAGATTTCCGTTTACAAATACATATAAAACTATATATTTTCCTTTGACTAAGATGATATTATATGATTGACATAAAAAGAGTTTTGTACTCTATTCCTTATATATATTAGCTATGTTTGCACAAGCCTTAAAGTGTAGATAGCTGCGGGAACTTAAATACATATCAATGTCATTTGATAAGCGATAATGATGTCTGTGCATTGAGTGACCGCGCTTTATACTGTCGCATGATTTTGTGACAAACTTATCGGCCTGTCAATGCACTAAACTAATTAGACAAATTTTAACAAATGTAAATTAAAAACCAATCAATTTGAAACTAGATTAAAAAGCACAAGCTCACACTCACAAACACACACTTTGCACACAAACTAACTAAAATCTCACGGCGGCATGCGAGCAAAATACAAATAACATTTGAGTGCGGCAAAGCACAAAGCAAACGCCACAAGTGGTCGAGCGGCAGCGACTGCGACTGCGACGGCAACGTTGACAGCGACGCAGACAAACGCACGTGCGAAAGGCACAAACAGCTGAGCGACGAATGAAAAAAGCAAAGCGTAAGACGTGAAAAACAATAAACAAATTATTGTTTACGTGAACAAGGCGCAGGCGTAGCACAGCTTTCTCTAAACTTAAAAAGCTGTATGTAAAAAAAAGCTGCTTGGCAACGCGAAAGCTTCGCAGGCAGAGTGAAAACTTTCGCCACTCAAAAAGGGATATTCAGTAGTAAAGCGTCGCGCCAGGCGCAAAGTTGTGACCAACAGCGGCAGCGGCCGAGCCAAGGAGCGTTCACTGCTTTTGCCACACGGTGCGTATGGGCAATGGGACGCGAGTGAGGTCTGACAGCCTCCGTTCGGCTGCTCATTGGTTATGCATGTGTGAAATTAAATGCTAGAAATGTGAAATTAGAATTGTGTATAGCTTGTGCTTTTACAAACTTGTAATCAAATACGACAGCAACACTAAATTAAACACAAGAAATTAAAATCTGTTTTGTTTAATACCAAAATTTACACTGAAAGCCACCCAAAAAAAAACTCTGGCCCAAGAAGGATAAAAGTTCTATGTGACCGTGCGTGTGTGCGTCTGGCTGTTGGTGTGTATGAGTGTTAGTATATCTGTGTGTGCGCGCGAGTGTCTATGTGTGTGTGCAAAAGGAATAGAGAAAGCAAAGCATCCCGTAGGAGTGGCACACATACAAAAGTGTTTGCATAACTTAAGGCGCCCGCTAGCCTTGCGCTTATGTATATATGTTTGTACATACATTGTATGTACAAATGCCAGTATATAGAGCCAATTTAATTGGATTTGAGGCAAGTCCGACCCACGATAGAGAAGGGGGAGCAGCTCTAGCGGTCTCTCATGTGAAAAACATACACAAAACATCGCAAACACCATCACAAAGTTTGCAGTAATATGCTTTAAAGGCGTGGCTGTTTCAGGAGTTCCTCTCGCCTGTCAATGGATCCACCCAGGACGGCTCAGTGCATTGTCTACAGCGCTGTTGTGGTGACGCTGATTCTCTTATTTGGTTATATTAGCTTTTTTATATATGTTTACGTTTACGGATATGCCGTAGATGAATTTCGCAGCCGATTCCTTTCGATTTGTATGCATTCATTCAATTCTATTATTATAGACTGTGAACTCTAAGTACATTTCCTTTATAGTGCTTAATACGACATTCAAAGATAAGAGCGGCTATAAAGAAATCGGCTCAGATGGAGCAATTCCTGAAGACCCTCTCGTTTTCTTTGTCGATTGCAAAGAGAAGAAACCATGAAGATTTGCTGTCAATCAACAGTAAAAGCAACAAAGGACATTGATTTTTACAATGTGCAATTAGTATAGATAATTAAAATATATATTCATAAAAATACTATGTAGAAAGCGAAATTTATGTGAGACAAACCCGTTTGGGCCGCTTGGATTTAGCATAATTTACAATAAATTTATTGATTACGAACAAAAGCAATCTGGGCAAAGGCCTTAACGAGTTTCGCTTAATTTCTCAAGCTTTAAATCGTGAAGCTTCTAATCTTGATTAATTTAAAACAATTAATATTAAATATACATTCAATTTCTATATTTAAGCCTTCAAGTTCAAATGCAAATGACAATTTAATTTATACAAAACTTTTCGGGCCAATCGAACAACATACTATATTTTACACTCCCAAAGCGATTACAATTTGATAAATTCAAAAACCCTATCAGCAATAAAGCAGAAAAAGGGGTCCAAGAAAATAACAACAAAATGGGCTCTGATTATGCGTCATCTGTATTGTCCGGTTCCGGATGCCAATAAACAGTTTAAAGGTTCGATCAATCCAATGGAGCGCAACGGGAACTAAAGCATATGTTGAGCAAGTCGTGTGTGCAAAAATGGTATAAAAGATTATCGATGAATGCACTGCAGGAAATGTTCTTGTTAAATAATCGTAACGGGATGGTATGTCACTAGTTATAGCTAGGCATAGTCAAGGATATATTAAGATACAATTTATTTAATAAAATTGTCAAAGTAACCTAAGCTTTTTGAAACCAAGTCCATTCGATTATTAGTTGATTTTTATTTAGTCTGTGAACTTAGGCACCAAATTAAGTCTTATGCAACAATGATAAAAAGCTCTTTAAACTCAAAATGTGAAAAAACACACACAAACATATATATATATATATAGGGATTTTATCAACAATCGGTTCGAGCGCAACTGTTTAGCAAAAGGTTCTCGGGTCGCTTCTTGACGTTATCCTTTGCTGCTTTATTGGCTTAGACAGCTTTTGTACTGAACGGTAGCACAAGAATGGGGATAAAGGTTAAAGCAACAGGAGCAAAGAGGCGGCTCTCAAAGTTTTAGGCATTGATTGAAGCTTTTGTCTGTGCGACACTTTTGGGAACGCTTCAACCTCTGGGCCGCCCATTCTGTCGCTCTTTACATGCTTGTCTGTTTTGCCCCAGCCCCAAGCCAAGTCCCGGTTGCCGTAAAACAATTGTCGTTCATGTGGGAAAATTCAATTATGTCAAAGAGAACCCAAATTTGAGCAGCATATCCTGTTTGCGTGCAACACGAGTACCAGGATATCCTGCCAATTTGATTGCATCCGCATCATGACCAGAGTCAAGACAATGGTATTCTCCACTTGCAATTGGGTTTAAATTATTTGAACTGCTTGCGAAGCGCTGCCTTGCACCTGTTCTACTCTATAGCCGTACATCTCAATTGATGCTCCGGCAAATGTCAGCGAGAATTAAATGCATAAATTGCAATTCAATGCTTAAGCAGAACTGCATTCAAATGCGCATTGAATTTGGGCTTTCTGCTGCGAACATTATGGCCAAAGCTTGAAAAGCTCCAAGACTGTCTTGAATTTATTAGAATTGCAGAGTAGAGCCATGCTGGAGCTATACCACATCTTAGATTTATTTCAGGTATACAAACGAATATACCCGCTTTAACCTCGATTTTAATGGACATAAACACAAAGGTGCATCTCTATGTCAGTTTGAATTACACAAAAGCCACCGCCGACGCCGACAGCTGCTGCCAGCTGCAATCAGGTTCAAAATGCAACCCACAAAAGGCACAAACAACAGCAACAAAAGCTACAACAACAACAGCAACAACAAATACCAATTAAACAAAATGTGAGCGATGGCACGTCTGCTATATGAAACTTTTCTCCATAATAAACGTCGCGCACAAACAAAGAGAGCGAAAGAGCATTTTATGCCAGAAAGAGCCTGAAATGGAAAAGTAGCAAAATTCTGGGGATATACTTAGTAATGAGTCAGTGTTACGAGTCGAAAAGCTAAATCAACTATTTATAGCAGATTATTAATTGAGTGAATTACAGAATTACAATGCACAGACTGCATAAAAGAAATATTTGAAATGACTGATAAAATAGGTCAAATGGGATAAATGTATGTTTTAAGTCATCTACATAAATTAAAAGCTCTGCGAATTACTAAATATTTTCTCCATATTTATAATTGAGCTTCTGAACTGTTGCATAGTGTAACCTGTATCAACAATTCCAACTGAATAAACAGAGATATATACAACGACAGCCACGAACACATATAAGCCCTTGGAATTCAATTCTTATTAGTTGCATTGAAGGGCTCTGACGGACCTGAGGGAATTAAATGCGGTCAGAGTATTTCTTATTTATAAGATAAATGGTCGTTTAACTTTTTATGTTAATTTAGCATTTCGAAATGATGCTACAGCCCGTCAAAGGCATTTTTATTGCCGCACAATTGAACTGCAAATTATGCACAAAGTTACATACATACTCAGGTAGTTGCACGTAGATGTGTTCCATAAAAGCACACATACACACACACACTCGCATATTAAATGCACATGTGTGTATCTGTTTGTTAGCTTCATACATTACTTTAAGAGTTCTCAATGGCTCAGTCATTGATTTTCACTGAAAGTTTAATTGAGTCGTCATCGGCGCTTTACTGCGGTTCAAGCATTCATACGTGTGTGTAACTGTGCCTGGCTGTCTGTGTGAGTGTGTGTGTGTGTAAATTGCACATGCATTAATAAATATATCAGGGGGTGGGATCCGTACAAAAATCTGCACAACGTGTAAAATTTTTTACGGCTCGCAAAAAAAAAATGAAATGCAACGCGTGCTCCGGCGGCTGCATGCGGCGCCATCTGCCCTGCCCACTTAACAGCTACATACACACATACACACATGCATACATGTATTGAGCGTCGGCTCCCACTTGAATACGAAAGCTCTTTCTCTTTTTGCTTTCTCACTCTCGCTCGCGGCCTCTCTCTTACTCTCTCTCTCTCTCTTTCTCTATCTGCTCAACAATGTGGCGCTTAATTAAGCACGCGTGTGTCTGGTTGCCCTCTTTTCATTGCAAAGTGAGAGTGCGAGAGGGCGCCACTGTTGATATTTTTGTTGCCGTTGTAGCTGTTGATGTTGTTGTTGTTGTTGCTTGTTTGCAATTGATTCTGAATAGGCAGCGAACGGGTGGTTGAATAATTTGTGATTTGTCTTCAATTATTCAACTTGAAGGGGAACTTGTTTTCTTTTTAGCAATTAACTGCACTGCCATTGTACCGTTATCAAAGGCTTGCCACTTGACCCAGTTGCCAGCGCAGCGCAACGCAGCTCAGCCCTTTTGTATGTAACTGCAACATTGGCTGCGCCCGGCCGATACCGAACAACAGGTGGAACGGGTTTTTCATATAGGAACTTACATACATATACATACCTATGCGCATGCATACACTCATACTTATTTACATGGGCAAGTTTAGTAAAAAGTCGTTTTGTACTTACAATTATCAGTTTGAATCTAAACTGTTTGGCGCTTTAGAGATTCGCTGGCATCAGAATGTTTACACATTATAATAGCTGATTCATCAGATCGATCTTCGGCACAGCGGTATATACATACATATGTATGTATGAATGTCTATGAATATGGGAGCAAAAGCACTCACTCACTGACCGTAAATCGAATAATTTGATTGCAAATTAAATTTTATGGCCACACACACTCGAAATGGCACTTGAAAGAACTCAATATATTTTTCACCTTGAGTACGCGCACTTAACCACAAAAGCGCAAAAGGGGAAGCTGAATAGCAATAGCAGCGGCACAAGCAGATGCCGAAGCAGAAACAGAAACAAAAACGGCGACCGACCGCAAACAATAATAACAATAACAATGTTTGAGCAGCGACGCGCTCGCCGCAGTTACTGTCAATACGTAAACGTAAACGCAAACGCAGAAGAGAAGGAAAAAAATACACGCGACAATTCCGCGTACGGGGCAGCAGAAGAAGGCGAAACATAAAATATACGCTCAGAGCAACGTCAACAATTACGCCCCCGCGCCCACAAGCCGCTGTTGCAGCGGTAATAACAACGCGACAACGCCAAAAGGCAACTTTTAAGACTCTGGTCGCAGCAGAGGACGACGACGTCAACGTCTGCGTCAGCGTTAGCGCAAGCAAACACAATGGACTATTTTCAATTACGATTTTCACACATTTCCATGCATATTTCTGATCACGCCTATATGCGCCGCTTAACCTCCTACAAGGCCACACACTTTTCCAATCAATTTAAACACAAATCGGTAGCTTAAAGATGATTAAATCCGATTTAAGATTGGGATTATATTATTTTCGTTTAATTTCGCCTGCGTAGTGTTCCGCGATAAGCAAACTCGCGCGGCAAAGCGACACGCGACAACGATGAAGACTGAGCGCAATGAGCAAACAACAAGTGTCAAAAGCATATGATCGTTCGATTTTCAAAAAGTCTGGCAGTATTATTGGCGTTAACATTAACATATGAGCACTTGGTTCAATGGGTTGGGCAACACTAGTACTACTACTCATTGACGATCAACAGTGGCAGCTACAAGAGGCGGGAAATTTGAAAATAACATTAAAGTTCTAATCGTCTGACATTTTTATTACAGAAAATGCTCCGGGCATAGCTAATTTTGGGGGGTGCCACAGTTTTCATCACGCCACACACACATAACTACATTTCCTCAAACTTGCAAACAAAAAGCCACTCGCAGCAATATGGCTGCTGCACTCGCTTATCGCTGGCTTTTGTGTGCGGCTGGCATTGTAAATGTGCTGCCGATTGGAGGACAAAGGCATACAGCTTCGGATAATCCCTCAACGTACAATATAGGCGGCGTATTAAGCAGTTCCGAAAGCGAGGAGCACTTTCGCACCACAATAGCGGTAAGCGTGTTTATCTTTTCCATTTGTCTAATAGGATTGTGGATTTGTAATTTTCATATTTCTCCATTCTTCGGGTGCAGCATCTCAATTTCGACCAGCAATATGTTCCACGCAAAGTCACCTACTACGATAAGACAATACGCATGGATAAGAACCCAATCAAAACGGTGTTTAATGTCTGTGACAAGCTAATTGAGAAGCGAGTAAGTATGAGAGCAAGAGCAGCTGAATGAAAATTTGCATTCCACCTGGCAACACGCAAATACAATTACCGAACGACACTGCCAGTGCTGCCACCCCGCGCTAGGGTCCATTTTACCTTTCATTTTAATAATTCAAACGGAAATGAATCGGAAATGAGGCGATGACAAACGGTAATTTGCCTGTGCATATCACATACACTCATTTGGCTCGTTGGCTCGTTCGCCCGATTGCGTTTGCCTTTTTGCCTTTTGCCTTTCCTTTAAGATAGACGTGCCCTAAGTGGAATCCAATGAGACAGCCATATATTAAACGGTCTGCTAAGATATGTTTCGTTCCTTTGAAACGAACTAGTCCGTGCGATTTATGGACCAAAAAACATAAAAATCTTACATCAAGAAAGATTTCTGTTCAACTTAAATTAACTCAGTCTAGAGTATTCTAGGGATACCCGCAGTGTCCATTAATCATAAATAACTCAGCTGTGCACGCCATTCGAATCTATTTGGAATTGGGTGTTTGGATGCTCAACGCGCAATTGTCATTTATCATGAAATTTGAGCATTCGATCCATACATTAGATACCCGGGAGTACAAATCACAGTCAGGTCTCGAGCGGAGAGTCTGGTTGCTGCTGCCAACAAATGATGCACATCTATTTTGGCAGTCAATTGCAGGTCCTGATGACGCCCAATTCGATTTACACTTCCGTTTGTCTAGCGATTGCCTCTGGCTGCTGTTTCCGGTTCCTTGCCTCCTATTTTTCCCTTTTGCCCGCTTACCGATTGCCTTCTGCATTGCTTATTTCCATTGATTTTGTATCGCTTGGGCAGGTGTACGCCGTCGTCGTTTCGCATGGGCAAACCTCAGGCGATTTGTCACCGGCAGCTGTGAGCTATACAACCGGCTTCTATTCGATACCAGTCATTGGCATATCCTCGCGGGATGCGGCCTTTTCCGACAAGAATATCCATGTCTCATTCCTGCGCACCGTGCCCCCCTATTACCATCAGGCGGATGTTTGGCTCGAAATGCTCAGTCACTTTTTGTACACCAAGGTAAGCGGTTGATTGGCCCAAGTTATGACACGTTGACTCACGGAATTGTCATTTCCATCGACAGGTAATCATCATTCACAGCTCCGACACGGACGGACGCGCAATTCTGGGCCGTTTCCAGACCACCTCGCAGACCTACTACGACGATGTCGATGCGCGTGCGACAGTCGAATTGATTGTTGAGTTCGAGCCAAAACTGGAAAGCTTTACCGAGCACCTGATAGACATGAAGACGGCACAGTCCAGGGTCTATCTCGTCTATGCCAGGTAAATAATAACACTTAGTTGAGTAATCATTTTTTCCGTTTGAATTGTTGCACAAATTTTCCCATTAAATTCTTGCTTAAGTTTCAATCATCTACATCCGCCTAAATTTAGCTCAGCTCATTACAAACGTAGCCGTTATGTCCATATCCCTCGGCACATTAAGATTCTTGTATTATTGTATTCTATATATACATACGCAGCACCGAGGACGCTCAAGTGATATTCCGCGATGCTGCTGAATACAACATGACTGGCGAGGGACATGTGTGGATTGTGACGGAGCAGGCGCTGCATGCAAAGAATACGCCGGACGGGGCGCTCGGTCTGCAGCTGGAGCACGCCCACAGTGACAAGGGACACATTAGGGTAAGTGGAGTGTGGGCAAGGGAGCTCGACCGTATAGTTGAATTATTCATTATTCTTGTCGCCGGATTGCCGACTTGCAGGACAGCGTATATGTGCTGGCCTCAGCCATTAAGGAGATGATTTCGAATGAGACTATAGCTGAGGCACCCAAAGACTGCGGCGATTCGGCTGTCAACTGGGAATCAGGTGGGTATTAAGCACATGGCACAGCATTCGGGAAAGTCCATTAATGCATCATTAAACGCGCATCGCAGGCAAGCGACTCTTTCAGTACCTGAAGTCGCGAAATATCACGGGAGAAACGGGTCAAGTGGCATTCGATGACAACGGGGACCGGATTTATGCCGGCTACGATGTGATCAACATACGGGACCACCAGAAGCAGCACATTGTGGGCAAGTTCAGCTACGATAGCGTGAGTGAATCTATTAATCCGACTAGGACACTGACCGCCTTACATCCCCAACTTTCCGATTCAGTTGAAGGCGAAAATGATAATGCGCATCAATGACAGCCAGATCATCTGGGGCGGCAAGCAGAGGCGCAAGCCGGAGGGCATCATGATTCCCACACACCTCAAGGTGCTGACCATCGAGGAGAAGCCGTTTGTCTATGTGCGACGCATGGGCGACGACGAGTTCCGCTGCGAGCCAGACGAACGGCCCTGTCCGCTCTTCAATGCCAGCGATGCGACAGGTAAATGTCATCATAATCCACTCCACTCCACTCCTCTCGCTGAACCTTCTGTTCCGCTTGCAGCCAATGAGTTTTGCTGTCGCGGCTACTGCATCGATCTGCTGATTGAGCTCTCCAAGCGCATCAACTTTACCTATGACCTGGCCCTGTCGCCGGATGGCCAATTCGGACACTACATCTTAAGGAACAACACGGGCGCCATGACGCTGCGCAAGGAGTGGACGGGTCTGATTGGGGAGCTGGTCAATGAACGTGCCGAGTAAGCTCAAGCGTCTACGCTCAGAGAAAAACATGTGTAGAAACAAGAATTACATCCCATATAGAATGGATTATTGAGTAGGAAATGAAGGTTCCTTAAAGAAGACATATTTCCTATACAAAGTTCATTTATTATTCTTCTGAGTGTAGCTTTTTCTATCATTTAACTTTGACAGAATTTACTTTGTGATTTCTATATTTTTAGCATGATCGTCGCACCACTAACCATAAATCCGGAGCGTGCTGAGTATATCGAATTCTCGAAACCATTCAAATACCAAGGCATTACAATACTCGAGAAGAAACCGTCCCGATCGAGTACTCTTGTGTCTTTCTTGCAGCCATTTAGTAACACGCTATGGATCTTGGTAATGGTGTCGGTTCATGTTGTGGCGCTCGTGCTTTATCTACTGGACAGGTGCGTAATCTATGAGTTCACCTCACCTAAGCAATTAGAGTCCCAGACACAAACCCTAATACCGATTGAGTGATGGCTTGGACAAAGGGCTCGTTGCATTTGACGGTTAAAGATCAGCGAGCATCAGAGCGAACATCCTCTCGTACAATATCCTCCCCAGACATCACTTAGCCATGGATTAGCCAGTTGGACAATTGAGCATATGTTCGTTCTAACTAAATGATTCTCTAATACTCAGATTCTCACCGTTTGGACGCTTCAAGCTCTCGCACTCGGACAGCAACGAGGAGAAGGCGCTGAATCTCAGCTCCGCCATTTGGTTCGCTTGGGGCGTGCTGCTCAACAGCGGCATTGGCGAGGGTACACCGCGCAGTTTCTCGGCCCGGGTGCTGGGCATGGTCTGGGCCGGCTTTGCCATGATCATAGTTGCCTCCTACACTGCCAACTTGGCTGCCTTCCTCGTGCTGGAGCGGCCCAAGACAAAGCTGAGCGGCATCAACGATGCGCGTCTGCGCAACACCATGGAGAATCTCACCTGTGCGACGGTCAAAGGCTCCTCGGTGGACATGTACTTCCGGCGACAGGTGGAGCTATCGAACATGTACCGTACCATGGAGTCCAACAACTATGTCACTGCCGAACAGGCCATTCAGGACGTGAAGAAGGGGTAACTGAACTTGCTAGCGAGCCGAAGATCGCTTCGAGTGTTTGTTTACCATATAGCTGAAATAGTCGCATGATTTTGCCACCGCAACTAATAACAACTACAACAACAACAACAACAACTACTACTACAATGATACTCTTCACTCTGTCCACTCAATTCAATTTCTTACCACTCTCTTTTTGTCTCTCCCCCTTTATAAATATATATATCGCTCACTTTCTCTCTCTCTCTCTCTCTCTTTCTCTTCAGTAGCCGTAGTAATCGTACTCATACTCGTATTGTACTCGTATTTTGACGAAACCTCTAAATCTTTAAATATTCTCTAAAATCTTTAAATTTTCTTAAAAAAACAAAAGAATTTTATCTAATCTCCTATATGTCGTACAACCAAAACTCGCTCTGGACTTACCTCGATTTTAATACTTCCAAACTTTCCCTTGCAGCAAGCTAATGGCTTTCATCTGGGACTCGTCTCGCCTGGAGTACGAGGCTTCCAAGGACTGTGAGCTGGTCACGGCTGGCGAGCTCTTTGGCCGCAGCGGCTATGGCATTGGCCTGCAGAAGGGTTCGCCCTGGACAGACGCTGTCACCTTGGCCATACTCGAGTTTCATGAGAGTGAGTTGAGCTATCAAACACAATAAGACCTCTCTTCAAGTACTTATTGCGCAGGCGGCTTCATGGAGAAACTGGACAAACAGTGGATCTTCCATGGGCACGTCCAACAGAACTGCGAACTGTTTGAGAAGACGCCAAACACGCTGGGCCTCAAGAATATGGCGGGCGTCTTCATACTGGTGGGCGTGGGCATAGCCGGCGGCGTATGTCTGATCATCATTGAGGTGATCTACAAGAAGCATCAGGTGAAGAAGCAAAAGCGCTTGGACATTGCACGTCACGCAGCGGACAAATGGCGCGGCACCATTGAGGTAAGCCCCGAGGCTGGATTAGAAATCGACGGCAAATCCTTCTCATTTCTCTCATTTATAGAAACGCAAAACCATACGCGCCTCGCTGGCGATGCAGCGACAGTACAACGTGGGTCTGATGGCCAGCCATGCGCCAGGCACCATCAGCCTGGCCGTGGACAAGCGTCGCTATCCGCGTCTGGGCCAGCGGCTGGGACCGGAGCGCGCCTGGCCAGGCGATGCGGCCGATGTGCTACGCATACGCCGCCCCTACGATCTGACCAAGTCCGGCCAGCTGGGCCTGGGCAGGACACGACCCCAACAGAATCCATTGCCACCGCGCTACTCGCCGGGCTACACCAGCGACGTATCGCATCTGGTCGTATAAGTTAACATTTTTGAAACCAAAGAAAAAAACGAAAAAACGAAAACAAATAAGTATTATTAATGTTATCCATGATTTTATATATATACACATACATATATCTCATTGCTCAATACCTGACGATTTACAAGCCAAACCAATGGACGGCGTTGGCCCCATATAAGTTAGATTACATATTTATGTATATATACATATTATATATTTTGCCAAATTAGTAATTAATTATTTATGTACGCATATATCAAGAGATTCTCTGACATGATCCAATGCGTCTCGTGTATTTATATATGTGTATATGTATTGTTATATAGTCGGCATTTATTTGATGGACGTTAAGTTTGTGTAGTTTTTCAATAGATGAGAATAGGAATTTGTTGAGCTCCATGTCGAATTGACCATAACTGCTTATCGCTAACTCACTCAATGTATGCCCGCTTTAGCAAATCTCCCAAAATCTAAATATGAATATCTCTATCTATCTATCTATCTATCTAGGTCTAACTGTCTGTTGTTATCTGTGTAGATCGAATTGTAGTGCATATGAAACGATCATCAGAATACCCACCCATTGTTACAAGGTGTACTAACGATACTTGAATTTGAAAACGATTTTTCACAACAAAAAACTCCGATTTTCAAAATATACGAATACAATTTATACAATTCACTAAACAAAACAAAAACCTTTAAAAACCTTTATACATTATAAACTAGCATTCAAACAAAAACATGCGAACAGCTGTCGCTGGTTTTTGTTGCTTTTTTTTTTTTTTTTTTATTAATTGGCAGAGTTTATGAATCAGATCCATTTAAATCAACAACTCGAATGAGACACCTAAACAAGTCAACGCCATACACTAAATTAAAATACTTAAATGTGAACTAAAAAAATTAAATAAAATTTAAATGTCACTACAACTCCATACATCAAATGTCTAACTAATCTTAAGTGTGAAAGTTAACAGCATCAATGTGAATTAAAATAAATAAAAATATTTAAAAAAAAACATTCGAGCTACTCAAATAGGTGGAAACAGAATTTTAAGTGTTTTGAATGTGTAAACTATTTATGCCAAGCCAAACAGAATATAAATAAATGAATATTTAATACAATTGAAATCTCTCGTCTCTTTTGTTCCCTATACATTCAATCACCGATGATTGACATCCATTTCCTTTTCCAATCGAAGCACCTTTAGCAATAAACAAATTTACGCAATTCCCTGTCTGGATTGTATTAAAGTAATTGAATATTTTCCATATTGCACATTTCCTTTTTTCTTTTTCTTTTTTTTTTTTATATTTAGGCCGCTCTTCAATACATTTATTCAAATCCGAGCATTCCAATTAATGACTGACAAGCTAAATGAATATTTTCCGCCTTGGCAATAATGATGATTGATGGCTTCATGCATTTGTGTTTGATTTATTGAAAAATATTTAAAGATATATTCATATAGGTATATGTATATATAGTTCTTAAGAGTCTAAAGAACATAAAACATTTGCATTTACATATATTCAGTTGAGCATCCTATATTCAAATAAGTATACAAGATTTTTATAAATATGCACTTTATACTAGATAAAAATATTAATTTAAAACAAGTTTTTGTTTGTATTTTTTGAAAAGGAACCCAAGTACGTAAAATTAATTCTACTGTCTATTATTACAGTCTTAGGTCTGTAGATTTCTGTTTATACACACTGTGAAAAAAAGGTAACAATAAAGGGCGTTGTATTTCTGTCTGCCTATATGTAGATCTTACCAACTGTCAGACTAAGCGTGGACTTACCTTATCATTCTGTCTGTATTTCGACCGCCTCTCCGCCCGTTTGTCCTGCTGAAAAACGTATATAATTCATGTGCTTTTGGCTGTTACATAAAATACAAGGTAAGCGAAAAAATCAAGTTTGGGATAAGACAGTATACAAGTAATTGAATGATAAGAGTATAATCAATATCAAAGGTAAGGTACCGCTATCTCGATAACAACAACACCCTTGGCAATGACACAGTCTACACCAGATTTAGTTAGTTCACCTCTTATCGATTATACTCGATTATTATACACGGCACAGGTAATTTAATTCAAGAGTCCTTCAAATTCGAGACCGTAAGCCCAATATTAATATTAATGAAACACTTCTTTAGCAAAGTAAACCTCTATTTGTATGAGCCTTAATGATCAATAAATAACTGATGCGAAGAAAGCTGACTTTACCGTTAAGTTAGAAAGGTTGACCCATTTAGCAAGATTTAAGTAAAACGAAAAGGAAAAAATTCTAGAGAAAGTCTGCAATAAAGGAGGCAGTGCAGAACCTAAATCATCTGGACTGAAAGAAACAGGTCATTTCAATAAAATATTGAGAGTGTTATTTATCGACTTTGTTATACTCCAATCCTGAGATGTTCAAATTCGTTAAATTTCGAATATAATTCTTTAATCAGCTGACTAGTTTATTAGGGGAAATGGATCTGTTATAGGAAAAATTGAAGTTGAACATTTTGTATTAAACTGTCTCAATAAAGAAAGAAGGATAAAAAGCTCTCTATTTACTTCCCGACAGATTTGTTCATGATACAGATTCAACAGAAGGAAAGAAGTTGTATCCCACAGTTGAGTAAATTCATTGGTTTTGTGCGAATAATAAACTTGTCTAAAAATATTCAATTATATAATTAATACAATTAAACAATGGATTATTCATAGTGTTTTGTAATTTACACATATTATATGCATTACTATTTAGCTTATTAATTGTCACACTTGCCGCACGGCAGTCAGGCAGACACAACAACAAAAACAATAACTGCCAGGCAACCAGCCAAGCAGTCGGCCAACTGAATAGCCGTCCAGACGAGTCGGCGCTGATCAAGTTGTAACTGCACCAAAGCGGTTCGAATCGGACCCCTTAATGACTGGGTGATGCTTCGTTATCTGGCTTGCAAAAACAAAAATCAAGTGAATCTGCACTACTCGAAGGGTGCTCGACTAGGAATTACCCTACATATTAAATTATATGTATTTACTTTCTATCTAACAATAGAATCGCTAGCTTATCATTATTATATACCCCAAAATTATGAAAACCATTACAATGCAAATGTAATGGATTATTAAAAATATTTCTTAATTCATTGCATTTAATATGCGAGAATAAATATTCCATATTTATTGTCGAACAACACTTTTTAAGAATCCCGAATTAGTAGATATAGATTGTGTAACACTGCTTTTGACCATTTCATATACTTGCAGGAAACGTAGCTACTGTCTCTTGTGCAACTTTGGCAATACATACAGGGTATTTAACTCACAATGATTTAACTGTGTTGGAGCACAGAACACAAAAAAAATCCCCATCACAGGTGCCCAATCAAAGTCCAGATTGAAATGCGTTTGTGTGTGAAACAGCAGCAGCCGCCTGCATTGATCAGCAATATTCTAAATTCTAAGCTACAAATAATTAATTTACTTACACGAATTAAGTGCTGAAAATTTTTATTCTGATTTTCCAATATTAAAAACTAAAATTTTATATACTTATTTTTCTCATAACATTTAAACGATAATACGCAGATCCTTAAGGCAAATTTTAAGAATTTATTCCTTAATAATACATAATCCATCGGGAAATATAAGACATGAGCTACATAGCAAATGGATCAGTAACTTAAGGAATATAATTAATCTCTTAAAGAATTTCGAGCTATCATATAGCAAGTTTTGGCCGCACATTTCACATTTCACTATATTTTAGACCTAGACGCAACTGTTATTATCTCTGTTATTGTTTATATAACTCATTAACAGAGAGACTACAGATCTTCATGGGTCTACTAAGTGGCTTCAGATAGATAAATTGATATATTAACATCGATCCATTCTGCTGGCAAGGAATTCAATTAATATTATCTCGATCTCTTCGCGCCGGCGACAAACATTAATAATTGAAATGACAAAGGCTCCGTTCTCTGTGGAAGCGATTGTATCTAGATACTTGTCGATCTGTGCGGATGCGCCAAAGTGAAACCTTTTTAAAGTGGTATAAAGCAGTTAATTCAATTAATAATCGAGTGTGAAATAATGTTTGTAATTGTTTTTGTATTCCATATGCGTAAGCGTAGTCCGAATAGCCGCAGCTAATTGACAAATGCCGACTTTGGCCACTAAGCGAGCTCGCGACCCCCAAACTGATATTAAAACCGAAGCACACCGGATTCCTTATTAATGAAATGCTTAATATTTATTGGCTATGGCAAAATAGAGATATAGGTATTCTTACAAGTTCACCAATTAGCCAATAGACATATACAGTTCGATCGACTTGTCAACTAAACATTTCATTTGCGCTGTAAGATAATCAATTTGTTTGTTTCGCGAACTGTTGGCTCTATTAATTAGACGAACTTAACCCTTGGCTAGCTAGATACGGCAGCCCACGTGGCTTCAAAAAAAAAAAAAAAGCTACAAATTGCCTCGCACTAGCACTCGCACTCAAGCCTGTCATCAGGTGCTAATCAGTAAGTGACAATTAAACTGCTTGCAACAGGTTCAGTTTGGTTAGGCTTACCTTGATTTTCACAGAAGGTCAACTTCAATAAAAGCTAAAAGAGCTGCCTCTGCTCCTCAAGTATGACCTATCCCAAAAAATATGTGTGTGAGAATGTGTTTATTTGTTATAGCTACTTAAGCTGTATTTACATTTGTTGTTTGTTGTTTGTTAAATTTCATTTAGTAGCTTTGGGCACATGTCTAAACACAAATCTTTATCTCAATAAAATAGGCAAACGTTATAAAGCTAACAACTAACTACATATTGATATAAACAAACAACAAACAGTTGTATGAGAGAGATAAAATAACTTGTAATATCTTGTAAAGCAATATTAAATTTCTTTAATGAATAATAACAAGAAATATTATAAAATGTAGAAAATAATATTCATTCAAGATAACACCTATGCATACATATTCAAAAATATTGTACTACAATTAAGCATTTACTACTGGGAAAAAGCAAAGCTAATCACAATTATTAAAGTAATTCAAATTTTATGAGATCCCGTTGAATTAAAGAAAATTTGTCGAATAAGAATTAATGAGCGAATGGGGCAACAATTCAGTTATGCCAACGCTAACAAACAACAAACCACTCGTATATAATGTAATATGTATACATATATATATATATATAGATATAATTACATATGCCTTGCTGCTAGGGGTAAACATATGAGCTTTACGAAACTATGCCACAAACAATCTGTATAGTAATTCTTCTGTTGCAGACACAAACAGAAATTGAAATCGTATCGAAATGTGAAAATTATAAACAATGTGTAAACTATTAATAATTGGCATGCGAAATTTGCCCAAACAAGCGCCAAATAAATGTGAAAAATACATCGTAAATACGGGCACACATTTGGATATTCACATATATGTATATATATTTATGAGAATCACACATGAGTAATAAATTTTTATTAATTTATTAAAAAACATTTATGATTCTTGATAAGCCCGCTAATCACTTTTAGTTAATTATTGTATATTAAGTCCAAGATAGGTGTAATTATATGTAATTATACAACAATAAAAAGGTAATGAGATAAAAATATTAATAACAATAATAATTATTCACATAATAATAATTACTAATTGTATTACGCTGCGTATGAGTAATTTTTGAATGCTCTGCATTGCAATGGGAACCGATTAGCATAATCACTTCTAGTCTAATTTACTTTTACAAATATCTTAATTATAATAAGATCTGTTCGGTGTCTTTAGTGGAGACGTTCTGTCTAACCATTTTGGTTCGTTAACCTAATGCCATCAAATGACCTAAAAATAAACTCGTAATTAAAACTAGTTATAATACTAACAATAGGGCTAGAACAAAGTTGTTTTAAAAATTTCAGAATATTCAAAAGAGAGTGTCCCAATACAACAAACTATAAAACAAAACAAAACCACAAACAAATGAAGAGAAGTAGAGTGAGTGCACAAGATTTGGCCAACAGTATTAGCCAGCTGAAGTTGGCGCAGTAAAACAATATGGTTGGCACGAGAACGAGAATTTTGCTCTGTGCGACCAGACGATTCGTCGGTTGGTCTTGGTCGGCTTCGATCGTTTGACTGGAACAATAAGACGAAGAGTGACTTTCATATACTTAACCAGCAGTAGAAACTCTTTGCTCTTGTGCCTTGTTTCGTTTTTATTTAAAGTTTAACTGCTTATTAGCTCAGCTGGCAACTTGTTGCCAGCCAATCAAACCAGATAAATCCGACTTTAATTCGATTAAAGGGGTTTTCGCTACGCTCTTTGGCCAGATTGTGGTTGTTTTGGTTGTTGTTGCTGTTGAGGCTACTGCTGTTGTTGTTTTCTGAGTAGTAGAGATGTTATGATAGTGCTGGTGCGATTTCAGCTTCACATTGTTAAAAAAAAAAAAAAAAAAAAAAAACAAGTTAATAGGTGCTATAGCAACTCATAGAGAAAAGTATTAATAAATAAAAAATAAATAAAAATAAAAATAAATAAATAAAATTAGCAAATGTTGCAATTAGTATTATTAGCAGCGCGCCTAAAATACCACAAATATACCAGGACACAGTTGCCAACAAGTCCTGCCCCACAAGCGTGCAAGTAATTACTAACTTCTGGTCACACTGCCAACAATTGCCGTTAATGTAAATGTCTAAATGTAATATTTTCTTTATTTCACTTTGTTTTTACTGTTGCTGCTTCTGCTGCATATTCTTAACAGAGAGCGAAACCAACACTGCTACTGTACTCACATGAAAGCACGTGTGTTGAAATTTTGCTTAGCGCAAACAAAAAAAAAACACACTTGTTGGAAACTCACCACACTCACTCTCACACACTGGCGCACTGCGCTTATTCTTACGCTATACGTATTTGATTGGTAATCAAGCGAAAGCCATAGCAGCACACAGTCTGAATGGTGTCCATAATCAAAAAAAGCATAATAATCCAACGGCAAACACTTGACAATGCTCAAACGACGTGCGACAGCCAGCGCGTGAAGTCGTAAGCTGTAACCGGCGCGTACAGCATTTCGTTAGCCGACATACGCAAAGTGCTAAATAACGTCAAATCAACCGATACGTATTTCCCCGCCATTCATATTAACTTTAAGTTTGAATGCTACGCGTTAAATATATGCCAACATTTTCGATTTGTTATTAAACGCTGTTGAAACTTCGTCGTGTGCACATCAGTCAGCCAGTTAATGTTCAACGACCGATTAGAGCTGACCACTCCTTTTCGTCACTTTAAAATGTCCTACTCGGCCATCTAATGCAATGCAAATGAGTGCGCTGAATAACAATAATCTGGTATAGTGCAATAACAGTTATCAGTGCTAAAACAAGCAGCTGAATACAATAAAGTTCCCAAAAATATATAAGCAAAATTCAAGTTGAATCATCAGCAGTAACAGCGACAGCAACAGCAATTCATAACAATGGCAGATCGCTTTCAGATCTCAAAGGTTAATGGCTGTGCGAATGTTAATGCCGCTTTCGACGCCGAGACCGGGGGCGGCGGCAGCGCAGCCAATGCGGAGCATCCACCAAATGGGCCCGCCAGTGGCCCCGCCCACGACAACCATCTGCAGCCCAAAGTAGCAGACGGCGGCGAAAGTCGTCGGACATCGCGTTTGTCCTTTCGCGGCTTTAGCCAATTCCTGCGCAAATCCGATGCCGAACGCAAGTTCAGCCTGGCACAGCTAACAAAGTGAGTGACATAACAACAATAATAATACAAAATTACAATACAATATATGTATGTAATATACAAATATACTAAATTAATGGATTTTCATTTAAAATCTTGATTGCATTTGCCAATTTGTAATGTCTGAAAACTGTTTTGGAATCTCTGATTTAATGCGCCGTGTCAGAAATATTTTGTTGAAAAATTTCTTCGTGTAGAAAAACATGTATACATGATTTCTCGTCCAAGTAATTTTATGAACATAAGCTCATCCATTTAAGCTAAGTATATTTTTTTGTTGAATTTAGTTTGAGTACTGTTTATAATTATAGGTAGAAAAATGCGCCGTTAATTAGCTAACTAATTATATTTAAGCTATTTTCAATAGCGTTAATGAAAAGTAATTTATTTATGAGTTCTTTTTTTTTAAACAAATTATTTGGTTTAAAAATATTATTCCATTTCCAATGTGCGAATTGTGTGTAACAATTTCAACAACCTTAACAGTTTATTGATATTTTATTATTTGTTACATTTTGTGCTAAATTCGTTCCTTGATTCCATTTATATCAATAATACACATGGACATATATATATTTGTATATATATATATATATATATATATATATTTGTATATTTATATATATATTTATATATATAGCATGTGGCTAGAATGTGCTAAAATGTACGTCTGATAAACGTTAAGTGATTATATTTGGATTTTCTTCTTAGAATTGTCGACTTTAATCAATTATCACCGAGCGTGCGTGATTCAGTAAAGATAATATTATCATATAGCTGTCAGTAATGCCATTAAAAAGTTAATTATTCAATCAATGCATTAACATGCATATTAATTGCATGCAATCTAATTATGTGCTCGTTCAAGAATTCAAAGGAGTTTATTGGATTATGTTTAGGTATATGCAAGTTCTATATTCTAAATTGGTGGAATTATTTTCTAAACTGGGAAAACTTTGCTACATCTAATCTCGGTCTCAGATCGTGAAAACCTAATTGTGTTTAACCCGTCAAGAGTATTAAGCATTCGGTTACACCGGGCTGAAACCTTTTTGCTAGTTTTCCCCTTCCATAGACTTGTTAACATTTGGTTTATAAATGTACAATCGCACAATACGCTATGACATTGCCAAATAATTGGCTTGAAAATTGCTCTGGTCAAGAGGATCCGACTTATAGATACCCAATAAATTTCGAGTGTCAAAGATAATAAGATTTAATTAGATATTTTCCCCCTCATAAAATCTATATTTATATTTTGTAATATTTTGAAAATTGTATAGGGTATTTGGACAGAGCACAAAAACTGACTTAAACGAAACGTAGCAACCACAAAAAATGCGAAAATTATTTAAATTAAGTAAATTGCTTCATCACACATATAAAATGTATAAAATGAGACAAATTAAGCAACCGTGGAAAGGAAATTTTTATTTTTATTTGTAAAACTTCCAATAAAGATTGCTAATTTATTTGCCAATAATATAAATGACTTCCATTGTTTTTGACAAAAAGCCGCAGTTTGCGAAATAAAATTTAAATAGTCTCGAAACTCA
Organism: Drosophila mojavensis; assembly: GCF_018153725.1. Taxonomy (NCBI): domain Eukaryota; kingdom Metazoa; phylum Arthropoda; class Insecta; order Diptera; family Drosophilidae; genus Drosophila; species Drosophila mojavensis. Next base: position 5,467,742 of record NW_025318693.1, on the reverse strand, counting down.
TTTACACGTGATTCCTGGCCTGGCTTCCTACATTTTTGTTAAAAAAAAAAAAAAAAAAAAATTGAAAATGCAACATTAGAGAGATAATTTTAAAATAGACTTGGTAATTATAGAGAGTTTGACTCGCTAAAATTAGAGATGAAAGATTAAGGCATGTGAGAATAAACAGCGATTATTCAGGTTTACCTATGGCTTGTGGAGGTGAGCCACTAAAAACGCTAAGTATTTGCTGTAGTTTCTACGAGGAACAGGTTAAAACTAAAATACGTATCTACGTATCTACTCTGTAAATTTGCAAATATTCGGATCACTATTTTCGGGTTTTTAATTGTGACGCATGCGATTTATATGTTTATAGGTCTACGGCGGCATTGCTTCTGGTTTGATTTATAATTCGAGTTGTCAAAAGAAAAGAAGAAGACGGAAGAAAAGAGTAGAAAAGTTGAACCTACACATAAGAGCTATGATTATAAATAAATAGTAATTAGGAGAGGACAAGCAAAAAAAGTGAAATTAAAAAGAGAATATAAAAGGAGGAAAAGTGCAGTAATATTGTTTTTTTTTTTTTTTTTTTTTTTTTTTTTGGGTATTGTTAAAATATTTGTGAATGATTACCGTATATCCCAGCTGTATATCTTTGACTTCAATCTCTTCCGCATTTTACTTAGTTTAGTTCATTTTACACACTCATTCAGTATATTTGGAAATTTTGGAGGTCTATTAGTCATGGTCAACATTAAAACGAAGAAATTGTAAGCACACGACAGGTCAACAATTCAACTCTCGGGCCAAGATCAGTTTAAACAAATAAACAAATTAGCGCAAATATTCCATTGGTATAGCGATTGCCGTATGTTTTAAAAAACGTGAAGAAACTGCGAATTAAATTCAATTAAAAACATGCCAAGAAGCCGTCAAAAAAAAAAAAATAAATTTATGTAAGCATTCAATTGTCTAAATGAAATGTGAACGTAAATTCAATTTTGAAAACTTTTTGCACTGGGCAAACAAGTCGAGACGAGTCGATGCAAAAGCAACAATAAACAAAAAACAAAAAAAAAAACTAATTTAAGAGCGAAGCTGGATAACTGAATTGGCAACTAGTTCTCAAAGTCACTCAACTCGGTTAACACTGCCACCTTGTATTGATATGCCAGTCTATGCATATTTAACTGGAGAAAAAGCCAATCATTTTGTAGCCCACATAACTCTCAGCAAGATGGGTCTGCATTGATGTCGTTTGGGAGTTGTTGATGGGTTCACGTGCTGCTGACTTGTGTGTGCCAACAACAAATTAGTCGTTGGCAGTTTCCAAGACTGCTGTATGTGATATCATAGCCCAGTGAGTAGCAGTAAACGAACTCAATTGAGCGAACCAGATGGACAGCGGGACAGCGGGACGGACGAATCGAGTGTGGAGCTCACTCTGTGGCTGAGTTTGTCTTCTTTTTCATTTCTTCATCAATTGTTCAACTAAATCATACTAGCTAAATCTCAACGAAACCGCTACGCAGCCAATAGATCAATGTACGCACACATTCGCACACTCACACACGTACAGATGACATACAGTTAGAAAATGCAACGAGAATTGTTTATTGTGTATCGTTTGGATGCGTTGCTGCTGTCACTCTCGATGTCTGCTATTTGAATTGAAAATTAAGAAATCAAAATGAATAACCAGAAATAAATTCTGTACCTTACAAATTATTGGCTACATTTATCGATCATATAAGAATTGTTATAATAGCGGCAGACAGACACCTCTACATCCGTCAATTATGGACAGATGTGATTATAGAAAACTCATTTAAAAATGTATTATTTACCAATGTAAATAGCTTGGAGAGCAGTATAATGTCTAGACAATGATTAATGTCGATCGTAAAGTCATCACGAAAAATATTCCTAAATAGATGTAAATTAATTCCTCATTGAGACCCACAAAAACTAGTTTAAGAGTTTGGATATACAAATATTTATCTCTTTATGTAAAATTTTGTGTCTATAAAAAAATGTCTGCAAAAAGTATGCAACAAAAAAATGTTGCCCTCAGAAAAATCAAATATTAGCAATTAGGAACTTATTTTCGTTTATAGAAATATAGTTGAGAATCTCTAAGAATCGCTGTGCAGCTTCATACAGCCTAGATATAGCTTGATAAGTATATTGAAAATTTCTAGTTTTTTTTAATTTCTAGTCTCTCAAATCTCAATCAAAGTATACTATTAGCATTATTCAGAAACACACCTAAGGTAGTTTGTCAGCTGGCGTTATATATATGGTATTATGAAAGTATTATTAAGCGTAGTACATGGGGCATTGGATATATTTAGTTTAATTCAAATAATAGTCATTGTAGAATATCTCTTAGTCGGACCATCCCAATTGAACCACTCAATTTGTTGTTAAAAGAAATAATACAAAGAGCCTCTTTCTGTTGACCTCCATTCAGTCAAGTTCTAGATCCATTTGATCTGCCTTTTGTGTTTCGCTTTTATTGCAGTTCCTTCTCTACTTTAGTATACTAAAATGTTGGCTATCTGAAGCAGTTAAATTATCTTTGCCATTCGAATGGCTGTTTCTGTTTTCTTTTTGCCATAAGTAAATATACATACATAATCAAATAATTGAAAGAGTCTGGTTGTGTCAGTGGGCGAAGTCATTTTCGCTGCCGAGCCAGACGGCCACAGATCAATAGGAACATGAAGTAGAGCGAAAAGAGATGAAATAAAAAACAAAGATAGAAGCTAGGGCGATTTTTCATCAACTTATGAGCATTTCTCCAACCGTGGCCTTCCCCTTGGGCACCTTGACCAATTCGCTGTTCTCGTTTCTGCGTGTTTTATTATAATTTTCTGCGTTTTGTTTTATATTTCTACTTTTTTGTTTCTTATTTTGGCATTTTCATCGCACATATTTGCTTGCGTCTCTCTAGTTGGTATTTGCGCTTCGCAAGCGGCGGGCTATATTCATGCTGCCCGAGTCGATATTATTTCGGATGCCGTTTCATCAGTATGATTATCTATTCATAATCCAATTACACCGACAATCGATCGAAATTTACGTTTGGTTTTCTATTGTTACAGGGAAACGCTTCCGCGCTTGGATAACTATCGCATCTCTATGCGAAACTTGAAGCGACCCTCAATCGGCGAACTTCAAGGCGAGGTAGATCAGGTAAGTCTCGACTCTAATAAATTCACACTGACAAACATTAACACCACGCTGAAACAACTATATCTTTAGATGGAATATACAAAGTGCTTAAAGTTAAAGTGTTTCGAATTTTGAATTTTGAAGCAGAATTTAAATTTATCTAAGTGTGCATTTTCACTTTCCTAGATAGTAGACAAACGTCCAGATATTCTTTACAATAAAAATAATATCATATGAACTACCTCAAGCTAAAGGTTTAATAATGAAAAGTCAACAAAAGAATTTTGGCTTGTACAATATGTACTCTCCATAGTAAATTAAATTACATTTAAATATCTTTGTTTCAATGCTACAAGTGAATAATAAATAAATAAATAATAATAAGTATTCTTCCGCTAGTCACAACATTCCTTAAACATTTCGCATTTTACATTTCTTGCATATTTGTAATATTCAAAATTGATTCGACGTCACGTTTAATTTTGATTTGGAATCCATGTGCTGATTTTGCTAAAGATTGTATAGCCCTTTAGTGCTAAAGCATCCACATGATCTCTGTACTGAATGCTGCCTGCTGCTCATCTGCATCTGTTTATGTGTATTTGAAAACATTTCAAGTGCTTCGGCAATAAACAAACCAAATCTTAGGACGCCCAAATCTAAAAATCATAAAACACACGCGAGTACATATATGTATAAGGTCGAAAGTGAACTCGGTCAGAAATCAAAATTGTACAGAATTCAAATAAGCATATGCTGGCAGCTGACTAGCAATGTGTACAAAGAGAACTACAGTGAGCATGCTAGACTAGAGCAATACCCTTTGATAAACGCATAAATACTATGGTAGTCTGTAATATATTGAAATCTGAACACATTTTGGCATTAATCAAAATCAATCTCTTTAGGTAATGGCTGAAGAATAATCTCTTTCAATTGTTCACACATTTTTGCTCACCTACTAATGGCCTCATTAGTATAGGGTAGCAAATCGACGCTGCGTATTTGATGAGTGCTATGTACATCATTTATTAACACGAATGCTTATTTTATTGACTTGAACAATTTTCAATTCGCGTTTCCCATACGTTTTCCATGACGTATACGTAATGTTGTTTATTCAACTTATCTGAGAGTCAACTGATTTGGGCGTGTTAACAATTCGACCCAATGACGTCGCCAGTGGTGGAGTATTATCGAAGTGTGTATGTGTGTGTGTGTGTGTGTGTGCGAGTGCGAGGGTTGTGTTTTTACCTTTGCCAAGAGCAGCCCTGAGACGCCTTATCAATCAATTAAGAATAGCGGAGGTTAAAAAACCCTCGAGATACTTAGTCAGAGCTCTAGTTTTTTTATGCTTATCGCCATCAAGGCAGTAAATTTTATGCGTCTATTGTGACCTGCACTCGGTGGTGTGATCCACTACAAGCAAAAACTCAATTCGCCACCCACCACACCCAACCCAAGCAAATTTCTCGCATATTGTTTAATTAATTCCGGCTGCTCCGACTGCTCCGGCTGCTGGCTACCGTGCTGAGTTGTGGGACAGCGCCAATGTGGCGTATGAGAGATATCGTAAAAATTGCATTACAGCGCCGGACGCTCATTAAGGGAATACCAATGAAATAGTCGCATAAACTATAATTGGCTAGGCAGCTTACAATGTATGTGTATGTGTGTGTGTGCGTGTGTATGCGTGAGCTGCATGCCAGCTCAAATGACAATTATTACAGCAGATAACGAACTTCACTTAAACTATATGTATACAAACAAAATACAACAGACTCCAGCACATGTTCAAATAACAGATGTCTATTAAGTAATGAATAGTAAATGATGAAAGCCAGATTGAAAACGTATTCGTAATGAATTCATTACCAAATGAAAACATTTTCCTATCACTAAATCTTGGGTTGGTTTATAGTTATAGTCTCAAATTACGATTTTTAATCACATCTACTCTAGTTAATTAGTCAAAAAGTATATATCCTTTTTAATATAGAACCCCTTAGGCTAAATGGTTTTCTCATTATTTATTTTTTGTTAAAACGGAACTGTTGATGGAAATTTTTACAACTTATCAAAATTTCAATATATATATATATATACATATATATATATATATATATATATATATATATATATATATATATATATATATATATATGTATATATAGACACTTCTTAGTAAAAATGCTTTAAAATTGGCCAATATATATATATGAAACAGACTTTAGATTAAAATGAATTAATATTTTTACTGGAGATAAGATTTTAGCTGAAAGCTATAGGAAAAATACTTAACATAAAATTGATTATTAGTGCATATATAGTAGGTATATATAGACTTTTCAGAATCCATTTCTGTTAATTTATTGTACTTTTCAACAATTGTAAAACTGCAAATCTATGCTAATGTATGATATTAAGCCCTAGAATGTCCATTTATTGAAAACTGATTTTCTATCAGTTAGCACAATTTTTTTTTATTACGAACTTAATAAAGTAATTGCATATAAATATAACAGATAAAAGGGACGTCTGTAAATCAATTTTTCGCTGTTCAGTTCAAAAACTTATTAGTTTCTTATTAGTTTTCAATTTTGCCTTTCGATGACAGCTAGGTTAGCTGTAAAATAAATCTCTGATATGAGTAAGCATAGAGCTAAATTACACTTAAAAGTTTAGTGACAGTTGGAAAAGGTTGCTTTAATTTGCATACTAAACAAGAGGGTGCTCTGAGTGCATATTCCTGTGCATATGGGAGCTAGCTGTGGCATGTGTCTTGAAAGATGATACCATTGACAGCCTTGAAGCCAAATTAATTGTCAACAAGAGTGCTGCAAAGGTGCACACAGTGCCACAGCTATGTATATTGTCTTAGCTATCCACGCCCCCTAGCGGCAGCGAGGAGAACTGTAGTGACAGCCGGTGGAACGCATTGCCCGATGCGACATTGAGTCGTCGTCAGCTAACAACAAGTGTGATAAAATGCACAGAGCGCATCATTAAAATTGACAGCGGCTGGCGACAGATGGCGCTGTTGTTCGATCAATTGTCAGCGAGCAAACGAGCTATCAATGCCATAATGGAGAGGGACATTAAAGCTGATGTTGCCCGTTGCCAACCCCCAAAACAGGGAACACGTCTATGTGTATGCGCATTAAAAATGTTGACAGCTTGTCAGCCCGATAAGCACTCACTTGAAAAATTGTTTTCAATCAGTTTTCACTAAATTAAAAACCTATCAGATCAACAGGAAAAACTGCCAAAAAGTAATCATACCAGTTCTCGGCAGTTTTTGACACGTTTTTAATAACACTTGAATTGAAATTAATTTGTCATTGTTTGGCCCTATCCCGTGACATTATCAATCGATTTTTTTTAAATTAACAATTATCACTAAATGCTCAGCTATTAAGATATAAATGTCTCTTCAAGACAACGATCAGATAATATAAAACAAACAAAACAAAACCTACACAACGAATGCAGAAGCACATGATCCGATAACTGCGCAGCTTTCAAATAAAGTATATATGGATGGAGTTGGGGCGGTACCCAAAATACAATAATATAAAGTACTGCCCTATCTACAATATATGCAAAACATTTTATAACCACATATTATTAGGGTTTCAATCGATAACATATGTACATATAGATATATACACATATATCCAATTAGGAAAAATGATTTGATATTATTTATGTAGCAAGTAAATTCCGAAATCTTAATAAACCATTAAACAAAGTCTAAAATTAAAGAGCTGTTAGCAAAAAGAATAATAAATAGTTTATACAAGAAAGGAACACTGAACTCTTGAAAAGCTTTAGGCAATGCAAGAAGGGTTTATATACAATTGACACCCAACAGGTTTCAGTACTTAGTCTTCATATATAACAGAGCAGCTACAAATAATACATGTATGTACATACATATATACATACAGCTGGAATATACAATTAAAGTGCTTCGGTGGCTATTCAAAAATAGTTTCGTGTCGTACCACGCTGCGTATGAGCATTTCGCATTTCGCATTTCGTATTTCGTATTTGTGTTTACATCATCAATGGGAACAACAACAGCAGCAGGAGGAGTATCCAACGACCAGCAACTGCAACTGAAAACAGTTTTCTATTCGAAATGCGCTTTTCTGCTGCACTTGCCGGGCATTGTAATAATTCCAATTCCAATTTGCAATTCATATCAAAAGACTCTGCTATTTATACAACATTTATCGATTCCTTTATGGGATTCCGCTGCTGCCGCTGCCGTTGCCGTTGCTGCTGCTGCTGCTGCTTGTGTTTATTTAGCGCGTTTCTCGATTCATTTAACCATGGCAAAACAACAATATTTTCATTGTTCTCGCCTTACACCTAGGCTTCTATAGCTTAATGCGAGTTTCCTTAAATTAAAGGTAGCACAACTGTATGAATACCTTTCGTCTTGTGCATCTTGTATATTCAGCAATCAAATTTTAATAAGCGAACATATTGCAATATGGCGTAAACAACTGCGTCATACCTGTTCGCCGTATGAGTCAAATCAAGTCAGTGCTTGGGCAGCTGTCATAGGTGATTTTATTTAAGGAATCCTATTCTTATTTAATACGATTCATATTTTGTTTAGTATTTTGTACCTAAGCTGCATCTAGAGCTAAGTCTTTAAACTATAGCCGTCTATGAGGTTCTTTCTCGCATACATACTTCAAATGAAGCCCTCAATCAGATATTGGCTGGCTGCCACCTTCAGACGCACTCCATATACATAGTTGTGTGGGATATCCCATAAGACGCTATTCAAATTCCAATTGCAATGCCAATTTCCAATTCCGATTCCGTGTGTGCGCGTGGCTTCTGTGCGAAAAAAAAAAAATTCCACGCTTGGGCAAATGGCAAAAGAAATGCGCCTTTAACTAAACTAAATTAAATTACCCGGGCGGGCGTCATACAAACAACACAGTCGCCAGCTCCCTGGCTTGTCTGTGTATGTGTGTGTGTGGATGTATAACCAGCTAATAGTGGGTGTGTTTGCGTGGTCCTGTGTGTGAGGTGCGTATGCGCCTATATGTATGTATGCATGTCTGTATATCTGTCTGTCTGTCTGTCTACGTGTCTGGCTACCCGCCGCCCAGCGCCGCCAAAAATGTGTAAACAATCAACAGGGGCCACCCACTGGGAACTGGAGCCAGCAGCCAGCAGCTAGTGCCAGGAGCTGCCCCAAGCTGAGCTGAACGAGCTGAGCTGAGTAACTAGCTGTCCTGAAGGGGTGTGTAGACATATCCTTCGATGTCACACAATGCCAATATGCTTGCTAGTCCCGTAGAAGGACCCGCCCATTTCGCTGCGTTCCGCCTCGCTCCATGCCCACCCGGCCGACCCTCGGCAAAGAGCCAATGCTCACATTTTAAAAAACATTCAATTATGTTAGCCAACAACAAAGTGGATGATCAGCGTGTCCCTCCCTTCGCCTGTCTGCTGCCACGACTCACTCCAATAAGATGTCACATAAACCGCAAATAATTCTGCCGAAATAAATAACGAAAGTGAATCAATCGAAATGAATTAATTTGCCACTATTGTAAATGGACTTCGAGAGATACCTCGTCACTTAGCCGAAATTGTATTTGTTATTGAATTAGAACTCAAATGATAAACAATGTTTTCTTCCATTTCCATTTGTTTTTATCTTCTGACTTTTATTAAAGCTAATTAGTGGGTTGAGTTTAGGTTGAATAAACAAATTTCGTTTCATTAACTTTTAAAATATTTTGTATATAATACAAAGTTTTAGTTATTTGCAATGCAATTTAGCTGCCAGTATGAAAAGCCTTTGGACAAGTATTGACATCAAAAATAATATCCATTTCCATTTCTGTCGATTACCTTCTGGACAGCTCACATGTAATTCTATGAAATATCCAATTATATTTAATTATTTTAGATGATCATTGTAAAGCACTCTATACTCTATAAATGAATTGGAATTGGGCAATTGGCAAAACTCTAATTGGACCGATTACTCTTTTAGCATGGCAAATTGAGGACTCAATTAGCACAGATCCATAATAATTTCATGTGGTACTTTTGAAAAGTCGTTTGTTGAGGTTTGCTCAGCTCCCACTTTGCAGATGTACGATTTTTAGCGTAACTATAAAAACCAAATCAAATGGATTATGTGATTGTTTTCACATCCAATGACTTGACAAGATGTTAATTGAAAGTTGGCGAGTCTAACGGCTATGCATAGAGCAGTAATTAACCCATATGCGGATTTTTAGAATAGAAATAAGATAAAATATATAAGAAGACATTAAGATAAAACTATAAATAATGACGTGATACACAGTGAAAAACATAAAAAAAAATGAACTAGGGTACATAAATAGATATAATGATTTAGCAAGATGTTAATTGAAAACAAGTATAAAATGTTTGTTTTTCTAGAAAGGAAAGCTGTTAATATGGAATTCTGTATAAATACAAAATAATGATCTTATATATAATCATATATATGTATATATATTTTTTTATAATTTTGTTATACAATTACATTTATCCAAGAGCAAAGCATTTGCCATATTGCTAAATTGCGTTTTTTTTTCCTCTCTCTCTTTATCTATTCCATCGTCTATAGACCATTAACATACCAGATGCGGCGGAACCGGAACCAACTGGTGGTCATATCAAGCTGGGATGGATTGTCGGCGTACTCATACCGTGCCTACTCAACATTTGGGGCGTCATGCTCTTCTTGCGTCTCAGTTGGGTGGTCGCCGAGGCCGGCATTTTGTGGACGTTAATTATTATTGCCGTTTCGTCGATTGTCTGCGTTATAACCACCCTCTCCTTGTCGGCCATTAGTACCAACGGGGAGGTGAAGGGCGGTGGTGTTTACTTCATCATATCCCGCTCGCTCGGCCCCGAATTTGGCGCCTCCGTCGGAGTTGTTTTTGCCTTCGCTAACGCGGTTTCAGCTTCGATGAATACAATCGGTTTCTGTGAATCGCTAAATCTACTGCTGAGTAAGTATCCTTGAGGGAGCTCACTAAGCAATCGGACTAAACTGCCATTGAATCTTGCAGAGAGCAACGGCTTAATTATCGTCGACAATGGCATCAATGACATCCGTATTGTGGGCTCAGTTACGATACTAGTATTGATCTTGATCTGTTGCGTTGGTATGGAATGGGAGACCAAGGCGCAGAATTTCCTCATCTTCACCATTATCCTGGCCATAATCAATTTTCTGATTGGCTCTGCGATCGGACCCCGTGGTGATGAGAAGCAAATATCAAGGGGATTTGTGGGATTTTCTTGTACGTTTAGCTTGGATAAAGTATTTCAGAATTTGTTTCTAACGTTCTGCCTCAATAGGGTCCACATTCAAAGAGAACTTTGGCTCCGATTATCGCTATGCAGAAGGCGTCAACCACGACTTCTTCAGCGTCTTTGCCATCTTCTTTCCGAGCGTAACTGGCATTCAGGCGGGAGCCAACATCTGTGGCGACCTAAAAGATGCCGGTGCAGCCATACCAAAGGGCACCTTCTGGGCCCTACTCGTTTCGATGACCTCCTATGTACTGTTTACCTTGTTCGCTGGCGGTGCTGCAGTTCGCGATGCCTCCGGCTTTCCCGAGGACTTGGTGAACGGCACGATTGTGCCATCGGAACTGCCCTGCATGCTGTCCGGCAACTGCAGCTGGGGCCTCTTCAACTCCTATGAGATGATGCAGGAGATGTCGCTCTGGGGGCCACTCATCTACGCCGGCTGCTTTGCGGCAACGCTGAGCACGGCGCTGACGAATCTGCTGTCGGTGCCGCGTCTGGTCCAGGCTTTGGGCATCGATCAGATCTATCCAGGATTGATTTTCTTCTCAAAGCCCTATGGCAAACATGGAGAGCCCTATCGCGGCTATGTGCTGACCTTCTTCATCTCCACGGGCTTTCTGCTAATTGGCGAGCTAAATCTGATCGCCCCGCTCATTTCCACCTTCTACCTAGCCTCCTACGCGCTCATCAACTTCTGCACATTCCACGCGGCCGTCGTCAAGCCCCTGGGCTGGCGTCCCACTTTTAAGTACTACAACGCATGGCTTAGTTTAATCGGGTTTGCGATGTGTGTGGTGATAATGTTCCTCATCAATTATGTGGCCGCCATTATAACCTTTGGCATTATCTTTGCCCTGTATTTGGTGGTCATGTATCGCAAACCGGATGCCAATTGGGGATCCACCACACAGGCCCAACAATACAAGGCTGCTCTAATGGCCGTGCATCGTCTGCAAAACGTATCGGACCACGTGAAGAACTATCATCCCCAAGTGTTAGTGCTTTCTGGAGATCCAAAGTCGCGTCCGCCACTCGTCGACTTTGGCTTTCTGCTGACCAAGAACAACTCGCTTATGTTCGTGGGCAACATTATACCGGTAAATGCATATTTTGTAATATATATATAAGCAAATGGATCGATATATTATTGCTATGCAGGTGCGTGTGGGCTACAAGAATCGCCAGACTCTGGTCAAGGACGGACAAAAGTATTTGGACGCGCGCAAAATCAAAGCGTTTTACAATGTGATCGACGGCTTCAGCATCGAGGACGGCATCAATGCCATGATCAAGTCCACAGGCTTTGGAAAAATGGCACCAAACATTGTGCTGGTGGGCTATAAGCCGGACTGGAATCATTGCCGCAAGGAGGAGGTGGAAAGCTACTTTGCCATATTGCAGTGAGTAACCAAAAAACATCTCCCACATTGCAGTTGCTCATGCGAATCGTTTTATCACCTGCAGCAACGCCTTTTCGCAGCGCATGGGCGTGGCAGTGCTTCGACTGCCGAATGGCCTGGACTTCTCGGAGCTAACCCCGAAAGTAGTGATGCCCGACAATGGCATGGGCCACTTGAATACAGCCAATGGACAAGGCTTTGCCAACGAATTGTTGACCGCCGCGAACGCAGCCTCGGAGCTGCTACACATAGATTCGAACTTGAATCTGGCCAACATGGATAGCGCCAGTCCACAAAACTCTTACACCATGCCACAAGAACCGCCCTTGCCCAATATGCAGCGCGGCTCCCGCAGCTACAAAATCAACAATTCAGATGCCGCGTCCATTACCTACCACACCAAAGGTGGCTCCGAGGTGCCCCAGACTGTGCTGGACGCCATGAACATATTTACACGAAAGCAACCCAAGGGCACCATCGATGTCTTCTGGCTGTACGACGACGGCGGTGAGTCCACATGACACACAATGGGGAAAATTAGATTTTGATGGATGCGTTTCCTTATTGCCAGGTCTAACGATTTTGCTGCCCTACATCATCTCGATGCGTTCGCATTGGCAGAACTGCAAGTTGCGCGTGTTTACCATGTGTCATGGCAAGGACGAGGAGCAGGAGGAGAAGAGGTACGATTCGCAGGTCCACATCTAACTGGAAATTTAACTCTTTACATTATTAACTTGTAGCATGGCCAGTTTGCTGACCAAATTCCGTATCAAATACTCAGAGCTTGTCATGCTCAAGGGCGTTCAGGATCAGCCGCGTCATGACACAATGCTCAAGCACAAACGACTCATCGATCCCTTCCGTCGCAGCCCCCGCAACGAATTCGGCATCACTGACGAAGAGCTGCACAGCATGGCCGAGAAAACGCAGCGACAGCTGCGCATCCATGAGCTAGTCGTGAAGCACTCATCGAACGCTTCACTGGTGGTCATGTCCCTGCCAATGCCGCGAAAGGTGAGTACCCAAATCCAAACTCTGTTGCAATTCAATCTTATACTCTATATAAATATCAATACATCTATTGCAGGAGGCGATCTCAGCACCACTCTATATGTCGTGGCTGGAAATGCTGACGTCAGATATCAAATGCCCAGTGGTATTGGCGCGCGGCAACCAGACGCCGGTGCTAACGCTCTACTCTTAAGGTTAAGTCAACGTTTCCAGTTCGAGTACAATTTAGTATTATTAGCGTTTAGGCGTTCAAGTTCCGCGTAGCCAACTACAGAATATATACCTATATATATAACGAAGCAACTGCTACAAACCTCCCAAGAACCTTAAACAACTTGATAGTCCCTAAAGCACACATTATTATAGCATCCATAGCTTATAAGTTGATTACGAACTATACTGTTTATGTATATTATATAAATATAATGCGTAACAATAAGCACAACTACAAATTGTGGCATCTAATCCAGAAGAAGAACTTCAGCAAATATTCATTGTGGTCAGCAGTAACATACTACTTAATAAATATTAACTTTATAAACGCTCCTTATATGTGATCGAATATAAATGGGCTCAGATAGTAAATCTTAATTAATATAAAGCATCAGATATTGCTTATATGCGTAGTCGCTAGTAATAGGCACGACGTGGATTATTCTGAAAGAGAAAAGTTCATTACAGCGGATATTTCGATCACTGTGCACTTTTCAATTTACCAAAGGATTCGGGCGGAAACGGTATGCCAACATCATTCGCTTTCGGTATGCATCATACTCGTTGTCGCAATCTTCAGGCTGTGCTACACTTCCAACGCCCAGACCCTGGTTGCCGTCACGTTGTGGCGCCCTGAAAATACCTAGTTTAGCCAATAACAGGATAAAGGATTTGAAAATATCGTACTTGTTAACTGGATCTACAATGCCGGCACCGTCTTGGCCCAGGCCTTGACCCTCTTTCCAGCCGAGCTTTTGCAGCATTTGAAATCCAATGTTATCTTCCTTTAATTTGTACTCCTTGTAGTCACTTAAATCCGGCTGTCTGTTACTTTTCTTTGCTTCGTACTGCTCCATGAACTTCTTTAGTTCCTCGGGAGGTAGGAAATCACCAATGTGATGCTTCCCCTCGCTCTGTTTGGTAAGTGCATTGGCCCACAAGTGAGTGGCTTCCATTTCAGCTGTACGCAATTTATGCTCCCAGGTGCCACCCTCGATGTCCTCATCGGAGTCGTATTCGTATTTAAACTTACCGCCTCGTGCTAGGCGATCGATCTCTTGACGCTTACGCATCATGTCCTGGTATAACAAATTGACTTTGTAATGCTCTTCGCATTGCTTCCACTGGTCCTCAGACAACTGTGTGGAGCCATAGTTAAGACGAGCGTACTGCAGCAATGCCGGATCATTACGCGTGATAGTAGTCAGCATGGGCTTGTTCTGGTTCCCAAAGCTAGTAGGTGTACCTAAAATAGAGCATTTTTAAAGTTATTCTATATTATGTAGGAGCAGCTGATAATTTACTCACCTGAGCCGGTTGGCAACGCTTCCTTTTCGCCCCAGCGACTTTTGCGTTCTCGCTTACGGCGCTGCCGCTGTGTCTCTCTATCATCCTGATCCAAATTATTCAGAGCACCAGCTGTGGTCATTGCCGCTTCCTCCTCTCTCTCTCTGCGCTCCTCATCACTCAGCTCGTTGCGGCACTCGATGCGACGCTTGATATTGTCCCGATTGCGATCCATCATGCCACGCATATACTCATCATCGGAATCAAAATCAGCAGTAATTGCCGATTCCGGATCATATTTATCTGCTGCCGAATTGCTGTTGTGTTCCTCCTGCTGCTGTCGATCTTTCTGTTGTTGTTGCACCTTGCTTAGCTGCTGTTCGGCCCGCTCCCGCTCTCGCTCGCCGCGCTGGCGTTCGTAGTCGAGCAGTTGGCCGCGATAGTTTCGATATTGTTCGCAGTTCTTATCATAAAGAAACCTATTTTAAAATTTTAAAGAAGAAGTGAAACGTACAATGAATAATGCCCAATTGCGTTCAGTATACAAAAACATTATATGAGTAACTGTTTTTTTTTTTTTTTTGGAGCCCGTTTAGTAGTGTGATTTTATAGAATCCTTCAGCTTACTCCTCCAGTGGAATGGCGACGGGCAACATACGGCCAGTGTGTGACAAGTGGGTGATGCGTGCGACCTAATCTCATTCCAAGTCTAATCCGTTGTTCAATACCATCAAACGGCACTTGGACTATACTATGCCTTCCATATGATCAAATTGGGCAAAGAACATAATTCTATTAAACTATCTCTATTCAAATAATTATCTGCAGTACAAAATGTAACAATATGAAATGTTAGCTAAATTGAAGCTCATTAATTAATATTAGAGAACTAAACTAAATTGTCCCGGAAGCTATTAGATGAGTCTAGGCGTAAGTGTGTCCAGTTCTGATTCTAAAATGACCTGAATCTCACTGTTAATTCTATAACCTTGCAGACTATTATTACTAACTAATAAAATAATTCATGCATAGAATACAATAGAACCTATTTATAGCCTGAACTAAGACAACGTTCGAGTTATATGTAACGGGTCAGGTTAGTTAACTATAACATTCACATTACTTAACAACAGCGGACAAATACTAAAATTTTAGATGAAAATGAGTGGAATCATCTGCAAGGATATTACATGTTCGGCAAACCGAAGCTACTTAATGCTTTCTCTTAAATATTTAGTTATTCCGTCCAAAATTAAAAAATCTGCCCCACTTTTACTCTGTTATTAGTTAAGGTGCCCTGCGCATGATAATGTGCAGCTGATTTACCACAATGCCGGATGCAATTCGCTTCTATGCAAACGTATTTTATCTTCGTAATCTTCACCATTTTCGGCGACCAGTGCGATAAGGTTTTCTATGCACGTTGGCAATTGTATGCATGTTTCTGAAAAAACTACATAAATTGCTTTAAAATCGTGCACAACGATTCATAAAATATATTAAATGAAATTAATTCAGATGTTGGGAGAATTTAGGATATTTCAATTGGGATAGGATTTAGGTAGATAGAGGGAATTGATTAATGGATGGGTTACTGCAGGAATTTTTGCAAAAAAAAGAACAGACAAAGCTATTGACAAACTACAGATACACACCTTGGGCTGGCGGCGACATTTGCTGCTGCATCTGCTGTTCTTGTTGCTGCTGCTGTTGTTGATGTTGATTGTGCTGCTGCTGCTGTTCATTTTGCTCCAGTTGTGGTTGCTGCAATGCTTGTTCCTTTGGCTGCATGGGCGGCGGAGGCGGTGGAGGTGGATTAGCCGTGACATGCTCCGGCAGTAAACCCATTTGATCCACCTGTGTGACATTAGGCATCTGTATGGCCTCGAGATTAATCTGCGGCTTTGGTATAGCATTCAAGTCAAAGTCTTTGGGTGCCGGTATGGCATTCAATTGATGCATCGCTGCGTCGGACGGCATCTGCGTTGGTCCCAATTGCATATAGATTGGCGTCAAATTGGCCAACGCAATAGGAAGTTGTGGCGGTGGTGGCGGCGGCGGTGGGGCCACAGCAGCTGGATGCAACTGCATAGGCAGATGATGGTGTCCATGGAAAAAAGCTGGCATCGTCATCTGTGGCGGTCCTTGTGCCAACATCGTGGGGTTGAATGCAAACGGCGGTGGCGGTGGTGGTTGCACAGCCTGCGGCATAGTTGTAGGCGTCCCTGGCATGCTAAATGCTAAATGATTGTGCCCGGAGCCAGCCATAGTCATGCTGTTAGCCATAGAAGTAGCTATCACTGCTGCAGCTGCACTCGTGGCTATTGTACTAACCGCCAGCTCCATCGACTGTTGCGGACTATTATTCTCGGTGCTGTGAGTGTCGACCGTATTGTTCTCCTCACTGTTAAATAAGGGTAAAGTGTCAAAGAATCGGTGCAATTGAAAGACAAAAGTCCTTACCTTGGCTTTGTAACAGGAGCCACCATAGTAGGCGGTTTTGGTTGATCATGTTTCTCAAGTATTTTCTTAAAGTTCTCCAGAAAAGAACCATCATTGCAAAATGTATTTTTCACTTTAGGTGGCGGCTGTTCAACACTTGGCTGCGGCAGCTGTTGACGTTTAAGACTAAACGAAATTTTGCCCGTCTTGCTCGTAAAACTGTTCAGCGTTTTGGCCATACCATCATCGCACTTAGCCCTTGCCGCCGATCCCACCTGATCACCATTATCTACATCCAACGCACTTCCATCATCAGCAAGCGCTAGAGTTACGGGTAACGTCTGCGTTGATGGTTCTTGCTCCTCCTCCTGCTCCTGTTCTTCTGGTTCCACTACCGGCGTTGCCGTCTCAATGGTTTTTAACTGTGCAGCCAATGTCTGAGCAGCAGCCACGGCCTTTGCCAGCTGCGCTGTACGCTGCTTCTCAAGTATTTCCTGGCGTTTTTTGGCAATTATTTCCTCTTGCTTGCTCATTTGCGCAAAACGATCTACACGATGATTACGTTGCGCCATTCTTTAATGTTTAATCTTCCTTTTATCCGGGGCGCTTATATAAAACTTTTTGGTACTTTTATTCACTGCAAGTAAAAACTATGCATGTATAAAAAAAAACGTGAGTGGTCACCCTGTTATCAGCAATGTGACCAGCGACATTAAAAATACCAATTGTTCCGAAAATGATAACAGCACAAAATACTGAATTCTTAGCAGTCGAGGTTTATTTTCATATTTATATAGACTGCTTGGATTTGTATAATTTTATTAAATTCAATATTTGAGTTAACACATATAATGTTATAGGGAAGTAGTAATTTTTCGCATTTATAACGGGTAAAAGTTATGAACAATTTCAAGATTTAAGACACAAATATTTTTAAATTATGGCAAATAACTTGTTTTGATCATATTTTCGAATTACGATAACTTGAAATATTTATGAAAACACTTAACATTGGCAGTGTATTAATTTAAGCTATATAATTATATGTTTTGACTAAATGTTCACTTTAAGTGAAGAGAATTGTAAATATATAAATAGTTATAATTAATAATAAGTCTCTAAATGCGCCTAAAATTTCAAACAGTTAGTTCATATATAGTATATATACCTGACACAAAAGATTTAAGGAATAAATAATTTGTATTTTATATAAATTCCCATAATGAATTTTTTAATTGTATTTAGGTACTATCAATCCTTTCAACATATCAAAACTGTTACCATCGGGTTGAACAGTCTCAATCGTATCATTCGCCAATTTAACTTTTAAGAAACCAACATTATCAATGCCAATAATTTTGGCTTCCTTTTGTTGTTCGTTTTGCAGACAAATATTAATGCTTTGCTCACTAAAAGTAGAAAGAAAATATAATTAAAATTGTTACACATTTTTAAGCAATTCAATTACCTATGCAACCAAAGATCATAATACAAAGAGTAGAAATTTTCAAATTTTCCGTTTTGTACTTCTGCCAATATTCTTTCCATTTCATTAAAAATCATTGCAATAAACTGCTCATATTTCAGTAATGGTAATTTAGCGTTAGGGACTCGCACATTATACTCATTTATTAAATCGTTAATACACAACGTTGGCTTTGAATTGTTTAAATTAATTCCGCAGCCAACATTAACAACTGCCTGGGAGCCCAATAGTGTAGTATTTACGACAAGTCCACCAATTTTATTATTTCCATTGGCTATAATATCATTAGGCCATTTCAAAGCAATATCGAGTACCTTCAATAAAAAGTAATACATTATTTACAATATTTAACTAATCTTAATGTAATTTATTTACATATGTATATAATAAAATAAGATTTTGTTGACTAATTCTGAAATATCAATGATCATTAGGGCTAGTCAATAAGAATTTTTTTATAAATAAAATAAATAAATAAAAAAATGAGATTATGTTCATAATTACATAAGACTACATGATTCCAAACGAATTAAAAATCTCTTTAACATAAAAACGACTTTGTAGTGGAGCAATCAGCGATATATTGGGATAAAAGTGTATCGATATATTGAACTACACAAGAATAACGGCGATACCATCGACGATAGTTACGCAGCTCTACTACTTGGGTGTAGAGAAATTTCGTGCGTGCAGGCGACAACACGGCACCCGTTCTGTCTACCTTCTAAAAACTACTAAACTTATCGCGTTTTCCGCATTTCAGAATCTTTCTTGAGGTTTACATTTCGCGGGATTGCTCGTGTGTGATTTCAGTAAAAGAGACAAACCAATCAAAGTGAGGGAATGTGCATCAAAGTGGTGCAAACAAATGATTTGTGAGTGCATCTGAAAAAATCAATCAGTTTGTGCTGCTGCAAGGGGCGGGCGGTTCACAACAAAATGAGCAGCAGCGCCGCCGCCCAGCTGACTGCGACGCCAGTCAGCAGCAACAAAAGCAGCAGCAGCAGTAACAACAATACAACGACGAATGCAAGCGAAAGCAATCTAATTATCATACAGGATATGATTGATCTCTCGGCTAACCATCTGGAGGGCTTGCGGACACAATGTGCTACGAGTGCAACGCTAACGCAACAGGAGATACGGTGTCTAGAATCAAAGCTAGTACGCTACTTCTCCGAGCTGCTCCTAACCAAAGCAAGGTTAAATGAGCGTATACCCGCTAACGGGCTGCTCCCGCATCACCAAGCCACAGGGAACGAATTGCGTCAGTGGTTGCGAGTTGTGGGTCTCAGTCCGGAATCTTTGAATGCATGTCTATCGCGGTACACTACACTGGAGCAAACGTTGCAGCTGAGCGACGAAGAACTGAAACAAATGCTTGCCCACAATCCTGGTAGCCAGCTTGATGAAGAAGTGCGTCGTCTGACTAAAGCGATGCATAATCTCCGGAAATGTATGGAAACACTAGAGAGCAGCGGAGCAGTTGCGCCAAATTCTGATCCGGAGCAATGGCACTGGGACTCATGGGATCGACCTCATCCTCATCACATGCATCGCGGTAGCATTGGCAACATTGGCCTCGGACTGAACAGCGCCTCGCCTCGCACACATCATCGACAACATCAGCATCACGGAAATAGTAAGCCAAAAGCTAGTAGCAGCTCGGCGTCGAATTCTCGCAGCGAGCAGCAACCACTTACTGGCTCACAGATGACTTTAACATTAACTCCCTCGCCACCCAACTCGCCGTTCACACCCGCCTCCGGCACGGTATCCGCCAGCGGAACTCCTTTGCGCAGCTTTAGTACCGCGACAGCTGCTGGCACGCCACCTCCCGCCAAGAAGCATCAAACGCTACTAATGCATAACAGCAGCGCTTCGGATGTAGGAATAACGGAGCAGCCACCAAGGCCGCCACGTAACCGCTTGCCCACAGATCCCAGCCCCGACAGCCATAGCTCGGCCAGCAGCTCAGACAATTTTGTAGACTCTAGCAGCATCGGCAGCTCTAATGTGTTGCTAGTGCCGCCCTCGCCAGGTGTGGCACACGTGGGCATGGGTCATACCATTAAACATCGCTTTAGCTATTGGTTCGGCATACGCGCCACCTGCAAACTATGCCAAAAACAGATGTTGAGCCATTGGCTAAAGTGCACTGACTGCAAATATATTTGCCACAAATCCTGCGCCCCGCATGTGCCGCCCTCATGTGGTCTTCCGCCTGAATATATTCACGAATTTCGCCAAACTCAAGTGGGCGGTAGATGGGATCCATCCCAGCACAGCGGCAGCAAAATGTCACCAGTGCCAAAAAAGAATACGCTAGGCAAGCCGCAATTGCAGCAGCCGCAGCTACAGCATGGAGACAGCAGCTCACCAAGCTCAAGCTGCACCAGTTCCACGCCCAGCAGTCCAGCACTATTTCAGCAGCAGCAGCAGCAACAACAATTAGGCACGCCCAGTGCCTGTCAGCAGAAGCCTGCACCTGCTGGTGGAACAGCGAGTGGACAACAGGGTCAGCAGAGTCAATTCAATTTCCCGAACGTGACTATTACTAGCATCAATGCCTGCAATAGCAATCCGAGTGCAGCCCAAACGTTGATATCCAATGAGTCGCAGCCCCATATGAGCACAGGAGAGCCCCTGACCAACGGAAACAACAACAGCAGCTCCGCCAACAGCAGCAACAGCACCAGCACTAATAACAACAGCAGCAGCAGCTCCAATGGTCTGATCCACTCCCTGACTGGCAGTCAAGCCTCAACCCATTCGGCTGCTTCGCAAGCGTCGAATTTGAGCAGTGGAAGCACGGCCACCTATACGGCCAGCCTGGTGAACAGCGACAGCTTCTTTCCCCGCAAACTGAGCAATGCGGGTGTGGACAAGCGCACGCCCTTCACTAGCGAGTACACGGACACCCATAAGTCGAACGATAGTGATAAGACGGTGTCGCTGTCAGGGAGCGCCAGCACGGACTCGGATCGCACGCCTGTGCGCTTAGACTCAACTGAAGATGGAGACTCGGGCCAGTGGCGCCAAAACTCTATATCATTAAAGGAATGGGATATACCTTATGGTGATCTGCACTTGATGGAGCGCATTGGGCAAGGACGCTTCGGCACTGTGCATCGAGCCTTGTGGCATGGTGATGTCGCTGTGAAGTTACTCAATGAAGACTATCTACAGGACGAACACATGCTGGAATCATTTCGCAACGAGGTGGCGAATTTCAAGAAGACGCGGCACGAGAACCTGGTACTGTTCATGGGAGCCTGCATGAATCCGCCGTATTTGGCCATTGTCACATCATTGTGCAAGGGCAACACGCTCTACACTTACATACATCAGCGACGGGAAAAATTCGCAATGAACCGCACGCTGCTGATTGCCCAACAGATTGCGCAGGGAATGGGCTACTTGCATGCTAGGGATATAATACACAAGGATCTGCGCACCAAGAACATCTTCATTGAAAACGGCAAGGTGATCATCACGGACTTTGGCCTCTTCAGCTCCACCAAGCTGCTGTACTGTGATATGGGGCTGGGAGTTCCACAAAATTGGCTGTGCTACTTGGCCCCGGAACTGATACGAGCGCTGCTGCCCAGAAAACCGGCTGGTGAGTGCTTAGAATTCACGTCCTATTCTGATGTGTACTCTTTTGGGACCGTTTGGTACGAGCTTATTTGCGGCGAGTTCACGTTCAAGGATCAACCGGCAGAGTCAATCATTTGGCAGGTGGGGCGAGGCATGAAGCAATCGCTGGCCAATTTACAATCTGGTCGCGATGTCAAGGATCTGTTGATGCTGTGCTGGACCTACGAAAAGGAGCATAGGCCAGATTTTGCACGCCTACTCTCCCTATTGGAGCATTTGCCAAAGAAGCGTTTGGCGCGCAGTCCCTCGCATCCCGTTAACCTTTCACGCTCAGCGGAGTCTGTGTTCTAACCAGCCTACTATATACACTTATACATTTCTATACACACACATAAATGTTATGTATGTAAGCAGGCACACGCACACACTGTTTCAAATTAGCACAATTTCACGATATATATATATATATATATATATATATATTTGATATAGTATATGTATATATATATATATATATATTTGAATGTTTTTAAACACAGATACCCCCACTCATACGCATGTGTAACTCTAACTGTAATTGTCGTGCGTGCGAAATGTCAAATGAAACCTGCTCTCCGATAAAAGGGGGAAGAGAGAGATTGCCGAGAGCAAAGCTCACTTCCTCAGCCTCTCTAAGACTCGCAAAGAAAAGTTCAAAGTGCATGTGTTATAAAAACGATAACTGTAAATATACATTAAAAAACAAAGCAAAACACAACACATATGTATATGAATGCAAACATATACGTATATGTTCATTCAAATTATAGCAATTTACATATATACATTGTAAAATAATTTTAAATTTAATTACAATTACGAATTGCAAACAAATGTTTAATTAAAAGACAATGTTTAAACGTTAAAGAACAACAAGCAAATCAGAATGCGTTAAATAGGCATAGAAAATTACAAATTACCTACATTAATGAAAAGCAAGCACTGTGGCAAATCGAAATGTAAACATAAATCAGGTGAGCAATTTTAAAATTGTTAATTATGTATAAGCAAAGTTCTATATATATATAAATGTGTATACATATATAACTATATATTAACTAATATATTAAAAAGCGTGTATTGTAAAATGTATATAGCAAACAAATTTAATGCAAAATATACAACAACAAAAAAAATGTCAAAATAAACTATAAATACAAAACTTAAATTTATTCAAACAAATCAATTAGCTAAAAATAATGCAATATCACAAATTAGATGCATATATTTCCATTTGATTTTAATGTTTGTAAATTTCATAAAGTTTAACCAACTCATTTCAGTTTTGATTGAAATTAGAAAGAACAAGAAAAATGTGGTGAAAAAACTTTAATTGTTTTTGGACCAATTTCGATTAAAACCGAAAGCAACTAAAAACTTTAAAAATGTACAAAATATTTAAGAGTTCTCAAGTCGGCTGTTACCGACTAAGCTAGACTTTAACCCTGAACCCAGAGTGAAACGATTCTTATATAATTTTCTTACCAAATTAATACAAATAAAATTATTCAATTATGTACGAATCTCTTCATACATAACATTACACAATACTCTAAGGCTGAAGACATTCATAAATCGACATTTTTCAATCCACCATTTACGCTACATTCATAATCAGACTACTCCACTTTTTAGATCAAAATATTGGAAATACATCACATGTAACGCAACTAATATATGAATGAACGTGCTGCCATTGTAGTGGAATAATATAAAATTGTATCTTAATTTCACAATGGAAACCCTTTGGTTTATATATAGACTTGGCCATCCGAAGTTTCTGGAACTGTATGTTGAACCACCAACAAATAGTTTTTCTCTTCAAAAGTCGGTACCCTGTTTAGTTTTTCCAGGTCTTTTATACTCTAATATGTATGTATCTGAGCTTAATTGAGTCTGAGTCAATACTACTATTTGATGCAGTTGCCCAACTTTTTACTCGTTTTAGGGGTTTCGGGGTATGAAGACTATAAAGAAGCATTCTTATTTTGTATATATATATAATAAATTTACAAGCTTTAAAGATTGTATTGAAAATCTTTTTGAAGCAATTATAACTTAAATGCTTTAAAGAATTTTCAAAATAATGATATCCAATTCTGAAATAATCGCCTTTAGCGATGGCTTGAAATAATATACCTCAAAAAGCGAAAAATATTGTTGTCAAATCCTCATAGTTCAAGATTAATATACTGGCATATATAATCAGTGGATTCAGAGTATTGGAATGTATCACTAATCGTGTATGTACCACTAGCTTTGCGCATCGGCATTAAAGACACCTCATTGAAGCAATAAATATTCGAATTGATATAAGAATATTCAATAAAGTACGATTCATTGCTAACTCTATCGTCTTTTGTGATACCATCCCTAAGTCTATATCCTCCTCATAAGGCGTCCACTTTTATATTATATCAGCACTTACCCTATATAGCTTATGACCTCGAAGAGTATTCACAACTGCAGCACCAATCAGATGCTGTACCAACGGCAGGCGTGTGCCCAAGGGCGAGTCCATGTCGATGTGCAGCTGTGTAGAGAACATTGCGCATCCCAAAGGACTCAGCCACTAGTTAAGCGGAAAAGAATATATTTTAAAACAATTTTCATGTTCGCAGATAAATTAGATTAATTACCTGATTACCGCTGCGACCGACCCCCGCTGTCTGTTGAACCGGCAGCACAGCAATGCCATGCACTAGCTCCATGTCGTTGATGACATGCATTGAGCTACTCAAGACTGGCGCATAGATGACCAAGCGTCCAATATGCTCCGTTTTCAGATTCTGCAATTGTAAGTAAAATATTAAAAATATGTATCTATGCAAATTTATTTTGTATACGAGTTAACACCCACATCAAAGTAATCGACTGTGGAAAAATCATCTGGACAGGAATGTATCAGAATGGGTAATACATTTGCGTTTGCGGCCGGCGGCTTGTCATCTTTGCCACAGAACTTAATTGATAATTTGGGCATTATTATGACGTTGTCATTGCTGCTGCAACGTGGACGCAATTTCTCCAGCAGCTCAAACTTGGACTGCAAATAGCGAAATGGTCAGCAGGACACAGCTAAACACAGCTATAGGCAACACCTCACCTCATGACGACCCAAGAAATAGGCATGTTTGAAGACAACTGCGGCAGACGCAGCACCTTCAGAGTCGGTACCTCGCACCTGCACTTCCAGGTACTTGCGTAACAGGTCCGTAAAGATTTCGATACGTATACGTTCGCTTTGCTTTAAGATTGCAAACTTGACTTCATCAAACTCAAACTCGTTGGGATTAGTCTCCAAGTGAACCTGCCAATAATAATCGGTCTTTATCACTGAGAGTTTCCAACTATTTCGTACAAACCTGAGAAAAGATGGCTTTGCCGCCACTTTGCAAGCTTTTAGCCAACATCAGACTAGGTGTATTCCAGGTCTCCTCAGTGCCCAACACTTTGACTTCCAGCTGGTGTGTCTGACCGGTCAAATCCTTCAAATCCATGGACCTTGGACATACTAGAGCTCTAAGCGGCGTTCGTTTCGTATTTTGATTTTTTTTTTTTTTTTTGGTTTGTATTTTGTTATATGTTGTTGTTGCGAGTATTATCGTTTCATTTTGATTTTTGGTTAATGGTAAGTAGGATAATAGCAATGGACACATATAGCACATACACACACACACACGATCACAGAGTAAAAAAGAGAGAAAGAGAGAAAAATCACACGCAAGGAAGAGAATGGGAGCACACACAACAGAATTGAATGAAAATTT
The DNA here is from genome assembly GCF_018153725.1 of Drosophila mojavensis. Classification (NCBI taxonomy): domain Eukaryota; kingdom Metazoa; phylum Arthropoda; class Insecta; order Diptera; family Drosophilidae; genus Drosophila; species Drosophila mojavensis. The sequence continues at coordinate 5,442,000 of NW_025318693.1, read as the reverse complement.
AAAGAAATTTTGGCACATTTAAATAATCAAAATTAAAACGAAAATATCATTTTAATTGTAGTTAAAAGTGGTAGAGGAAAATATATTAGTTACAAGTTTTTAAATAAATACATAGGTATAAATAAAATACATATAATCAAACATATGAATATACAATATGAATATCAACGATTCGGTTGTTAAATAATATACAAAAATAGCGCCAATTTCAGCATGAAAGGTTTGAGAAACACAAAATAGATTTGAATTAGTAAAAGATTGTAGTTAATTATGTTAGTTCAGCTATTCGAGTCACAACATTTAGTTCCAAAAATATACATATATTTAAAAAAAATAAATTCTGGCGGTGATTTCACTTCATGTTACGGGCGCCTGCAAGTATGCAACAACTTGATTTGGCTGCCAGAATATATTGTATAATCGTGTATAACATGCATTCTAATTAAAGATCAAAGCTAACAACAAGCAATCTATATGTACATATATTTATATCGGCAGTTGCGCGTGATAAACTTTAATGCGTATGTATTAAATTTCAATTTGTGGAAGTACATTGAAATTTCAATTTATATCATGAGTGATTATTTAATGTGTGGAAATGTTTTCAGTGTATGCTATTTACAGTATGCAACTCCACTTACGATTTACGTGAATGCGATTGGACCGACGACTCCTCGCTGTCGGTGGAGAAGTTTTTCTTAACCGGAGAAGGCTGGTAGCAAAAAATGTGGTGCATCATCTTCACCCGTTGCCATTTGTCGTAGGAAAACTGAACCAATTCGTGCTCGCGAACCTGGAACAGACAAATAAATTTGAAGTATTGATTTTCTATTAGCGAAATTAAAGGGCTTACCTCTGCAGTGCGATAATTGGGTAATATAAAATGTAAGATATCCGAACAGAGACTTAAGACCTTGCCACCGTGCAGAAAGTAGTCGACTAATATCTGGCCAATAGACGGAGCCACAGAGCCGCAGACCACCAGTAGCGCCGTCTGCTCTAGCCAGTGTTTCTGTGCCGCTTGCTGTGGTGTTAGCGCATATATGGTATACACGTCTGGCTCCAGGATTTGACGCAGTGTAACCATTGCCGAATCACGGGCACTGGCGCTGTCCGAGTAGACAAGTACATTTAGCGGTTTACTTTCACCCAGGCTATTTTTATTACGACGCAAAATGGGTCGTGGTCGGGTGGCGGATGGAGTTTCGGACGGTGGCGAACTTGGCTTCACAGCCACAAAACTTCTGCTCGGAGTAGATGCTTTTGCGACGGGCGTGCCTGCATTGTCCTGAACTCCTGGGGACTTTTCCATTTCCCTGGTGTTGGTTGATGATTTGTCAGTCTTCGTCGTGGCAGTCCCTTTTTCGAAATCACTAGGCTTGCTTAGAAGATGTTCAACTGGCGTCGGCTGCTTCAGCTGGGTTGGCTTGGCAGGAGACGGTGTCTTGGTGGTGGGCTCTACTATAGCCACTGCCTTAAGGCTGGCTTGGGCTGCCACGGGCGACTGCTCCTGTCGTTGCAGCAAGGGCTCCTGCTTGGGAGTACTAGGCTTCAATTCATTGCGGTTCTTCTGCTGCTCGAACTCAGTAGCCTGATGAGCCAATACGCCGAGTGCACGCAGATCCTCCAGATGCTTTTGCCAGCCCTCCGCACTGAGTTCGGCCGCCTTACGGGATTGGCGCTTCAGATGATTAGCCAGCAGCTGAAAAGGCTGTGGTTCACCCTCGCGCTGCACAGCTGCAAATGTTGACGGTAATTAATATTAATACTTCTTTGTATGTTTAAAATTCAATCAGCTAGTGCGCTTACACTCAATCCTCATTAGTGGCAGCTGATCATTAATGTATAAATTATTTTGTAAAAATGTCATTATCAATAGTTTTGTGAAGTGCTCAATATCCGTCTCGATGAGCACCGCCAGGTGGGAATCTATTTTCCATGCAATTAGCTTACCGTAATTTTCCAGCTGTCGATTTTTTAGAAGGTTGAATCACGTAAAGCATGAAAAGAAAATTGGTAAGCCACATCTGCATTAACACACATCTATACACTCTAGTGAAAATAGCTCAAATGACGCAATATTTTTATTGAGCATGCACACGCAACACTCCTCTCTAGGCACTTAGTCCAGCAGGCTTAGAACACTTTTAAGTCTTATACAAACTGCTTAGGTAACTGCGCAAAGACTCACCTGCACCGGTACACAGCTTTGTGTGCTGGCTTCCCGCTGCTGCAAGTCAATATTGGCCTCGATCAACAATTGTAGATGTTGCGCCGTGTCCGGGGACAGACTTATTCTGGGTTGAGGTTCGATTTCTGTTGGAGTTACTGCGGGGGTAGCAGTGTCCGCAGCATAGGCGAACGGTAGCAAACTCGGGGCTGATGGAAAGCTAATCCATGGCGTAATTTGCACTGATTGCAGTGGACGCAGGCAGCAACCATGCTGGTTACCATGCAACCACAGTATATCCGTTACCTTAGCCACGTTCCGATTACAGCACAGCTCCGAGCTGGCTATTGTGGGATCTATTTTAGTGAAGGGCCATATTAAATCGAGATGAAATTAAGTGTATTGCGCTTACCGAAACCGTCGTCTCTGCCAGATTGAAGTGCATAAAACGCTACGCTTGATGACTGCGCTAATTGCTCAGCAATTTTGTTGCAGGCCCTTTGAATACGCCAGGACTGCACCAAAGTGGCGCTCACGTAATAGAGGGTTAACATCTTGGACAAAATGGGGGCAGCGGTCACGAAGCTTTAGATTTTAAGTATCACCATGCACTGCTTGACACAGCTACACTATCTAATATATAGGTCCTCTTGCAATAAAATCAATTTGCGGTTTCGTAATGTAAGCAAATTAGATTTGCTTTTATCACTTCTGGAGCGCACTGTCTTTTACGCGCTTCCCTAGCAACGGTTTGACACAGTTTTCATATTCTGCTATGCCATGACATTTATTGTTGATTACTGCACACGCAGATTCCAGAGGACGCTTTTATGCTTATCAAAGCGATAGATAAGAATATGTGCCATTCACAGTAACACGTTTTATAATCAGCTGCTTAATTTAACAGAACTTAAACAAAATATTTCCAATTGGATATTTTAACAATTTAAATCTATAGTTAGTTTGCTATAATATTAGAATTTGTTCTCATGTTTTGTTTTTTAATTTTTTTGTTGTATATATCAGATTAAATAAAAAAAATTATGTTGTTTAATAAAGGTTTTTAAGCATTACATGCTTGTTTAAAAATGTTGCTGATTTTCATTCGTGTTCAAGCCCCGATTTAAATCGATGCCTATCAATAAGACAACACATATTATCGATATGTGATTGCTATCGGTATCCATGTTAATAACATTTTTATACTGTGTTAAGTTAACAAGCGAATGAACATCAAAAAGCAACACATAAAAAACACGCGTAAAAAGAACAATCAAGAATATTTTCGAAATAAAACTGCTAGGAAAAAACTAGTGCAGAACCTATGTGAACAAAAGTATTACTTCTGTTAAATAAATATTAGTATAATAATGAAGTGAAATAGAAACTTCGCCACAAACTACCTTAAACAGTTTGATAATGCAGCTTTACCTGAACTAAAAACATAATAAATAATAAGGATTTTGGAGCAACGGTATGTTATTTGGCTTGAACGAGCTAACTACAACACGACGACTTTTATTTATCGTGGCTGTACTGCTGATTGTACTATATGCAAAGAACAATATACTGCCCATATTGGGAGTCGCACTGGACAGAGATTAGCTTGTAGGTGCTATAAGGATGAGTGATAGACGAGTTTCATACTTTTACAATGCCGATGTGGGGAATTTCCACTATGGAGCGGGGCATCCAATGAAGCCGCAACGCTTAGCCGTCACTCACAGCCTGGTCATGAACTACGGCTTGCACAAAAAGATGAAAATCTACAGACCATACAAGTAAGTAATTGTTATTCTATTAATTATTATTGTTAAGTTCTGTATTTTTTACCCGTTGCAGAGCTAGTGCACAGGATATGCTGCGGTTTCATAGTGACGAATACATCGCCTACCTCCAGCAGGTTACTCCACAGAATATTCAATGCAATTGTAAGTGAAAATCCTACGATTAGGAATCGCATATCAATATATTTTAATGTACTTACAGCCGTTGCCTATACTAAGTATTTGGCTCACTTTAGCGTGGGTGAGGACTGTCCCGTCTTCGATGGACTTTTTGACTTTTGCGCCATGTACACAGGCGCCTCCCTCGAGGGCGCACAGAAACTAAACCACAACCACAGCGACATATGTATCAATTGGTCTGGTGGTCTGCATCATGCCAAGAAATTCGAGGCCTCGGGTTTCTGCTACGTCAACGATATTGTAATTGGCATACTAGAGCTGCTGAAATATAATCCGCGAGTTCTCTACATCGACATTGATGTGCATCATGGCGATGGAGTACAGGAAGCATTCTATTTAACGGATCGCGTGATGACAGCATCCTTTCACAAATATGGCAATTACTTCTTTCCGGGCACTGGGGATATGTATGAGATTGGCGCCGAGTCTGGTCGTTATTACAGCGTTAATGTTCCTCTCAAAGAGGGAATTGATGATCACAGCTATTTTCAAGTGTTCAAACCAATAATTTCAGCGATTATGGAATTCTATCGGCCTACAGCAATTGTGCTGCAATGCGGCGCCGATTCCTTGGCTGGAGATCGTCTCGGATGTTTCTCGCTTAGTACTCGTGGCCATGGAGAGTGCGTGAAGTTCGTCAGAACGCTAAATGTGCCCACATTAGTTGTGGGCGGCGGCGGTTACACTTTACGAAACGTTGCACGATGCTGGACGCACGAAACGTCGCTTCTTGTCGATCAGGAGATTTCCAACGATTTGCCTCCAACGGAGTACTATGATTTCTTTGCGCCAGATTTCACATTACATCCGGATGTAAATTCACGGCAGGACAACGCAAATTCTAAACAATATATGGAGCTGATCGTAAAGCATGTATATGAAAACCTGAAAATGTGTCAGAACTCGCCAAGTGTGCAAATGGTGCAAACACCCCGAGACGTTGATTTCGAGGAGCTGCGTATGAAAGAGGAAACGGACCCTGATGTGCGCATGTCACAGGCGGATGAGGATAAAATGGTTGAGGCAAAGAATGAGTTTTACGATGGCGAACATGATCAGGACAAACCCGACTCAATGGAAAGTTAATAAAATATTCTATTATTTAATACAAAAAGAAATGAATGAACAGAATGGCCATTGTTGGCTTTAAAATAGACATGTATTTATTATTTATATATATATAAATATATTGCCGACTAAATTCGGTGAATTCAGTTTTACGATGCAACAATTCACACGTATGTTTAATAGTGATTATAAATTAGTTTAAGATAATTAACTGAATACATTTAATTCTTGCGACTTCCCTTATAAGTTTCAGTATCCAGAGCTGATTATATATGATTTATTTATAATCACTATTATTGGAGCTTATCCACTTAAAACATTCACAAATAAGTGCGTTACTGAAACGAACCCTCGATTACCAGCCTGTTGTTGTATTAGCCAATCGTCGCATGCGTCGCGTATTTCTGTCCTGGTCACGTATTTTCTTTTCCATTTCGGCATCAGTTAGCGTCTCTAGGAATGGTGCCCATGCATCCGCATCGCTGGGATTTCGGAAGGGTACATCGATGGTGGATAATGGAGCCTCACTAAATGCATATGTACGACAATGCCAGGACAATTGACCCCGTATACTATATGCAATAGCTGTAACGAATTCACCACCCAGACCTAATTCTGCGCACAATTTGATGGCGAACTCTTCGGGATTGTTGTTCTTCTCCGACATATCCCATTCGACCTGATCAACAAGTGATGTGTTTCCCACATGAATATTTAGCTTAACTATAACGCGCTGATCGCAGCTTTCTTCCAGTATGGGCGGGTCGTTAGGGAACGCTTCGATTTGCTGCCGTATGGCCTGAGCAATGGCTGGAACAAATGGCAGGGGATTCAAGTCGAGATCATCGCACAGAACTTCGGCGAACTGTTCAGGTGTTATCATGCTCTCATTTTTGTTCCATGTGAAAGTATCACGAAGCTTTTGTCCCTCCAATTCCATATCCAAACGTATGGGCACTAAACACTCCTTCTGTGCTGCATTCTCCAGACTCGCTGTTGGATCTGTGTCGTCAAAGCACATAGGAAATGTGCGTACCTTTTTAGTGTGCACCCGATTGCGATTTATTGGCGTTGCCTGAGGCACTGCGTCAAGGTGGCTTGAATTGGGCATGGTTGGAACATATTGTGGCTGCTTCTTAGATTTGCTCTCCCGTGGTACTGGAGTATCCGAGGTATTTACAGAAACTGCACGATATCTAAAAATTCAAAATTATTTAGTTATATACAAGTAAAATTGATATTAGAGATATTGAACACACTTCTCATCATTGCCGGCCATAATATCATCAACTTCTACAGCCCGGAGCAGAGACACCGAACTGGCCAAAATGTGTGAGCTAAGGCCGGAATCGGCGAGACGCTTTCTTTCCTCATTGGAAAGAACAATACGTGTCATTCCTGGGTACTTTTTATAAAGGATACCACGGAAGTGCCGCATATAGTTGCCCACCTCCGAGCCCACATAATAGTATTCGCCGCCCTCTTCCAGTTGGAATGCCACAGGCTTATCACCATATGTCTGCAGCGCCATCTTTTAACTATGTAGTCTACTAATGCTCTGTACTCGATTTATTCGAATTTTAGATATATTTTATCAATTAATTTATTTCCACAAGTCTCACATATAAAAATTTTCATGCAAACAGCGACATGGCGTCGTTAAGGTGACCAGCTTTTTACAATATTAAGGGCTGCAATTAAAAAATTATCGAAAAATGTTTATCAAAAATAACTTGGGGTGGCAATACTGTTATCCATATGTACCGAAACACTGAGTGAATATTTTTAATATTATAAGTCAACGATGTCCTTATTACGCAGTGTTTTCAGTATAATAGCGCTTACAAAGCCTATTAACACTGCCGGTACAGGTATGTCATAAATAAGTAACTCAGTTCATACATTAATTACTATTTTTTTAACAGTTCAAACACGGCGAAACTTCAAACGCTGGGTCTCGCCAACGTTACGTGAGCTTGCGCATCGCGTTAAAAAGCAAGGGCCACAAAAACCAGAGCCGCGCTCTGGATTTCTTGAATGGAACTATCGCTCAGAGCTATTTGCATTTGGCAAGAGATTGAATGAGGAATTTCAGTTGCCGATTCTCCAGATAGCATTCACACAACAAGCCTATGCGAACCAGGAGCAGGAGCGCCAGCGGAAGCTTGGGATTGCAGAGGCTGATTTGCAAATAAGCGACAACAAACAACTAAAAGCTAAAGGCGCACATATAACTAGGGCTTACGTAGAGGCCTATTTGCAGCATTCACTCCCCAAATTGCCACCAGCTGGACAAAAGGCGATTACCTCGTACCTGTTAAGCACTGAAACGCTTGCGCATGTATCCATGCATCTAGGCACCAAAGAACTTATCTTCTCCACTGAGTATCCACCAAACAGCGAGACGCTTGCCGAAACACTACAGGCTATCATTGGTGCCTTAGCGGATTCAAGTGGTGTGGATCGCGCATTTCTGTTTGTGCGTGACTTTATTTGCACACAACTGAATCAAAAGGATTTGTTAGATATATGGACTCCTGAACAACCATTGGAGCTGCTAAGCGAAATCTGCAACCAACGGAAATTGGGTGAGCCGGAGCCCCGTTTATTAGGTGACTGTGGCAAAAACACACTTCTGGCTGCTTTCCAAGTCGGTATTTATGCAGATCGCCAGCTGCTGGGCAAGGGATTTGGTGAGAATGTTCAGACGGCTACAGAGACGGCCGCTATATGTGCATTGCTAACACTCTTTGACATGCATGAGAATCGGCGCCCATTTGACTTTCAAATACAACTGGAGACCAAAAATGTGAGGCTGGGTTAGATTAGGAATTGCTAATAAATTTTTTTATTTGCCCTAAACACATGTACTTCCTGAATGGTCAAATAATATTGAGTTGTAATAATAACCATTGTCTATTAAAATTCATTAATCCACATCGTCGTTTGTGGGTGTACCAACCGGAGGCGTGCTCACATCATCTGGTTTAGACTCCAGAGAGAAGGGCGGTATCTTGCAGTCGAAAGCATACCCATCCTCACGTTCTAGACGAAACGTTCCCCACATATGACCGCTTGGCGCCTGCAAGCTTACGTGACTACTGTATTGAAACGCCGGAAGTCGAGGACTGAGGATGGGCTCTTGGCCAACAACACCGCGCCCGCGTACCGTCTCCAGAGTGCCAGAGAGTGAAAAGATGCGCCAATGCCGTTCACGCAGTTGTACACTAAGTTCACCAAGATTTTCCAGCCGTATGCAATATCTCCACTGAAGCAGTACAGTTTCAATTATGAACAAACTAGGTATACTTTAATACTCACCCAATAAACCGAAGATGCTGGGGTTTCGCGGCATCCCATATAAAATGGTATAACTGTTATGCGAACATTTTCAGTTGTCTCTTTGTGTACATCACTCATATCCAACCACGGGTGATTCTTTTCCTGCCACGCCTTCAGAGTATCCTGGCCCACAAATGGTGGTTCAGCATCCGGAGCATAAGATAAAAACTTATCAAACAGTTCGTGTTGCAAAGGATGCTTATCAGTTGAGCTATATGGCATAATGTCATCGTGCGCAACGTAATCTAGCCCAGGAATAGCGTACAGGCTGCGATTCGAGTCCTGATTCCCCAAAAAAGTGACAGCCTCGGTCTGAGCGCGCTAAAATAACGATTCGATATTAATTATTTAATGTCTATGAAAAACACATGTATAAATACAAATTACTCACAATGTAGGGACAGTCCCTAGTATCAATGAGCACCTGATAAAACGTTTGCGTTTTGCCTTTGACCTCTTTGGCATCGACAGAGCTACTCGCGTTGGCGTTAGTAGCTGGTTTTGCGGTACCCATACTTTGGGTACTCTGCGGGTCGGTAGCCGTATTGGTTGTATTCCATGCAGTGGGAGCATCATCACTCTGTGTAGCTCCTACTGTCCCACTGCTATCGCCACTGCCTTCGTTAAATCTAAGTGGTGAAGCCTCTGTAGTGCATGCAGTAGGCGTTGCTGTTGCCGTTGCTGTTGTGGTCGTCGTTGTCGGCTTTCTAGGATTGTGTAAATCACGATCATATACGCGTGCCGTCCATGGGAAGAGTATCACTCCGCGATACCCAAAGATACGGTGCAAGAACAGTTGACCGGTATCGTACTTGCCTTCTTTTGCCTCCAACAGGCGTCCAACCTCGGCAAGTCTAGCATTGTATATAAGAGAATTTAATTATGCAACGTTTCTTTTTGTTTGCTGGCGTTGTACAGTCTGTTCACTACCCAAACCCCTTAACCACAACACAACAAATATATATTTTCAAAATAAAAAAATAATCTCTTACTTGGTTGGACTAACTGCCTGCTTTTTCATATGGCGTTTGAATATAATATCACATCTTTGCAGCAATTGCCAGCGCTTTTCCAACTTGCAGAAGTGAAGCAGTAAACCCATTTGTTGTCAATTGCAATATTTAGTAAGTGCAGCAGCAGCAACAGCAGCCCGTTATTGCCCTGAACGTTTCTTAGACCAGCTTTTATGCAACTCAATAGCGGGAAGATGGCCAGTTATGGTGTTACAACGTATTTGCAGTACATAAAAGATTGAAGTAGGTACATGTGCTAGTTAATTTTATAACTTTCTTAATTTTGTCTAACGAGAAACATTGTTATTATAATATTTAGTTTTGTTTTTATTTTTTGACTTATTTTCCAAGTCAGTTCGATATATATATATATATATATTTTATTCTGGTTTCTATGCAGCCCTGCATACTATCGATATATGATATTGAAAACAGCTGAAATGCACCTCTGTTTGACAGAACTGTCATCGTCTCCCTCTTTCGCCATTTGATAGATTTCCGGTACGTACGCGGATTTTATGCTATGCATTATAAAATATCAAAATATACAGGAATATTACAATTAAATCTAAAAATTATTGTGACTTTGCATAGATCAATATGTGTATTGTGTCACTAAATATTTTATTTGCCCTTACAAAGTGTAACCGTTGTGATGTTTATGGCTAAACCCCAAGTGTCCCATAAGTCTCGCAATCAAAACAAATGTCAAAAATCAATTTGAATAATATCCGATTTTTACGCAATGTTTTAACTTAAATTTCTTTTTCGTGAATATTTTTAGTGAACTATGGCTGACACACAAGCTAAGCCCGCTGCGTCTAAGGCCGCAAAGGCACCCAAAGCAGCTAAAGCGCCAAAGGCCGCTAAGGCCCCAAAGGCAGAGAAGGCTGTCGCCACTGAGACGAAAGTGTCGACCAAGAAATACAAACGTCATGGCCGTCTGTTCGCAAAGGCTGTCTTCACCGGCTACAAGCGCGGTTTGAGGAACCAGCACGAGAACCATGCTATCCTTAAGGTAAGCTTATATCGTTTTGTCTATAATACATATAAATTTGTAACTAAGATTATTTAAATATGTATTGCAGATTGAGGGTGCTCGTCGCAAGGAACACGGCCAATTCTATGTTGGCAAGCGCTGCGTGTATGTCTACAAAGCGCAGACCAAGAAGTGTGTACCTCAGCATCCTGAGCGCAAGACTCGTGTCCGCGCTGTTTGGGGCAAGGTTACCCGCATCCACGGCAACACTGGATCCGTGCGTGCACGCTTCAACAGGAATTTGCCTGGTCATGCCATGGGACACCGCATTCGCATTGTAAGTAACAAATAATTTGAGTGTTGTTAAAGTGGTTTGAATTTTAACTTATGCACCTTTCTTTTTAGATGCTGTACCCATCAAGGATCTAAGTTAATTAATAACTTTAAATGACCTGCGAAATCCGTTTTCTATAATAAATGAAACAATTTAAATTTAATTACAAGCAACAGAATTTTAATTATTTTGTTGATAACGTAAACTAGTATCTTCTCTATTTGGGTGCGGGGGAAAAAAGTCAATGGGATAAGCCTCTTTTATAATCAGGCTAATAAGCCAAGTTCAATCACTCCTTACAATTTAAATAATTGCCCTTTTTTTCGATATTCATGTTAAAGTAATCGAAGCTATCGATAGCTTATCAGCTGATTCTTTTTACAATAAAGTAGCCAGTTTAATGTTTAAAATTGTTTTCGTTATTTACTAGGTTCCAGTTGATATTTATTATAAAGTTAGCTTGTTTTTTAATACTGGAATTTTGCGTAGTTATACCTCTTATAACTAAAATTTATTGAAAATATATCTGTATTTATAAATTTTAATTTTTACTCAAATACTTCTATTAAAATTATGAAATTGTTTTCTCAATCGGTTAACAGAAAGCTGCTACCGGTTATGTTAGCAAATATGTCTAGTATTTAAGTTATTTGTCATATTTGGGTTAGCTCCTACGGCCACACTGTTGTAGTCCATTTTAAATAAACCGTTCATTTGAGAAGGTGGCGTCGTTTTTCAGTGTGCATTACTAGTTAATTTATACATACGGAGTAACAAGGCACATTTTTCTGAATAAATACAAAAGGTAAGCAACACATTTCATAGTGTAAATCATTAAAGCAATGATTAGCATAAACTTGTGGAATGCGGCTCTAAACAAAATCAATAATTTTCCACAAGACAACTAACTTCATCATCGTCATACTCTTGTGTCATGGAATTTATAGCATAACCGAACTAACTGCATACATATACATACATGCATATGTATGCATCTTGTTGACGATGATGCTATTGATAATGATGAAAGGCTTTTGCGATAGCCAATATCGTGTTAGTGTGTGTATACACATACATATAGGTATATTAATATGTACATGTATTATCAAGTGCAGCTGCTCTTAAGTTTTATTTAGCACAGCTATTTGTACATACATACATACATATGTATTTTGAGCATAAAAATAACGCAGCACATCCCATTCTCCCGATATTCTCGATGAGGCTCCATTTACCATACCCAGCCAAAATGGGCAGTTGGCTGCTTTAGTAGCCATGTTTGCATTTTGCTTTTTAGGCGAGCGGCTACACGCTTCGAACTTAATATCTCTAAAAACTAGCTACAGGCAGTTTTAACCGAACTTTTAGAACTCGCTAAACAAGGCATACATACAAACATGTGCATGTACATATATGTGTACGTATGACTTAAATTGTGTCAGCGTGTGAGTTCATAATTTATTTATTTATTTATTTTTTTTTTTTTTTGCATTTTGTGGAAATGGTCGATGCTGCTTTGGGTCACTTTTTTGTTTGCCTGTGCTCATTAGATTAAGTGGTAAATAAATATAGGTTGGTCGTCACTTTTTGTTATAAAACTTCAATAGCCATTGAATATACGACACATGACCATGTCTGTTTTAATGTATTTTATCCATATTTATTTCGACGTCTGCTTGCGTCTTGTCATTAGGCAATAAACAAAGGCTTCGAAACAATAACAAAATCGTAACACAAAAGCCTATGAGGCTCGAATCAAACCGGCGAACGTCCAATTTCAAGTTTTATCCAGATTGCGCACCGTTCATTACTCATAATTTCAACGTAAATACATACACATATACTGATACAGCCGCTATAAATAATAATAACAACAGTAAAAGCATTTGTATGAGTTACCTGTAGCTGAGTAGGGCTGGTCGACGTGAACAGAAAGTATAAGTTGACGCATCAATAATTATCAAAATCATTTTATTCACGATTTGTTATAGTGCTAGTTATTGGAAAAGATTGAAGTCTGTTATTTTGAGATCTTTGACTTTTTGTATTAATCGGTCATTCACTTCGCTTTGTTCTACTCACTTCCATACATACCTACACATTTTGCCTGTCTGTCTCTCTGTACATACAAACATCCATTCCTCAACATATTTGTGGTTGTGTGTATGCACCCCCGGGGGAAAATTCATCCATGCTTGTTACCTCCCACAAAGCATGACGCATCACAACCCGCGTTTTACAACACTCGCAAATCTCTTCGCATATTGTGGCCCCACATTGACCTCAATCCCCCCTGCCTAGACTGACTCTTTGCTGAGGCAAGCACTTGCCAAAAACTTGACAACATTGAATGAAAAATTGAGAGCAACTGGAGAGTCTTCAAGTTGCGTCTCAGGCAACTAAATTCCTTTTATTGAAGGCCCTTTTCCGCGCACAATATGCATTAGCTTAATATCAAAATAATAAAATCCAAAAACTCAAATTACGAACGATGAGAAAGTGCGCGGTTTGCAGGCCCGCAATTATAGTTAACGGGAAAGTGCAACAAAAAAAAAAAAAAAAAAAGCTAGCGCTCAAAATAGAGATAAAATTATGTATGTATGTTTCTATATAAATGTGAATGGCTCGTCTGTGTGTCTGTAGTAGTGAGGAAATGAGTAGAAGGAAGGGCGTGAGGGGGAATGCTACTGCGAATGTTCCATTCTGCTGTTGTCCGCATCAGTTGTTAAACGTTTCTCTCTATTCTGGCATTTTCCCCCATGGTTCAGTTGGCCGACGCCAGTCATCATTGTTACTACATTATTTTTAAGCTTTTGTAAGAGGCGTGACGGTTTCGTATTCTGTATGTACATTTGGACATACTAGATAAATGAGTTCGCATTTACAGTCTCTCTAGAAAGTATCTCTCATTATTTGAAATTAAAAAAATTTGCTATTTGCTAGCTTTAAAAAAGAAATCAACCAATGTTTATCTTCGTATTGGTAATATATTTTAATTTTTTTGTGCGATTTCAGCTAATACTTATAAACAGTTATTATGACATCTACCGAACTGAAAATTGGCTTGAGTACCAGTGCTCGTCCTTCCAGCCGTGTACTCAAACCCCCAGGTGGCGGACATACGAACATCTTTTCGGAGCCTGAAATTTCAGTGAATGCACCACGCCCGAAGTTCAATCAGCAAAACTCTTCCAATTTAAATGCCTGCATTGGCTCAACCGATGCAAACAAAGTAGTGGAAAAGCTACGTGATGAGGCAGCCAATCAAAAGGAGGAGCCAAAACCAGCACCTGCCAGCCCGCCCAAAGAGACGCCCAGTACCAATGGCAACAAGGCGACAAATGATCAGCCGCGCGGACGTGTTCCTCCCGGTGGTTACTCATCGGGCGGTTTCTGGTAGAGAAACCCAGCAAAATAGTTTACATGTGTGGTTACGCATTTATTGACGCTCTTACACACTCACGCATATGCATACACTTTCATACACAAACACACACACCAAGGCATCCTCAATCCCATTATACATCTATAAATATAAATCGCTTAATATATACATAAATAGCTTATGCATTCATATTTAAATTCCAAATTGGATATTATGCAAAATGTTTAAAAGATACTGCGATTTGATTGCAGAACTTAATCCCGCTCTCTAATTTTCATTTCTTCGTTTTATTTTTGTTCTACTAAGCAAACTATTTAAGTCGACATACACGATTGTTAAAACTTTAAGTGACTCGCGAATCCGCCCCGATAAAAGAAACAACTCTAACGTACGTACATACATTAGAGAATCGAACCAAAATTTGCATTTGTACTTAAGTGTCCAATTGAAATTTGAAACAGTCTGCAAAATTTGTTCTAAATTCGTTTATAATTACACATATGTATTATTGCAAAAAAATAAAAATAATTAAAATTAACATTTAAAATTTAAATTGTTTTCTTATATTCTGGCTCAGAATGTGTAAGGTAAGATAATACCAAAAATCAACTTTGATCTATTAAATAAAAAATCTTGTCCATGTCATCCACCCTTAGCTGCTGTATAATTTATGTCCGAGCAATATTGGTCTAAAGATCGCAGTTAAAATGCACATTTGTCTTTTGTATATATTTGTCAGGGTCTGAAATGCTTTATTCTAGTGGCACGTACATTCGAAGACATACATTCAAATTATACAGTGATTTATCTTGAGTTTTCGTATTATATCTAATATTTATCATACCTGATTATACAATTATTATGACCGTTGTGTCAATGTGTTTTTATGAAGTAAAATTAGTTTACGAATAAATACATCAATCAGTATGTATTTATGAATTATTAACTAGAAGGGCGCCACATCGAGATATTTAACAACAAATCATTTAATGCGCGAACCCAAACAGCGTTATGAATAATTTAAATGAAAAATTATGCAAGATATTATGACTAAAGCTGTTCTCGAACAAGTTCGGTTCGTTGAATTGTTCTTGTTGTTGAACCATAATATTAAGTCCAATGTTGTGTGTTTAGGCTAAGTGTTCAGACTAAATCTAATTAGATCTTCATGTCATTAATATACGAATCTAATTCAGCATCTAGTTCTTCAGCAGTTGGAGCAGCTTTCCTCTCGCGACGTTGGCCGCCAGCAGCTGGTTTTGCACCAGCTGGGCGTCGGAAACTACCACGACGTGGTCCGCCACCTGCCTGGCCGCCTGAAATTAAATATCATAAATTCGTGATATGGAAGAAATTCCTTTTTTCTTTAGTCGTACATACCACCACGTTTAAATTGCGATCCTGCGGCGTTGCCCACACGACGTTTCACATCATCGGAGGGCACTGGACGTGTAAGTGCGGCAACATCTGATACGGCAAGTTGAATGGTCATGGGACGACCGTCCAAGGGTACACCATGATACTGCTTGATTGCTTTAAGGGCATCAGAGCGACGCTCGAATATAACATCAGCGGTGCCTATACGAAATTATACATACATATTATGTAAAACAGTCTAAAGATAATGTGTACGCATTGTCTTACCCAACGAGCGACCTGACCGATCATAGTGCACGGCAGCTTTCTTCATCGGTCCAAAGTCATTGAACAGCTCCTTAATGTCCGTATTTGAAACTCCATAGTCCAAATTGCCGACTATCAAACGTGTTGGCCCTGTACTGTTGCCAGCACTACTATTTCGTTTTGGACCATCGTACATATCATGTTTCCAAGCGCTGTTTACATCACCCTAAAGGGGGGATTAGGTAGAAGATTTGTTGGTTGATTCGAACGGAACGCGTGGGGAGAAGTTTCTGATCAAATATGTGGGAGATGTAGTAGCAGCAGCAGCAGTTGTTGTATCCTAGCCACATCAAGAGGACGCCATCGAAGCAATGCAGAAACACTAAATATGCATGAATGTACATTGATTGACTGCCACTTTTTGCTTGGTTTGGCAAGCGTAAAAAAATATTAAACGTGTTATAAACGGGGATTACAAAGAAAAAAAAAAAACGCAACAAGCGCGAAATCCTCAAACGAAATGTTGTGCTGTAAAACTTTTAAATACATATGTAAATGAATTCGATTTCGACGCAATTGTGTTGTGTAGCTCTAGCTCTGATGTTGCCGCGTCATCCATAACACAACCAAACAGTTCGGTAGTGAATTGTTTTTGTTTGTTAATATTTTTTCAAATCTTTTTTTGCCCACTAGAAGCCGCCATTTTGCAGCTGTCTGTCCACATGGTACATGGTACAAATAACGGTGCAGATACCGTTTATTCTGCATACGGTGGCCATTTTGTATCCGTGTATGTGCAGCTGTTAGCATATTTTATAATATCTGTGTTTGTTTATAATCATTTTATGTGAAATTGGCTAAGAATCATGAGTTTCCAACTTGGGCTGTCCTTTTTATGCATGTGCATGGATATTGTGCTGCTTTTTGGCTCTCTACATGACAAAACGTAACGTTCAATTACCCGTACGAGCCGAGGCTTCTGTATGACGCCACTACCGCCGCCACCACCACCGCGGCGACCTTTGAGCACACCGCCGGCACCACTAGCGGGGCCCGCTTTACGTGGGGAGCCGGCTCCCGGTCCGCCTCCACGACGTGATCCTCCAGTACCAAAACGCTGTTGACCGGCAGGCCGGCGAGCTCCACCCGGCCCACCGCGACCACCCTGCGGTTTTTTCTGTGAGCGCGTTGACTTAATGATATCATCCAAACTCATTTCAATTTTATCCACCATTTTTCTTATTTGATGTTTTGTTTTCAGATGCTAAAGAGATCCTTAAAAGTTTCTGAAACTGATATTTAATGCGCGCTGCGAACAACTTTTTAACACGAACGGGTGAAAATTTCGCCAACTGATGAAAACGACGCACGAGAACGAAAATGTATTAAATTTAAAGATGGCTGACTTTTCAATGAAAAAACGTGCTGTGTAACATTAAAAATATATGGTTCTCAGTGTTGGAAAACGTCTGACGTAACTTTTTAGCAAATCGATAAGTTCACAACCTTAAACCGATTACAAGACGAAAATTTACACAACTGTCAACAATAACTGAAAAGGCTGTAAAACATTCCAAAATATTTATTTCTTTTGCTTCGATATGTTTATTGTGGCTGTAACTGGTGGAATAGCTACGGGGAAAAGTACCGTCACTAAAGTCTTTGAGCGCCAAGGCATTCCAGTCATTGATGCGGATAAAATAGCTAGGGAGAGTAAGTCATACATCTCTTACGGGATGTTGTAATTGACCGCTCAATTAGCGTACCTCAGCTTTAATTAACAATACGTGACGCTCTCACAGTTGTAGAACCGGGTCAGCCATGCTGGCAAAAGATTCGTGCCACCTTTGGTGACGAAGTATTGCTGCCCAGCAAAGAATTAAATCGGGCCGTACTAGGACGAATGATCTTTGAGAATAAGGAATTGCGTGGGAAACTGAATCAGATTACGCATCCCGTAATACATCGCACTATCTTTTGGCGTGTATTCAAACTATTTATGTCTGGTCATGCTTGGATCGTTTTGGACTTGCCATTACTCTTTGAGACAGGCATCCTTATGGATTTTATACACAAAATCGTGACTGTGTCCTGGTAGGCCTAGCAATTACTTATTTGCATACATGTATATTTAATGATACATAACACATATTTATTGAAATGCAGTGACTCGGAAAAACAGCTGCAACGATTGTTGGCACGCAATGAACTGTCCGAAACGGAGGCGGTTAATCGGATCGAGTCGCAAATGCCGCTAGAGAAAAAGTGTGAGAAGTCACATTTCGTTGTTGATAACAATGGCAGCATACTTGCCACGGAGGAAGCTGCCATGCGCATTTATACCATGATGCAGGAGAGCAAACAGCATTGGTACAATCGCTTCTCACTTCTTGGGGCCATCTTGATAATAGTATTTACAATTGTTTTCCTAAGTGCAACATTTGATCTGTGGCCTAAGTCCTGGCGCTTTTGAATGTTTGTACTATGTGTGTTCGTAATTGTGTGTTCATTATTAATATTTATGTATTTCTATTTGTTTTTATAATGTTCACAAAGTCACACAACTATGTAATAAAATGTCGCAATACCAAAGGTTTTAAATAAATACGACTCTGCTTGATTCTATCACGGCAATTAGCATTTAATAATTTGAATGATTTTATGAAAAAGGTTTATACACTACTATAAAGTAACGACGCTGTTTGCTCGCAGTAATCAATCAATTTTTGTAATGCATATTTCGTCACCGCCTTTGTTACATTATGATTTAATTGTATCGGATCTTGAACAACCATTGGCTTCCGAAGTTGTAATGCGCACTCTGGATTTTGATTTGCATAATCAACATACCTAAATGGAAAACTTAATCAGTCAGCGACTAATTTTATATTTATTAATCAGAATCTATTTACCTTTTCGGCATTTCCTTTTCTATGCGCGAAATAAGTATATGTTTCTTGCCAAAATATGGGCAAACCATATTCCGTTCATAGTTGAATGTTGCATAGAACTTTAAAAAATCCTTTAAATATTCTTTGAGTACGGGGATTGTTACCTCTATCTGCTGCATTCCCAATTCACTGAGTGACTTCTGTTGAAAGTTCGTAATCCAAGCTGCAAGCAATCGAAACGTAAAAAGGGGACAGTACAGCTAATTATTAATCGTTATTATCAGCAGCGACAGCACTCACGTCCTACAAACTGCTTTGTAGACATTGATTCCCCCTGCTGTAGTAATGCAATCGATGGCAGTAGCTGTCTGATTTGTAAGTAATAGATAACCATCAGGGCCATGCTATATGTGGTTATTTGTTCTGTCAACCTGCAGCGCTCAAGCCAGGTTTTTAAGAAAATGCACATATACTGGGCTGCAAAAATAAATTCGATCGAATATTATTTTTTTTTTAAATATCTAAATAACTTACCTAATGGCTGCGTCTCGAATATATATTTGAGTAAGGTTGTGTTGCAAAAACCCAAGCTATTTAAACATATATCACACTCAATGCCAGATGATAGATGGCACGTTTTAATTATGGGCACACGCGCTTGTTCGATTACCTAATTAACAAAGGGACAAAAATTAACAGTCTTTATAAAATTAAAGATGAAATCTCTACATTAATTATACGCCAGTCGTCGCTGTCTACGAACAATCCCCGCAGTACCCGAAGCTTGGCAATGGTATTCTTGCCAGCTCGATGCTCGAATAGGTGAAAACTGTTTCCTGTTTTAAAAGTTTAGTTTTATAATTAAACAATCACTTTTGGAACTCATCATTATATACAAACCAATGTCTATGAATACATCCAAATCTGAGGAGCGGGTTCCAATGCCAGTTATCCGTGAACCAAATTTATATATTCGAACTGGATCGTTAGCAAACGCGGGCGCTATTAGCCTACATAAATCCTCCTCAATCTCATCATACTGGGGCATTACTTTCAGCTTATCCGCAACCTGATACTTATCGCGGATCATGTCACTCATATCATCCAGTGCCAGGGCCTTAACCTCTGAAGAGAAACAAAAATAAAATAGTTAAAAGCATGTTAATTTATAACTATTTATTACTTACTCTTCGGCAGATTTACATTCAACTTGGTGCGTGCTTCCACCTCTGCTCGTTTTTTCTCTTGCTTCATAGTCATCGGGCGCTGTTCATTAACGTTGCCATTTTGTGTAGAATGAGGATTCGGATTCGGATTTGGATGTTGTTCAGCCAGATGTACCACTGCTTTGTTAATTGTTGTGCCGACGATGCGGTGCGTGCAAGCGGTACAGTTAAATGTTCTCTTGATTTTCAGTAACTCATTGGGCGGCACAAAGGTTAGTCCGCCAGCATCTGATGTTGGATTTGGATGCTCTTGGGAGACCTGTTGCGCTGTCTTGGGTACTATGTACGTAGGCTTCTTGTCTAAAAATGTTTCAATACCAACGACAATGCGCTCCAGTAGATGCGTCAAATGTGGATCTAGTTGAAGTTCATTTTGGCGATTAACTTCATCTAATGTTTCCAAAAAGAAGTTCGCTTCCAATGTCAGGGGATTCAACTACAATTCAAAGGAATTTTTTCTTTTGTCACTTGGGCTCAAGACAATTTAATCCCGTATACTCACATATAATAACTTATTTTGTTGTTGCTGTTGGTTTTCGGCCATCGCCCTACGTTTTTTGCTCTTTTTTGTCACAGTGATAATGGGAACGATGCCGGTGTTTTTCTGTTCAATTTTCAAAAAATCACAAAATTAAATGTTTAAACAAAGAAGAACGCAGCAACAGCTGATTCGCCTAGTGTTGCCACCCACAAAAAAGTTTGCCGGTTAAAGCTAAACCACTAAGCACTAAACACAACTATAAAAGCGCCAGTGGGCACATTTACATATGCTAGTACATATTTACATGCACCTATGTACATACGTATGTATATACGTGAGTAAATGACTTCATTTTAAATTCACAAAGTTTAATTATACAATAAAGCTGGAGACCAAAGCGTTATTTATATTATTTGCTGTGTTATCACACAAATTCTTTGATTCAACATAAAGCTGCTCGTCTTGCGCAAAAAAGCTTTTGTTTAAGTTAACTCACACCAATTTCGCGTTCTAGTTTGCCTGCATCTATGGCCTCATAGTATAATCGCTCAGCATTATCGTAGATAGCTTTATTAAACCAGGTGTTCATTTTAAGTTTGAGAGTAATCCAAGTTCCAACGAAAATCACAAACGAAAGAAGTACGTTTTAAAACGCACATGAATCCGCACCAGTAAAATATACATATGTAGCGACATACATATGTATATCAACTCATGCTTATATATTTATATTTGCTTAGCAGGGTTGTCAGGTACAAATCACAGACGTCATTCCAGCTTATTTCACGTCAAATCAGAATTTTTTTAAAACCGATTGCGGGAAGAATATAAAAAAAAGCGGGAACCTTGCTTTTCAGAAATTCTGAATATTTTTTTTCAAACTATTATTTCATTTCTTACATTTGTTCTTTATTTTGTATGTTGTTTAAAACCAATTTTATTGTTGGCAGTTTCGCTTTGTCCCGTCAAATCTGGCTTCACTATCAATTTCGGAATAAATTTATAAATGGCGGGAATAGGGAAATCTTGTTCTAATTTGGAAATGTATGACTTTTTCTCTTTCTCATTTTGCCAACATCGATACAAAAATTATGGAAAAGTGGTAACCCCATATATTTTTTTTATCGATATTTTGCACTGCACCTCTTGTTTAAAAAATTATACATCTGTATAAATAAAATTGATTCCGTAAAAATAAACGTGGTTAGTAACCACTGGCTACGCAAGAATGACTGATAACCAAAAGGCTTATTGCCGTTTAAGTTATTAAGTGCTTACGTAGAAAAAAAAAAAACATGCAATAGCTACACCATTTGGGAAATTTATGTGCAAACTATTTTCACGGTGGAAGAACTGCAGCCTGCAGGCCGAATGTGAATGCATAGCGCAAAATCACTGACCAAAGAACTTTGGTCAGTGGCAAAATGTACAAACATCAAACATATTTGCGCCATTTTTCAGAAAATTCGAACACCCACTAAAGATTCTGATATTTCGAATTTGCTAAAAATTTTGCCGACACTACAAAATTTCTGAAAAAAGTTTACCTTACAAAGATGCAGAGCTGGCAATATTTCTGTCCAGATTCTATCCTTACCCGTTGTCAAAAACAGATGTGATGAGTATTTTTAGCCAGGTTTGGTTAATCTAATAAAATCAAAGCTAAATAATAGGAACCCGAAGCACAGTCAAAACATGTTTACTATGTTTTATTTTTGTACGCCCATCACGTGAAAAATCCACTTTGCAGAAATTTAAGTCAAGCAAGAATATTGATAATAATATTTACAAAATGGTTTTAATTTTCACTCCAATAAATCCGCGAGTCCCATTTTACTCAACAATACAATAATACCAATAAACGTCTATCGCGCCACTTTTTCGATTTATTTATTTATGTCGGGACGGCGCGAACGCCATTCCCGGCTACCAAAAATTACACGCACGAGTTATTCACATTAGGAATAATCGCAGAGGTCAACTCAGCCGAAAGTGCAATGACCAAGCCTCACTCCGGAGGAACCGCCTTCGTGATCACGGTTAACCTCTACGCCAGGTAAGTATGCTTTTCTCTACTCTTACTTTGGCATACCATGTTTTGGCTGCTAGAACTGCATGAGAATTGCAAGAACATTTTCATGAAATATAGCTCCTCAAAGTATGCAACACAATTTCATAGGTGTGGTGGTGAGTTGAATTGGTATATTAGTGAACACAGATAACTATTTACTCTGCCGAATTTTATGAAAAAGGTTTGCAAATAATATTTTACCGCAGATATGTGAATATTTAAATTTTTCATTGGTTCATTCCTAAAGGGTAAAAGATAAGTAGAATATTTACCAATATTTTGTATTTCTACGGATTTCATAAATTGCATCTCAATAGAAAATTTGAAAAGAAAATGCATTTGCTTGTGTCTTTCGAAAGTTTATTCACTTTTTGCTCAGCTTACAATCTAACTCTTGAAATCATTTCCACATATGAATTCGGTAGTCATTATCAAAAGTGCCTCTATATTTCGTCCTTGATTTACTTTAGTGCTTGAAGTACTTGGTGTAGTAGTCACGGAAGAAAGTATAGTCGAATTGACCATAGTTGGTATAGCCCTTGTATTTGTAGTACGGCTCCATTGTGTCAATGTGGTAGATGGGAACATCCTTGAAGTACATGTTGGGCACATAGAATTCGTACTCATCGATCTCGCGATCGAAGGGATATCCGAAAGGCATATCGTCGATGAAGCGGGCGCCGGATCCAATGCCGCAAGAGTAGGTGTAGTCGAAGGTGGAGAACTGTTCGTGTTTAGCGGGTGCGCTGTATGGCATAACCATAAAGAACATTTGCATAGGCATGCCCTTCTTCCAGCCCATGGGCAAGATGAGGCGGTCTGGGAAACCGCAGTGAGCCTCGCTGATGTCCAGAGGGAAATCGTATTTGCCATCGAAGGCCATCATTACGTAGTAGTAGAGTTCGCTGTAGGTGGTGCGATCCTTGACGGTCCAGTAGAAGTCGTTGGACTTGCGGGTAATCATGTTGGTGCCAGCCTTCAGTTCGTAGTAGAACTCATCGATTTCCATGAAGTTCATGCGGTTCTCTGTGAGCGAAATCATGCGGCCGAACTCGTCGAATTTGGGTCCAATGAATGCACGCAGAACAACCTTCTCGGGTTTGTCGGACTCAATAGTGTAGGTGTAGGTGAAGGGCTTATGGTTAAGGCGCATCTGGCGAGCGTATAGCGACTTATCCCAAACGAACTTGCCGTCATGGAACACCATCTTGTCGTTCATCAGGTTGGTCACATCGAAGTCAACCAGATCGAAGTAGGTAACCAGCTCGCTGACTTCCACATTCTTCAGATTGACGCCGGGCATCATCAATTGTTCCTTGGTGTATTTGGGCAGATAGTGCATGAACTTGAAGTAGATCTGGGCGATCGACTTGTAGAACATGTAGTACATGGGATCACGCATCATGGTCTCGAAGTTGAGCATCACGTTGGGGTACACCTCCATCTGGTAGTAGTCGGCATCGGCGAAGTACATATGGGCAAACATGTACCAGAACTGGTAGAACATCTTGTCCATGCTGTCAATATTACCCTGCATCATATTGCCAATGTACTCAACGGATTCGGGTTTGCGTAGATCGATCATGTGTCCATCAGCGGTCTTATAATAGCCCATGTCAATAATATTTTGCACACGCGTCATGAAGCCGGTGATCTTGTCCAGCATCTCGAAGTTGCCGTAGGTCTCCAGCTCGTAGTAGTTCTTGCGGTAGCTGTAGCCAATGCCGTTGTAGTAGATCAGCTGAGGATCGTAGCCCATCTCGATCTGGCTGTACCATGAGAACTCGGGAATTTCGCCATAGCCATGAGACAGACGCTCCATGTAGTAGCGGGAGAGCAGTTGGTGGACGGTGTACAGCCACAGCTCACCACGACGATCGTTCTTCAGGCCGAAGGTGTTGCCATCCAAGAAGAAGGAGTAGTCCAAGTTCAGGTAGTACCAGTATGCGTTCCAGCCCAAATCTTCGGTGAAGTAGGACAGTTTGGATTCCTCGTTGTACATGTTAAGATCGCGACTGTAGTCGACTGGCATATACCAGACCTTCAGATCCTTCATCATCTGTTGCCATTTGGTGTCCTGGTTGAACTCGTAGATGTTCTCACGGAGGATGAACTTGTTCTCACTGTAAAAGCGTTCGCCCAAACCCATCAGTTTCCACCACTGCCACATCTTCCAGTCCTTCATGTACATGTAGTCGTTGTTCTGGTACATATTTGTATTCTTGTAATCCTTGTAGTAGACATCCATGTACTCCTTCTCGTACATGTTCATCTTGGTCCACATTTCATAGTCGAATTTCTCGGCCTCGTATACGAATTTGCTGTTGAAGAAGTACTGTGGGAAGATCTCGTAGATGGAGGGCAGAATCAGGCCATGGAAGTCCGGACGGTGGATGACGGCCAAAGTCAGAGCATAGACAAACATGCCTTCATTGACATGCATGCGAGCCCAGCACACGTTGTGCATGAAGGTCTCGAAGTCCTTGGCATAGTAGAAGAAGTTGAAGAGACCGCGTGCCTGCATGGCGTGAGTCTTGACCAGCTCACCGAAGAATTCGCCCTTGGGCAGCAGCGAATGAGCCTTGTAGCCTTCATAGAACTTCATCATGTACTTGTCATATTTCTGTTCCCCGGTAGTTGAACAAGGTTAAAAACGGTGAATTAGAAGGATAATTGATTTACTTACAGTATAGTAGGACTGCTCAAAGTAGAACTTCTCGCCTTTCTTGATGTACTCTTCGAACATCAGAGGATCCTCCACACGGTAGACGATCTCGAACAAAAACTTCTGTTTCTCCAAAAATTCTTTGTCAGCGATCTTCACCTCGTGCGTCTGATGGAAACTGGCCGCAGCGACCAGACCCAAACAGGCCAACAATGCAATAGCAATTTTCATGTTGAAATGTCCTGCTTAACTGCTCCGGATTAGACACACAACTGGAATCCAATACCTAAAGACTGTTGCTTTTCGGCACCCAGCCCATGGCTTATATAGCCAAGAAAACAGACGCAGACGCTGACGCAGCTCCCAAATTCTAAAAGAATCCATGTGGGTGAAGGTTCATAGTGTATCGCAGGTGCCTCTAGCAGCTCTTGTCGAAATTGCTGCGCATCTGGCGCATCTTATCAATCGCTCAGTTGCCATGCGATAATTGCAAGCAATTTGATTAAAGCAACAACAATCAAGTCTGGCATCTGTTCTAATTGGAATAAAATTGAATGCAAGTCTCTTTGTTTCGGTTTTAATTTCTTTTAGTTTTTATTTTCAAGTTTATTTCTAGAATATGTTTTGTAGCAGTTTTGAATTAAACTTTGTTGAAGCTGCTTATTGACATCAATGTTTCAATTGTCTACCACTTAGTTTTTGTTTTAAGGGCTCGCCTCTATCGAAGCAGGTTGTTCAAGTGATTTTGATTTTTGCCTTTTAATTCCACTTACAATGGATTTACATATTGTATATTATTGTCTGAGGCTTAATACCGTTTAAAATGGAATAGTTCTTGCATGCATATTAATTAATTATGTTTCGAGACTTCAATGCAAGATTATGAAAGTTTGCTTTTTATTTTGAATTTGTTTTTTGTTTTTTTTTTTTTTTTTTTTTTTTTTTTTTTGCAGAAAATCGTTGCTATCTAATTTTACTTAAGTTCAGAATGAGCTGTGTAATTTATAATCGACATGAAAATTCTTCTATAGACATACATAAATATGTATATACATAAATATGTACATATTCATATGTATATTGTATAGAAATGTTTGTATGTATTTGGATTATTCATTGCAAGTCATAAGTATGTATATTGATATTATATTCATGTAGATTAATTCAATACTATATGAAAATGTATTTATAAATTGAGTTCATTTTTATTTATATTTTTTTGTAGTTTTCGTCTTCTTTTTCTTTTTTTGGACTTTTTTGTGCGCTTAGCAGAAAAATAATCTATATAAATATTCAATTGCCTTACAAACTCAATCGAGCCCCAGGTCGTAATCCTATTCCTCTGTATATAAATATACGTAAATCTCAAATGTTGTTATCAAAATCTCTAATAATTTGATGGCTCTGTTGCTTTGCTTTCGCTATTTATTTCAATTTTAATGCAAAATAGTTGAAAATAATGTTACATAAATTGGGTATAAAGAAAAACATCAAACAAAAGTTAGAAATAGTTTTTAAGTACTTTTTGTACTCAAAAGATATTTTCTTTTTTATAAAGACTCGAGAACTAGATATATTTAGTATATATCTTTAGTATATACAATTTATTTATATATATATATATATAGTATATATTCTTATTTTCTTTATTTTTGTGTATAACAAACCCATGCCCAAACTAGACGTACACCTACCAAAAAGGTATTAAGTACAAACATTACTTAATTGCAATACTTTTATATTGTCTAATATTCCATTTTGATACACGTATTCAACAATCGTCAAGTGATTTGTTGACAATTAGCATTTAATATCCGACATTTGTTTATTGTCACGAAGTTAAGATGATCATTTACATTATGCATTAATTTTAATAATTGCAACGAACCGAAGTTATGTATATGTTTATTTATAAAAAACATTAATTAGTCAAAGAGTTTAAAAAAGTTATAAGAAAAACATTTGATAACAAAACTTGGAATCCTTTCGATGAATTCCCATCATTATTCAACACTCCCGAATATTGTCAATAATATTATTACATGAAGCACCACAGTAGTTAGTAGCAATAAAAATAAACATCATTCCATAACATAGTATCATATTTAAATATATGTAAGTATTGTTTTCTTTCAGTATTACATTTAAAATGTGTAAAGTTATATATGTAAGTTTTTTCTTTCTTTTTCAATTGTTGTTATTGAGATTAATATATGAAGTACTTTTATTGTCATATCTCTCGTGTTAGCAAACTCTTAACATTATTAATTCCTTATTGTACAATAATAATCGAGCCAAAGCTTCGGCCCAATTAATTGTTTTGCGCACATTTATTGTCATTTATTGTCATAGTGTCGCGTTTTTATTGTCGGTTTACATTTACATAGAACCGCTTTGTATATATATATATAGATATACATATATATGTATGTATGTATATATATGTATGTATATATATGTATGTATGTATATATATATATATATATATTACTCTATATATATATATGTATGCGTGTATGTGTATAAGTAGTAGTTTTTTCTAGAAAAATTACAAGTTTTACTTTAAATGTAAGTGTATAAGTAAGTTTCGTATTCCCATTGCAGACACGTAAAAAAGTAGAGTTCAATATACGTAAATATACAAAGAGTTTCCTCTGCGCATCCATTCGTTCAATCCTAAGCACGATCCATTGGCCTTACTGCATGTATTTCTGCGATTACTACCTGTATACCTACAGCTACACTAGGTGCAGTAAGTATGCACCTCTGCCATTTACACACACCCACGTACTATAGTTTTCAACAGTTTTACACCTTAATAATTATGATGAAGATATGTTTTTCTCAGATGATATTAGCCTGGTTGCATTGTTATTCTTCTCAATGTTTCAAGATCCTTGTTTTTTTTTTTGGCGATCGTTGAATTTTATATTTAAATAGTTGATGAAATTATATTATCGTTTAAGAAAGACTTTCAACATGGTTCAGGATATGTAGATAGAGTATTCTAGATATGCTCAAAGCAATCACCTTGTCTAACAAAAGATCTTGAAACACCCCTAAACAGCAGTTTACTGACAATCTGGCTGTCAAGCCAGCAAACAATTTGTCAATCTAGATCTTGTAACAACCAGGCTGAAGACGGTTAACATCATGTAGAAGAACAATTGGTTCCGTTCGAGCTGAAGTGTCGTAGATGCTGTGCTTGCGCCGGCATCCACCACGTTTATCCTCCAGCCCAGATTATTGTGGGTAAAGCACTGAAATACGGAATGATACTCATAGCTATACAGAGAGTTCTGTTTATTGTGAACAAGTGGGTTTACCTGATAATATAGTGTGTCAGGCGCATCCATAGGCACCGTCCAGTTCATATAGCCTGGCTCACCATCCTCACACTTGAAGACCAGTGTGCTCTTGAACTGCTCAAAGTTATCGAATTCAGCTGAACGATCTACAGTTCGATGCTCCCATTCGCAATATCGACCCACTGAAAGAGTATCGAGTTAAGATGGTCTCAACGATTTATTGGGGATTCACTTACCGCCAGTGGGTATCGCATTGCCGTCTTCATCGTATTCAACTCCCGCATAGGCCTTCTGCTTGCGGGCCTCTAGTCCAGTCTTTTGGCCCAGACCACCCTCTGGTGAGTCCGTGATGTAAAATGGATGATATCTATTGAGAATTACATGACAGATGATATTATTACTATGCCAAAGTTAAGTATATAATTGGAACTTGCCTGGCTGGCTGTGCAGGATCGTTGCCGCCTTCGATTATGAACTCATAGGTCAAGCCACGTTCCACAGTTATTTCGGGAATCAGAAGATCGTTGATGTACCAGGCAATGCCCCATGAAGGTATGCCCGTAATCGCTGTATATCCACGCTTGCCCCCTGTGGCTCCAATGCTAGCGCGGAACCTCTGCTCCCCTTTGATCTTGAGCGTAGGCCACGGTTTGGGGCCGCTCTCGTCCTTGATATCATACAGCGAGTTCTTACACGAGTGATCGTTCTGCAAGCAGAGGTAAATCAGAGAGTTAAGCGACTTTGATTTATTGTAGATTTAGTTGCAGCTCACCCGCTTCGAGAAGTTGATGCGAATGTCGTCGGGATTGTGATCGCTGGCAGTGTGCGAGTGGGCGTTGGCCTCCTTGCGGGCATTGAGTGGTCCTACGGCCGCAATGATCGACACCTCGCGATCGATGGGTATGGGCATGTCGTAGATGGCTTCATTGGTCTGCAGCAGGCGCTTGTAGCGAATGCTGGTGACGCCGCCTTTGCGATCTCCACTAACTGCATATGCGAAATCTGAGTCAACTTGCGCAAAGGCAATTAGGGAAGGTTACATACCCACAACCACGTTGTTGCGTGCGCCAAGTCGCTCATCCGGACAGACGCCACGTTGGCCGTCGCACTGGGATAGATCGGAGATAAAATAGTCTTCAGCGCGGAACACTCGAGCGTTCGAATCGTAGAAAGCCACCACAACGTCGGACTGGGCCATTTGTGGGCGCCCGTTGGCTCCGGATAGACCGAAGGCCATATACTGATCCTCGCTGATGCGTCCGAATAGTTCGATCTGCACGTATTCGCCCTGGAGCTCCCACTTAACCTGCAGCTTATTCGGCAGAATCTCACGACAATTGGAGTAGACGGGCCGCGGTGTTGTTGTTGTCTAAAAACAGCAGAAAGGAGAAATAAGTTTAAGAGATTCCCCAAAAGGACTTGCAGCATGCGTGTGGCCAGGGCTAGTACTTACGGGTGAATACCACCATGATGGCTAATGCGGCGCGAATGGGTTAAAGAGATATACAATTATGAGTTGTGTGGGAACGAGTATATGATTAAATACAGGTTTGTGTTAGTGTTAGTGCAAATGTGCGATTGGCTAACATATGTAAATATATATGCATGTGTGTGATATACATATATGTATGTATATGTGTGTGTTTTCAATTCAATTGCTGATTTAGGCTACTTGCCACCTACCGTAATTTTCGTCTGGCCCAATGCAGGCGGCACATCCAGGTCTTTGGGTATGAAGACATGTCCAAAGTTGTGTCTGTACTCCACGCACCATACCGCCAGCCAATCAATGTCGTAAACGGTCAAACTGCCGGGCAATTGAATCTCGATATCCTCGCCCTGGTAGCCACGCAACGGGTCCAATGATCCTACCTCATTGGGTACCTAAATCATCAAATATTGTGATAAATATATATGTTTATAAAACACATTAATTCTATACTTCATATGCAACATTTCTATATTAAACCCCTAGTACATACCTTAATGCCCATAATATTCGGTTCGCTGCCATTGCCCACCCAGAAATAGGCATCGGGTCCGGCGCCATCATAGTGCAGATTGGGACTGAAAAATGAACGATACCGAGAATATACTAATCTGATAACAAAGGGGACTAGACTTTCTACAGATTAAGCTCACATATAAAAGGTTTTGGCGTCCAGAACGCTTATGTTGCTGGAGCGAAGTCCGTGGGCCAAGCGTCTAAACTCTGGCAGTACTCGAGGCTTGGGCACATCTAAACCCGGCGGTATGAAGACTTCACCGAAATCGACCTGAAACACAAGGAAAATCAGACAAAAACGTAAACATAAATAGATGGAATGAATTGAGAAAGCGCATACAGTAATTAGTGTATTTGTAGGGTCGGATTAAATTCAGTTTTTACCTTGCTGTTGTTGTATACCAAAATATTTGTATATAAAAGCTTTATATACATTGAATTGGGCTTGTGAGGACCCCCCAAAAAATAGGTATGCGCGCGCAGAACTCCATAAAACCACACAAATACACAGAAGCGAACAAACCCCCAATCTGAGCAGCATGCGCTAGTGTGTAGGTGTTTGTGTGTGTTTGTGTGTGTGTGTGTGTGTGTGTGTCAGCCCCCAAGAACTTTTTGGCTGTCAGTCAATGGAAGCGGAGAAACAGAGAGTGTGCGTAACACAAATACAGCCACAAGGGCGCAAACAGACACACGTATACGTGTACGTATATGTATTTAAAACAGTAACAACTCGACACCCTGTATGGTGCTTCTCTGTACTGGTATGTGTATACGCTAGAGTGTTTGCTAGTATGTGTGCCTATTTATGTGTATGTACATACATATATGCAACCACTTGAGTTAATCAAAAATGTCTGCTGTAATTTATTTTACCATGGCGGCCATCTTTGGCTGTCACAGCTCCACCCGGTCACACACAACGTCAGCCCCAACTCCACGCCCCAACGCCCAACGCCCAATGACCAACTCCAACCCCCAGAAAAGTGAAGCTGAAAGAGTTCACATAGCTTGCAAAACTTTATTTTGAAATTTAAATGCATTTTTATTTGCTGAGCTTAAACAGAAGTGAGTTCCATTTCAGCTCGAAAAGGAATTTTACTCTTGTGTGTGTATCCCGGCACATGGATTGGGGCTGCATGAAATGGGGAGCGGTCGGACTCTTGGCTTTCGGATGCGCATTTGTCTATGCAAAAATGTAATTACAAATCTAAAAAGTCTAATGAAAACAAACTTTCCACTTGGCTAACAAAACTGACCCACATTCAGGAGCAGCATCCAGAAAAAAATCAAAAAATAAAATAAAATAACAAAATGAAAAAAATGAAGGAAAAAAAACGCAAGAGTAAATCGATGCTTGCAACTTTGCTCTGGATGAGCGTAATGCACACAGGCGAAAGACGAACAGGGCGGGGGATGGGAGGGAAAAGCCTTTATCCAGCTGCAGTTAAATTACAAAAATGTAATTACAAAATGGTCTTGGTCCGCACTAACAACACACATAAATCTATTCGGACGGCGCGTGCCGTTTCGAGCATCCAAGAAAAGCGGCAAAATGGAAGGACTTACCGTAAAGCGTCTGCACCATACCGAGAGCCATCGAATGTCCTTAATCCTTTTGCCCATGGGTAAACGCAGTATGATGTCCGTATTGTTGTGCGCCTGCAGAACGGGCGGATCACTGCGGGCCGCCATGAAAAGAGAAAGAAACAGTAGTTAGTCAATAAAGCGGGGGCTTTGTTCGAAGTGCACCAATAAAGTCGTTCAAAATCCACCTAAGAAGCACTTCGCATATATCCAACCCATCCATTTACGTCCATACATCGGTCCATCTCGATTCAGTGTGAACTGAGCTTACACAGCGCTTATTAAAAGTGCGCAGCTATCAGGACAATGTTCTGCCAGCTTGCCTGTCCGCTTGTCCGCTTGTCCGGCTGCCCACTGCCACTGAATGCAGTCCTGTGGCCTCAAGGCTGGTCTTTGATCCAATAATGGACAACAGAGCACGCCTCCAATTTGCCCTGTCAATATTGACGAGTGCTTGTAGTTGCAGTGTCATTAAAATTAAAGCAAAACCACCCGGAAAATTCCACAATGTCAACCATGTATATGGGCTGTCTATGGCATTGTAGTAAACCCTATCTTCCCCGCCTATCTCTCTCTCTCTCTCTCTCTCTCTCTCTCTATCGCTCTCTCTATCTCTCTCTGTTCTTCGCGTCATCTTTTTCAGTAATTTGCTACAAGCGAGTGCACAGCCAATTAATATATTCAATATCCAAGTGCAAGCATTTCATGTTATCTCTTTCTACTTTGATCAATTGAATCAATAAACCACAAGATATTACAATTTGAAAATCATTTCATATTACTTGCTTTGCACACAGACAGAATTGGAGCAAATTTATCGTTTCACACAGTTTTGTGCAGAAAAATATATTTTAATATGGAATATGCTCTTAGCAAAATGGGTATTTTTATACCCATTGAAAAAGGGAGCTCATTTATTATCAATTCCTTTTCATATGAGTATTGAGAAAAATATACACATTTTTATATTTTTACAGACTTTTACATGTCTTATTTTGTGGCTCCTTAAATACCTTTGAGCTGGTTACAGAGTATCATAGCATTGATGCTGTTTTTTTTTTTTTTCTTTTCTGGTGGTCCTTTTGCTGCATTTGCTGACTATGATGAAGATTTATGGCCAATGCAACGATGCGAGCCATGTCACAATGCTCCCACCCACACCCCAATAATCCTGCATGTTCTGTGTTTGCCTGCGCACAGAGCTCTATAGCTGCTACACATTTACCAAATGTACATATAAACACAATTATGCCCATAAACTGAAGCCAACTTGGAAACTTGCAAAACTTAATTACATAGCTGGATTATTAAAAATTCATATAAAGAACGAATTTTACCTGAATGTGAGCATACGAATATTTCTAATTATGAAATATAAACTCTTATACCTAAGATTTTTCCGAAATCGGAAAGTGGATCTGGCTTTGAGTTTTGGGCTAGATCGAGTATTCTGTTACTATGCTACTCGTTCTAATACACTAAACGTAGCAGGGAATTTGTTTTGTAATTTTTATGTGCAGTCGATATTATCTGTCAAACTAAAGGTTTTACATATGTTCGCAAAATATTATATGTTTTATATGAAC
This sequence comes from Drosophila mojavensis, assembly GCF_018153725.1. Taxonomy (NCBI): domain Eukaryota; kingdom Metazoa; phylum Arthropoda; class Insecta; order Diptera; family Drosophilidae; genus Drosophila; species Drosophila mojavensis. The sequence goes on along the minus strand of NW_025318693.1, from coordinate 5,408,302 downwards.
TGATAAGGATATACGATTTACATGACATGCTATTCCGATCAGATATCTAATATAGGCGAATATAAAACATTGAAGTTTTTGTTAAGAGGCTTACTATATAAAATATTATAATATAAGACAGACTTTCTATATGTTATCTCGAGGGGAAGCTTGCATATTTGACAAGTACGGATTACACTTGATTTTAGTTTATGTGGTGATAGAGAAATGGAAGAGTATCATGATAACATTCTACCAGTGTTGATTCCACAGGGCAGTTATCTTTTTATTCGTATAATAATTTATAAGCTATTGACATCTCATATATTTAATGCTCATGCCACTCTCAACTTGATTGTAATATATGTAATAATAATTAAATTAATTAATTTAAAAATATACAGGCTAATCAGTGCCTGTTCGGATCACACAACTCATCTTTGTTATAATTTACAATTGACTTTTTGTGTTTCCGCTGATTATTATATTCCATATAAGTAATCCGTCATGTGCTAAGTTCAGTGACAGCAAATAGCAAGTGAGGGCGGCAACGGCTGTCAGTTAGTCAGTCAGTCAATTCGTCAGTTTTGTGCGCTGCGTAACAAGTGTCAGACAGGCCGCAATCGACATTAAACATTGGACACGGCTAAGCACTTAATTTACACCCTCGAGAGGACATTCGGGCTGAGGGTTGGGCGCCGTGTTGACCTTTAATGAGCCCAAAATAAATTGAATGGTTCTATGTCAACAGTGCGACGAATGTGTGTATCTGTTTAGCTGTGAGACAGATTCATTTTGATTTCGCCCGGCTGTCAGGCAGCCTCACATTCTGCCTCCCCCGGAGTGCTATTTGCCTTTGACTTTGGTTTTCGCATTGCAAATACGTCTGTTTGTATCGCACTTTATTTGAGTTACGGGTCTGCTTTTGCTACTGACTACGGCTGCTGTGCTGTGCGGGCTCAAGATTCAGATACATTGATGCACTCAGCACACAAATCCATAAGGATTTATCGATTTTCCTATTGTTATTTGTTTTCGATGGTCCTACACAGACACACGCACCCACATACATAGAGAGAGAGAGAGAGAGAGAGAGAGAGAGAGAGACGAACTTTCGCCCAATTAGTTTGAAAGCCTGTGAGTGTGTCCTCTGTCCTGCGTCCTGTGTCCTGCAGGCATCCCGCAACAGCCATGTTTGTTTGTCTAGCAACCAAAAACCAAAGAGCAGAGCTATTGCAAAACGAGAACAGAGTTCAGTGTGTCAATCACTAGTTATTGACTTGACTGCGTTCACAATTTACGTTGAATGCTTCAACTTGTTGCTCTGCCATATTTTTGTTTCTGTTCTTTGAGTTCTTTTAGCTTGTGCCTTTTGCCTTGTGCCTTTTGCCTTTGCTAGCTGGCTGACGTTTCACATTTGCTTGCGTTGCGGAAAGGCACAGCTATCGCGTCTGGCCCACCATCCAGGCAATGAAACGAGCAAACTCAGCAGACGGCAATCGACAACCGTCACACAGTGCCCCCATCCAGCATGGCTCAATCATCCGCCCCCAAACGAACATCAGACTTATGTACGTATATATGTATATATGTTTGTTTGTATATATATGTATACGGAGATACACCCATCTATTTTACAAATTATTATGAATGTTTAATTTTCGGCGGTGATGCTGCACTCCATCCACGTCACAAACAGCATCAGCACCAGCCAGATGAGTCCCGGGCAACGACCACTCAATTAAATTTGTCTGCGAGTACAAAATGTGTCGTAAGGGCGGAATTCGTGGAATGTTTTATTGGTCACGCCTCTTGGATACCCCCCATAGCTACTCTGTACAATGTTCCTTATGCAATATCATTATTATGAAATAATAAATGCGTCTAAGTGTGGGAAGTTGCATGACGAGGCTCATTGAGCGTCCTGCTTGGACAGTCCTATCAGGATGGCAACACTGATACGAAACGTAGAGTTGAGAAGAACTAGAGGAAGACCGCTTGGTCTTAAAGTTGTTAAATTAATCATAGTTGTCGGAAGTTTTCTACGGTTGTTTAAGTTGCATTCAATAGTTATATCTCAATACTCTGTTGAATTGCAATGTCAATTACATAATTACATTAAACACACATTTGTATACTCAATAATTGTGACGAATATATTATTTGTATATACATAAATATAAATAAATTGTCATTATAAGAGAAGAATTTTATGATATTTCAAGATTATGATTCAAATTTCAAATATTCTCAATGTTTTTCATGGATTACACATTTTCTGCAGGTGGTTAAAAAAGGCCTAAAAAAGTAGGGGTCAAACTACAAACAAAACATCTCAGTGTCTTTAACCAGCTGGGAAATTCTATTCTATACACCATCCCTACATTTTTAGTAACTTTTATTAAATATTAAATTTACTAATAATGAAGACTGAATTATAATTTGATGTCGATTAAGATTCTTCTAAAATATCTTCATTTCAATACACTTTACTCATAATTTATTATTGTTTTAAAATTTATTTAAATACTAATGAAATAAATTTGATATTCACAAAATTTCAGATTGCGGATATTCTTGAATCTGATATGGAGTGAATTTCTTTTATTTAACTTTCTCTGTCTCCCTTTCTTAAGTTTCTTCAAATTTCAGCTACAGGATTTGCCACTTTTAAAGGTGCCAGAGCGAAAAAGTGCCAGCAACAGGCGGAACTACTTGAGGCATTTGCCTGTTTTGTCGCTGTTGGCGTCATCGAGTTGTTTCCCGGGCTGAATACGGGTTTTTCACGCTGTTGATTAATTAAGTTAAGGGCATTAAAGGCGAGCAGCAGCCGTCGGCAGAAGCAGCAAGAGGCATTTTCGCGCGTTGCCGCTGCTTTGTCAACGTTGATTAACGCTAACACAATAAATGATGGGCCCTGGCTGCTGACAATTTTGCATTGGCAGCGCTTCACAATGGGCATAAAAACTAAAAACTTCGTTTTGCCACTTTGCATGCAACACATTTTAATGAGATCAGCATAAATCAGTATCAGCTTCATCAACAGCGAAGAGTCGCGAGGAGAGATGGAGGGTATAGGGTGGAGGGCGCAGCGTGGAGTAGGGTGGAATTGCATTGGCCATTGTACAATTTGCTGGAAATGCAAATGAGCAAATGAGCAACAGCCGACGGGCGTCGTCATGGCAATGGGGCGTTAATCAAAAGCGCGTCACAGCAGCTTTTATGCTTCTCAAAAAATTCTAATTTAATTACTTATGCTTGATGCATCCATTGTGACACACAGAGCGAGAGAAAGAGCAACAGAGAGAGAGAGAAATAGCGACAGAGAGAGAGAGAGAGAAAGAGAGAGACATACACACACACTCATACTCACACTCACATTTGATTATAAAAGGAAGCGAGCAGCGCTGTCAGCAGCTCCTCAACTAAAGGCTGTATTATATAATTAGAGCTGATTGGCAGCCGTTCAAGTCCAGGCCCAAATCATAGTCGAGGAGGAAGTCTCTTGCTCGTCTTCAGCTCAGAAGCATCAGCAAAGCATCTTTGTCAGTTTTTCTCTCTTATTCAGTCTCTCTCTCTCTCTCTCTCTCTCTGTCACTCTCTATTCTACATATATATTAAGATATGCATGCATCTATAAATACAAATAAGCTTCTAAATGATTACACACAATAAATGCGCGCAATTAGTTCGCCCAAATGTATGCTATGGTTAGCACTTAGTAACGGCGCCACATAATACAGCAATCATTTGCGCCCACCTGCCACCCCACACACACACACACACACAGAAGAAGGTGCATCTGGCATGTGGCATGGGTAATGTGTGTGTCTGAAAGCGTAAAAGCGTGCAATCGTTGCCGCGGCGCGTCTCGTTCCGGCCAGGAACTACGGTGCCACCCCATATTTATACACAGATACACACACACACACACACACACACATGTATATATGTACTCACACACGTTCAGTAGTGCTGCCGCGATATGCTTTTGAGACGGTGTCATGAGGATGAGGCATGCCAGTGTTATACATTGAACTAATAAAGCTCGGCACGTGGCATCAACAATGAAACGCATTAAAGTCGATTACAATATGAAGCTGACGACGGGTGGGGACCACAGGGTTTTTACTTTCAGCAGGCCGGAGTGAGGAAGAGATGGGCTGCATACCCACTCCCATGCCCGTGCACATCATCAAGCAGGAACACAAACCGCGTGACAATCGCAAGGGCAGGAGTAAGGTCTAAGCCGGATGTAAAAAAAAGCGTTTCAAAAGCAGCAAATGAAAACAAAATGCTGAAAACTGATTTTACTTCTTTTCTTTTTATGGATAAAAACAGAATATCATATGAAAATATTGGAAATCTGTCAAGAAATCTCTTAGTTCGCGAATCGGCTTAATATTTTTTCTCAAATTGTCAATATATTTATAATTTACAATTTATATACATAGATTACGGTTAAAGACAAGAGTGAAGAAGGGAGAATGTGACGTCCTTTGCAAGCTGAAACTAAAATTCAGCTCAATTCAATATTGAATTTTCGAATTGCAGTTGATATTAAATTTTTAATCAATTCTAAAGCATAAAATGTCAACTTTCATAGCAAAACATTATTTTCTCTGCACTTTCTGCTCTCAATCTGTATTTCTAAATTTTTATTATGATGGCTTTATTTCTGGCATTTAAAAACCAATAAAAAATATATGCGTTTAAAATTCATTTTTTTATGATGTAATTTCCATGAACACCTTTGCTTTGACACAATATTATTATACTAATAGAAAGGTGTCATCACACAAGTACAAAAGAATAACTAAGTGGAGTACTTCCACTCCCTCTGCGCAGTGTGTTGAAAGCACATGAACAACAAGAGAGAGTGCTCCAGCTGGGACACGGCATCACACGGAGATACCTTGAGTCACATACCAAGCTGCTGCTCCAGCATTGTTCGTTGTACACAGAAGCTTGCACACATACAGGGCCACACACAGTCGTCAATAAGCTACTTGATAGATGCTAACATTTCATTGCAGGTGTACGTATTTATGTAAGTTTATAGCACAATATGCGACAGAGGAAGCTCGAAGGTCTAATAAAAAATATGTAAGATTCTTAAAACTGTATAGCACATTATAAGTTGCCCACAAAGTTCGCAGAAAACTTGTTTATTTATAATATTAATATTTGTAATTGAATGGAAGTGGGAAAGCTCAAACGCGACTAGAGGATTCCCTGAGCAGCGATCAGTGTTTTATAAATCTGCTCCATATTTTCTATATAACATAAATTTATACAATATTAAATTAAATTTTTAAGCATCTCTGTTTAGTTTTTTAGCTTAAATTGTTTCTAAAAATAATCTTGAGTCTTCTTTAGATAAATATATGTATATTAATATTATTATATAATTCATCTATATTTTAGAATATCTATATAACCATATTTGATCTGTCGCCCTCTCTTATATAGTATTTGTGCATCGCTTACACCGAGAAATAAACTGATAGAATATATAAATATATATCCATTATGAGGTCATACAGGCTTCCTCCTGCCAGTTGAACACACTTGGTCGGCTATATTCAATGGATTGAATGGATCTAAAGTACTTTTCGTGCATGCGCATGCAAATATGTCAGTATGTATGTATTTTTTGTACACAATGATTGTTATTTTAAGGCAGTTCAACATCAGATTTTCTTTCGGAGCGGGGTCTGACAGGAAAGCGATGCTGAGGTATGCCAGCTATAAATACTGTTAAGGCACCTGACTGAATGTCAGTGACAAGTGTTGGTACTTTACCTTTACCTTGGCATGTGATAAAGGGCGATTATTTTCGCAAAGAGCATAAGACTGATATCTAAATGATAATGATAAAAATAAAAAAAATAAAAATAAATAAATAAAAAAAACTGAGGCGCCCCCAAGTGCCCAATGCTTAAGCAGGCATCAAATGGCGTCAAATTGTGTGCGCTGCGTCAGTATGCGGCTCGGAGCAAGCTCAGCAGCCGAGCAGCTCAGCGCGGCTTAGTGCAGTTCAAGTAGCCGGCAATTCTGGCATTCGCTAAGCAGGATGATGAAGGCGCTGAGCAAAAAGCAAGGTAAGTAAAATACGCATAACCTTGTGCCTGGGCGGACTACAAGTAAATACCAACAGAATGCGGCTAAAATGTACTCGTTCTTTTCTTAGTTTCTTTCTCTCTCTCTCTCTATCTATCTCTTTCACACTCACTTCGCTACCCCTCTCGCTCGCCTGCACTTGCGGCAGCGGCTTTCATTGTTTGGTCTTGTTGTGGGCTGTTGCCAATGCCACAAGCTTACGAGCACACACATACACATACATATATTCATACACACAGGCTCGCCAAACACAATACATACATATGACCGCAGATCTAATGTAAAGAAATAAATGAGTTTTTCGCATTAGGAGGCAACGAAGCGACAACACCAACAACAACAACAACAACAACAACAACAACAACAACAGCAGCAATAACAACAATAATAAAGCATTAAGCGAACGGAACGAAAGCGACTTCGCAAATGGCAGCCAAGATGAAAAATGTTTTTTAATTTTTAAAAGTGGTTTCATTGTCAGGCGTGCGTAACGTAAAATCTGCAAGGATATATAGCACGCACCCACATATACACACACTCTATCCCACACACACACACACACATGTATATGCATATGCAGACGCCGAGTGTTAGGAAATGGCCCGTTGCGCTCGAGTGGACGCCGTCAGAAATGTCGCCCCATGCTGAAACCCCACAAGATTCCACCAAATCTCAGTGCATTGCAGAAGCATCAGCGATACATACGAGCCGGTATATTCCTCCGGATAGGGTATTATATAGCCCTCGGGCGATGGTCTAGCCGTTTTGCCCACCCAGAAGAAGGCATCCGGTCCGGTGCCATCATAGGCAAAGGATTTAACAAACAGCGTTGACTCGTCCACGGCATAAATGGAGCCCTGCAAAAAATACCATACGAAACTCTAATTTCTATTGTGGAAGCCGTGCAGTCAGTCCGCCTACCTTAATGCCATGAGCAAAGTTCGTAAACTGTCCAATGTAGCGGCCATAGTAGGGTTCCGGTGGTGCTCGTCCTGCTCCTAAAAAGACCAAGATATGAATGATTATCAAAAAACAGTTAGTTGGCAACTTTGGCAAAAATTAAGTAACTTTTATGTTTTAGTTTTTGCATATAAAGACACACACACACACACAAATAAACAGATATATACAACTATTCACTCAGTTACAGATACAGGCTACAGTTACTTGTAGTCAAAGGAAGGAAGCTGTAGTTTTATATTCATAATCCGCAGTCTCTTGAAATGCGTCAGGCACCAACAAAAAGCGTTAGCTGCTTTACAAATTAATCTACTTTCCAAAAGTTTGCCACAAAAAATGTGCACGTTGCAGAAAGTTTCTGGTTCTGTTTCTGTTTCTGTTACAACTTCAGCATCAGTTGGATTCGCATTTCAGATCATCCATCGCAGGTCCTGTTCTGTCCTGTCCTGCGCTGCGCTGGCTGCCCGTTTCTTACCTTCAAAGGACGATTATTTGCTTAAAATAAAGCAGCTTGTGAGAACAGCTATGAAAATGATGCTGATGCGGCAGATGATGATGATGATGATGATGACGATGATGATGATGATGCTGATGCTGATGATGTGGTTGATGATGGCAGACCTCGACTCTGTTTGCAAAACTCTTGACAGGTCCATTGGGAGTTGTAGCTACCCCGCTGTGACTTCGCCTTGAAATTGATTGAAAGCCATGAAATATATTGAAATTCAATGCTAATGTTGAGGGAGGAATTGGGCCGGGAATTATAGCCAAATATGCAACTGCACGCCAAACTTCATTTAGAAATTTATAATTGTGTGTAAAGCGATATGCAGAACTAATTGAGAGCTCAAACTCGCATAGAAGTATATCCTCAGGGCTTCACTCAAGTCGCAAGGATAATAAGTACTTCCTTTATGTACTTGCTGCAAGTTTAAGCTGCAGCTATGTTACTTAGAAACTCATTTAACTGAGATTCTGAGAACCGGCGCAGTAATATAAAACAGCACAACATAATATCCACGCTGACAGTGAAATACTCTTTGATATTTATCACACAACTTGGTGAATGAGAATAGACGAGCTACGGCCAAGGGTATAAGGGTATTCGAAGTGCCACAGCCAGGTGACTACAGCTTGCACAGATTTTAATGGCTCTCGGTAACAGGGACAAGGGTTGGCTGAACAATTGAATGCCAGGGTATTCCCCAGAATGTCTCAATTGTATCGATGACAAAAGCGACGATGGTAGCCAAGACAACGCCAACGTCACTACCAATGGCAATAGCAATAGCAATGGCAATAGGAATACCCATTCAAATGGCAATCGCAACAACATAAACACCAACTAGGACGAGGGCTATGACGAGGACGAGGACGACGTGCGCTCTGCGTAATATGCATTAAATCTACTAATGCGTACATTAATCTCCTCTGACGGCTTGGACCGGCCCGCGCAAACATGCAGCACGTGTCTCCATGAAATATACGTGCTCGAGGATATTTATACAATGTGATGACGAGCACGTTGACGTTGATGTTGTTGTTGTTGTTGATGATGATGTAGAAGCTCTTGCTCTGCCTGTCTTCATCTCTACACTCGCTCTCATTGAAACACTCATAAAGGGCTGGCGGCGGGCGGTTGCCTGGCTCTAGCCTAGGGCTTGGACGGCGCAACTATTGTTGTTGTTGTTAATAATGTTCGGCAGCCGTTAGGAACGGATGGGCATTGACAGCGCCAAGAGGGCAGATAAAGCTACAGCCACAGTTACAGCATGCCGAGCAAATAATAGTCAACTGGCCATGTCTATCTTTCTCCTTGACTGACTGAGTGTCTCGACTGCGACTGTCTCTTGATAGATATTTCATCATTGCGATTGATATTGAGATAAGATGTTCCACAGCTGATATGGTATATGAGGTGGCACGTTGCCAGGCAAGAATGAGTTTTTACTGACTGTGAGCCAGATTTTTGAACAAACCAAAATTTAAAGGGCGACTGAATTTCGAGCAGGAAAACTTTCGTTTCGGGCTGCCATAACAAAAATCACACTTAAGCCGAGAGCATCTCCTGCATATCCCAATTGCAAAAAATCGTTGAGCATTTGCATCTTTCATCAGGCAGTTTAAGCTCTATAAATTAACTGGTTGCCAAGGGTATTACGTTCCTCAAAGGGGAGTAGCAAGCAGAGAACCATGCATAACCCGTCTGCCGTCTGCAACAATAAGCAAAGCTGGTCAAAGGGTTGGGCATTTTGGAAAACTCTGGCCACACCCACACACCCTCATCTACATCTGCATCGGCAAGCAAGTGCGTCTTCTCGCAACTGTCATCAAATCCAACATGACGACGACGACGATGGCGATAATATCCACGGAGATAGCGCACTGAAAGCCGTAACCACAGGCAACCGGCACACACCACATAGAGCAGACCATTTAAGCAAAGCTAAGCCGATTTAAGGAAACCACCTTATACTCGTATTTACGACGGTCGAGCTGAGTTTCGGACTAAAAAAACAGTCGATGTCGAATGAACCAGATGCCGCAAATATGAGATCGTATTTATCAATATATGTCGGGACGGCGCGAACGCCATTCCCGGCTACCAAAAATTACACGCACGAGTTATTCACATTAGGAATAATCGCAGAGGTCAACTCAGCCGAATGTGCAATGACCAAGCCTCACTCCGGAGGAACCGCCTTCGTGATCACGGTTTACCTCTGCGCCAGGTAAGTATGCCTAATTCGACTCTGGGCTGGGGTTTCCATTGCTGAGCTGCTAGAACCGTTTGAGAATTACAAATTGCATTGATACAACCTGCAAAGTAGGCAATACTTTCAATGACACTCTCTATGTATGTATGCCTTGAGCAAATTATAATGCAGGATATTTATTGCAATTTCCTTGCCGAAAACCGAGGGCCAGAGATAATGAGGTTATAAATGCCACGGCGGGAACTGCTTCCAATAATCTTTATGCACGGTATTTATTCTATTTATTTACCCAGAGCTACATCAAAGGAACAAATGATAATTAAATTCGCACTAATCTGCCCGTAATTTATTTTATCACATGCCCATCTTCGACTTTGACGTCCTCATCAGCATTATCGTGCAGAGGGGATCTATACGAATAGCGCACGACGCACCACGCACACGAAATTCCAAATCAAATTTTCATTTACTTCCCAAATAGACTCTCGGAAAACAGGTTACCCCAGCAGCTCCGCACCGTCGCTTGCACCACTGCCCAAGCCAAAATGCTTGACAAGCCCGCGGGTTCATTGGTTGGTCGCCCAACATCATTAAAGCTCGAAAATATTCCTCCCCCACGCGTGTTGTTGTCTATGCTGTGCTGCTCAGCCCTGCCGTCACGGGGGATGCGTGCCAAGAGTGAGTGTGTGTGTGTGTGTGTGAGTCTGTGTGTGTACAAGTATTTGTGTTTTGTGCATGTGTATGGATGGCAAATCGAATAAAATTTAGCTGACTCAATAAAAATCAAAAAGCGTTAATGCTAACGATATGACTTTAACCTGAAACCGAGTAAATTGTTGCTTGTGTCAAAGCCAAAAAAAGGGGGTCGCACGTCCTCGTCGTCTCCGTTTTCCCTGACGAGGTCGACTACGGCGTGAGTTTAGGCGGAAAGGCAGCAGGATATGGCAACTGGAAGCAATATTGCACCGTAATCTGACAGCGACAATTTTCGGACTCCTTTCTTCGGGAACGGGCTTAAAGGCGTGCCACACAGCAGAGAATCGCTTAAATAAATGATGATAAATAAGAAAGCGCGCAAAAGGCAAGGATAAAGGAAAACAGCTAATGAAGAGAATCAAATAAAATCGCTTCAACGGCTCTGGGTTAGCTTAGGATTGCCTTCGACTGGAGGCTGCATCTCTGCGGCTGCTATTGATCGATGAATCGGCTAGCTCAACTATAGCCAATGTCAGTTATTCGGAGACAGCTCAGTGTTTATTTATGTTACAATTACCATCATCTACTAATAAATCATCATGATTGATATAATCGATTTAGCACGAACAGAAATTAATTTTATAAAAGAGTTTTTAGCTGTTTCGTAAATTATACAAGATATGGAATATATGCCAACTCATATTTTGGGTACAAATATATAAAACCGAGATTGATTGTACTATCAATGTGTAAAAAGACTCTTATATACGAGTATAAGATTTCAGTTTCATTACAATGGATTATATGCAAGTTTCATTACATAATAGATGTATACTAATAGAATAATGAAAACATGTGTCCTATGTTTAATAATTATATTTTGTATAGACAAAGCTATGAATGAATACAACTCAATCATAATTTAATGAAATAAAATATAATTTAATTTGAAAATAGCCCTTTACAAAACGGAGCATATATACAGCTTTCGCAGTAGAACTTTATGAAGTCAAGCCGAAAGATTTAATACTAAACAATAGTTTTCATACAAAACTACTAAGAAGGACGAGCATACATAACTAAATTAGTTGATTAACTTTACAATTCAAAGAAACTGAGAGCATCAACAGCTAAGTTGCTTTAAGAGCAGTGTTGCCAGTTTAGTCTATTTCAGGTTAGATCTAGCTTATCTGAAAGTGGAATAGCCAGAAATAGAAGAAGAGTATACAGAGCGATAGTGCTAAACTGCAGTGTCTGCCATTTAATTATTATAAATATTAACATATTATATCAACATTTCCTTTAAAAAGCATATATATTCTTATACAGCGTAATGAGACAATCCGATTTAATTATGCGTATTTGTTTGTCTGTATATTTGTTTGAAGAACTGTCTCTCTCTCTGCATGTCTCCCTATCCATCTCACAGTCTGTCTCTCTGAGTAACTGCCTAAGAAAAGCTAGGGACGGAAAAAGAACTATAGAAAACCATTTAAGTTGCTTATATGTATGCAACAGTATTAATTTAGTATTTATATTTAAGTAAAACGAGGCTAGAGTGCTCTCATTGGTTACTTAACGCTAGACTGCAACGAACCCTCACCTGACTGGCTGACCATTTGAGCGCCACTTGGAGAGTTTGAGTGAAAGTGCGTGCAGTAAAGATAAAGAGTGAAGCGACCCTTCAGCGAAGCATTAAAGACTAAAGAAAATACTTGGAGGAAATTATAAGAGGAAATGCTTTTTGAAGCAATTTATACAGAAAATAACTTAAAGAATTATGTAGGAGCTTAACAGAGACAACACAAACAAACAAAATTAATAATTTCAACAGACTTTTGATAAATAAAAAAATTGATTCAAATTGTTTCTGACTCGCGCCATCTTACTTAAATTTCTTTTATAACTCAATGAATCATCTATTCCGGTATTTTTCTTTTAGCCAAATGTAGCTAATATCATTGGACCATTCTTCTATGCTAATACTATGATAATCGTACTATCATTAACAGTTTCAACAATTATATATATTCATATATGTCGGGACGGCGCGAACGCCATTCCCGGCTACCAAAAATTACACGCACGAGTTATTCACATTAGGAATAATCGCAGAGGTCAACTCAGCCGAAAGTGCAATGACCAAGCCTCACTCCGGAGGAACCGCCTTCGTGATCACGGTTAACCTCTACGCCAGGTAAGTATGCCTAACTCATCTCTAGCCTGGGGTTTCCATGTTAACATTGTCAAAACTGGTTGGGAATTACGTTTGTGTTGGCAATTAAACTCCCTTAGATATACTACAGATTTAACTGTGTGAGCTGTAAGAATGGGTCAACTCAGGTAGAATTGTGAAGACTTCCTATGTGGAAAAGTGCGGGATTGCTGCCGAGCCTCTAAGGAAGACAGTTTTGTAATTAATTACAATTCAATTTCTGTTTTGTCTCTTGCATACATACATATATGAATTTATAATCAGAGCAAAAAATACACATTTATTTATTTATTTGTTTATTTTTTATATTATTATTTGGTTTATTAAATGTAGAAACGGTACAATCAGATATAGTACTTTAACAACACATTTATATACATAAAATTAGGGCCAAACCTCACTGAACTTGTGAGGACTGAACACATTTATTATAAAGATGATTTTCATGAGTAGTTTTCACTTCCGGCTAGCCTAGTTTTATTTTTGATCCGATTACTACTTGCTTATATATCTTCCCTTGTGAGAATTCCACTTCACAATGCCACAATATTTAATCTTTGGTCCCAAACATATCATTTGTTTCTTTCCGGATTTGAGCTTGAATTGTTTTTTGGTAAGCCAACACTCGTGGGAGATTTGTAAGCTACACGCCAATCGCCCGTTCCCCCCCAGTGTTTGAGAAAGGGGCGGGACTGCTCAGTGCAAAGTCAGCGTAGCTCGCATTTATATTTATTTCAATTTTATGACTTCATGTTGCCTAAAAACCAAACCACAAACGAAATGAAACTCAAATATGTGCACAAAGTTTCACAGCGGTCGACGGGGAGTCCGCTCAGCCTCTGAGAGTCGAGAGCTGGGAGTTGGGAGTTGGAAGCTAAAACTTGCGTAGCAGAAAGCTGAACAATTCGTAAATCCAGAGAGCAGATTAGAAATTTTGCGCGGCAATATCACATAGAATGCGATAGAAAGAGACGGCGGCGGCGAGAGGCGAGAGGCAGAGAGGGCGTATAATGCTTTGGGCTCGGGCACAGCTGAGTCGGGCTCTGGTGAGATGAGGGCAGGGGCGTGGCGCATTAACACCCACACAAAAGTTGCGCAGACATCGCTGCCTCGGTTCTGCACGCCGTCTGTTTCGGTGGTGGTTTCGTATGCAACCACAGGCACCGGCATATAGCATTCACGGCTACCAGAAGCAACACTCGCAACAACAACACAACAACAACAACAACAAGAGTAGAAACCCGAAAAAAAAAAACAGAAATTGCTTCTTGGTTGGCAGCGCACGCTTCAGCTAATTTAATCTCTGCAAATTGCTCGACAATCTGCGCGGCATTAGAACTACACACGTGAAAAGTGATACATTCGCAGACCCACAGCATCCACCGACCCGCGCCCCAAGCTTCCACATTCACGCTCACGCTGGCTGGGTGAGTGGCTGGTGCGAATTAGATTACATTGGATGCTGGAAGTTAGCGCGCTTAGTTTTATGGCCATCGTTTGTTAAACGCCGTTGACTGCAAATACCCGATAAGCCTGTCAGCGCCATTTCAATGCCACTTTTGGTAGTGTCCCAATCTTATCCAAAAATAACAATTTTCTATGTGCCATTCATGTAAACCAGCAACGGGCTATTTTAATCAGTTTGCAACGCCGACTGTTCAATTGGAGCTGTCGAGTGATACTCAAGGCAACAGCTTGTGATGTATAGAAACTATCAAGACGAGCTTAAAATTTCAATTGTCCGACTACAACAATAGAATAACCTTAGCTAATTGTAATTAATATTGCTATTGATTTCCACATCTTTTGTCTGATGGACTCAAAGCAAAGTGCAATCACAACTTTGTTGCAAGCTAAAGTTAATAACTGTTGCAAGAGTGAGTAATCATATGAATAGAAATTTAATCTGCTGTATTTATCTATGTTAATTTATGTAGGGAGCAAAGGCTTCGTTTTCAGAGTATTTCATAATTACTGAATTATAGATACTAAGCAATAAGCTCCAACATAATGTGTAGACTGGCAGAATACCCAAATGCTTTCAGATCTATTTTCCGATATCATTGTTGGGCATATCAACAGTACTAAGTCACTCAAATCGTAGAAAGCAGTTTTTACCTCAGCCTAAAGATATGCAGCTTATTTTGAAATAAAATAATTTACTGTCAGTTGAATTATGTTTATTTGATTAATTCCAATTAAGAGCATTGAATATTTAAATATTTATTAATATATTATTATTATTTTGTATATATTATTTTTTATGAATTATTTTTTTATAAATTTATCAAGAACTGTTATTATTATTATTATATGTTGAGCATGGCATGGTTATGTTTAGCGCTACAGTAAAAACTCCCAAGAGTATACCAATTAACATAATAAATACAATATTATAGAAATAATGTATATATATATGTAGGTATATAGGTTTTTAATTCATACTTAAATCGTTTGTTTCTTTCACCGAGCTTGGGAATTTATTGAGCTATTTGTTGAGCTGCCAGCCCTGATTACATTCACCTGACTAGGCGAACGAGTACTAAAGCAACTTGAGCAATCTCAATATAAATTTTGAATTTGAAAGTCTAAGGCAGTTGAGCAGACATTCGCCATTTATCAATTCATGAGCACTGCAAACTATTTCAGCTGAGCACTTGACAAGCCGGTACTCAATATTGTCATTGTACACACTAAGCACGCCTGCTGCTGCTATATATTATATACGTATATACATATATGTATGTATAACTTCGCTACGTAATTCTATATACGCACTTTCGTTTTTTTTGCGAATATTTGCTGCATGTTAATTAGCCGCCAAGATGAACAACTGCATGCCAATGCGGTTGAGCTCAGCCTCAGCCTCAGCTCGGCTCAGCCTCAGCCAGAGCAACTGCGGACTGCGACTGCGCTTTTCATTTTTTTAAACAGTTTCGAGCTCGTATTTATATATATATTTTGTTTTTCTATCTCTCTCTCTCTCTCTCTCACTGTTTAAAAAGACTTGTATTACGTAAGCGGCATATGGGCTGACTGACCCAGCTGCCGAGTCACTTCTGTTTGTGCGCCGCTTGGCAGCCGCAACCAACTTTTGCTGTCTTACTTTTGGGCCAAGTTTTCGGTAAGTGTCTGTGTGTATGTGTGTGCGTGTGTGTGCTTGTGGGAATTGTGTGCCAAGTATGAGCAGACAATCGTCAACCAGTTTTCCATATCACTCGATTCGCTTGCTGACAGTACTCACATTTCGTTATTTCTGAAAAGGAAACAAACGCCATCAGCTCTTATTCGCACCGATATGAATGATTTAGCTTGTTTCGGTTCATTGGCCTCTCTAATGTCTTATCGGAGTGATTAGCATAATTCAAATTCGAACGCGAATGCTAAGAATAATTTTCGGACATAAATAATGCTTACAGCTAAAATATATAGGCCCAAAGCTTCAGCAATGGTTCGCAAATGGAACCTGTAGGAATCACACAAGAACCAATAAATTATTCAATCTAAAACTAGAAATGATCTCTTAGTAGAAAAACTGTTGCGAAAGGCCAATATCAATGTCGGGCAATATCAAGCGGATCCGTCAAACACAATACTAAAGTGGAATTTTTAATTTTTTACTAGTTTTAAAAATTTAGCTGGATATTAATAAGCTGATATATTTCAATATTCAATATGTAGAGTAAACTAGATCTATTGATCTGATATATATTGCTGTTGCAGTATTATTATTATATCAGTATTATTCTCTTAAATATAAGAAGTATATTATGATATAAAATATAATTTATATTCATATATGTATATTAGTTTTTGCTAAAGTTCGAAAGTTAGACAAACTTTTGGATTCACATACATCATTCAGATTAGTTCACATCTCTTTCAAAATTTGTTTACATATAATTCAAATTCCAGCAAGAATACTATATATATGTGTATATAAGAATTTTACAACTATCTATGTGATACAGTATGTGTGCAGAGACATAAAAGCCGATTAGTTAGATTTATATGCATATGTATTATGAAATCGAAATGAAGTTTTGGATTCACGTTATAGCAGTTACATATTTACATAGATAATGGTTAAAAGCCCAACAGAAAAGGGCATCGAAGCGACCAATAGCGTGACCAGCCCAATGATGCCAACGGTTCAATGAACCGAAATTACCTTCACCCGAGCCCCCGTTAAATGGGTGTTAATTATGATAATTTACTGGCCAAAGCCCATGTATTACTTGTGTTCCGAAACAATGGCTATTCTTTGAGCTCCAACTTAACATTTACAATCTTTACTTATAAATGCTAAATTCACGTAAAAATGGAAATCTTGTCACAGCGAGACAATGTATATATATATAAAGCTCAGCGGGCATGCAATATATTTGTTGGATGAATTCCGTTCGTTATACCTAATTATAAAAACTTTAAACTGGCTTTTACTTTATAAAAAAATTACATCTATTCACTGAGTTGGCTCTGTGCAATGAAAGGCAAAAAAAAAAGTAAAAGTACTTGATTCAAGCTCATAATACTTGCTTATGAATCGGAACACCTTAACAGTCAACCACATTTCAAATCTGAATTTAAACACATCCATCTAAGATTATATAAAATTATATACAAAATAAAAAAAAAAAACATTTCGTGTAACTTTTTTGCAAACGATGTTTTTGCCTTTTTATAATAATGTTCTCAGACATAATCAATTTGGAGAAACCATGAATTTAATGAATATTTGAAGATATTAATGATACACTAGCCAACAGAATTTATTAGCCAAAAATTTGAATATCCATAATGAAGCAATGGGACTATTCTATTTTCAGATTCGGATATGCATATGCCCTGAAGGCTCTCTCAGAAAAGTACGGGTTGGTTCTTTAATTTTGTTGACCTGTGTAATAATTGTAGACACAATAATAATTCTCACAGAGTACACACAGTTGTTAAAAAAAAAAAACTTTATAATAGTTAGCTATGGAAATGACGCATCATTATTTTTTCCAAACGCAGGGTAGAAATTGTTAAGGTTTGGGTGTTCATAATTTTGTGGAACTAACACTCGACGGCGGCTGCTTTAATTGCACTTGGCCAATTTTGAAGAGCTGAAGAACCTGAACTGAGGTGCGCTGAGCTGATGGATAATTGTTTTTATGTTGTCAATGTTTCAATTATATTCAACAGTTGAATTTCGAGACTCTTCAAATATTGTCTAGACTCTCATTGAGTCTGCCAGCTGAGCTAAAAATATGAAATATGTATTTGTTCACTAAGCGACTAAAATCATTTTCCTTTCTTCTTAATCTCTGACTACAAGTACTTACAGCTTGCATTCAGTTATTAAAATACATCCACCCATAAGCTCACGCACACCCACACACACAAAGAAACATAGATATGTACATATGTATGTATAAATAGAATGTGTTACTCACCTTGACAGACCTGGCAATTTAGCAGCAGTGAAAGAGCTACAACAACAACAACAACAAAAGCATAGAGCTGCGACCAAATGCTGTTTAATCCTTGTGTTGCCGTTGCGTATGTTGTTATCCTGGATCTAGACATTGTTGCAATTGTTGTTGCTGCTGCTGCTGCTGATTCAGTTTGTTCCTGACGACGCGTTTTTATCCACACTGAAGACTGTTCCATGCTGAAAGCTCTGGTTTTTTTTTTTTTTTCAATAATATTTCTTTATTTTTTTCCAATGCGACCAGAAGTTAAAAAACAAATATTCCGACGAAATTGGCTGCTGCTGTTATTGTTATTGACTCTGGACATGCGCTTCCGTGGGCGTAATTTTGGATATAAATAATTTTGGCAGGTTGTATTGGGTTTGAATTTCAGGTGGGCTCTGCTTTAATTCAAATTAATTCCGTTTTTGTAAGCTGTTATCACTTGCTCTCTCTCTCTCTCTCCGTACCTTTTCCCTCTCTCTCTTTTTCTCCCTCTCTCTCTCTCTCTCTCTCTCTCTCTCTGTGACTTGGTGGGCGTTGAGATTTGTTCGAGTTGGCGGTAAATGATTTGATGTGATTCGTATCCAATTCAATGTATTAAAAAGTCTTTATATTGATTCAATCTTTTTAATGCTTGGCTCCAATTGTATGATTGGTCTACAAAGTGTTTGAGATTTCTATTGTCTTCGTTTATTATTACTATTATTATTATTTTTTTTTTATTTTTTATTTCACTAACTACATTGATATTGATTAAGTTTTGCTGTAGCTTATTAAATTTCTTATAGAAATTTTTCTAAATTATTGCACATATTTCACTTTGTTTATGATTTCGAATATTAAATGAACTATTTAACTTATTCATATATGATTTTTGTTACTTTTATTCGTTTTGTTATATTTATTTAAAGTATATGTATAAAAAAAAGAAAATGTTTTTAATTGGGCTATGCCCATTGCAAGAGAACGTTTATAACGTTCGATTTTTTATTTTGCTTCGTTCATTTCACAGTTTTTAAATTATAAATCTTGTAATCAAGTGAACGAAAGTATTTAATTTTTTTTATTTTAAACAAATGGGCTTTTAATTTTTGTTAGTTGTTTTGCTGTAATTTCTTTAAAACTTTAAATATGTGTGTGAGGGAAATAATGAAACGGAAAATAGCGATTTGAACGCCGCGGCTCGTAAAACGCGCGTCAGGAACAAGCTTCGGCCTCAGACTGAGTGCCGCGTAAATTCCAATAGGCGCTAAGCTGCTTTGCTGTGGCTTTTGGTATTTTTTTAGGATTTTTATGTGCTTAGTATTTTTTACACTCAGAGAAAACGCGCATGCTTGATAATATTGCAAATGTTTTGATTATTTGATTATTTAACTAAGTACTTCAATGTTTTTCAGACGTTTTATCCACTAATGTCAGCCTATAATGAGAAAAATAAATTTTAACAAATAATTATTATCATTCGCAACAGTCGATATGTTGGTCACACTAGAAATGAGCAAGTGGTCACATATAGATGGCGCTTGAAAATGTCGTTATATTTAAAAGTTCATAGGTAAACGTTCTTTGTTCCAATATAAACAATATTTTGCTAAGGACATTCAATGTAAATAATATACGAAGCTCCAAAGTTTGTATGTGGCTTGATGTTTGTGTTTCTTGTGGTTACTTTCCTAACTTTACATATTTGCGTTTGCGGTTGTAAGCTTTGGTAATAGGGTTATTTTAAATTGCAATAAGTAGAGTTTCTGACATTCCGATAGCAGGGCAACTCAAAAAAACTAGCAATGCAATTCAACTGATAAAAAAACATTCAACTAGACCGGCCAGAAATGCGACACAGCCTGTGACAGCGCGGACCGGGGATTTTTATATATAAGATGTATACAGACTAACATATATACATATGTATATACAAAATGGAGGACGAACAGCAATGGCGCTTCTGCCGGCATATCCGGTAAAATGCCGATATGGGGACAGACAATTTTTACTATGACCCCAAAGAATTGGGCGCGTAAATACTGTAAGCATTCCAGTTCTCAGCTCCATCAAGGCCATACAGGGTGCTTACTACGCATTGGAAGCAGCAAAAATGGACATGCGCATATATCAAGTATATAAAAATAACGCAGATATGTATATATATATGATATGTATATATATATATATATATACATTTCACATTTGTATATACCGGCATTTAGTACATATCCACATAAATAAAAGGACAATATACAGTTTAAGTAGAAGTGGACTTTGCAAATTTGTCTGATAAAGAACAGCTATAATTCAAATGATAATGAGAATGCTGAAAGTCATTGCCAGAAACAAAACAATAAAAAAAGTAAAAAACTTTTTTTTTATAAAATCAACTTGACATTTTAGCTAAATGGCACGTGGGAGTGCTATAACAACCAGCTTTCGATTGCTTGGTCTGCAATCACGCAATCTCTTAACGACAATTTGAAAACGAGTAACTTTCATCATTCGTTCATTACAAGTATCGATACTATCGAAATATTATTTACAATAATGCTTTCAAGTTTAAACCAGTTATTTATTTATACTTTACATCAATGTCAAAAATATATGTATATTTACTTATATATTTGTAATTAAAAATTTTGAAACGCTTAAAATATTTAAATATTTATCAAGAATCGATAGTCTAATTTCTGTTATAAATTATCTTTGTTTAAAAAATAAATAAATTAATGAATTTACAGCCAACTTAAAGCAGTAATATATTAAAAAAATGGGAATCTTATACTGTTTACATTTTATACATTTATGTGTTTAATTATTTAATTAAAGCACAAACCATGTTGAATGATTAGAGATTGAAGACAGATTAACAGTAAGCTTTCTGTTAACAACAGGTCGGCGACTGTTAGCTTTATGATGCCAAAAACATATGTTATACGACTCACAATCGACATAATCGATAACATTCTGTTAGTGCAGCTACCAAGAGCGGACGTGTTTCTGTAGTGCTTTTAAATTTTACAAAATTATTTGTAATAGAAAGATATACAGATTAAACAAAACTGTAAACAAAAGACAGACAAAACAATGAACTAATGTAAAGACACTCCGCGGGTACCTATTCGGCGTTTTCCCCACGTGGAACCCAATTTTTTCATTTTCGTTCATTTTATGATGTGTGCCTGTGTGTAGCAGCTTTGGGCGGCGGGTAAGTACCACCAACCAGCCAACTAACCGACCGCCCGACAGTCGAGAAGCAAACGCATCAAAGGCAAAAAAAAAGAAAAGAAAAAAAACCAACGCCTCGACGAAAATTTCTTTGTGTGTGTGCTTGTCTATGTATATATGATTTGTGTGAATATATGTGTGTATGTGTGAGACAGAAGAAAACAAATTCTATCGAAAACAATATAGCAAGCTATGCCTAACAGTTCCATGAATTGACCAAATTGTACATGCAAAATTATAACAAACGTTTATCTTTTTCTTTTAATTATAGAGAAAATTACCGTGAAATTTTAGCAGTACTTATTTCTATATTTTGAACGTATATATGTGCGTGCTCGTTTTTCGTCCACTTAAATGTCGATGTGCGTTAACATTTGCATTTTGTTAATTATACATGCAAAAAGTTTATAATTCAAGAAAACAAATAAAAAAAAAAGAAAAATAAATAAATAAAATCAAACGCGGCTACATAAAAATATATATATAAAAATAAAACGCATAAATTTTCGTCACATTAAAAAGTCCTGAGTCTGCACTTCGGCAGCTCGCAAAATTATAAACAAAGCGAAACAAATTCGAGAAAGAGTTGAATTATCATTAGAGTCTGCGTACTACGGCAAATTGGAGTCCCAGAGCCGAAGTAAATAATTGAGAAGGCATCGTGGAACACTACTCTCTAAGCAAGAGACAAACGCACGTCGCTTTGTTTTGCGCCCTCGAGGGGCTCTGCAACGGCAACGGCAACGGTAACAGCAAAAGCGAAAACTAAAACAATTGCAACGACAACGAGCCTGTAGAAAGCAGCAGCCACAACAGAAAACAATAAAAGAAAAAGGAGCAAAGGCAACTGTAGTTGGCGGCAGAAACGTCGTAAACGGTGGTGCGAAACAGCAGCGATAAACATAGCGCAGGAAGCGGTAAGTAAATACACCCATTTTTTAAATAATTTAAGTTGAGAAATTAGTGTATTTGGCTATTGTGATGCTCCCAGTCCCTATATTGTAATGTGCTAGAAATTCCTATCGCCAATCAGAACCAAACTCCAATCAGACTCCCACACATTGGGGCCGCAACTGGTTTTTGTTTACAAACAAAGACAAGTGCGAAACTTTGCTCAAACGGGTTTTCAATTCGGTTTTTCTTTGCTAACATGCAGACACGCAATGAAAATAGTATAGTTACTGTTGTTCAGAAACAAAAACAGGTTTGCTTTCCACAAAAAAATATCCGAGAGATGCCTGCGAAAGCCAGTTCAGCGGCCATTTGTGCCAGTTATTGCTCGCATCCTCTGCTGAAGATGGGGAAACGCGCTCGTACAGTAACTGAGCTTCCCACGCCAAACGGTTTTTGTTTTTGCTTTTGCTGGCATATTTAGTGGTATGTACATATGTATATAGTGGTTGCTGTTTGACAAACCGCTGACTAAGAGCGCCACCTGTTGTTGTTCTCCGTGTGTCATCATAACGGTTAGCTCTCTTTTATTTATTTATTTACTGTATTATGTGGTGGCTATATTTTGCAATGGTGTGCGATAAATTTTGATAAAAGCAACCGATAACTGTGTGGGCCCCAACAGCTGTATGTATTTATGTGTGTGCGTGTATGTGTATTTTCCTATATCACACGCCCATACGTGACATCATGCTAATGCATAAGCTCAATTAATTGCAAAATTTCAAGAGTAAATGCTACCTTTTGTGCTACCTCTCTGTTGATTTTTCTTCTTTATAGCATATATGTACATATTTCTACAATATTTATAAAAATCATTTGATGCTATTTTAAATTCCAATTCAGTTTGCAAAATTAGTATTGATTGGTTTCACTGCAATTGAAAACAATTGCGTTGAAAGAACTCGATTAATCTTATTGTCTCTTGGTCTTTGGTTAACCTGTGAAAGCGATAGGTACAGTAAGCACTCGCTAATTGGCAGAAGACTACAAATTAGACATAACTAATAAATTATTATAAATGCTTTTCAAATTTTCTGGCATTGCATCATCGCCAATCATTACTATAAGATTTACATTTTAAATGTATTTATCCTTTATTATTTGAGTTTCTTAGTTGTAAGTTTTTTTTTCTATATTTTCAATAATTTGCATGCGCTTGTTTGCTTAAATTTCGAACGATCATTCACCACATTTGATGACCTATGGCTTTTATCTTAATGCTTTTCATTATTTCCCATTTTCATCTTACTAACAATTAAATTTTGTACATTTTGTTCTGCTCCATGGCGCAAACGATATTTGTGGTTGTCCCCACATGATCGTGTGCTCCTCTCTCCCTCTCTTTCTCTATCTCTCTATCTGTTGGACTGCGTAACACACGCACACGCACACACAATCAATCACACTATCTGTGTGTGTGTGGGTCACGCATGCCTCTGTTTAGATCCAACGAAGGTCCTCCTATGTTCATGCCAACGGGAGGGGGTGGGAAGGGAAACAGACCACAGTCAACACACCAGCAGAACCACAGCCACCAGACCCAGCACCACCAGACGTCACACGGCCACTCACATTCGCACCACCATCATCAAAACCAGTCGCAGCAACAGCCGCCCCAACAGCAGCAACAGGCGCGCGTTTCCCATCTACATCAGCAACAGGAGCAGCAGCAGCAGCAGCAGGCGGCACACGCAGTGTTTGTACCGCAGCAGAGCGGCGTCTCGAATCTAGGTAATCTTCATCATCACCACCATCCTCTACCGCAGCAGCAACATCAACAACTGCAGCAGCAGCAACAGCAGCATCAACAGCAACAACAGCAGCAACATCTTCAGCAGCAGCAGCAACAGCAGCAGCAGCAACATCATATACACCAACCGCCGATTTTCTTCTATTCAAACCAACAGCCACCGGCATTGTCGTATGTGAGCCACCCGCAGCACTCGTCCAGCAGCAGCAGTAATGGCAGCAGCGGTGGCGCCGCTCTTCAACTGAGTGGCGCCGCCAGCAATAGTTCGCTGGGGCATGCCCATGGCCATAACCATCACAACCATGGTCATGGTCACGCGCATGCGAATGGCGTCCTTACGCCAGTCAGCAGCAATACAAGCCTGGTGTGTGCCCTCAGCAATCCGGCGCTGCCGCCAACCTTTACGCCATCAGCTGGTCTGATCGCGCCCCCAGGCGCCAATGGGCCTGGGGCTGGCACCACCTACATTTCGGCAACATTCTTGCCCTTAAATCATCCCGGACTGATTGGCGCACAGCCTATAACGTATGCCCCAAATGGAGGCTCGGCAGCGCCCTCTGGCACCTTCTATGCGGCAACAGGTCAACAAAAACAACAGCTGCCGCCTGGGCAGCAGCACGTCGTGAGCGCCGGGCCCGCCCCCAATGCAGGCCCACAGCAGACGCTAACCTACTATCCCCAGACGTTGCCGCCAGCGCCGCTGAATAACAACAGCAACAATAATGTGGTGGGCGGAGGAGGGGGCAACGGCGCACACCGTGCGAATATTCGCGGTGGTCAACGCTCGACGCCACCCCAGCAGCCCTATTATACCTATGCGGTGCCCACGGCAGCGCCTCAACCGCGTCCCACACTGGTTAACAACGCTCCAGCGGCCGCTGTTGCGCCCATTCTGAATCCGCGAAGCACGCCACTCAACGGAACAGCAGCGTTTCATATTCCGCCGGCATATAATATACCGATAGTACCGCAGACCAACCTGACGACAGCTCCGATGCTAGCGGCTGCAGGCATGACCGCAGCTCCAACGGCTCCCGCAACCGGGCTGCACACTTATCCACCACATTTGCAGGGCACAGCTCCCACTGCTGTGGCTGCTGTTGCTGGTGTGGCTGCAGGCTTTCCGCCGACCTCGCTGACAACGGCCTCCCAGCTGGCTGGGAATGACAAGGTGAAGGAGCGCCGGCATGCCATACCCATCATACATCCAGACACTAAAGAGAATGTGTTGGACCCCAAGTCATCGGTGTTCATCAAGAAAGACTCGAACTGCACACTGACATCCAGCACGGGAAGCGAGAGCAGCCTGCCCCAATACCAATTGTCCGGCATCTCAGATTCAGGGTCCTCTACTCAACTAATTACCGGCGTCATGGTGGATCATCAAATGCAAACGGATAAAGCATTGCAACCACATAGCACCACCCACTCAGCTGCAGCTGCAGCCCTCCCACTGACTGATGAAGACAAAGTCAGCGTCATTGTCAAGGACATACTGGCCCACTCGGGCAATCCGGACGAACACCTCAGCTTTTGGCAGTTGAATGACGGTAAGATAAACAAGTTTAAAATCGATTGAAGGATGTTTGTAGTATGTGTAGCCTGGAAATTGGCTAAACAAAATTTCAAAATAACTTAAAGCTCCAAATTTTATATGATTATTAGATTCATCAAATGAATAGTGAAATGCTAACTTTTAATTGATTGATCATTTGAAAACATAAATAACATAAATGTTTTTGTTTCCAGTCTGCAAAGCTAGTTCCAATCGACTTTTAAATGTTCACTACTCTACAATGCTCTAAATTAGTAATTTGAAAATATTGTCAATATTTTATTTATAGTGGACAACACCTCGGAAAATGCAACTCAGTCAACTTGCGGCAACATAAACGCAAATTACGACGATTTGCCGCCTGCAGCTGCAACAGCATCAACAGCATCAACGGCATCAACGGCATCAACAGCAGCAGCTCCAGCTCCATCTGCCAGTTCCAACGCCCCAGTGATGTTCAAGGAACCGACGGCTAAGAAACAGCGCCCCAAGTCAGCGAACAAACAAAGTTAGTATATATATCAATTGATTTTGAGTATTTGTTTAATTGCCGAAATATTTTGCAGACACAGCCACGCCTACGTCTATAGCCAATGCTGTGGCCGAAGCAGCAACCTGCAGCAACAAGAGCATAAGCATTTTAACAAGCATAAAACATAATCCAGCTCCTCAACAACAGCCGCAGCAGCAACCACTCTTGCAGAATCCACCAAAGGCAATGAACGTCAGCTTGGGATCCGATGCGAGTCCGTCGAGTCCTACAAAGACGATAAAGCCAAGAATATCTGGGCCGTACAACCAGCAGTCGCAAGCAAAAGGGGAACAGCCGTCGACTTCATCCTCAGCGACTTCGACGCCCACGCACCAGCAGAAGGCGCAATCGGTGCAACAGCCGAAGCAAGTTGGCGGCGCCACAGGAACAGCGGGAGGATCAGGCATGCGCCGAGCGGTAAGCCCAAGTCCTGCCCGCCCAGCTGCATACACTCCGGTAACACCTGCTGCGGCCGTACCATCAAACAAGAAGAGTCAGCGAAAGGCACAAAAGCGTAAGGAGCAGGAAAAGAAAAAGCAAAAGGCATCAGCGAACATCACAAGCAGCGCCACAGCGGCCAGCAGCGGCGCCGGCGCCGGCACCAGCGGCAGCGGTAGCGCGGCCAACAACACTAACCACAATAATAATAATAACAGAAGTGGCGCCACAAACAGCTCCAAGAGCAACGGCAACGGCAATAATAACAACAACAAGGCTGCAGGTGGCGCCGACACCATCATGACATTTGTGACAACAACTAAAGCGACAGCCGCAGTCGCGTCCGCAATGCAGGACAAAGCGGCGTCAACGATGACTGATAAGCTTAGTGCAACTAATAATAATTCTAGCTTAAGTTCTAGCGTAAGAGACAAGAAACCCAAAGAGCAGCAACAGCACCAGCAGCAGCATTCGAGCAACAACAATAACAACAACAACGATGCAGCTGCTAGTGAACACAAAAGTAAGTCAACATAATCAAATTTTTAATTACGTCCAATTTTAACTAATTACCCGTCCATTATTATTTCAGCAGACTATAAAGATGATTCGACCCAACAGCTGGACAAACACATGGCCAACGAGGACATTGTGGCAAAGTTTCTTCAAAAGAGTTTTGATGATGCACCCAGTCCAGCAGATACACAGCTAGAATTTTTAAACAGCAGCAGTTCCATGTGTGACGATACGGACATGATAAGCGATCCTGCTCCAGCCGACAAGATAACTGAGAGTAATGCTGACGGCGAACTGAACGATAATAATGCCAAGTGCGTTGATAACAATGTGGGCGAATTGAAGTTTGGTGACTTTAATGAGGAGGCGCCCGCTGATAATTCCAGTTTCATATGCAGCTCCACCTGGTCCAGCTCACAGCCAATTGAGGTTACCAGCTCTCAAAGTACAATGTCTGAGGATAATGTGGATTGTGCGCCTAAGAGCAACATCCAAAAGATTGAGCCACCCATTAAAAAGAGCTCCCCCATGCATCAGACGAGCAAAGCATCTGGATCCCTTCAAAGGGCAGCAGCTGGAAAAGTGTCGGCGTCATCTTCAAAGAGTGCTAGTGTCAGCAAGTTCATAAGATACAACATTGATGAGCTGCGCGAGCTGTCGAAGCTCAGCGATTCGCGGAAGCCTCCGCTAGTTCCCTGCCAGAAAGGCGATTGTATTTCACAATTGTTCGTGTCACGACAAGGGCAGCAGCAGCAGCAGCAACACCATCACGGACACAATCCGCATGGACAGCCGTATCAGCACGCGCACGAATCGTTGGAATATGGGACAGGTAAACGCGGACGTGGTCATGGCCATGGACCGAATAAGAAGCATCATGAAGGACATCAGCCAATGACCGGCAACTCGAGCGGTATTAGCTCTGGACCTGGTGGAATGAGTAGCTCCAATCAGCGACATATGGATATAATACGTGTGCAGCTATCGCTTAAGGAAGAGATTAAATTGTCAGAGTGCGAGAATGCCTGGCAGCCGGAGACACTGCGTCGTATGTCAATGTTCAACACAACAGAGCCAGACCAAGATGACGACATGGATGTGGTACTGAAGAAAGTTCGTGGCATACTCAATAAGTTGACTCCTGATAACTTTGAGGTGCTGCTCAAAGCAATGTCCAGCATCAATATGGATACTCAACGCAAAATGACAAATGTAAGGAACGAATTCTTACTTGAAATATTCCTCTAATAACTGAGTTCAAATGTCTTGTTAACAGGTTATGCTGCTTATTTTCGAGAAGACCATCAGTGAGCCCAATTTCGCACCTACATATGCACGCTTTTGCAAGGTGCTGTTCCATGAGATTAAGGCAGAGAACAAATCTCTGTTCACCAGCTCGTTAATAACCCGCATTCAACACGAGTTCGAATCGAACGTAAATGATGCCAATGCCAAAGCCAAAAAGTTGCAGCCCACGCAAGAGCGCATCAATGCGTGCCAAGATACGGCCAAGAAAATTGAACTGCGGGCTGAAATGGAAGACCTTGAATATCAGTTCAGGCGTCGAGCCTGGGGCACTGTGCGCTTCATAGGTGAACTTTTCAAGCTGCAATCACTTACCAGCGATCGTGTGCTGCACTGCGTCGAATCGCTGCTTGAACATGGCTGTGAGGAGAAGCTGGAGTATATGTGTAAGTTACTGACCACTGTTGGCCATCTGCTCGAAGCCGGCCCGCCCGAGCAATACCAGAGCGGTGCTCGCATCGAGAAGATCTTTCGCCGAATACAGGACATAGTTCAGCGTTCACGTGGCGGCAGCACCGGCAGTCGACAGCATCAGTTTAATATTAAAATAAGCAGCCGTGTGCGATTCATGATGCAGGACGTGCTGGACTTGCGCTCACGCAACTGGGATCAGCCAGTGACCGCTCACTCGACCTCTGGCAGTCGACAGCGTCACAAGCAACACGAAGAACCCAAAACACAGCAGCAGCAGCAGCACAGCGTGCGCGGCAGTCATTTGCCCCAACAGCAGCAGCAACAGTCCAACTACCAGTATCAACAGCAGAAGCAACATCACCATCATCATGGTTACAATGACGGCGGCAATTACTTTATGCAAAAGCTGCCCAAAACTCAACAGCATGAAAACCAATCTCTCAGCATAGATCCCAATAAGCTGCGCTTCAGCAGCAGCAACAACGACGACACTGCAACCGCCAAGCTGGGCAATTCCTCACATTATCAGTGGCGCAATGCTAGCAATCGTCCAGTTAGTGCTGCGCCAGCTGCACAGCCCACTTTACTTAAGCGCTTGCCGTCGACGAGCTCCTTTACCTATCCGCCCTATCAGCAGCAACCGGCTGCACAGGTGGGCGTGCCGACAGTAGCCAACAGAAGTCAGACTTCAGAGCCGGCCACCCCGAAAACTGAGTTTGATGCGAAACAGTGCCAGGAGATGCTCACAAAGCTCGTCGAAGAGGTGCTCAGCACCCGCGAATGGCAACCAGAGGTGCTCTACATTTGGCGTAATTCGAACGTCAAGCAGCAGGCGGCCGTGGCCATCATACACTACATCCTGATGGATTATGTGCATCGTGCGGAGGTGAAGCGACAGCACCGTTTGGCATGCGCAAATGCGATTTCCTATCTAATGCAACAAGAGATTTTTGGCAAATCCGTTTTTGACCTGGCGTACAGCCGCTTCGGCGAGGAGTTTCCCGATCTACTGGTGGACGTACCCAATGGCTGGACCTATGTGTTTGAGTTTCTCGGACCCATTATGCATGAAGGTGGACTCGAGTTGAAGGACATTTGGCAGCCGCGCTGGCTGGAGGATCCGCAGTTCACTGAACGTTTTGTACGCGCTTTTGTCAGCTACTTTGTGCAAGAATTTGGCGCCGTATACACACACAAGCTATGGCATATAGACAACAAGCTGGATCGAGGCCAGCTGTTTTGGAGCGATGCTCGCAAGTATCGTGACTTTTTGCAATCGAATAGCTTTCAATTTCTGGAGCCCAACAGCACAGCGACAGTTGGCATGCAGCGGCAAAAGGTTACACGCACCCAGGCGGAGCATGTGGAGCGGATAAGCTACCTGCTGCGGCTGTCTAGTGACACCGCCATTGACTATATCAATACCAATGTGCATATAAATGCGAGTTTTGTGCGCCACCTGACCAAATTCCTCTGCTGCGACTTCGCTTTAATCAATGAATCAACCAAAAAGAACAACAACAACAACAACCATAACACAAACAAGAATAAACTGCAATTGCAGTTGAATGTGGACAGCTTCAGGCGGGATTGCACTCCACTATTGCGCCTCTGCATTGATGCCCAAGAGACGCACGAGATGGCATGCATTGAGGAGACAGTCGACGCACTGCAGGAGCACTTTAGCCTCGAGCTGGACGATGAGATGGCTGCGGGTGAGGCAATCTGTAGCGCTTGGAGTGTGCTCTACGATTGCGAGGTAATATCCCGAGACACTTTTGAGAAGTGGTTCAAGCAGGAATTTGAGCACTATCCGAGAGCACTAATGGACAAATTGCGTGCTTTCATTGAGGAAATGTAACAGTCCCACAATCAATGCAGGAACAATAACAACAACAACATCAACATCGAAGCAAATCGCAGGCAAAATGAATAAACAATATCCATATTTATGTATATGACAATTGAAACAGCGCCCTTGGGCCCTTCAATCATACACCATGCGCGGTCGTATATACATACACATCTATAATCCATAACACATACAAACAGAAACAGAAAACACAGAACATTGCAAAGAAAACAAACAAACAAATGACAACAGCGAATATTATAAACTATTGCAATAAACAAAAAGCATAAATTAAACAAAAACGCAAATGGAATTTCGGCGGCAAACAAAAAATAACAAATCTCAAAATCAAATTTATATAATATATATATATGTTTATAAGACAGGGTACATATATTAAAAATATGTACATATATGTATACTCACATGTATCTATATATATGTATATATTGCATCTATGATTTATCTGAATAGAAAACTCGACAGTATTTAATTTACCTACATTTCCTTCAAGAAAAAGTAAAAAATCTCACAGTGGATCTGTATGATTAGCTAACTATTCTTTTGTTTAAGCCCAACAAATAGCAATTTTTTACCTTTCAGTACAAAAATTTATGAATTTGCATTGTTTCTTTAATTTTATATTCTTATAAAAAAAACTATTTATTTCGAAATTTGATTTAAGTGCTTTCTTCAAGCAAAATGCTCAAATTCGGTAGCAGATCCTTCAGAAAAAATATCTTTAAATATATAAAAGAAAACAGATTTCGAGGCTTAGACTCAAAATACATGTATACAAAATTATATAATTACTTATATATTAAAGAATTTAAGTTTAGGTACAAAAAAAAAAAGACATGTAAAGTATGTATGTATTTAGTATGCATGACAAAAAAGATTATCCAAAGATAAAATTTAAAATTAGTTGTAAGAAGAAAGAAAAAATACATAAAATATAATTTAAAAGAAACAGAAAAAAATATCTAGCAATTCAAACCAAATTGAAAAACTATATTTATATATTCACAACTGAAAAAAAGAAAAGAAAAAATAATGAAAAGCAAAAACCAAGAGCTCTAAGCCGCCTTGAATTAGTTATTTTTGTAAGTATAAAGAAGAATGAAAGAAGATAAAAATTAATTTAAAAAATTAATACTTCAATAGTAAAAGAATTTCACAGCTCAATATATATATTTTTTTTTATGTTAATATTTTGATTTCTGATTTAAACACTGAAAGTGGTAAAGAATGAAGAATGCAAAATACAAGCGAAATCAAATAAAATAAATTAAATACAAAAGTAAATAAAAGTAAATTATTTAGCATGAAATACGAAATACGAATGTAAACAAATTAAATGAAGAAAATATTAGTTAAGGAATTGTCGAAGCGCTTCTGCACTGAAATGCGAATAGTTTAAAGCCAAGCTAAGTAAATTTTGACAACTTCTAGCATTCTTAGCATATTTGCAAGCATTTCAAATGTGTAGCCAAATTCTGGGATAAATTGGGAAAACAAAACTGTGAGCATTTTTTAGCAAGGAAGCAAAAACAAAAAAATTAAAAATAAATTAATAACAAATTCAATTTAAAACTAAAAACTAAAAAAAAATAATAGAAACAATTTTCAAATAATAAAGACCTTAAGCAAGGGGCCGAACAGGGGGACCTCTATAAACTGGCATCAATTATAAACAAAAAATAACAATAAATGAAAAAAAAAAAAAAAAAAAAAAAAGAAATAAAATTGAAAGTCGTTTCAATGTGGGGCCACCCTAAAGGACAACCACAAACTCCCTTCTCATTCACATTTACATAGCACATTCACTCACTCGCAGTCAAAGAATTCATGGTGATGGCAGCATTTAAGTTCCATATCGCATCTAACTTAAGAAGTTTAGCTTAAGGCTTTAAATTGCGAGCGTAAGCAGATTTAAGACACATTCAACGAGAACTGCACTAATTTCTAATCTTCTCTTCCCGATCTCTCAGATACTAGGTACTAGGCTATCATGGAACGACGTGGACGCATCCCAGTGGCCAAGTTTCGTACGCAGGAGGCCAAGACACGCAGTCGAAGTCGCGTGAAGGAGCCGGATTACAATGAACAGGATCCGGAACATGATATGTTTACACTGCTGGAGGATAACATTGCGCTAAAGGAAGAGAACAAAGCGCTCAAACTTGAAATTGAATCGCGTAAATTAGACAGCCCCACTATTTTATAGATATATGTATCTATCTAATTTAATATCTATAGACAAAACCACGCAGGAGGAGCAGCAGGCGCAACACGAAAAACTATGTGGTCAATTGGAGCTGCTGCAGCAGCAGCAAGCCAAATTCGAGTCAGACATCAAGGACCTCACTGTCAAGTTCAATAAAACACTCAACGAGCGCAATGCGCTCGACAAGCTGCACAAGATGAAGGTCGATCAAATAAACAAGTGAGCCAAGCCTTAACCATTGAGTAAACTGAAGAGCAAATATCCAAAATTCTTTGATGCCCATTAACAGTCTCTCTACCGAATTGGATCACATGCGCGAAAAGCAAGTGGGACACCAGGGTGGTGCCTCAGTGGTCGGCTCAGTGGAGCTAAGGCGCAAGCTGTTGAAGATCCTGCAACAGGATAGCGGTGACGTTGCTAACGACTTGGACAGTCTGGTCGATGTTGATGCAAACCAGGATGTGCCCATTACCAATGGTCAGGTAGAGCGTCTAGTGTCCGAATTCTTAACGCTCAAACATGCCACCAACGCCGTAGAGCTGCAGCTATATGAAGCCAATGAGAAGATAGCAGAACTAGTGGAGCACGTGAGTAGACCAGGTGGTCCAAGCAGTCGCTAAAGCTAACATTTCACCTGCTTCGCCTGCTTAGCAACACCTACTCGAGGAGGAGAACGATACGCTGCGCACCGAGAACGGAAATTTGACCAAAGTGGCCAAACTCTTGACCGACAACATGAAGGAGAGCGTGGAGACGAGTCAAAAGTAAGCGAATCTTGAATGGGATCACAGTGATAATTCAATAAAATGATCATTCGATGGAAATATTTGCAGAATGGAGGCCGCCTTGATTAGATTGAAACAGCGAAATGATGAACTAACTGCTAAGATGCACGATATTCCCGATGGACAGCCGGGGGCAACACCTTCGCCTACATCGTTGCAGTCGCAGGTCGAGTTCGAGCAGATCACGGACCAGGTGCAACATCAGGCGCGCGAGCACAACGAACGTATCGTGGAAATGGTAAGCGAAGAGTGTTCAATTGTATTGATATTCTAGTCTACTTGGTGACGGTTCAACTCTCTATCTATTCGATCTATCCCTCTATCTACCCAACTATTCAATAGCAAACACGTAGCGTGTTTGACATATTCAAGCCGTTGTCGAGCATATTCAAGAGCAACTGATTTTTGGCACAACGATATTTAATTTTACCAACACATAATAATATTAAATATAATAATACAACATTTGCATGGAATGTTTCCAACTGGGTTTAAGTTGTTACCTTCCGAGTTCTTGGTGATGGAGTCCGAGCAAAACGTAAGCGCAGCTCGCTTGCATTACGCTTCCGCCATAATTCTGCATCTTTCTCTCTCTTTGTCTGTCTATAATAAATATGTGCATATTGCTGTCTGCACTAACACGCAACGTACGCGTCGAAACTAATGTTTGTTCTACTAATTTTCGTTACCTTTGGCTCTGCTCTGCCGTCCCCGCCCCCGCTCTCATTTACGTAGAAAACCCTAATGGATGCGGCTATTGCAAAAACTACTAACGATGAACTAAAAAAATTACAACTTAAGTTGGAAATACTCGAGGAGCAGCTGCATCGGGCCCTAACACGCGCCGACCTGGCCGAGGAGCAATTGGTGCGCTATCAGCAAGCAGAAAAGCACGCAACATCGGCTAGAGTTGCAGCACCTCCGTCAGCACCACCACCACCGCCACCGCCCCCGCCCCCGCCTATGCCCGCCAAAGTGCTCTATACTGCAGCGATGGCTGGGGGTCCGTCTGATGCTGCTGGTGGGGATGGGGCGACTGGCAGCTTCAGTCAGCACATTGCCACGCATAATTTGCACAAAGGCCTCGCCGATAAGATTATCGACAGCGTCAAGCAACAGGTACAGGTGCAGGCGACAACAGGTATGTGATACAGCTATCAACATTCCCATAATCCAGTGGCCCACTTCATACAGTAGGAGTCGACTGGGTCGGTGTCTGTCTGTGTGCGTGTGTGTGTGTGTGTGTGTGGTTGTCACCTTTTCCCACAGAATGCCAGCAAATGCAACAAAAGGTCGTGCTCTGAAGAGAACTTTTACTTTTTGCCTGGAATATCTTATGCCATAAACCCTTTTACGTACCGAAGGGCTCACTTCTGTATACATTGGCAGGACTTTTTATGGATTCACCAACAACTGTATGCGTGTGTGTGCCTGTCTCTCCGTCTTCCGGACGTATACACAATCTGTATACACATACGTAACATCACGTATGCGTGCGTCAATTTTTTGTGACTTCTTGGCTTGCTTCGCACCTCATATTGGCAATTTCGTAACAAGATTTAAGTTTTATAAAGTTTTCATTCTTCCATTTGCCATTTTTGCTTCAAGTCGCACGGCAAAGCGTGAGCATAGAAAATTCTATTTGAATTCGGGCGAAAAATTAGTTGGCTGAATATCCACAAACCATGATGCTCATAGAAACTTACAAAAATGTATTTTAACTGCCAAATGATTTTGTTAATGTTTATTTACTAGAATGAATGAATTGTTTCATTTGAACTTAATAAAAGGAGACCTGGTGGAACATAGCTTTTAGCTGAAACTGACTAACTAATTGTTAGAGTATTTAAACTCATACAACTAAACTAGAAATAATGATATATTGGCCAGCCAGACCCACCATCTGCCACAGTCGATAGGCTGGCAGCAACTGTACCTAATCCCTACTGAAAGCACTCGCATGCAAAATGCAAATCCCCTCCTCGTCGTCAACTTGTTGCTGTCAGTTGTCAGTTGTCAGTTTTGTTCCACGCAATCTGTCCTTCCCATTTATGTTGATAATTGATTTTGTGCGTTTTTCCACTGCCCATGCGGCTGTTGTTGTTGTTGCTGCTGTTATTTTTTTTTTCTCTCTCCTATGCGCTGTCACACCGACCGCTGGCAATGGTACGTTGCAAGCAACCATGCCACTCCATGCCGTGCTCAGTGTTGCCCACTTTGGCTGGGACTTGATGCAACAGGAGCAATTTCTTAATTAAGTTTTCCACGGCAGACCGCAGTTTACCTGCAGCCGCCATGTACAGACACATACGAACACACAGTGTAATTGTGTGTGTGTGTGTGTGTTTGGTTGTCGTACGCCTGTAAAAATCTAATTAGCGACGGCTTTACACGCCCGGACACGGTAGAAAGCGTTCGGTCGGAAGCTGAATTTCTTTTTGGCCAATCAATGTGAAACCGCCATATTTTACGCAGTATATTTATATGTGTGTGGGTGTTTGGGTATACATATATATTTGTTTGCTCTTTTTGTTGCTGCTGCTCATTTTCCTATTGTACTTGTAGGACATCTTTGGCATTTAATTTCCGTTTTTGTGCCTTGAAACAATTGCTCGATATTGATTTCAGTTTAGGTCTGAGTTTGAGCTCAAGCTGAGGCCGGCAATTGCCTCTGACGAGATTTATTTCAAGGCTAAGCCAGGATAAAGTCAGTTCGGCTGAGTCAAAGCCTTACTAGTTGCAGAACTTGTTCTGCTTGAAGCTAATTAACAGCATCAATTATTATTAATTTTATTAATTATTCAGAATTTACTAATATTAAATTTAAGTGTAAAAACTTCAAATCATTTAAAGTTGATGTATAAAACAACTTTTAAAGCATCAAAGTTTAATTTTAAAGGTATATCTAGTTTGCTCTCTGGGTTACTCACAATTAATATTGAGAAATTGTGCTATAGCGCGGATGCAAATTTTCACATAAATACGGTTTTTATGATACTGTTGCCATTATACCTGAAATTATGTACCACGAGATGACGCACTGCAACCACAACATCAACAGGCGTACAGGCCATGTAAACATCATCAAAATGAAATCAACTGGTTGTAGGGTAGAAAGGGTTTTATCACACACACACACACATACACACACAACTAAGCGCACGCACTCATATCTATATGAAACAACTGAAAGTTCTGTATGGGGAGTGTCTGACTAGGCGATACCCTTAATATTGTGTAAATCCTGTAGTGGTATTGCTCCACGTTCCTTTTACCCACATAAATTCGAGCTTGGCTGTTTATTTACCATAAAATAAACTTAATAATAGAAATAAAGGTACTTAATTGGAAATATTTCAAATTTGTGTATGCCAAGCAGAAATCATAATCATTCTGACAAAGTGGACTTAGATAAAGATCAATCATACATTTACTATATACGACTACACTATATATATTGCTGCATAAATTTTCACTATACTAATATGCCCTTCTTTTGCGATTTTCAATGGATTCAGGGTATATAAAAAAACCATGTTGCATGTAATAGAAAAAAATGTCTGTCAGTGAAAGGCTGATTGTGTGTGTGTATGTTTGAGTGCGCGAGTGTGAGTGTGAAAGGCATGAGAATAGATGTATATACATATCTGGTTGAAAATACATGTAGTAAATATGCATTGATAAACGTAAACTATCGACCCGTAATAAATAAAAAGACTTTAGTTGCCTTCCAGGGAAAATGTTTGAATTTCAGACGGAGAATTAATTTAGTGTAGTCAACCAAGGCAAGGTTGACTATTAGTTAAGTCAGAGGAAAATATAACAACAACATCTATAAACACCTGTATAAGCCTGCTGCGAGTTTCAATGGAGCTTAGGCCCCATGCTCATAACTGTAATAGCGCCCATTAATGTTGCATAGCTCCAGGACAAGAACAGAAACACACTCAATGATTGACTTACGAGCTTACTCAATTACAACAGCCTCTCGCACACTGTCGCAGTGTCGCACTATCGCACTGTCGCACTAAGCACATCCGTTTCCGGTTGCTGCAATTGCTATTGTCGCAGCAGTTGTCGTTGCCGTTGTTGTTGCTTTTTGGCGCGCGCACAACGCGGCGTATGCGTAACGAGCACATATTGAAATCAATCAGGATTCATATTGTGCGAGGCGCGAACTATTAAAACACGTCGCTACAGCCGTAACAATCTATATGCCGTGTGTGCTCAAACTGGCCGATAAACGCCGTGCGATGGTTGCGAAAAACGCGCGCGCGTCACTTGAAGCTCTTGAAGCGTGTGAGCTGGCAGCGAAGTGAGCAGCAAGTTTACAGCTAGCCAGCGTGCTGGCATTCGTGTCCTGGCGCTCGTTCTCGTCATGGGCAGCTACAGCAACAGCAACAACAGCAGCAGCATCGCTCTGCGTCGTCATCACACTCGGCACAAAAACAAATGAAGAGAACTGAGCGAATAAGTTTCCGACAATATTGTTGTCGCTTGCCAGCGAAGCCAACCTGTACATGTTTCACTGTGTGTGTGTTTGTGTTTGTGCATAAGCAAGCCATCCTGCGGTAGATTGCCATGGCAATCCTTGAGCTTGAAGCATCAGCAATGGCAATGGTTGGCCTTGTATCAGTCACTTTTCTGTTTTAGATCATTATTGCAGGCTCTCTCTCTCTCTCTCTCTCTCTCTCTTTAGTTCCAAGGAGCAGCACTTAGGCCAATTTCCGCTAGTGTAAATTAATTGACTTTGACATAGAACCAGAGCAGCATCTACGTATATGTGTATACATTATGCCTGCGACCTGAATTGATTTAAATTTGTTCTGCGTGCTGAACCCAGAGCTGGGAAGCTGGCTGCACGCTATTAGCTGGCTTCCTGGCCAGTGCCCTGGCAACATTCACTGGGGCAGTTCTAGAGAGAAAGTGAGAGAGAGAGAGAGAGAGAGCAAAAGCGCAAAAAGGAAGCGTGTTGCCAATGACTTGTGGCCGTCGTCTATGCGACAGCTTTAGATTTAAGCAACCGTCAGGCGTTTACATGTTTCAGTCACAGTTTACTGCGCTTTATGTTATCCAACGCTCGACCGTCGCCAGCGTATCAAATTCGATGAAGGCGAGGACTATGCCATTTATTATTTTTACGAGTAAACTGAACAACAGACCGAGCGACGGTGCCGCATTCCAAGCCCAGCCAAGCCAACTCAAGTCAGAGTCTGACACCTTCATTGTTGTTTCCGCAGTTATTGTTGTTGTCCTGCTATGGCTTATTATTATTATTATTATTATTATTTATGCGTTTTATATTTCCGTGTTTTATTGCGCCACTTTCTTATAAGCAGACACAAACATACATCCAGACACCCTCCCATACACACACACACACACGCATACCAAGAGACCATACATTTCCATTGACTTCGTTTTGGGTACAACAAGTCGCATACGCAATGTGAGCCACTTCATTTGTTGTCGCTGACAGTTGTTGAATGCGTGGGCTTAGTTCCGACCCCTTTTCATCCTTTTTGCTCTTGCTGTTGTTGTTGTTGCCAATTGGCAATGCTGTCGTGATTTATGTATATTTGCCACAGCATCAAAATCCTCAATTTAAAAACCTTAGCTCCCTTAAGTTGCCTGCTAGCTGCGCCAAAGGTAATTTCTGTCTTTTCGTTGGGCAAAGGTTATTATCAATCTAATAAGCTAACCGCATGTCAATTTTAACTTCACTAGCTGACTTCACGTCTCAATATTATAGTATGCTCTAATTTTGTTTATCATCTTGCAGGTCTTGACGCTATAGTGCGCGAATTCAAATCTGGACGTGTGACGCTGCGCCGCAATCGTCGAAAAACCAAAACGAGCGAAGCTCTGAAGGAGATGTTCCAAGTACTCGAGATAAGCCAGAAGCAGAATCGCAACTCAAAGATTTGTGTCGATCTGAATACAACATTATAAGACTCTCTTCCTATCTCTTTTACTTTGGTCTCAAATTTAAAGTCTACGCTTTGCTTTAACAACGAAACATTCCGTGCATTTGAATATTTATTTATTAGCCTCTCCTATTTAACTCACTAATTGTGCCTTCTCTTTGAAAAAAAAAAAAAAAAAAAAGCCATTTTCTTTGCCTAAATCAAAGTGCCCATCAGTCCTAAAACCTAACATGTATTTTTTCGACTTTTTTATAATGTGTTCATCTACTAATAATTATTGTAATTTATGCTCAATATACAATTCAACCCAACGAAATATTTTGAATAAAGTTTTATAACCAAATATAACAAATTAACAAATTATTTTGTTTCATTTCCGTGCGTATGTGTTTGCTCCAAGTCCGTCTGCAATGCGCTCTGAATATCTGATCCAAATAAATGTTTAGAGACTTTTCAGGCTTAATTATACTTTATTATTACTTAATCTTTGGCCGATGCACAGATCGAAAATTACATAAAATTACACAAAGTTCTTCCTACAGCTAGTTGTAAGTGTATATATCAAAAACATTCATGTATAGCTTATAACAATATTAAAAAGTTATTTGTTCATTGTGAAAAGTACACGAGTAAAATTTACGTATTTCAAATTGACTTTATGGCTACTATAAAATATGCGTGTAAATATATTTTCTTTATTCGTTTATAAAAATTTGGCTAATTGTTAACAACATGTTCAATGATTTTGTATTGCCTGCACTGAAATTAGATTTTCAACGCATTTTGTGCTTTAAATTGACAAACTTTTTGTTATAGATTGTGTGGCACTTGTTTGCATAAGAAACTCAAGAAGTTGTTTTCAAATCTGATTAGAACTTAAAATTAAATATAAACGCTTAAAATATTATTACAACAATAGTGTAAACGATTTGATTTTGTATAGCAGAATACAAACTTGTGGAAGACAAGCAGCATTTGTGTGCGTATTGCATTTTGTTCGAAAACAAATTAAAAGAAACATAGATTTATCTTTTACATAAATAGACTATCGACTTAGATAGAAATGATGACATGTTCAACATAATATCATTGCAACATTTAACATTAAATACGATTGGGCTTACCAAGCGCCTTCAAAACATTTATCTTAAATTTAGTGCGATCGTTTCGTTAAGACACTGATGCCATTAGTATTTGGTAGTCGGTCATGTGAGGCTATTGTTGTGTGTTGATTTTGCTCGATTCTTTATATATGTATATGCATGTTACTAACACAGAAATATTTGGCACTCGATGCTTGCTCGTTGACAACGGATTTCGCTCCTTTGCTCATCTTTTCGTTTCATCTATGGCGCAGCACTGGCAGCAGCAGCTGCGACTCCTATGCGTTTGTCTATGGAATGTGTTTACTGTGACGCGATGGTTTTGGCGGTGGAGTCGGAGGACGTGGTTTGCTAGCATCGCTTATGCTAGGCAAACCGAAATTTGTCGCCTCCACATACTCATACGTGGCGTTTGTAATACTGGTCTTTGTCATTGTAGTAGTGCTCATGCTGATGCTGCTGTTGGTGCAAGTACTGCTGTTCAGTACGTTTAGCATAGTATAGCCGTTGGGGTTCCAGTCTAGACTGTGGGTTAGGCTGCTAAAATCCGTGGAATCACGTGTCTTGGCGGGCAAGGGTGGTGGTCGTATGTCCTCCTCCGACGTGGAATCGGTCGTTTCTATAAAGTTTATATAGAGAATAATAAACAATTCAAAAGTGAATTTCCATATGGCGCTTACCAACTGAATTGCGATTGCTGCTCTCGGAGAGGGATCGTATGTCCGTAAAGTTTTTAATGCTAGCTGATGGCGTTGGAATGCTGACTGGTCGCGAGAGACGGCGTTCCTTTTCTTTTTCAGAGCGCAGTGGTCGCTTGGGTGTCAACTATTTGAATGTGACGTTAGCATCGTTAGCAGAAACGGTAAATATGAGTGGTTGACTAACGTCTCTTACCTCTTCTGTGAGTACGCGAGGATCGGGTGTTTTCGGTCCGCATAAAGAGCTATTCGAGGCGCTTGCCAGTGAATTGATAGAGGTGTTGATTTCTTTCTCAGGCGTTGAGGTTATGGTCGTCAGTGGCGGCGTATACCACTGGCTATTGGCGACCGGCAGACTTAATACATCACGATCCTGCAAGAATACACTGTTATATAACTGATGCACTTATATTAAGCAAGAGTTTAGTTACCTTTTTCATAGAGCGCCGTTTGGCCGGCTTCTCCTTGTTCTTGTTGCCTTTGGTGCTAGGCGTGTGTCCCAGGCTAGGTCTATGTAAGCGTGGACAATAAGCAACAAATGTAAGCAAAAGTAAAACAAATAAACCAAACATGCATCAAAATAAAATAAAACCAAAAGAAAAGAACTTAAAGTCTCAAACTAAAGTCCAGCGAGCAAATTTAAAGTGTGTTAAAAAGAAGTATTAAAGTTAGTATTAGTTAAGGTAGCATATTCTTAATTATATGTAGCTCACCTGGTGTTAAAGCTTAAGCTGGCCAGAGTGGACTTGATGGAACTTGTGGGCGGCCGCGGCAGGAAGGTTGACTTCGACAAACCGCTGCTGCAATTGTGTCAAAGATTAGCATTGATTTACCCATTAATTCATTAGCTTTGGGACTTACTCTGAAGAGCCCATGCTGGTCTCCGACAGTCGATTGTTGCTACCGTCGAAGATTGCGGGCAGAAAAGAGCTCGTGCGTCGCATTATCACCGAATCTCT
The DNA here is from genome assembly GCF_018153725.1 of Drosophila mojavensis. Lineage (NCBI taxonomy): Eukaryota > Metazoa > Arthropoda > Insecta > Diptera > Drosophilidae > Drosophila > Drosophila mojavensis. The sequence continues at coordinate 5,365,922 of NW_025318693.1, read as the reverse complement.
CTCCACTTGCAAATCACACGATTTGCGTCCATAGCGCGATTCCACGTGATGCTGCATATCCGCAAAGCAAACCTCCAAGTGATCCTGCAGCGCCTTTAAGCTCTCCGGCGCCTTTTGCCGATGCAGTCGAATAGCTGAAGATTGACAATATAATTAGATGTACACTTCTAAAAAAATATTTATTTAGGAAACATACCACACTGCAGTAGAGGTATTTGCATTGCGATCAGTTCCTTTAGTTCCTCAACCAGATCTTTGTCGTCCGGATGCTGCAGTAAATACTCGTCTGTGAGGAATGCTTCCTCGTATTTGGCAAAGCCGCCCATAACGGCAGGATCCACAATGCCATTTAGTTTCATGCTCAGCGGGTTTATGTGGAGACTGGAATCGTGTTGATGCAGTATGACCAACTGTCTAATATCCTTATTGGTCTCTTTCATAATCTCCACGGCACGCTTAATTGGTGAAATTTTAAACGTATGCGTATCAACAACGGGAAACCAGCGCAAAATTCCAGGCAGTGGATACTGTGTAATGAGTTCGGTTCGCTCCAACCAAAGATTGCGTACATCGTCCATGTTTCCACCGCCAGAGCTGTCGCGGAATGGGCGCGAGAATTGAAACTTTTGCACATTGTTGAATGTAAAGTACTTGACAATCTCATTGGAGATGATCTTATCGTTAAACTTGGAAAAGGCAGCGTCCATTATCGGCTCCACCTTATTGACCTGTATGTATTGGCCATCGCTGTTGGTTATATCCTCTCCCGGCGCCTCCAGCGTTTGCATAAGCTCTGCCTGTGGATGTTGCACCAGCATACGGGAGCAAAAGTCGCTATGACGTTCGTACTCCTTGCCCCGAAAGATATACACTTTGTTCTGCAATAGACGTGGAAAGCCGAGCCCATAGAAACACACACGGAAGTACTCGGAGGTGTGGCGCAGCTCCTTGACTATCTTCTCAAAGAACTGAGCCATTCGCTTCAGCAGCTCCGCCAGCTTAATGTAATCATAGACCTCCTCCTCGTACTGCTGAGCCAGTATTTTGCACATAGTAATTGCGCACTCCCACTGCTTGCCCCTATCGAAGTACTCCATGATCTCAAAGTAGAGGGCCTCCTTTAGCTCCCGATGGGTTCGGCAACTGATATGGCGATAGCTGCGCAACTGGGGCGACAATTCTGCATCGGTCCAGTGCAGTAGATCCATATGCAGCTTAAGCGTAAATGCCGCCTCCGTATAGTTATCGAATTCCATGTGCAGGGCGCACAGCTTGTACACGTAGCGTATGTACATCTCCTTGAGATCCACCTCCGAGTAAAACTGCAGCAGCGAGAACGTACAGGCCATGCGATTCTCCTTGCTCTCGTCCTGTATGATGCAGCGATACTCGAGCAGCTTATCCATCAGCTTTGTCACCATGTTCACAAAGCTGGTGCCGTCCACATTGAGCGTGCTGTGGGCGGAACAGTACTCCAGCATGATCGTTTTGAACAGCTCCTTATACTCTGTATCGCCCTTGCCTGAGAAAGAAGATCGGAATGAGGAAGAGTTATGGAAAGGCTTACAAATGTGTTCAAGCTCAGCACTTACCCGCGCCTATCAGAATGTCCAACTTTTCGATCATTGCGGTCTTGAACTCGGAAAAGTTACCCTTGTAGTGGGCATTGTTATTCTTGGTGTCGCCGTAGCTCTCCAACTCCAAGCGTGAGCTGTAATACTCGCACTGCATCATATCAAAGAAAATGGGTATTGTCTCGCGTCGGAGGTCAGTTTCGGGTATCATGCTCATCTCCAATATGGGCTCAACCAATTGCGGCACGAATTTGGGCTTGTGCTTGCCCAGCTGGAACCACATCTTGCGTATCTCCTTGGCCGTATCCTTGCGTATGTCCCGATATCGGGCGAAAACTATCTGCCGCTTGTTGTCATTAAAGTCGTTCAGCTGCAGCGGCGATTGCACCAGGAACGCAATCGAGCATTGGAAGAAGTTTGACCAGATTTGTTTGTCAAACACCGGGCACAGAAAGTAGTCCGTGATGACCATGCTCAATTGCTGCAATGCGCCGAGTATGACCGTATTCTGGTGCATGATCATGTCCATCCAGTCACGCGGGAACACGGGCTTCTGATGCGGAGAGACCAGCTCCTCGAAGACGAGCAAAATCTCGATGACAAAGTCCTTCAGTTCACCATGCTGATGCAGATCGTTGACAAAGTACTTGTAGTGCTGCGCATCCAGGCGCTGCAGTATGCCCAGCATAATGGCAAAGAACTGGCCCACCACGCCAGTATCCCGATCCAGCGAGTGCGCCGCCTTCATTACCGGACGCAGCAATATAATCATAATGTCGCGCACGTCATTATGTGTGGGTCCCACGTCCGGCCGATAGATCAACTTCAGAATGTTGTTCATTATGTTGATGCATTCAGCGATCTAGCGACAAGAGTTGAAATATTAGTTTGCATTCTTATTTAGTTTCATGCAGAGACAGCTGAAAATAATTAATTGTATCAAAAAGCTCGCAGCTGTTGACCTGGCTATGATTCACATAAGAATTAAATTTAAATTAGTTCATTAAAATAGGAAATAACACAAAAACGCTTTTAAATTAAGTTAAAAAGGAAACATTGAGGGCTGCATTAACGTAAACAAACTTGGCGTACACCAATACACGAGCGGTGCACTAGTATTTGTGAGCTCTCAAAACACCCAAATTGCAGCGACACACCAGAGACGCAGGAGCTCTGTGTGCGCGCCTTTGTGTGTGTATTTATGTATGTGTGTAAAAACTCGCACACTGGCAAAATAAAAAAGCTTACAACTAAAAGCCATCGAGTGTAAAGTGCGCAAATCACCGACAATGCAAAATGGCATAAAAGAAGCTAAACATAACTTAAACTTAGAATAAAACAATATATAAATTTATTGATAGGGCAGCTGATGCGCTGATTTGAACGTGCGTTACATAGGCCTGATTTGTATTTGATGTGCAATTTGGTTGATAGATTTCATTTTGTGTTTTTATTCTTTTTTGTCTTTTCTGTGTTGATTTATTTTTACCTTTTTATTGGCAGTCGTATCACGAGTGTGCAGGTGGGATTTTTTTTGTCCGAGCACTTTAGCGGCTTTCGAAAGATTCTTTTCTTGCTGCCAGATATCGGTTTTCGAGTCACCCTATTTGTATAACACAAGTTATGATAGTGAACCAACAACAACAAGAAGAGCAACGGCAACAATAGCAACAACCAAAAACCACGATTTGGTTTCGATACACGCATATGGTAGAGACATGGGAGATATATTGAGAAACATTTAGTTGTTGATCATGAGTTCAAGGCATTTCTAAGTGTAATTCAAAATAATACGATTAAAATCATAAAGCCAAAGATATTACAGACAAATGAAGTGTGACAAAGAGAGTAGAGAGAGAATTAAAGAGCGATCGATGTACATACATATATAGTAGACGGGCGTTTCAGATGTGCATACATACATACATTCGCATTATATATGGTGCGTGTGCATGTGCATATGTGGGTGTGTGTAGGTGTGGGTGTGTATGTGAAATCTTTACGCATACAATGATATGTATGCATAATGTGCAGCTAGAACCATTTTGATCTAGTAAGGTGCGTAATCGTAATCGTATGGGTGCGGTATATGGAATATGTATGAATGTGTATGTATGTATGTGTGCTGCTTTAATAAATTGCCATAAGTAAGTGCAATTCATTATATTAATGACATCATAACTTGTACGAGCCCTCAACTAACTTCTAGGCCAAACAGATATCTTGCACGATCATGATGTATGTATGTATAAACACATATGTATAATTCCTAAATGTAATAACTAAACGAGAAACGACGTCGATGATCGAGAGAATTTTACGCTAAAATACACAAATTGACCACTAACTAAATAACACTACATATATATGGATGTCACTGTGATGTGGTACATAGTACAAGTACTAACATACTTATAGTTTAGATAAAACACACATATATATTATAGATAGTTCAGATATGAAGTGTTTTGGCATTGATGTGCGGCTACTTAAGAGAGTGCTTACGACTAGGACACTTGACAACAAACACAAACACATAACAAACAGAAAACATTAAATTCAATCGGGTGCAGTACTTAAATAAAAAACCAGAAAATATATATGTATCTTCGGCAGGCCGAATACTACATACTCTTGCAGAGCTTTTGGCACCTATGCAATATAATAATCTTGTCTTAGACTCGGAGCAAAATCATTTAAAAATAAATAACAGATGTGTAAGATCAAATCAAAACATCTTTGGAAATATAGATCAAGATATAAATACAAGTATTCAATTAGATAGGTTTTATGCTCAAATCATAGAGCGCTCTGCAAGACTATAAGAAACACACATGGATGCAACATGCTACAGACTAAACTAACATATCATATCAAAAGCTACAGATAAATATATACTAACACATATGCTTAAACATTGACAAATATCTAAGTTGAAACTAAGCAAAATTAATCCAGCTCACATGTCAAAAATTTTGTGACCTAATGATCTGATGCATTAGATGGCATTCAACATCGAGATAAATTGAAGAAGTAGCAAAGCTCTTCGCAAAGTAATCTTGTTTTTACATCTTGTTTTATCATAAAGCGGCATGGCGAGGACAATTGAGCGATTAAGTGTGTTTGAAAATGTTTTTAAATATCAGTTTAATTACGTCACTGAACGAATTAGCGCTGAGCATTTGCAGTTAATTATAATTAGTTACTTTTGATCATTTGGCTTGAGCATGTGGTGGGTTATGTTTTAATTTTGAGTTTCAGTTTTGCACTTAAGAGGCCATTTCGCGAACATATATATTATAATGATGCATTCAATTAAAAACAATATGCAATTCCCGATGATTAATTAGCGGTGCAAGCAATGCATTGACAGGCATAAAACATACCTCCTCCTTGCTTTCGAGATGATCTTTGATGTGCTTGCAGAACACCGGCAACAGGATAGCACGGCAGGTGGGCGAGCTGAACAGTTTCGTGTCCACAAAGTCCTTAATGCAGCCCATTTTGGACTGTGTGAGACGACGTGGCGGGAACTTCTTCAAGATATCCACTATCGAAATGCTGTGCGTATAACCAATAAATATATAATAATATAATATTTTCAGGCGATCGGCAAACACACTCTTAACTTGCCTGAGATGCACATGATCGAAGACCTCCATCAGATCCGTGGCTATAATATGCAAATTCTTTAACAACGCTCCCTCCGACTTGAGCAGATTGCTGGGACAGCCGATCATATCGATGAACATTTTGAGCAGTTCCTGCAGACGCGTAGCAAAGTCCACGTAATCGTTATTACAATTCATCGCCGCATATAGAACACGCGATCTTATGACAAACTTCATCACATAGTGCAGATAGCGCGTGGTCTTATAAAGACGCCGCACTGCGGGGCTCTCCTCGTGCTCAATGCCATCGGCAGATTTCTCGCTCGGTGTAATGGCATCTCTTATATTGCGCTGCAGCACATCCATTAGTTTCCTACAGAATACGAAATATTATCTATATAATTACTGCCGTCACCCAATATGAGGTCTGCACTTACGTATAGGCCAACGTAGCGGAAAAACTCTCGTTGATGTAGACATCCAGAACGGTTAAAAAGTGCTGGTACTTTAGATCGGACACCGTTTCAATGAGATGAATGATGCTCATAAAGACCAACTGATCGTATTTCTCGGGATTATCGTTCTCCACCAGGATGTTGAACAAGGCATCGAGTATGTCTTGCAGAAACTTGACTACCTCCTCGCCGGGTACCGCAGATAAAGCGTTTAGCGACTGCTCCAACCTCTCCTTATGCGCCGACCAATGCAACAGCCCCAAGAGGCTTACTGCAATACCATATGGAATATTTAAAAAAATCAGTTATTGAGCACCTTTCTGCTAAACGGAATAATCTTACCGCTCTGCGTCAGCTTAGTGCTGCAAAGATTGACATCGATAGTGAATTGATCCTTGGGCAAGAGACTTAGACCAGCTATTGATGGCTTGGCGCCCATCAGCTCAGCTGTGGTGGCTGGCAGCTCCATGTAACTGTTGCCCATGGTCTTGTCGTACTTCTTGTGATCAATCTTGTAGACAGCAAGCACATGCTGCCCCTGTGGTATGGTGGTGCCATTGGCCTGCATGAGACGCACATAGGACAGGCCGAACGGCTTCTCGGAGCGATCCTTTTGCTCGTTGCTGCTGCGATGCTTGAGTGTGAAGCGCAAGTGGCATTGCTTGAACTCCTCGATTGGCACGTGTATCTTGAACGTCTCCTGCCACTTGGGCTTGTCGTCGTGGTAGTACACCACCGATTTGTACTCATCGATGGGCGGATGGCCGGCGCCAATGCTCATTACGCCAGGCACCAGCTGGCCCTGTTCGTTGGCGACGCATACGGTCACTTCCACGTTCTTCTCGGACGTTTTGGCAATGCGCGCGAATTCGCCGCTGCAAATGGTCAAATAGAGATCGTTGCGCACGTCGCCCGGCAGTATAACCTCCGGGAAGCCCATTTTGCGCGCCACGGGCACATTGGTGTGCACGAGCCGTGGAAAGTCCTCCTTGATCTGCTTAATGTCGCCGCGCAACACCTCAAATGTTACAGCCATTTTGGATTCGATTTTGCCAATGTCCTTGTTGGCAATCAGCTTGCGCAGCGTGCCATCCAGTGTGTCCTTCTCGCACATGATGAACGGCAGGTCGAGATTGCCCCGAAATTCCTCCGGCTTGCTTATGATAGGCGTTAGATCCTTGCAGGCGACACCAAAGGGCCGACGCATCATGTACTCGCTGGTGCTGCCAGAGGAGCCGTTCGAATTGACCGACAACTGCGAATGCTTTCTGCTGGCCGCCGTCAGGACACTGTTTGCAATATTCATGCTGGTGCGTTTCGATTCCATCGAGTCCTTCATCTCCATAGAGCCGATGCGTATGGCATAGCACACCAGATACATTTTCGAGATGCTCAGATCGTTACGGCTGAGATCGGTAAACAATACGCGATTGTTATCGAACTGATCGATGTCTCTGGCAACCCCGGTGCGGGACCACTTCACCACATAGTTCTCGCTGATGGGCTTGTGGGTGTCGCCATTGAAGAGCGTAAATAGCAGATCCGAGTCCTCTTGGAATTTGCATACAAACGCATTCACATGCAGCAGTATGTTGTGTGAGTATTTGTTGTGGGTACGCTGCGTCTCGTGGTCACTCGACAAGCGCTATATAAGGATAATTTCAATCAAATTAGAGAGCTTCAACTAATTATAAACGAATCCCTGAACTTACATTGGCCTTTTCGATTCGCTGCACGGCGTACACATGCTTTTCGTATAGCTCGGTGCTGCAAATGGAATTGGTGTCCAGTATATCGCCGCTCTCGTCGCGCACGACCATGTCCAGACCCAACAGCCTGTTGCCTGTATCGATCTGAGCCGTTGCCTGCAGCTTGACCTTGCGCATCTCGTCGAGCGGCAGATTGCCGGATATCAAGGCGGCTCTATTATTATTCAGTTCGTTCATTTTACGTCGAATCTTCTGAAAATCAGGATTTGTGGTCTGTCGGCGAAAACCATAAACAAAGTTAGTCAGTTTCCAGCTGCATTCACAAATCTTAAACTTACCAAAAAGTATCTTTTGGCAATGACGCCCCACTCCAGCATCACTTTGGTGATCTCCTCGACGATGTCGGTGCGCTGTATACAGTACTCGCCATTGACAATGATGTACTCACACAGATGCACATAGCTCTTAGGGAAGATGCCGCGTGTTTGCTTCTCTCTGCAGCGGAAACAGAAACAAAACAAAGACAATATGAAAATGTGGCCTGCATATGGTGGCTAAATCATCAAAAACTTATGCCCTGACAATTACAAAATATGTATATATAATATAAATACATATAAAAATGTATATAGAAATTCCAATTCCAAATAAATTGGGCAACTGCGAAAGGTTTATGTGATATTAATTGCAAATTTCAGCTGAAATCATTTTAAATTTATATTTGTTTCTTATTTTAATACCCCAAAGTATCTGAGTAATTTTAGTTTGAGTGAGAATAATTAAAACGAATTGGTTACTTTTACCTAAAAGTGTTTCAATATTTAATATTGAGATATTATTATTTTTCGTTAAGGATTTGTTTTTTTTTTTTTCTTTTTGCTTTGCATATTGTAGTTATATTATTTTTAATTTCAAAAGTAATATTTAGTTTATCTGACATTAAATTAAATTAAATAATTTGTATTAATTTAATAATCAATAATAAACCATTTCAATTTGCTTCATTTTCTCTGTCAATATAAATTTTATGTAATGTTTACAATCGTAACGAATGATATTAGCTATATTAATGTTGTTTGAATATATGCATATATATATATATATATATATATATATATATATATATATATATATATATATATATATATATATATATATATATACATTTGCTTACTTATACGTATGATATGTTTATAGCACCCCACTTGGCTACTGTAAGAGTAGCCCTCGCATAAATATTCTTTGTATTCATATGTGTATATATGTATGTACATACGCATGTACATCCTCTATAGGCATAAATATAAGTTATGCTCATAACTGCAGAATGACACAATTCATCGTCAACGCTGATGAATTACCCAACTCAAACCGAACGAACCCTCGAGTGAAGCTGCGTGGCTATGGCTATGGCTATGGCTGCGTCTGCGTCTGTGACTGCCATTGTTTGGGATGCCCTCGGGGCAGAGGAAGTGCGCTCAAAGTGTGACACTCGCAAATGAAATGGAATGCTTCAATTTGGCTCAATTCAGCATTTGACATGCGGGGTGGCCGCCTTAATTGCCAGAGGCAACTGCAGAGCACTCGGTAGCCCATCAATCAGTGGGCCTGCGAGCATATTTAACCGATAGTTAACCGACGCTTTGCTGTTGCTGCAACTGTGTGTGACAAATGATTTCATTGAACTTCGATTGCCAGGTATTGGATTTGATCTGACCTTCGCTATTGGACACCGACTGCCTCAATTGATTGGTCAGGCAGGCGGCTGAGAATTTTGTATTGCTTATCGTTTGAAAATCGTGAGAAAATGCACAATTAAAATTGATATTTCCATATATGTAAAAATAAACAATCGCTGGCAAACAAAAACAAATACGAATTTCGGACCCAAGAGGTTATCACACGACGCATTGAATTTCTTTTTAAATGCCTCACACTCACAGCACCAGTTTTTTTTATCGCTCAACATTCTTAAGTGTAGCAGCTACAGTGAAAACCTGCGCAAACGAACAGCTACAGACATGGAAAATTCTAAAGCAAAATTAATTTCCCAATTGATCTTTGGTCATTGGATTATTAATGGGTATTTACTTTGGTAATTGCGAGATATGCCTCCAATTGAGTTTCATGGGCTTCACTGTACTTACAGCAGTATTTGTTTACTATCATTAATTGTACTTCACCCATTCGCCTTGTCTGGCTCTGGCTCTGGGTCTGGGTTATGGGTCAGCAGAAATATGAAAAAGGTCAGCTAGACAATCATGATACTGTTGCTGTTGTTGTTGCTGTTATAGATTCTTGTGGCTACTGTATCTCAACCGTTGTTTCTTCGCTCGTTTTCAACGATAAGGCGCATCGGAGCTGACTCAAGCGAACGTCCAATCGTAGACACCATAGATAAATAAAAAATACAACACTCTACGAACCTCTCCCACCCATTCGAGAATGAAAACAGAGAACGGAAAAACACAGTAAACCAATATTTAAGAAAACCCATCATAGCAAAAGGGTCAATCGGATCGGACACATACATACATACAAACATTTTATCTGAGAGATATTTTTGAAATTCCTATGAATGTTTCTGCCACATGGCCGCATCTGTTTTCGCCTGGAATAGGGTTAAACTAGGAATGCATCTTGTTTGTATGCTTTGTATGTATATTGGGCAACTTGGCACAGATTCCAACTGATTGATTCAGTAAACAATACTCTAAATGGGCAACGACTTGGCTAACAGCTGGTTACCTGATTTATGCATGTGAATAATTCCGGTCTCATTTCCGTTTTCTGCTCCCACAAAACTGGGTTTTTATTTCAATTATTATGATTGTTGTTTGAATACAAAGAGAGGGAGAAACAGAGAGACGAAGAAAGACGAAAGCCACAGAGGTTTAAATACTCTGCCCCGCAATAAATATAAACCATAATATACTCGGACGTACAGAAATAATACTTATTCTCTAATACGTAATACTATTCTCTATCTATTTGGTATTTCAAAGTGCTCATTCTAATTCAAATTTAGGGAATTTATATGTTGACGGAGTATATACATATTTATACATACTATTATATTTCAAATTATATTTCAAATCTGCATCCTTACGTTCTTTGATCGTATTGCATTTTAGTTCACACAATTGTAATTGTAGATATAATGGGAAACTTTGCATTGAAGCTATGAATCACTGAGAATTTAAATATCAAAATATTTTGCTGGAATCTGAACCTGGCGTGATGTCAATGGGAGTTTTATACTAAAATGAAAGCACAATTATAATTAACGAACAAGTTAATTTTTACTTTATATTTTTGAAAAAATGGTGCGAATTTTAAAAGATCTCCAATCTTATTAAATATTTGTCCACAATTACAAAATGTCGTAATCGAATAGTTGATAAATGATAATATAACTGAATGTAAAAGCTGTTATCGCTCAAGTGTTTTAGTATTCAGAGCAAATATTAATTTATGATAAGGAGTCCAATAAAGAATCATGTAATTGCACCACATTTGGCGCTGGACTTTTGAAAGAGATTTCCCTTTAAGTTTCGCAGTGGACGCAGACATCATCAACTTGACAAATCGCTTCCTCAATTACAACTGTATAAGTAATTTGGTCTGTGCCGTTATACACAAAGGTAGCACGCCAAATGCCGCCGATAGACACGTGTGAATATTCATTAGATTAATATGGGCAAAGTGAAAGTGCAGATGCAAATGTTCGATTAGAAGAAAATCAATTTACATAATCAGTTTACGTACTTTTGCTTGTAGCCGTAATACCAGTGTGTGGTCTCCTTCAGTATTATGACAGCATCGCCCACATCCAGGTTCAAGCGGTGTGGCTTCCTCTCCTGGTCAAAATTACATTTGGCTGCAAATAATATAAAGTAAAGGGAAATCATATATTAAATAAATTGATGAATATAAATTGTATTCTAGCTTTTCGTTTTGTTTCATTTTGTACACCGAAATCACCTGTTGCGATTCAACAGCTATGCGAAACTGAGCAGTGAACTGGCAAAATCAAGCTCTGTCGAATTAAAGCTCAGGCAAGCACCGAGCTGGCATTAGGTAAATCTCTCGATGAAGCGTTTTTGGGGTGAGGGTTATCAATTACCTAGTTAGCACAAATATTAGCATCTATATACTTTTATACTATATACGTATGAGTTCCCTCTGATGGAAATCGGAAACCGTGCCCGGCGGATGGGTCTGCTGATAGTGATGCAAAGCCGCCGTTCTACGTGAGATTTATCTAACTATACGCTTCCTAAAAAACCGAAGTCAAAGCTGATAAACTTCTAGTTAAATGACGCACTTCAGATTACAGCTCAGAGAAATGAAGAAATGCAATGCCCAGACGCAGTCACTGCAGAAGTCGGGTGGGAGGCGAAAGGAGATGACAGATCGAGCAAAGCCGCATTCACAGTCTGACGTACAGCCAAGTCGCTGGCGACATCGTCATCACTTCCTCGCCCGATAACAACATATACAACTACATATACGCATATAATATATATAAACTTGCATTTATATGGATACAATTATGCCGCAGCTGCAGGCGGACCCAAAAGCAACAGCAACAGCAATAGCAACAACATCGCGTAACACAGCCCGGGTGGTGCTGGTGATGGCTTTGTCGCCGTTGCCACCGTCCCGGTCCAATGACCGATGTGCGATCCCCGCGGCTGTTGAGCGAGCATAACCAGCGAGAACGACCTCCACAACACATAAAACTACAACAACAACGATAAGTGGCAACAATTTGCAAAGGTATCTCTTTTTTTTATACTTTGTAAACATAAACATATACAGGTATATAGAACTGTAGTAAACATGAAAAAACCGTTACATATTCAGTAAGAAAATATTGTATTTTAAAGGTAAGTTATTCTCCAGTCAATCGAATTTTCTGATAATCATGTCATATCGAGTACTACCTACTAATATCATATCATTGCACCAATATAAATGAACATTTATATGTATATATTTATATAGATAGCAAATTTTATATCAATAAATTTGTTATAGAGATTATATATAATAATCAGGGATGATAACCTCGGCAAATTTAAGTGCAGTCAAATTTTTGATGAACCGATTTCTTAATTGATTGAATAAGAATTGATTATTTAACTAGAACCCTAATATTATTAGATCTAAAAATACTAACTCAACCAAATATTTTCAAAAAGAATCCGTAGAATACATTAAATATATATTAAACGTAGTTCATCTCAAATGCTCTACATAATACCAGGGTATTTCAATGTCGAGCCCTCCCCAGCGGAGCACTCTTACTTGTTTGCTTTACTTCGCATTTGTTGGAGAGTGAGAAAGATTTTCATTATCTGCCCAATTGCATGGAAAGTTAAGCCCGGAGTGGGTCAATTGCAAAAACCAGTCGAGCTTAGCGAGTCTCATGCGAACCACTTTTTTTCTGTTTTTTTATTTTGCATTTTTGTTTTTGCTTTAGTCTAGTCTTCCGTGCAAAGCGCGTGAGTGTAAATGCGATGTTATGCTCATTTAGCAAAAGTAATGCAAAAGTAACGCATTAGTTAAGCAATAAGGAAATTGCTGATATTTCAACTCACTATGTATTATATTACAATGAACCAAGTGATTATGCTTTAAAGAAAAGTTCTTAAGCGTCAGTGCATATGGCAGTCGATTTCTGAGAAATGGCGAGTGATTCATGACGATGTTGATGACGAAGACGACGACTCGGATGCCGATCGGGCAATCAGTCATCGGGCGTGGGACACACCTTGCTCCATAACACTGACTGTGAAGGGGCATATTAAATTAAACTCATTTCCCTTGGGATGCACGCGATAAGGCAGAAGCGATTGAAACTATGGCTCAATGCATGCAACCAATAACTATCGGGAAATTGTTGGGCTAACGGAAACAATCGTGAATAATGAAATGCAACCGCTGAGGCTATAAATAAACGAGGCAACTGGCCAAGTCACGGCTGAATGGTGTGAGAAGAAAGGGTACGCTGCACACACACACACACATACACACGGACAGCCCATCAGCCAGGTAAAAGCCAGGTAGACGGCAAGGAGTACCATTCCAGTCCACACTGTGGACAAATTGTGCGGCACAAGCAGCAACAGTGGCTAGAATCGTATAGGAGTCATTGTTAGCTGCCGGATGCAGTTTTACCCCGCCACCCACAGCCGCTCCTTCTTGTGGCCAAGGCGGGGCAGCACGTGCACATTGTGTGCCTGTGCCGAGGGTCGAATGCAAACAGAGATCGGTTCGAGCTGCTGCCAATGTTGCCTAGCAAATGAAGCAAAACAATCATCATCATAATAACAATAACAACAAATTGCCAACAAGTAAAAGCAACGACGCTTCGTCATCTTCCCGCTGACAGGCCACAGACACACATACATGCAAACACAATCGTGACTGGACGCCTCAACGACAACAGCGACCGCGGCAGCGGCTTGGCTCAGCTCATTTGGATATTCAGGTTTATATGGCACGCGGTTTGGCAGTTTATATACATGTATACATACATGCATGCATATACATATATAAATAAATAAGTATATAAGCAGATAAGCACAATAGCACACCTCAAGCACGAGTGATAGTGCACGACTGTTTCCGACTCCCAACGATCATAATTGCGATTGTTTGTTGTGCATATACATATATACATACATAGTTAACGCTTTTAACAATTCTCCAATCAATAGGGATTCATTGATGAACCAGTTCTAAACTACGCAAAAAACTTAATTGGATTCTGTAATAGTTTGAAAACTTATGGTAATAGCTAATTGCATATACTATTTAAAGACCTTTATAAAGTTCTGCTAAGAAAAACTGATTTCGAGCATACAAAGTCTGAATCTGTAAAAATCATTCAAGTCATAAACGCAAACGCTGATTTAATTTTTAATAGTCAATAATTATTCAAAGAAAGCGTGCGAATAATATTGATGATTTTCTCTTTATAAATTGGTATTTTCCGGAACTCTTTTCACATGAAACGATTTTTCCTAAATTTACTTTAATATATTTATGTGCTGGCCAAATATATAGAAAAAGTAATGTGAAAACGAAATTTATATTTCCATGCGAATAACATTTATATATTTACGAAATATTCCGATACTCTGCTGGTTGTTTATTTATTCAGTGGTGGCTGCTCATCACTAATTTGGCTTTTATTAGCTATTTGTATTCCCTAAGCTAATTGATTGTGTCATCTCTAACTGTGTTTGTTCTCCCCTTGGATCATTCGTTCTCAGACTACTGCTCATCACTAGTTGAGCGTATTCTCAAGATACGCTGTGACTGTTGCCCATCTCTGATTCTGTTTGGTTTTAGTTATAGCTGCTGCTGTTGTTGTTGTTTTTTTTTTTTTGTTATGGCGCATTAAGTCAGCGTGTTTTCTAAGTTCATTTGTTCTTGGCGCTCCGTATTGTAAGCTGTGAGCTCAGCTATGGCTAAAAAGAATATATAGTATACACAAACATGTATGTACATACATACATACCTATGTATACACATGCATGTAAGCATGCGTATACATGACTTAACTTTTGAGGGTCAATTCTAATGGATCTCAAACGGTTAAGTCGTAGCTTGTCTGGCTAATAATAGCCCCTTTTTTTTATACATACACGTGAGCATGTATATGGATAGATACATATGTACATATGTATATAGTATATTAGATTGTTTCGGGTAGCGCTCTCAGTTCTCAACGAATTACTTTTTATGGGCTTGTCGAAACTGAAATTCCATTGTGTTCTCTTCTATCATTTGTTTTTCTTTTTCATTCTGCTATTTTGCAAAACTTAAACAAACAAAATATACGCACGGTTAGACAGTAAGACAAAAGAGAAAAGAACAAACCCTATTTGTAGATAAGATTTTATGGACAGTTGACAGTTACAGTTAATGGCGCTGCGCGCTCGTGAACCCCACAAAAATTACTCGAAAAATTAGACACGGTAAAGAAAAAGAAATAAAAATTGTTGATAACACCAGCGAGTCGTAAAAACTGACAATGTGAAGATGTAAACAAAAACTTGACCCATTTAGGTCAAAAATATAGAGTACATAATTCTAAGTAGTGTGGATTCCAGTTTTATAGCCATAGTAACTTACTTATTTTAATGTACTGAATGTTTTAGCTTTTTCCGGTGGAACAATCTGTAATGCCTACATCCGATCGTAATAAAAAACGTCTCTAAGCCTATTTCTAGGATTTACAGTATTTAAAGTCAATCAAATATAACAAAAATACATATCTCAATAAATGCGTAATTAAATATAAAATGCATAAATAAAAATATTTCTTAACATTGTAGCAATATCACTCTATAGTTTGTTCCATTATAATGCAAGCAACAAGGATAGATACATAAGTATATCATCTGTGAGTCATATAGTAATCTGTTTTGAGCTGAGGAACGTGGACTTTGACCGCGAGATCGCAACACTAGAAGTTCAATAAAACGAAACCGATTTCAACTGACTTTTTCGAGTAATTTTTGGATGACTCAGCCGATTTGGACACAAAGCCCGTTTAAGACTGGCGCTCCATTACTTTCTACTTAGATGTAATTCGAAGTAAAAGACAGAAAGAAAAAACAATCCTTACAATTTATGCTTAATTACAAGCAATTTTGCTTTCCACGATTGGAAAATGTCAATTTACAACAAAAAGATACGACAATCTTTTGACATTGGCAATTTATAGAGCAATCAAATCGTATAGCAGGAGGGGTTCTGGGGAATGGCAATGTCTGCAATTAAATTTCAATTTGAATTACGAAATGGAAAGCCCAGATTGGATTGGCTTACGACAGATATTGGAGAAGTGGCACTGGATGTAGATAGCTTTAAGTAGTGTTTGCACAATTGCCTAGGGTTATGCTCATGCAGATAGATGGAGATGTGGAGGAGGTCCATTCATACTCGTTCTCAGCATGAACAAACAATTTTGGTTGTGTTCTATTAAATCCAATAAATATTGTATATTTATATAAATTTTTTAATTTATAATATTACAATGTAATGTGAATAATAAATATTATAATATAAAATTCTTTTCTCTTCTTAGACATTTATATATGAATTTTGGATTTATAATATATATGTCTGATACGAACGAGTATTACGCAGTCGGTTAGCCAGTTCTTTTTGTTGATGCTGCTGCAGTTGATAACTTCAATCGTTGAGAGCAATGGGCGGATGGGGATGAACAACAATTAGACAACAGCTTTAGATTCAGTAACATGAGAGATATCTTAATTGCGTTTACAAACATACACACATACATAAAAATTATTTGCTGGAGTTCAACTGCTTTGAAGTTTGCTGTATCATGTTGGAAAAAGTGATGCTGGACTAAAATGGAAAGCATTTTCAATTATGCAAATGAAAAGGCATTTCACGCGCCACAAAAGTTAACGACCAAGAAAATTTTAATTAAATAGAAAAACCAAATTCGAAAGCCAACAACGGCAGAGCAACTCATCAATTCGACTCTAGCTCAACACAACTCAACCCTTCTCCCTCTCTCTATATGCTCTTACTTTTCTATTCAGAGCCTCATTAAGTTTGACGTTTGCTTTGCTCTTGTAGTTTTCTTGTTGTTGTTGTAGTTGCTATTCAAATTTAGAAGCAGAATGCTTTTCTACCTACTCCGCTGTGCTCTCCCTCTAACTAAAGAAAGAGGCGCATAAAGCGCTGAGTCAAGTGCAAATAGGAAAAGGAGCAAGGGAGACCGGGCGACGAAGAGAGATGGGGCGAGCAAGTGAGCAGGAGGTAACTCAGTGCCGCAGGTGCAGCAGACGCCCGACTAATGCCAATGAACACTGAAGTAGCAGGCCCAATGCCTGACGGCGACTGCATGTCACAAATCATCGCATAGAGAAGGACGGCCAGAGAGAATAGTGATAGTGTAAGAGCCGCGAAGTGCACGTGTGTGGGTGTGTGCGCTTTGTTACTGTGTGCGTGCACATGTGCTCACGCATGGGTCAGTGAGGGCGGCAAGTGGGGTAGCTTATGCTCTCCTGCTTTGCATTCAAATTGATGTTTGTTTTTTCTTTTTATTTTTCAAAGCATCAAATGACAAATGAACAAAATAAATGAATAAATACAAACAAAAGCTTAAGAAATTTTTCTATTATTTGCTCAAATGTGGGACAGCGAATCGCATTTTTATCGCATTTCGAAATGCGTTGCATTGTTGTTGCTGCTACTGCTCAGCACACACACACAAAAACACACAAATACCTACATACATACACACATATTTGCTGAGCGTCTAAAGTATAAGACGCAAGCGTTAAAATATACATTTAAAACAGAGATAAGAAAACAAGAAACTATTGGTGATAAGCGAAGAGCTTGTGATTTTTTATGGACATATTTTCATGGCTAGCAAATGCAGCAAGGATAACTTAGGTAAAGTATTACTAAATTGTGTTAATATGTGTGTATGGGATTTTTTTTTTGCACGTTCAGAGTTTTTCCATTGAATTTGCACTGCTACATATTCGCACATATACTTGGATATGTGTGTGTGAGCGTTCAGTTCATTATGAGAGCGATAAATGAAACTAAGCTCAATGTCGTTTGTAATCTAACGTATCTTTATAATATTTGGTACCGAAAGGTCGCAAAATTTGATTAAATTTATGACTGTCACACCCACTGGCAGAGAGCTTTGGGCGCATACAGTTGTTAATATAATTTCGACACTGAAACAGGTAGAAAAAGAAGGCAGCGCGGACAGGGGCCAAACACGTGTAAATATTCAGAGCAAATAATATGAGTGCTTTGAATGGACAACCATAACTCCATTACGAGACATTGAATTGCGCGAGTGATGTGTAAATACATACACATATAAACATACGTATATATACTTAAAAACCTACACATGCACATGTATGTATGCTCTCTACCTAGCTATTGAACATTGAAAAGGTCAACAAACAAAAGAGCCGACAATTAATATAAAAAAGAAAAGTAATTCACACGTATACACAGGTCGGTGAGAGCATTTCAAAGATATTACTATTGCCATTTCATGGTCATTGCCAATGAATATGCTAGAATTGGTTGTGCATGAATAATGAATGTTTGTTCTCTCACACTCTTACATCTGTGTGCGTGCATGTGTGTATGAGTGAGTGCAACCAGGCGATAGAAAACAGGTTACAGCTACATGAGTGCTCAACACAGAGGCAAAATCTGTGTATTTATGTCTGTGTCGAAAAGTGAAGCGTAGAAATGCGATGGAGGCTGGAAAAAATGGGATGAGATTGAAAGAAAAACGAAATTAATGTGAGCGAAGAGGAAGACAAAACTCTGCGACTGGTGCATGTTGACAGCGACCACATGGCCGGCGAATGCAAGGGAGTGCTGCAGCACAACAACAACAGCAACAACAAAACTACCGTAGCATCGCAGCAGGGGAACCAGACCCAGAGAGACTTATGCTTGAACCGCAAGGTAAGAACAGTACGAGAGCGTAAGTTGTTGTTGTAAGCAGCTTCATATTCTGTTGTTGCTTTTTTTTTTTTGGAAATGAACAACACGCATCTCACCCACACAGCATGAACTGTTTGTTGTTCTAGGAAAAGGTAGGCACTAAATTAAGCACATTGTTTAAACAATTTTGTTGCAGCGTTGAAATTTTAAAAGAAAAACAATGTTTTTGTTTGTTCGAAAAAAAAAAAAATTAACTTAAAAATGTTTTTGCTTTTTTCTAAATTAACACTCACCAATGCCAAATGACTGCTTAGCATTGCAGTCACTCCATACAGCCATTGTGAATACTTGTTGCTGTTGTTACTATTATTGTTAACTTTTACCACACTAATAAACACTCGAACGCACACATATGTATATACTTTCGTTTGCGAAAAAAATAAAAAGCAAACGCGTCGCGAAATATGAGTATAGAAAACAAAAACAATAAATGTTCACTCATGAATGTAAGCAACACGTAGTTGAATCTGATTTAGTTGATCAGAGCCGAAAACATTGAGACTTTCATGTATTATTTTCTTATTTATTGCACAATAATATTGCTGTGTTAATATTTCATTGAATAATATGTTATTTGCACTTCTTTATTAGTCGCCTAAATACGTTCTCATTTTGGGAGTTGGCCGAACATAATCTCTTCTTACGCTCCCGCACTCACACGCATACACACTCGAGCGGGCATATTTCCACTTCGCTGTTTCGTTCACAATTAATTAATTAACCGGAATGAACCCCGCGCGGACCAACCGTGATACTCATTTCAACTGTTGCTCGGCTTCTACTGGGCCAATGTGACCAGCCGTATGAAACGATAAAAATACCGTAACGCAATGATCACAAAATAATAATGTATTAATAATAAAAAATATTTTCGGCTAAGCATTGACATTTGTCTTATATATTTTTTAATATGATGAAGTTATTTAACTATATTTAAAGCTAACATACACAGTAAGAGTATGTTTTAGCTCAAGTTGGTATTTTTATTTCATTGCTAAACGAGGGCTGCATAGCATATAAATTCGTATATATAAACACCTTCGACGGTGCCTGTGAACGGTCTCATTGTTTTCCGCCAGACAAGACATCGTGAAAAATATTCGGCGCGCCATTTCTGTGTTTGTGCTTCCAAAATAACTTTGTGCGGGCTCAATATAATAAAAGTTTCATTATTATTGTTAAACGACTATCCCTTTGATCTTCTGCGAGTTTGCCGCACCCGAATAACAACACAAAGGCACTCACAATCATACACATACATATACATATATATAAACATATAATTATTTGCGCAACCCGAGCTCGTGTTTCACTCCTTTGTGAAATTATTTGACGACTTGCTATTAGTGTTTAGTGTATGTTTGTGTGTACCAATAGCTAGCCGGCAGATCGATCAAGATGTTTGGCGGCGCTAAACCCACATTTGGCACCGGTACCGGAACCACGGGCTTCGGAACGTTCAGCAACAGCGCAGCTGCAACGCCATTTGGTCAATCGGCGTTTGGGAAGCCAGCGACCCCAGCGTTTGGAGGCACATCCGCTTTTGGCGCCCAACCAACGCAGCCCTCGATGTTTGGCACCACACCGGCAGCGAATCAACAGCCTGGCGGCTTGTTTGGTAGCTCGACGACAACCAGCGCTTTTGGCGGCACCACCACAGCGCCCTCATCATTTGGAGGTTAGAGACGAATAATATCCTTTAAATGAGCTATGATGACTTGCTAATGAATTATGTGAGACTCTAGAGTCGTAGAATAAATGCATACATATGCAGCCTTTCTGCTTATAAATAATTTAATGCAATATATATGTATTAAATAATTTCATAGCAAGTACTAATGCCTTTAATGATTTCTTATTTTATTCCAGCATTTTCACAAGCTCCGCAAACATCCAACATATTTGGCTCCACGCAAGCAGCTCCAAACACCTCGCTATTTGGGCAGGGTGCGACGAGTGCCTTTGGCGCCGCAAAACCCGCCACTTTGGGCCTGAGCAGCTTTGGACAAACTCCGGCAGCCCAACCACTGTTTGGTCAGCAAGCGACTGCTGCGAGCACTTCGGGCTTTGGCGGTTTTGGTCAGGCGGCGCCAACGACGACAAATGTGTTTGGCAGTGGCGCTGCGTCGGCATTCGGACAACCGCAAGCTGTTGCTGTGGGGGCGGCGGGCGGTGTCAATCCGGGCACTTCAGTGGCCAAGTACCAGCCCACCATAGGTACGGACACGCTCATGAAGGGTGGGCAGGCAAACAATGTGAATACAAAACAACACTGCATTACCGCAATGAAAGAGTACGAGATGAAGTCACTGGAGGAACTGCGTCTAGAGGACTATCTGAGTTCTCGCAAAGGTCCACAGGCTGGCAGTGCGCCGGGTGGTTTCGGTTTTGGAAGTCCTGCTACCGGCACGCAACCCGCGGCCACGGGACTCTTCGGCTCACCGGCCCAGCAACAGCCCAGCACTGGCTTGTTCGGACAGACGGGCACCGAGAATAAGAGCCTGTTTAACACCTCGGCCTTTGGCCAGCCAGCAGCAACCAGCGCCTTTGGTGCACCCGCCCAGCAGAACAATTTCTTGCAGAAACCGTTCGGAGCTACCACGACTGGAGGCTTTGGTACCACAGCTACGGACGCTTCGAATCCGTTTGGCGCCAAGCCTGTGGGCTTTGGGCAGACCGGAAGCCTGTTTGGCCAGACGAACGCCACGAGCTCAGCACCGGCATTTGGACAAACCACGACTGGCTTCGGTGGTTTCGGAAGCAGCGCTGGCGCAACCACTCAGGCAACGCCGTTGTTTGGAGCAACCACTGCAAATGATCCCAATAAACCCGCCTTTGGTCTGGGTGCTTCGGTGTCGCAACCGACTAGCGGATTCGGTGGCTTTGGTGCGCCGGCAACCAGCACAGCTGGCGGCGGCGGCCTATTCGGATCCAAGCCGGCTACGAGCTTTGCAGCGCCTGCCTTTGGTGCCAGCTCCACAGCAAACACAGGCTTCGGCAACTTTTCGTTGAGCAACACAAATGCGGGCACCGGAGGCGGCTTGTTCAACTCAAATCTCAACAAGCCAGCAACCTCAGCCTTTGGTGGCTTTGGATCCACCTCGTCGGCGCCGCTCAATTTTAATGCTGGTAACGCTGGCGGTTCCCTGTTCAGCAATGCTAGCAAGCCTGGCGGCGGACTTTTCGGCGGCACATCTACCCTGGGCGGAGCCACTGGCACAGCTACCGGTGGAGGCGGTCTCTTTGGCAACACCAACCAAAGTGGCTTTGGATCGTCATTGGGTGGCGGTTTTGGTACGCTTGGTGGTGGCGCTAATACTGGTCTATCGGGCTTAGGTGGAGTGGGCGCCGCTCCTGCTGTTGTCATGGTGCCTATACATCAGCAGATTTTATCCAAGGTGACATCGCCATACGGTGATACGCCAATTTTCAAGGATCTGAAGCGTAACGATGACGTGGACGCCACACGTGCCACGAATCCCGCCGCTCAACAGGCGGTACTGGACATGAGCAATAACCAGTTCAAGGTAACAAATAAGGACGGTCCATCCAGCGTTCGCGTAAAGGCGCTGGGCACCTCCAATAATCGCAAGTCCATGTTCGAAGGCCTGGAAGAGTTTGACGCCAGCGTAGAAGGCTTCAATCTTAAACCAAACGTCAAGCGGCTAGTGATAAAGCCCAAAGCGGCGACACAGGGCTCTGCCACAGGCGAGGATAACAGTGCGGCCCTGAGCCATGGCAACAGTAACAGCAACAGCAACAACGGCACCCCAATAGTGGGTATAGTGCGTCCGCAACGTGAATCATTCAATGGTGCCATACCCAACGAGCCGGCACAAGCCGGAAATGGTCAAACCTCACCAACTGCAAACAAAGCTGATCAGGACAGTAGCCGCCGTGAGTCGTGGTTGCATCCAAATAACTTGGCAAAGGTGCGCCAGCACAATCTACAGACGGGCATAGATCAGGCACCTTTAAATAGCACCCTCACAGAATTGGTACCACGCAAACCCCTTGAAACCTACAAAAGCGCAGTGCCAACACGTCTCTCTGTCTCTACAATTCCGGAGAATCCCTTTGAGGATCAGGTCAGCAGCATTGTGCGACGGGAAACTTTCAACTCGGAGCATGGTAATGACACTACACTGTCCATACGCTCCATCGATTCGGAGCAACGCTTATCCGTCGAGCCAACTGTCGAAGCAGAAATCAATACTGACGCTGACTATGAGCCCCACCCAACGGGTATTGTGCTCCGCCGTGTGGGCTACTATACCATACCTTCTCTGGAGGACCTCAAGTCGTATCTGGCCGAGGATGGGTCCTGCGTGGTGCCCAATTTTACAATTGGTCGCGAAGGTTACGGCAACGTTTACTTTGGCAAAGAGCTTGACGTGGCCGGCCTCAATCTGGATGAGATTGGTAATTGCTTGATTACTTGTTTACGTTACGCAAAGTATTTTAATCATCTTTCCTTGCTCCGATAGTACATTTTCGCAACAAAGAGGTCATAATATATCCGGACGATGACAATAAGCCACCCATCGGCCATGGATTGAATCGTGAAGCTCAGGTTACATTGGATCAGGTGTGGCCATTAGACAAGACCAAGCATGAAGCCATCAAGGATCCACAGCGCTTGCTGGAAATCGACTGGGAGGGCAAATTGCGTCGCGTCTGTGATAAGAATTCAACACGTTTCATTGAGTATAGGCCAGAGACAGGCAGTTGGGTGTTCCGCGTCAAACACTTCTCCAAGTACGGTCTGAACGACAGCGATGAAGATGACGATGTGCCCACGGATCCTAAAAAAGCCAAAACAATAGCCACGGATGCGCAACGCATAGTTGCCACTTCCACCGATAAAGTGAGCTTGACCTCGCAGCACAAGGCCCAACGGATCTCGGAAGAGGCCGCACGCAACATAGATCCAAAATCATTGGCCGCCGGCGTTGCCAGCGGCTTTCGCCCCATGGACAACTCGGCGGAGTTTCTAATGATGGATAAGACGCGTAAGTAGCTGGATCATAGTTTCCTGATCGATAGCCATTCAAATTGTATTCTTGTTTGCCATTCCCCAGAGTTCTTTCAAGCCGGCAGCGGCGCAGATTTTACTATGTTTGATGCACCACGTACTGTGCCTAGTCCAACAGCTGCTCTGGCCCAGGATATTGTAGGCAAACAACCGCACAAAATGCAGTTGATGAAATCATCACTGTTTGTAGAAGATCAAGGCAGCGACGATGAATTAGGTATGAATACGTTTCAAGGATCTCAATCTATCAATCTATCTATCTAAATCTCAATGTATGGATAGAAGAGACCTCGATAATAAACTATATCTCTTGTGTTTTGTCATCTAAAATTGGTTTCTGCCTCAAAAGATGCACAGCCAAAATTGAATCCACCTCAGGTGAAGCGCACCCCCAATTTATTTAACAAGGACACATATCTGTGGAAGGAACCGGCTGCATCGGAGAGCTCAAGTGATTATGGTCGACAATCACCACTTTTGGCCGTCTCCTCATCCGCTTCAGTTACCAGTATAATTCGCGACGTCCAATCGGAGGAGGTAAATCAGATATTGCATTATAATATCAAATATAAAAGAAATGATAAATATACGTATTTCTCACTTGTAAATATTGTTTTTTGGTTATCCTTGCAGGCTTCATCGGTGGTAGCTGAAAGTGTGAAGCCTGCCCAAAAGAAGACTCCAGCAACATCTTTGGGCAACCAACTCAAACCATTCGACTTTGTTATAAAACCCAAAGTGGCACCTATTAAGGTCTTCGGCTCAGTGGTACCCTTGACTCGATCCATAGCATATGGTCACTACAGTCACTGGATTGCCGATCTCGGCTTCTACAAAGGACGGAGTTTCAAACTCAGCTTTGGACCACAAAACACATTAATGATACCCAACACGTTTAACAATCTACGCAGCGTTCATGAGGGTGAGTGCGCAGATATATTTTATTCACAACCAGGATTCTTTCAAGTACAAATACATATTTTGTTTTATAGTCAAAAACAAGATGTTGCCCGCGGCGCTAGTATTTCAGCCACGAGCCTCTAATGATTTATCATCAAATGTGCTACAGCGTATAAAGTTCAACACGGTGGATATGTATACTCAGTTTGCCGAAAGCATTGTACCTCACTTGATAGTCCAACTGGAAGATTGCAGCTTCAACAAGGTGGAAGGCAGCGGATGCCCTTGGCTGCAGTCCAACAATGGAACACAACTGATTGCCAAGCACCTGGCCGAAGCCATTAAGCTGAACAATACCAGCACCATGGCTGCTTATGGTGTGTCCGTGTGGTCGCTTCTATTTGCACTGTGGGGAGAGCATGATGAGCTCATTGGACGGGATGACAACTCACATTATGTGATCATGTGTCGGCGCAATCTGCTTTCGGAGTGGTTGGAAAACACGTTGGTTAGCAAAGACCTGTTATCAAAGAAGGTCAGCAGCAATAGCTACCTAGAGCACATGCTAGAATTGTTAAGCTGCCATCGTGTAACCGAAGCTTGTGAATTGGCTTTTAAATACGATGATGCAAACTTGGCTTTGATCCTGGCGCAGCTTAGCTCTGGGGCTGTGGTGCGTCTACTCATGGAGGAGCAACTGTTTGCTTGGCAACAGAGCAAATCCGATAAATACATAAGCCTGGAGCGTATCAAGATGTTCATGTTGGCCGCAGGCGTGCCACTAATGATGTCCTCGCATGGTCCCATAAATCTGCTTGAGGACGGTAACTGGCTAAACGTATTGGCGTTACAGCTATGGTACTTTACTGCGCCCACGTCGACAATAACTGATGCCTTGTTGGAGTACGACAAGGCCTTCCAAGCCGAAGAACTCTACGCGCATGAGCCGAAACCAAACTACAATGGCACCCCCTACAAGAGCAAGAATCCTGTATATGATCTGCGTTACCACCTGCTGCAGCTCTTCTCCAAGCGTAAGCATTCCTTGGAGCAAACATTGAACCCAATTACACATACCTCCGATCCAATGGACTTTCGGCTGAGGTAAGCTCTATTAATAGTAGTTTTAATAAATAGTTAATAATTTGTCCATTATTTGTAGCTGGATGCTGCTGCAAACCTTAGAAGCACTAGGCTATAGACATTGCAACCCCTTGACAGAGGCGCAGTTTCACGTGGATTTTGCCAGCCAGCTAGAGAATGAGGGCTTGTGGCAATGGTCCGTATTTGTGCAATTGCATATCAAAGATCGTAATCAGCGTGAACGCGCTGTGCAGCACACACTGCAACAGCATGTCAGCATAGACGCCCATGCGGCACTAAGCGAAGAGGAGCAGTTTGTCATCCACCAATTAGGTGTGCCGGAAACTTGGGTGGACTATGCAAAGGCATTAAAAGCTGGTGCCAAAGGCCAGCGCCACATGCAAGCAAAGTATTTATTAAAGGCCAAGCACTGGGTGTTAGCCCATGAAATCATCTTCCAATATATTGCACCAGATGCCGTGATAAACAGTAATTTTAAAATATTTTTTATATTTGTTATTCCTTATATTAATCTAAACTTTTATTGCAGGTAATTTGGAGTATTTGTACAATCTGCTGAGCCAGTTTGAGTCTACGGAGAGCACCGTCAAAGTACCAAACTGGACAAATCAGGGTCAGATATTTCTGGATTACATTGATATCAACGAAAAGTTCAAGCACATACACAACGTAAGCAGCGTGGAGGATATACAAGCGCGCTGGGAAAATCTGAAGCCGCAGCTCAGTGAGATTTGTTCACGTATCAGTCTGCTGCCATGCCCCACATCCAAGCATCGTCTTTGCCAGAGTGAAATAGCAAAGAGCTTGAGCTGCTTGGTGAATGGCATGTGCATAGTTTGTCCTGAACTGGAGCCATGTGTTGTATTAAGAATGGCTTTAGAGCGTTTGCCCATGCCTCAAGAGTTTTCCACCAAAGAGCTGAACAATCTGCTCGACGAGCTGATGCAAAAGATACAGAGCCAGCGACCATTCACGGAATCGGAAACAGCGCCACTCCGGACCAACGGGAGCATATTGATGCAAAGCTAAATAATATGGACCTATTAATAGATAGATAAACCTGGAAAAATTGAAACACAGACGATATATAGTTTAGCCTACCAACCATTTCAATTAGAGTTAATATATATATATATATAGTTTTACATATAAAAATACGCATGCAGTTATCTGTTATGACAAAAATATAAATAACTTAAAAGAAAAAGGAAAATTTGTGTAAAGTAAGCTACGTTTCGTTACAAACCTCAGCTAGAAATGCTATCACTTAATCTTAGTTATTTGTTCACCATTTAAAATTGCTAGGATGTCAATAATTAATAACTACGTATTTTTGATAAACAATAAAATTGATCTTTGTTTTAGTCGGTTAAAGTTGAAAGTGAATTATGTATGTACCGGTAAAGATTAAAGTTAATTTAACAGCTTTGATAAGCAAAACAAACAAAAAATCAGCTATTTACTGTAAGCTCAATGGTTTCATTGTTGGTCAATAACTAAAAACTAGTTCGATTAAACTGGCTGTGGGTCGATTTTTCTCAGCTCTAGCATATTTTGTATAAAAACTGCGCGATGATCATCGGTATCAGCCGAGATAAAGCTTTTGAAAGCCCCGATTAGATGTGGATCGTACCTGCGGTGCTTGATACCTTTAACTGTCTGATAAGTCGTCGATGGACTTTTGTTAGGATTGCAGCGTTTGTAATCAACTTTAGTTACTTGGGTTATAGTAACGAAAATACGTTCAAAGAATTACTAATTAGTTGGAATCTATTGCTTAGAATTCTACAGGTGGTCATGACGGAATCCAAACCGAATTCCTGGTGTGGACGCCAAGACAAGCTACGCGAGTTTGCCAAGCATCAGCCCATCATATGCTATGACAAGCCGCCCTCCGCTCTTGTTTCTAAAGAAGAATACGATGTACATATGTATGCTGGAATTGAATTTTGTCAAGTAAATAATGGGAATCGTCTCCTTGCCTTTCAGAATAAGCGCTATGAAGCGTTGACTGGCGAGCTCGTGGAGGCATTGGTGGTGCCCAAGCGGGAGGCGCGCACCTGGACCATGCAGACAGGTGATCTGTGCCGCATAACAGTGCACGAGGGCCCTCAGGTGGGGGATGTCAATTTCTGGAACTTGGACAATTGCCAAGAACGTTTCTATTCGGGAAAAACGCGCCAGCTGCACGCAGCCCATCTGAAGGTGTACGACAGATTGTGGAGCTGCCTGCCCTACCTGCGCCCAATGGCCACCTTCGTGTTCGACACCCTTGCCCAATATGGCATCGATGAGGATGGCGGCGCACTGCATGATGTTATCGGCACTCGATGTGACGACTACACCTACAAGCTGATCACCGGGCAAGAGCGTGTGGGCAGCTGTCACAGCTCCCTCGTCAAAGCTGTGGTGGAGGAGCGCGGCATGACCGAGCAAGATGTGCACGATGTATGGAATATTTTCATGTGCACTGGCTTCACCAGAGACACCGAACAGTATTTCTGCAAGCCCAGCCCCGCCCAGAAGGGCGATTTCATTGAGTTTGTTGCCGACATGAATCTGTTGGTGGCCCTAAGTGCCTGTCCCCAAGGTGATGTCTCCATCCCAGTGGGTATACAAGTGCCTGACGAGAAATGTCATCCATTGAAAGTTGAGGTATTTCGCAAAAAGTGATTGGAAACTAATGAAAATCGTTATATTGCATTGGAAATGTAATTGAATAAAAAAAAATCAAATATTATTTACTTCTTATTAACAGTAAACTGAATAATATAAGTACAGTGTTATTAAGTTATATTTATTATTTAAAATGATTTCATTTATGGAGAAGTTTTACTCTACAATTATTATATATTGTAAACAATTTGGGCAACAGATTTACCAAAATTCAAAAGAAGATTCTTATTTCATCAGAAAAATACTATACCAATTCCTTGGAATTTTGTATTTGTGTTTTGCATTCCATTAAGACATAAATTCAAATTGGAATCGATGTTTACACGATGAAAGACGAGAAATCATTTTCGAGCGCATATTTAGTATTTTATCTTTGGTATTTTATTACATTTAATTAGATTTATATGGTCGCACTGAACACTGATTAGTTTGTCAATGTTGGAAGAATATATTAAAACCGCTCCATAATGCATGAGATTCGCGGCGAGGACAACCATGAAAAACTTCGCAATTACATACTTAATCCGGATATATCCATTCATGATCCGGTGCCCGATGTAGTGCCGCGTAAATTGAATGAAATGCGCCTGTTGCACATTCCCAAATGCCCGGGAAGTACAAAACTAATTCCACGTAGGGATTTGATTACCGGCGAAATACTCGAGTTCGTTGAGGTGGATGTGGAGGATGTGGGGGCAAATGCCAATAATTCAATGTCCATGCAGCGCGAACCGGGTCTGCTGGAAGAAATAACGCGAGGCTCGCCCATGAACTATCCTTTCTGGCCGGGCGGCTTCGATGCCAAAGAGCAGAAGTCCCAGATTGCTAAATTCGATGTGGATAGCTTTGAGCTGGGAGAAAAGCTGCTAACCGTGCCGCCGGGCTTTTCAAGTGGTCATGACTTCTCATTGCACACGAAAAAAGTTATGGAAACGGCTACCATCACCGCCAGCAATGTAGATTTGCTAGAGAATCTAGAGGAAGACCTCGACGTACAGCAGTGGCTGCAAATAACGCGAAGCGACAGCGAGGCCGCCGGCACAAACGCGCCCCAGAGGGATCTTCAATTTCCAGCAGAGTTCAAAGACGTCGATGATGATATTATGAACGCAGACCTGAAGCCCGTCCTCAATATATCGACTACTACGAAAACATTCAGCAGTGACTGGGCAGAAATGGTAGACATCAGCCAGCCCATCACCAACTTCAAGGAGCAAATACCCTGTCCAGCCATGGAGTTTCCCTTCGAGCTCGATGTATTCCAAAAGCAGGCTATTCTTAAGCTGGAGGAACGTCAATATGTGTTCGTGGCGGCGCACACATCTGCAGGCAAGACCGTGGTGGCCGAGTATGCCATTGCGTTATCCAAGCGGGATCTGACGCGAACCATTTACACGTCGCCCATCAAGGCGCTATCCAATCAAAAGTATCGCGACTTCCGCAAGACATTCAAGGATGTGGGACTCATCACGGGTGATCTGCAAATCGAGCCTACCGCCTCGTGCCTCATTATGACCACCGAGATATTGCGTTCCATGCTTTATTGTGGCAGCGATATAACACGGGACTTGGAATATGTCATTTTCGATGAGGTTCACTATATTAACAATCCGGAACGCGGCCACGTCTGGGAGGAAGTCATCATACTACTGCCAGACCATGTCAATATTATTATGCTCAGTGCCACAGTGCCCAATACCATGGAACTGGCTGATTGGGTAGGCAGCACCAAGAAGCGCAAGGTGTATGTCATAAGCACGCTGAAGCGTCCAGTGCCATTGATGCATTATCTCTACACTGGCGCTGGCGGCAAGAGTCGTGATGACATTTTTCTGCTGGTTGATGCCCAGGGTAGATTCCTACAGGGCAACTACGAGAAGGCTGTGGAGCGCAAGAAGGAAATGCAAAGCAAATCGAAGACGGGCGGTCCTAAAAACTACGTGGGCAGCAAACAGGATCAGTGCACTTGGATTGGACTGATTGATTTCCTTAAGCGAAACAACAAGATGCCCGTTGTGGCCTTCACTTTGTCCCGCAACCGCTGCGACACCAATGTGGCTGCCCTGCAATCCGTGGATCTCAATACGGCAGTGGAGAAGGGCTCAGTGCAGAAGTTCTTCCTCCAATGCCTGGCTAAGCTGAAGCCGCCTGACCGCACTATACCACAGGTGCTGGCGCTTAAGGATTCGCTGGAGCGTGGCATTGGAGTCCATCATAGCGGCATTTTGCCAATCCTCAAGGAGATCGTCGAGATGCTCTTCCAAAACGGGCTCGTCAAGCTGCTCTTTGCCACCGAAACTTTTGCCATGGGCGTTAATATGCCGGCCCGTACAGTCATCTTCGATTCGCACAAGAAGTTCGATGGCACTGAAATGCGCAACCTGAAACCCGGCGAGTACATACAAATGGCCGGACGTGCTGGACGACGTGGCCACGATGAGAATGGCACCGTCATCCTGCTATGCAAAGGTCAAGTGCCACCGTCAATGGAACTGCGGCCTATGATTCTGGGCTTACCCGAGAAGCTGCAGTCGCAATTCATTCTCCGTTATGCCGTTATACTGACATGTCTGCGCATCGAGAGCATCAAGGTGGAGGACATCATGCAGTTCAGCTTCAAGGAGTTCAATCAGAAATTGCAGCTACCTACACAGCAGAAGCAGCTGCAGCTGGCCGAAGCAAAGTTTGCTAATCTGCCCAACCTTGGCGAGCACCTTCAGCCACTGATCTATTTCTATGACAAGTCCGTTGAGTACTGGAAGGAGAAGCATCGCATTATGGTTAGTAAGGATGCATTGAATGGTTAAATATCCAATAATCCGCGAGACTCCCTTTACAGAAATTCATTTTGACTCAGCCGAAAATTCAAAAGGAAATGAAAGTGGGACGCATCATCGTCATCACTCAGGGCAAGCATTACAATAAGCTGGCCATATTGCTTAACGTCAAGTCCGTGCTAGGCAAGGATACCGTCTACAAGGTGTTAGTGCTGGACCATCAATTCAAGAACAACGACTACGACAACGTAAATCGCGGTGAGCTTTACTACAAAATCCTCTCATTGACACCACAGCACAAATTCTTCCATCCGGAGGGCATTGGAGGACACGCTGTGCTAGACATCAGAGCCGTTGATATCCTAACGATTACAAAATCAACAATTAAAGTGGATGCTGATGTCATAATACGCAATTGGGAGCAACGGCAGTTGGAACGCTTTAAGGATTCGCCGCCTAGCGCAACAGTCGTCAAGGCCGTCACGGAGCTGCATCAGCTAAATGAAGCATACAATGCCAATCCGGACAGCATCAAATACATCAACATGTCCAAGGAAATAAACGTAAATGCGGAAACCGAAGTAGCTATGCTGAACTATGTGGATCATCTGGCACGCCAGGTGGGCAACGTGCTGCCGCATACCAATATTGCCGGCTTTGAACAGGAGTTCGCCAAGGTGTACGAGCGTCGTATGTTAGAGATTAGCATTGAGGAGTTGCGTTTCAAGAATTCGGCAAAGAATTTAACCCTTTATCCGGATTACTGCAACAAGCTGCAGGTGTTGCGAGCCCTCAATTATATCGATGACCAGAACGAGGTGACACTCAAGGGCAAGGTGGCTTGTGAAATGGGCCAAAATGAGCTGCTCATTACAGAGTTAATACTCTGCAATATGTTTAATGATCTGGAGCCGGCGGAAATAGCTGCACTATTGTCGGGTCTGGTGTTTCAGGCCAAAATTCAGGGCGAACCTGTTATCCCAGAGCCACTAAAGAAATGTGTTGCCGCGTTCGAGCAAATCAACGATACCATCTTGGCCGAGGAACAGCGCTGTCAAGCGGCAGTTGAGGCAGAAAATAATCTAAATTTTGGTCTGCTCGAGGTTGTCTACGAGTGGGCCAAGAACAAGGTAAGATTTATCTAAATTGATTCCAATTGTTTACCAGCTCGTAAATCGCATTTTTTAGCCTTTCGCTGAGATCATGAAATTAACCGAGGTACAGGAAGGCATCATAGTGAGATGTATTCAGCAGTTGGACGAAACACTTCGGGATGTTAAAACTGCAGCCATTCGAATTGGTAATCCCGGCTTGCAGTCTAAAATGGAAGAGGCCTCGGCGGCCATAAAGCGGGATATTGTATTCACAGCCAGTTTGTACACGGAGCTCTAAAAAAAAAAGAAAACATAAAAGACAAATGTTTGTTTTCCTAAAACTACATATTATGATCATGTCAATTATTACAACTCCAAAGGATACTTATAAAAATGTAAAAATATGTGTAAAATAATGGGGCGGTTAACGGTGACAGTCGCAAACAAATTTCATCGCGTCTCAGGCTTAAACTTTGGGGGCACCATCATGCCGGTCATATGCTTTTGCTTTTTTGTTTTCTTCGATTTGCCAGCGCCGGACTGAAAATCGTGCCAGCTGTTCACACGGCTTTGACGAGATTCCTCAAAATTTTGCTGCCACTCACGATCCGCTTTGATGCGTTCCTCTTCCTCGATTTCGGTTTCGCGCTTTCGCTTGCGCTCCTCCTGGTCCCGCTGATCAAGCTTTTGCCTTCGCCGTTCCATGTCAGCAAAGAGTTTCATTACCATTACGTAAATGGCGTGTTTATATTTAGCAGGATCGTCTTCAGGTATTTGCTCAAAGGATCTGCCTTCCTTTTTGAG
Source organism: Drosophila mojavensis (assembly GCF_018153725.1). NCBI lineage: Eukaryota > Metazoa > Arthropoda > Insecta > Diptera > Drosophilidae > Drosophila > Drosophila mojavensis. The sequence continues at coordinate 5,332,633 of NW_025318693.1, read as the reverse complement.
TTTTTTACGTTTTTCGGCAATCTAAAAAACGTTCGTTCGCATACAATCGTTTTGAAAACAGAAATGAATGCTATGGACATACCATATGATCTGTACGGCCCTTGGCTTCCTCGTACACATCCAAGCACTTTTTGCGTGTTAGGTCGTTTTCCAATATCTTCCAGGAACGAGCAACAATGTCGAATGCCATTTGAGCGCGCTCCTGGTTATCGGGATTCTTGTCTGGATGTACCAGTATGGAGAGGGTACGATAACGTTTTTTTATGTCGGCCACCTCGGCGTCTGGATCAATCTGCAGCACCTCGAAAGGATTAAGATTGAAGTATGTGGAACCTGGACGAAGTAAACGATCAATTTGTTGAGTAGGAGTTAGTACTGAATCGCGTTTTTCAATTTCTTTCACCTGCGAAAATAGTCACAAAATCGTTTATTTATGTGTATAAGAAAATTCTGTTTTTTTTTTCGTGCTGCCTTTTGATTAGCCTTTGCCATAGCCGTTCGCTTTTGCGTTGGCGTTGGGTTTGCCACCGCCAAACCCACGGCAGTGAATAGCATCACGAAACTTACTTCGGAATAGAAGTCCTCGAATGATTCTTTGGAAGTGCAGGGTTGATCTCTCGGCGTCGAAGAGGACATTTTGTGTTTTTTTGTTTCAGTTACGCTTTAATTTATTCCTTTTATACTTTTTCGTTTGCTTTTTGTTAAGAAAATGCACAATCTACAGCCAGTGCTTACAATTTTTTTTTCAATTTCAGTGCTGTATAATCACTGTTAAAAGACACACTCAATCGTGAAGGCAAGTCGATTTGATTAAGTGAATTTGGTGTGCGCACACTGGTTTACCGATAGTAAGACGCGCTGGCAGGCCTTAATGTATCGATAGAGAAAACCAAATTTGTATCTTAAATTAAATTGTAATTTAGTATCAAAGTAAACAAACTAAAATAAAAGAACATTTTGAACATTCATTAATGATATAATTTGGTATGTTTTGAGCTACTATCGATAAGTTGTACACAGTGTGACCATAAACGTTGCTTAGTTATCGATAAAGAAGCGACGATTCATCTATCTTCTTTAGCATTTCGCGGCGCTTACTCATATAATTTTTGCAAATAAGCGTAATTTAAGTGCTCGAATTGTGCAAATTTTGTTAATTGTTTTTTGTTAAAGATTCTTCACTTACAGGTAAGTGTTCATAAAGTGAAATATTGCTTATTTAGGCGCCTTAAAGAAACATGCATAGCGGCACACACACATGTAAGGTCGACCATGCGAATTTTCGGATTCGCGAATCTAATGTACAAAATCGCTATAAATTGTTGCAATTCCATTTGTTGTCTGCGAAGATGCGAATTGTTTTTGTAGTTTTTTGGGTTAAAAAAAGTCCGTTAGCGTTACCGGTGTGTGTCTTTCAGCGTGTGACAGTAGCAGGCGGCGAATGGCGGGCTCACACACACACACACACACACACACACGTGCAAACACAAGCGCTTTGCGATGCGCGCAAAACAAAAAAAAAAAAAAAAAAAAAAACAGACACACACAGACACGCACGCACTCACACAGGTGAATGAACTTTTTTGCGTTGTTTTGTAATCTCGATCTCTTTGCCGTTTACACATGTACACAAATACATGCATACGTACGTACATGCTTATATAGCTGTGTGTATTTAATTGTTTGCAGTGCGTGCTAATAAAACAACTTGAGCCATTTTATCTGTTGAGCTATGTATGACTCGCTCCCCTGACCCAGATCCTCAGATCCTCGTTGCAACTTATTGAATTTGGCGGGCTCTTTTTTAACTTCTTTTTTCATTTTGATATATAATTTATTTTGCGAGTTCATTTACATATTTGCTTAAGCAGCCGCAGACGCAGCGCAGCAGCAACAGTCGTGCTCAATGCTAATGAACCTGCGATCGCTTCTTGCCTGATATTTTGTTTAACATTTAAAATTTAATAAACATTCGGCAGATGTGTCGCCTGCTTTATAAATAGATCGATCGTAATTGTCTTCCCAATTTTCAGAGTCCCAAATAAAAATTGTACAATTTTAATGTTGTTTTAAATAATTTTAATTAATATAATTAGGTTTTGTCTTTTAATTTTTTGTTTAAGGCAAAGCAATTGCATAAAAATACACTTGTTGGTTTTCTTTGTTTGTTTGTTTTTTTTTTTTTTTTTCCCAAGTGGATGCACCTATACAAATAGAATAAGTTTTGTAAACCATAGCTTAAAGCACTCTATGAATAGTATTTATATATTTTGATAGTTGTATTAGTTTGATATATTGGTTAATGCTATTTGGAAACACACAAACTAGTATAGCCAAGAATTTTGAAAAGGCCCAGTAAGTTTAGTTTTTGAAATATGCTAGAAATTTGCTAAGCAAGCGAAATTTTTACTAGTTAAGCGTTTCAGAAGCAAAAGCCCAGTTTGGGAGTTTGTAAATAAATCCCGAACCATCTCAAATCTATATAACAAATGTAGTTGTGGCCTATAATTGTGTGTGTGTGTGCGTGTGTAAAGTTTTTTGGTGTAGATTAGCTAAGTATTTAAAGATAATGTATACAAAAATTGCGAGTGTTTCATATAGACATAGAGATAGATAGTTGTAAATTTGATTTACAATATAAGTTTCAGATAAAGTTTGTTTTGTTTTATAAGTATACGTATATAATATAAGAACAAGGCATTGATTTGTTGCGGTTGTCGCGTTTTGGTACATTTTCCAACACTGTCAACTGAGTAAAGGGCGCGCATTCAAAACAAATCGAAATGATGAGCCGTTAAACATACAGTGTGGAAGCAGGAGAGTTAAGATCAAGGTTTTAGTTGTTTGTTGCGATCTGGGACAGTTCAGAGTATGTATTTGCCCTTGCCCCGGTGCTCCGCATGCCGCGTCGACGTTGAGGCGCCCGCCAGCAGGAAACTGGCGCTAGCACCGCTGCTGCTACTGTTGGTGCTGCCGTAGCTGCCATAATAGCCATTATAGCTATCGTAGCTATCATAGTTGCCGTAGCCGCCGAGCGGCAGGGCGTTTAGCTAAATCATAAGAGCCGAGAATGGGTTATAGCGCATGATCTTCGAGAGCAGAATCCACAGCACTGACGTGATCGCGCAGAGCACTACGCCGCCCCAGCCCAGATCCAGGCTCCACGAGGTTAGAAATACCCGAGCGCCCAGCAACGGCTTGGCCACAATGGCCACACCTCCCGGCCGGGCCACAATGCCATCGACGGTGCCATCGTAGTCGCTGTCCAGCATGGGTCGTCCCTGCTGTCGCTTAAAGTGAATTATCATCAGCGTGAATAGCGCAAATAGAGCTGCGAACAGAGAAGGAAATTAGTTGATATCAAATGGATACCATTCCGGCGTCGGATTTCCGGTTGAGCTCACCAGCAAGCAGATACATGACGCCCGTAATAAGGATGGCGCTTATTTGACGCTGGCACACGCCAAAGGCGCCCACCAATGCGGCGCTGCCCAGTATGATGAGACAGACTAGTGAGCAGGATATGGACAGGTTTTGCATTCCTGTGTTTTTTTTTTCAATCAAGACAAATTTTAATTAGTTGTGGCTTTTACTTTGATGTATTCAAGTTGATATCATTTACAAAGATTAACGAAACATAAAGAATGAATTGTTAAGCGAAAGCGAAAGCGAGAGCTACACGTATAAGCCGATTGTGTTATGGATGTAGAAGCTTGGGATTATGTTAGATATTAGATATTGTTGGATGATTTTTGATGACCAAATGTATAACCTTTTATATATTTGTATATATGTACATCTTTTATATATATTTTATATCTTGCAGTATTTCATTAGCGTTAGGCTTAACTCGATATATACCAATTTCTATCTTTTTGCTCATGTCGCCCCATATGCTCGCTTTTCAATGTCGCCCAAGAGCCTTAAATCCATCTGGCACGTGCCATTAATTTCAACTAGCCCATAATACTCGCAATCAAAACACTGATAAAACCAATTACTCCATGCGCTACACTAACTGGGCCAATTAAAAGCCCACCGCGGCAGCCTTTAGAACTAACTCGTCCAAAAACCAAAGTGGCAATTGCGATTTACAATGCTTGCAGGAGGTGGAGTGGGTGAGCTCCACCCATCCAGCGCACACCCAAGCCCCCAACCACACGATGACCCATTTTTTGTTGCTTTTTTTTCTTATACGTGCGCAAGGCGACTCAACGAACATGGTGAGCTGATTGGGGTCGGGGGACACACGTGTGCGGTTCGATATCGACAATGGTCTGGCATTAAACCCAGGAACTGCTGGTAATTACTATATGCATTTGATGTCATTGCCTGGGTGGATTCACGGACGTTTATTGTACTCATTTCTGCTAGTTGTTGCTCTTTCGGCTTTTATACCCATTGTGTGTGATTTAATACGAGGCAACATGATGTTATAGAAGTGTATGTAACCAAGCACAAACAGACTTTTATTGGCTCTGGGAGACTTACATTTTGAAGAGGCTGGAAATTAGATTGTGTTTTAAACTGTGAATCTAAAGAAATGTTGCTGAAAATCACTGTTTTTTAAGAGAGATGTTCCCTATGAATACATCATTATAAATAACATCGATAAATTCTCTTTTCAAGCTATTTCCACAATATAACTTGTTGCTTGTAGGTCATCTAGAGTTCTGGTACAACCGTTTGGAGCTTGCTTGTTTTTTTCTGCTTAATGTACTCAAAAGGATTTTCAACAATTTCGGAATCCTTTTCGATTGGGGATTTGTGTTAATGACTTGTGAAAGGTGCGGGCAGCGTGAGGTGAGGCGATGCCGCTTTAAGCCACTGCGTGTGAATCAGTGAGCCAGATAAATGAATTTGTGTACATATGTATGTGCTGTGACAGCTGCGGCGGGACAGTAAGCTAGCTATTTGGCTGTGATATGAAATGCGAAAAATACGAGTAAAACGTGTGGATAAAATTGTTGTTTGTTTTGTTTTTTAAATTGCGGTTCTCTTCGGTCTCGCTACATACATCGAAAGTGACGTCTAGGGCACAATCTCTACAAAAGTTGTTCGATTTCAGTTGTGGGAGCAAGGGATTTACTTAAGGACTCAAATTGGATTAGGCGCCAAACTATTATGTGTTTAAGCGAATGTAATTGTGATTATAAATGCATTACAAAAATACAAAAAACAAAAAATGCAATATTTAAAAATGTTTATAATACAACTTAAATTTTGCCATACACAAATTCACATATAATATTTCTATCCCATTACAGTTAAATTCACTAGGAACGTTAAAATGTCCGCTGAAGCAGAAGCAATTGTCACGGCCGGTGCTGCCGATGCAGCGCCAGAGAAAACAGCTAATGAGCCCGTTGCTGCAGACACCACGCCCGATAAGCAGCCTTCAGAAAGTGCTTTAGATCCGGAGCAAATACGTGCCGAAAAAATCCTGAAGGGCAAGGAGCTGTTCAGTCTGGGATCCCGTAACTTTCTAGTGAAGAGCTACGACGAGGCAGCCGATGAGCTGAGTCAAGTGTGCCAGCTATACGAGGAAGTTTACGGTGAGCTGGCCGACGAGTTGGGACAGCCACTGCTACTGTGAGTAGTTCGATGATATAGCAATCAGATCGAAATAATCAACATGTATTCTCTCGTTATTTCGTGCAGTTATGCAAAGGCGTTGATTGCGATGGCACTGGATGAGAACAAAGTAATCGATGTGCCCGATGAGGCAGCCGATGATGATGAGGATGAGGATGTGGACGAAGAGGAAGACGAAGAGGGCGAGGCCAATGGAGAGAAGCCAGCGGTGGCTAAGGCAAATGGTGATGCAAAAGGCAAAAAACTGGACAGCATTAAAGAAGGTACTGCCGACGAGGCGGACTCCACAGGCGATGCCGACCAGGCTAAGTCAGATGTTGCCAGTGGCACCAAGCCACCTACGGGAGTCGATGAAGTAAGCAGCAGCAATAGCAATTCTGCAGCATCTAACGCCGAAGATGAGCGTCCAAGCACCTCCAATGGTGAAGTGGCTCCAAGTACCAGCAACGGCGGGCCAGGGTCCATGGATGTGGACCAGGCAGAGGAGGACAACGAGGACGCCGAAGGTGTAAGCGGAAGCTTGCAGTTGGCTTGGGAGATACTCGAGGCGGCGGCCAAGATATTCTCGCGACAGGGTCTCAGCGGCTTGCCTTACCTGGCTGACGTGCAAACCGAACTGGCCAATATTGAATTTGAGAATGGTATTCTGGATGCTGCTCGTGATGATTACGGTAATAGTTTGAGCTAATAGAATGTTGAATGTGTGATTAACTTGTGTACGACTTGCAGATAAGGCGCTGAAGATACATGCAGAGCTGCCTAATAGGAATCGCCGTGCACTGGCCGAGCTGCACTACAAGATCGGACTAACTCATCTCATGCAGCAGCAGAACAAGGAGGGCGCCGGTGCCTTGCGCAATTCCAGCGTGCTTATCGAGGAGGAAATTGCCGAAATCAAGAAAAAGGAGAATCCCACCGAGCGTGACAAGAACAACATGCTGGACTTGGAAGAGACTAGACAGGAGATTCTGGTCAAAATTCAGGAGATTGAAGAAACACAGGCGCAGGTGAGTCACAATTCAGGAAGATTTTAACCATACGCAGAGTCGATACTAATACTAAATCATTTCAGACCATTGCTGAGGTCCGCGCCGCCTTGGACAGCTACATAAAGCCAATGAGCAGCAGCAGCAACGCCGGTGGAGATTCAGCTGCCTCATCATCGACAGCAGCTGGTAGCGGCGCCGCTGCCAATGGAGCTCCATCAAGTTCCTCTTCGGCTGCAACGTCGGCTGCCTCGTCGTCGGCTATCAGCAGCAGCTCGGCCAAGCCCACAGATATCACGCATCTGATCAAACGCAAGAAGCCCGAGGAGCCCAGCTCGGAGGCCGAAGCTCTCTGTTCGCCGGCCAAGCGTGCTGCTGTTTAGGCATCGCTCGAAGACTGCACATTCCAGCTGTAGACACACTCTAATACAAACACACACACAAACACAAACAACAACACCAACACATCAACTACTTAAAACTCACACATATATACGTAAACACACACACACACAAGCTTATTCTATCCCAAGCCTCGTTCTATTTAAGAATATGCTATTTGTTTTTGATGTTCACAACAACCATTTTCTATAAGTCTGTAAGATTACAATCACAACTAGTGCTAAGTGCGTACATAAAATAATGTTTTTATACTATTTAAAAGAAACAAAATGATCGAGAGCAAAACGATTGAATTAATAATAAAAACGAAATTGCCTCACAAAACAAAAAGTTGTTAATTCACCAAAAAAAAAGGTGTTCAAATTAAAGTGTGTGTGAGTCTAGAGGTAAGAGCTGTTTGGAAATTAGGCTCCGGGGCTGGATTGCGCCACAATACGTACTCAGATGGGGCTGCAGTGTGATGACCTGTGACTCACTGTGCTGCCAATCGTTGCGCTGCTCCTCGCCGCGCGCATTCTCCATCGATCCGGCCAGGTAGTTGACACAGGGCGGCGCACCGCGCGGAAATTTCGGATTGCGGCGCAGCTCCTGCAGCTGCGCTATGGGCAGATCAATGCACAGCGTCCAGATGCCGCCGTGCATGGGCACCAGGAAAACGGAGTCGCGCCGGAAACGGTGGTCAGCTGGAAAGTAATTGATAAAGCATTTCATCAGAGTTTACGAATGTTAATTGGAATTCAATTTCGAATTATCTGACTTGCCTCTTTTGTCTGGCTTGAGCATGGCCACCTGCTCGTCCAATAGCCACTCCAGATGCAGACCCGACCGATTCGAGTAACGGTCCAGACTAGTGCGATCCCACGTCACGTGCTCCCAGTGGTCAGTCATTATGGCGGCGCAGAGCATGGCCGTGGCGCTGGTGGTCATTAGCAGCGTGACGAACAGAAACAGCACGGGTGGGGGACCCATGCAGCAGCTGGAGCAGCAGGCGCTGGCTCCGGTTCCACTGCCCATGCCCATTCCGTCCATGTGTGAGCTAAGCGATGTGGATGTGTCCAAGGCAGCGGCACCGGCACTGCCGCTTCCCCTGCGCTGTATAACCTTGGCGCAACTGTTCTGTCTGAGCAGGATGCTGTTGCTCCTCCTCAGGCTCTCGACGGCAGCGGCTGCTGCTGCTGTGGTCGCTGCGTTGCTGGCCGCGTCGAACTGCAAGGAGCCGCCAACAACGGACGAGGGATGCTCATAAATGCTATTGTGCCGGCTGGGCGCAAAGTAGTAACATGTGGTCTGGCGTGGCGTAATATCCGCTACCTCCGGCCCACCCGGCAGATCCTCATTGCTGCTGGAGTAGACAATCGATTGCTTGAACTGATTCGAGTAACAGTTCTGCTTAAAGGATTGCGACGACTGCTGTGCCGGCGGCGGCGGCGTCGGCGATTGCTGCTGCACGTAGAGCGCCTCGTAGTCGCAGTGATGCGGATTGCGGTAGATGACGGGCCAGGAGCGCGTCGTCTTCGAGTTGTGACTGTACCGATTGGTCGTGTTCGATGTGCTTGGATTTTGTGCAGATGCCACAGCGTTTGTGGCAGTGGCAGCGGCGCACCGCTCCTCCACCAGCGGTGTCAGCTCGTTGGGCGCCTCAATCTCGCCAAGCGCCTGCTGTTGCTGCAGTTGCTGCTGCCCCTGCTCCAGCTGCTGCTGCTCCTGCTGTTGCTGCTCGTCTACTTGGCTGGTTGTTGCCAGCTGGCGCTGCAGCACGCTCTTGCTGGCGCCGCTGCCACTGGCTGGTTCCGCTGTTATCAAACTGAAGTCCTCCTCCTCGACCAGAGTGACGCCGCCCGCTGCCAAGCCTAAGCCTGGCGAGAAAATGCTGTTAGACGTTGGCTGTGAGCGGCTGCGCAGCAGCGTTATGTGTTTGTTGGGTGCATCATGTTGTTGTTGTTGTTGCTGCTGCAGCTGCTGCAGCTGGAGCTGGCTGACACTGGTGGGCGATGTGATGCTCACTTCTGGCACACATCGGGCCGTCACCTTGTACCGACTGCCGCTGCCAACGCTGACGCCAACGCCAACGCCAACGCCGATGCCGACAGCGCTGCCAGCGCCCTTGGCACGCATCAGTCATAAATCGGAGCTGTCGCGCTTTTTGATCTTGTTCAAGCTCATGTGGTTCGTGGTGGTTTGGTGGTGGTTGTGGCTGTGGTTGTGGCTTGCTTGCTTGATGTTGGATGTTCAGATGGATGCTATTGAGGTGTTGCTGTTGTTCTTGTTGTTCTTGTATCTGTTGTAGCTGTTGTTGCTTTTCAACTAAATTGAGTGCGACGCCTAAAAGTCTACTATGCAAAATGTAATTTTCGCTTGTGCCACAAAAGGAAACTACTAGCGGCGTTTGTTATTGCTGTTGTTTGTTTGTTTGTTTGTTTACTGTTTGCTGCAACAGGCTCGTTTGTATATACCAATTTACAGTTATGTTTGGTTTGTTTGTTTGCTTTTTTTTCAATACAGTTTTTGTTATGGTTATTTCTTATGGTTATTTGGTTTTTGATTTCTGATGATTTCTCTCTACGTTATACAAATTTTTTTTTGGTTTAGCTTGAAGCTCTAAAAAAAGAAGTAGAGAAAACAAATGTACAACATGAGTTTTGAAGAAGTTGAGATAGATAGAGATAGAGAGAGTTAGATAAAAAGTCGAAATACAAAGTAAACTAGTAATTACTTATAGATCGATTAGCGCTAATATTAATTTTATTACTACTTATTACTGCGTGCAACAATGGAACAATCAAAGCAACATTTACTAAGTTCATTATGGGATGCATAGACGGATTCATTATGGTAATGATATCAGTAAAAGATAAGACTAAATGTATTTAAATATGAATTATGAACTGTTTGTTGTTATCTATCTGTTATTATCTAGAAATAATAATGTTTATTTAAAATGAAGTCTAGAAAATCTGACTAGTAGATATTCCTAAAAAATATACCTTTTAATTAAATTAAAAATTAAACAAAAATCATACAGAAGAACATGAAAAATCTTTGTAAAATACTTAAATAAAATTATGCGAAAGTGAATTTTCAAGAGACTGCAAGGAAGAGACGAAGAGATAGATTAGCCCCTTTGAATACCAAAGAATCTTGCAAACTAATCAAAAATGATTCATGTGTAACATGAAGATAATAACGCCCTCTTATGGCATGTAAATTGCATTATCCTTCGGCTTTTATGCGCTGTCTACGATATGAATAATACGAAGCATAATTGCATTTGCAATTCCAAGCACAATGACCCGAAACTAATTCAATTTTATGCTGCTCACACTCGGAATTCCAAATGCTCCTCAGACATGAGCCGACCCGAACCGGCCCGAACCGCCCCAACCCGACCTGTTCCGACCCCGTCCGGCCCTGTGGCTCAGCTGGAGACCAAAGTATGTTTGCTGCATTTTGTACGGCCGCCTCACAACCTCAACGCCCAGCGGAAATCCGACTGGCTGCCAAGTGAAGGTGGGTTAGCTGCAACCGTTGCAGCAATTCAAATTTTGGCCAGGCCATAAAAAAGGGTAGGAGCATTCATTTTCGCCATCTACTTAGCCACACACACATTTATGTAGCAGGTGCAGTAGATCCGCTCCAACCGTATATCATAGCCACATCCCTGCATTCCGCATGCCATTTGCATTCCTTTATTCCGCGGTCAGCAGCTGGAATGCCGCAACTGCGGTTTCCTTGACTTTTTTCATTAAACTAAACGAAACTATTTGCGGTGCGCGAAAGACCAAATAACTAAGGTTTTAATACATATTTTATATTTGCACTTTGTTTTATTTAGACTTGATTTTCAGTAGATAAACGGATCCCAAATATTGTTCCAGGACGCTCCAATCATATGTTAAACATTTCAATCCGATTTGTATTATTAAATTAAAATGTAGATTAATATTATTTTTGAAAATGAGACGAAAAACCCTCGAAAGCAATATCTGATATAAATCATATCAATGTTGGTTTCTAGGGCTTTTTCGTCTTATTTTCGAAAATAATATTAATCTAAATTTTAATTTAAGACACTTGATAAAGTTAATAAAATTCAGCGGAATCAAATTGATCGATTCATGGAAATATAAAATTATTATAGAATGACGTACGATCCTCCTCTAAAACTTACCGAGATCAGTGCAATGATAAATAGACGAACAGGCGAAAATACAGACGGACGGACCAAGAGGCGTGCAGATCGACAGAATAGGATTGTCTTAGTAGATGACATAGATTAAGTACTTTACCACTTATTTTTTTTTCCTTTTATATGCTCTTTAAATCAACAATTATAAGCAGATCTGATTTGAAGTATAATCTACATCAAAGCTAGATTACCATAAGAGATTTGTATAATATAGCAGTTGCCTCCTCAGTACAGGGTATTTCTCAATCGGCTACTTCTTTAATTTCAGCCTTTGCATAAATGCCATGTAAGACTACTTTTTTATTGTATGTTTCCAAATGAAACGAGAATTAATTATGTCCACTCGTTTGATACCGGTTTATGTTCTTGTTTATCTGTCAAATTGACATGAGATTTTATTGTCTTTGTTATTTAGTTGGGTATATAAGGCATAGCCTGCAGCTGGCACCATTCGAGTGGAATATTTAAAACAGTTTCTATTATTTATAACGTTATAAATTATTGCTGATTGCAACGAGAGCCTGGAGTCTAAGTGGGTAATGTCGTCCTGGCCCGTTAGGCTGCTCTGTACGTGACTTTCCGTGTAGATTGCGGCAAAGGTCTTTACAGGACATATCTCTCTGTGAGAGCTCTCCGCTCGAACAGTTTGATAAATATTTAATGGAAACAAAATAAAGCGGCATGCAAATCTGTTGCGTGCATAATTGATATGCCAATAGATGGAGTGTGGCTTTGTCATCGCTGTCTTCAACCCAGAGGCTAATTGGAGTCTTGACAGGATTTTAATTAACACACATGCTACTGGATGAACGGCAGCTGTTATTGAGGCGCCGTTAATTGTGTTTTGTTCCTCGATGTTGGTTAAAATTCGATAGTCAATATTGTCGTTCTCAGAAGAGTTTGCCCACGGGCATCAGGCGTCATCAGGCGGCGCCAGTAAGCCCGCCCTGAAGTTACTTCAATGTCACAAGCTCTCAGCAATACAATCAGGACCCAGCACACTCACACTGATGTTTAGGTGTATGCTTGAGTGTGTTCCCAAAAGTTTATAGTTGCATTGGATACTTAAAGCAGTCTAGGAGAACTTTGTCCTGCTCCGGTTCGAGTTGAAAAAGTTGAGAGCAGCTTAACACATTTTCTCTTCTAATAAGAAAATGGTATAAAAACTTTTCCACAAGAACGAAACCATAGATGCCATGCCAGAAAGTCTTATACAACTAAAACAGTTATGAGATTCACAATTAAATTTAAGTAATTATAGAATTTATTGACTTTTATTTTACTCTAGTTGAGAATGGCTTTCTAATTGTCTCACAAAATTAGTTTTCTTAAGTTTAGCTACGGCTAAATATTTTCATTATTGCAAGCTAGTCTTTCAAATATAGAATCATTAATATGTAGATATATATCAGAAATATCTATATTTGATCACTGAAGTGTCGAGTATCTAAATGTGATAAGCAGATATACTTATGAAAAAATAAGAATTTTATTAAATTTGAATTTGAGTTGTATAATGAACCGTCTATCCTTTTTATATAGTTATTCATCTGCTACTCATTGCATTTTGTGCTGCTAAACAGTCAGAGAAATGCACCAGATACATATATAATTGAATTATATAAAATTTACAAATATTTGTTCACAATATAAAAATTACTTGAGTCAATAATATTGACTCAATATTAATTAAATAATCAATGCAAAATCTGCGTGAAAAAGCTAACTGATATTTGATAAAAAAATGTCTGCTTTACACTAACGAGTCATTCTCTAAAATAAATATAACAAATTATTTGTATTAAAAAAATATGTGTCATGAATTTTTTGGATTATTACAAAATTAATCACAATTTATTTGTTAAGCTCTGAAAGCGACATAATGGTTTGGTTTTTAAACCCCTGGCGGCGTTGCAGCTGCATCCACTTTGAACAACATGTGTTGCAACAATTGCCGGGAGACTTAACTTCCCTTATATTCTCTTTTTTTTCAAGTACTGCGACATTTTATGCATGTAATTAAAATGGCACTTTATTACACACAGACACATACGCAGACACCTATTCACAGACACACACACTTATGCAAGTGACAGGCGAGTTGATTGCGCATTTGTTATTGTTGTTGCTGTTGTTGTTGCTGGTGTTACTGTTGTTGTTGCCGTGGCAACGTTGTTGCCTTGACAATTAACGGCGGCCCAACAATTTTTATTCTTCTGCTTACCAGCCCCAGCTGGCCCTTTCCGCCTCCTCCTCCTCCTCCTGCTTCACCCAAAAGGGGTCATCATGAGTTGGTCGAGGCAGACAAAGTCACTACTTCAGGCGCCCCCAGTCACGTCCATGACTCGTCCTATAGCTGTCCTGCCCAGTCGCATTGCAAATGAGGCAATGCAAATTTATATTTTGAAAGCGTAAAATTCATTGCCTACTTTCGGGCGCCGCAGCTACGAAAGTTTTTGTTAATACGCCTCGACAGCACTTTCTTGCACCGACTCGCAGAGGCTGCCTCATCTGACTGCACGTCCGAGCGAGAGCAAGCTCCAAGGCCTGCCTAAGTTGTTGCCAAGTTATTTATTTAGTCTGCTAGCCGTTTCTCAAGCAGCGCAAAAAAATGGCTTGCCTGCAAATTGCCAAGTTAATTAAAACTTATTTCATGCAATTTCCAGTTAATTATGCGCATAAGTTGGCCTAGGGGAATCTTTAGGATAGAAGTGGGCCTGTTTTTAGTACTAAGCGAATGATACTTCAAATGCGCTTGCAGTTAAATATTTGGCTTGCTCGTGTTGTTGTGCTTAAGACTTAAACTAATCGGGATAAAGCTTGGAATGCATATTTCGCATATAAATAATTTAAAAACTTTAATAAGAAATCTGTGATAAATAATATAGCATGTAAATCGTACGTTAAATGCTTCAGCCCTTTGCTTCCGTCAACTTGGTAAAACTTAGCAAGAGTCAAATTGTAATAGAACTTAGAGGTCATAATAAACATAGAGCCGCTAACTTTTTGTTATTATCGATTAGAAACAAGTCGTTGTGACCGCCTCATGATATATGTACAAGAAAAATGTTTAACTGTCCAGTTTCCTTTATTATACACTGAACCCATTGAAAATGGGAAATTTCGGTATAACGGGTTCGTTAAATGTATGTAATAGATAGAAGAAGGCCTGGCTGACTGCATAAAGATGTATATTTTTGATCAAGACGATGAGCTTAGTCGATTTAGCCTTGTATTTATTTAAAATAAATACTCTGTTTCCTCCAAGTATTTCTTCTAAGTATTCGCAAAGTATTTCCTCCAAGATTTTCTTCTAGGTGCTTTCTTCAAGAATTTTTCTGAGTATTTCTTCTAAGAATTTCCATTACTTAGAGGAAATTCTTATTCTATTATTCTCAGTAGTTCCTCTGAGTATTTCTTCTAAGTATTTCCTCCTTCAAGTATTTCGTCCAAAAATTTCACTTCACTTCATTTCATTGCAATGCACAACTGACCCCCAACAGGCCTGGACGACTGAAGAGCTGCTGCAGCTGCTGCCCTTTATATAGGGCGACTATCATTCAAACCCTACGTTGTGCTCAAATGTAGAGCCCGGCCTTAGGTAACGATCGTTGCAGTCGAGCCTTAAGTGACCAATGGGAACACTCTCTGCTGCTGCAAGCACTCCAGCTACGTTCTACCTTAATATAAATACCAAACGAATGCTGCTGAATATACATATTTAGACAACTTAAATTCCCTTAAGTCCCTTGCACTTGTTAGGCAGACAGAAAGAGAGACAGATGGAGAGGCAGGTACATATTGTTGCTTAAAGCAATCGTCCGACGTAGTATAGAAAAGCGTCTAACCATTAAATTTATAAAATTTGCAGCAAATGCGATATTTAATAATATATTCCATGCAAAATCTAATACATATATGTATATGTATATGTTTGGCCTAAATAAATAGTTTGTCTGTTGAGGAGACAGACATTTGTACAATATGAAAAGTGTTTTCATGGCAATGGCTCTAGTAGAGTAAACAACAGCAATAACTAGATAAAAGCAGTTTATTGTACGAACACACACACACGCACTCACACACATATAGATAATAGATATTTGCTGCCAACAGAAAATAATTTCATTGGCGTGGGTGTGTCTATGCCTTTCCCTCTCTAAGTGCGTGTGTGTGTGTGTGGTGCTAACTGTGTCACAGCAGCTCGAGTGGTGCAAAAGGTGGCCATTAAATTTAAGTGGCCATTGGTTGCACTCGAGCTTGCTCGAAAGGAGGCGGCAATAAAATGTGAGGACGCAAATTGCGAGCTAATTGCAGGCTTAGAGAGCAGCGCCATCTGAAGGGTATTCGAGTTTCGTAATTGTCGATCTGCAGCAGCAGCAGCAGCAGCCGCTTGTGCGCTAACACAATTCTTGGCCAGCTGCCTGTCATGGAAGTTGTCAGTGGTGCTTCCGCCGCCCGATTGGCGGGCGCACAGCCCGTCGTATGCGCAATGTGAAACATGAAATGCAATTCGGGCAACGCTGCCAAAAATAAACACATTCAAGGCCGTCATTTGTGCACTTATTTTATTTCACTCTCCCTCTCTCTCACTCTCTCTTTCTCTCTCTCTCTCACTTTCTCTCTCTTCGTCTCTCTCGATTATTTATAACTAACTGGCGCCCTACATAAGAATTTATGCGTTTTTTAACTATGGGCGCCTAGTTTTCGATTTGCCGTTTGCTTCCGTAAAAGCAAACCAGGACGCAAAGTCTCAAGCGTCAAGGCCAAAGCCAAAGGCAAAGCCAAAGCCAAATCCGAATCTAAAGTCGTAAAGTTTGCCAGAGTTTTGCTTAATGCGCAGGCAGCATGAACGTTTTTATGGCATCCGAACTCAAAGGGGCGGACGCTCGATAGTCTTCCCCCTCTTAAAGCATATTAATAGGGAATGTGACTATAAGAATTTTATGATGACACATTGACGGACAACAAAGCTGGGAACTAAAAAAGAGAGGAACAACTTAAAGTGAATAGCAATGGAATGTGGCCTTCTTCCTTTTTTTTATACACTGCACAACATTTGCTGATATCATCTTTAAAGAGACATTTAATAAATATTATATTTAGTTTATTCTTCATACCGTCATCATAACCCTTTCTTCGTATCTTACGTCACACTTGAGGCAAGCCTCTTGTAATTGCATAATTAGCCTGAAATGCATTTCTAATTAAGCAAAGTGCCGCTGATGAAGCAGTCAGATTGGCAATGATTTGTAGTTCATTAGGTAAATTTTCGAGCCGGGCAGAGGACATATGTCATTTGGGAATGCACCTGCTTTATAGCAGAGCTATACTTGACTGTGAATCACATGGATATTTCGTGTGTCTGTGTGTGTTTGTTTGTATCTAGCGATGATGTCAAAGCGTCTGTTAAGCGGGTCAATTTGAAAAAAGAAGAAGAAAATTTTTGTGCCTATAGCCAAGATATGCCAAGGCAGCGGCTGGAAGGGTGGATGGGGGAGGAGGAGGGGGGGGGTTGGGTAGCGACTGGCGACACTGACAGCATTGTCAGCACTGCCCCCGAGCAGTGGAACTGACCCCGCTGTCAGACAGCTTCCGCTGTTTCTTTGTCTTGCTTCTTTGCTCTGAGAAGGATTAGGCCTCCTGCTGTTGCTCTCTTTGGCCTGCATTTGAAATTTAAGAGCCCAAGGCTACTAAATGTCAAATTGAATATAAATATTTAAGCTCCCTGCCAAATGATGCAGCAAAAATTTCAGAATTTTGCTAAATTTTTTGCTGGGCTCGTCACATTATCGACCAATCTTTGGCAGAGCCAATTTCGCAGTTGACTTAGGACCTTCTAATATGTGTTAAATATAAATCACATTACACACAAACATACACATATATACATATATACACACACACACACACTTATACATGCAAATGCTCGCCAGTTATCAACAAATTTTTTATTGCGCAAAATTGCGCATACGACACGTTGACAGCAATCGAATTGCGTGGATTATATTATTTAAAGCAAAACGTTTCCATATGCACACCGAAGAGGCTACAAGCATATGTATTCGTATATAAGTGTGTGTGTGTGTGTGTCTGTGGTGCTAAAACGAATGGCACTGCATTTTCATAGAACGAGCAACACATTAATATTCAAACATCTCCCAGCTGGTGCACGTTTCGCCTGATATCGGTTGAGTATAAGTATATATAGTATTGCCGTGCTGATTGCATATCTGTCTGTTGGCATGGAAAAAACAATTTCCTAGCTCATTTGTTGTCTGTTTTTATCTAACGCAGCAATTTGCTTAAACCGTTTTCAAGCGCAGCCAAGTTGAATCGATTTGCGAAATGGCTGCGCACTTTGCTAATATTTATGGCTCTGTTAAATGAAATTATATCTTAATATCCGCATGTAGAAGGCGGCTAACCGAGCACTACAGCTTATATATTAGCAGAGTAGAAATGCAAAATTCTCTAGAATTTATTTAAATTTCGTTCCAGCTTTAAACGAAAAGTTAGGTATTGTTATATACTTATAAACATTTATTTAAGCCAAAAGTTTTTCCTCTGGTACTCAGCTACTTGAACAGCTGCTGCTTTGCCAGCTGAACCCAAGTTTGCTTTACATGCACAAATATCACGTATACGCTGTGTAGGCAAACATAGCAAAACTCAATAACTTTGCCTTGCAGCCAATAACAGCAAAAAGTCCAGTGGACAAAAAATAAACGCAATGCTACGTTATTTTGTGCAGCAAATGCCAGAAGTTCGGCTTTAGCCATCGATTTTACGGAAATGCGGTAAACGACGCCACTGAAATTGACTTTTGCCCAGATCGGAGACCCTGTTGGCCGCCCCCATCGGCCTTTGCATGTCGCGCGCCCATAAACTAAATCAACATTGCAATTGCGAGCTGTGAGTTGTGAGCCTGGCAGACAGCAACAATTAGAACGCCTGGCTGCATAATTTTGCATAAATTGCGACTTGTTGAAGCCATGGGACAGGTCGACTTCCTGTCAAATGCCAAACTCGGTGACATTAGGTGCACTGCGTCTGCTGCTGAGAGCTTCCGAGTCCTCGATTCTGTTTGAATAGTGCGAAAGTTTCCTTCCAGGAGCTGAAGCAGCAGCAGGAGCCAAGTGTCAACCAAGTTTACATTGCCAGCAGCTTGTGTCATTTTCTATTTTTGGCCACGTTGTTTGCCTGGAAATCATGTGAAAATCACTTGGCAATCGCATTGCGTGTTGAATTGCGTTTGTTGCAGCTGTCTTTCCCATTGCGGCACTGACGTCAATGCTCACTTAACCAGCTAGCAGCTAAGTATACCCCTCGTATACGTAATAAGCGCTTAATTGGAACGGCGATCAACCAAACAGCACAGAGCAAGCATTAGGACTGAACTTTGACCTGAATGGAAATGAAAATGTATATATTTATATATGTGTATATTATATGCTTATGTAAGTTTTGAATAATATGATTGTTGTTGAATTTACGAGCATTTCTCCATTGGCTGTAGGCTAATAATTCACATTTTCAATTGCATTGCAAACATCAATGAATCATTGAAATTGCAACTCACAAAATCGCGTACAACGGGGCGTATGAAAGGCCCGATAAAGTAACCGCTTGTTGGTTTGGTTTGTTTGCTATACCCAGTATAAGCAGAAATTGGGGTATATTAGACATATGCCACGAATACAATTAGCACTCAGATTCGATTGGGTCACATATCAATTTCCAATTAGGTCAGTCATAAATGAAATATATGTATCTATATCATCAATTGGTACTAAAATTCCGCTGTCTGTCTATAATGAGACTAGATATAGATATTTCATTTTGGCATATCATGCAATATTATTGATTACCAATCAAGTCAATCAAATCATTGTGCTGGATATCATCAGCGCCTTTACCAAGGGCACTCTCGATTTGATCTGCGTTTGTTTGTTTGTTTGTTTGCATGATTCAGTGCGTTTGGTCAGTGTCTGTCTCTCTGTGTGTTCATTTGACTGTCTGTCTGTCTGCCTGGCCAATGAAGCGTTAAAGCAGCTGGTAACGAAAACCTAAATCAATTCGAGTCAAGCACAAAACAATTCCAGTCAGCTGGCCAAGCACTTGTAGCACTTAAGATAACGATTCAAGCCATGTTTGTCTTTGCTTATGTGCAGTAGAAGAGATATATATATATATACATATATATGTATGTATATAATATATATACACATATATATACATATACACATCTGGCCTTGCGTGTCTTTGCTTAGACTCGAATAACGCAATTTATCAAGTCTTTGGGCTCGTCCTTTATTCCTTCTTTGCGCTCATTTTTCAAGCAGATTTCGTTGGAATCTATATAAGCATTTGCCATATACTCCTTCTACAATACTTGGCACACGTTGTTTATAAGCCATATTGAATTTCAAAGTACTTGGCTCTGCCAATCTGGAAATGTGAATTTCAATTGAGCGTTGCCCAAAAGTTTCGCAAACACAGGCAGCGCAACAAAACAAAACTAAAAACATTTACACAAAAGCGCAAAGAAAGATTTCAACTTACGCCAAAGAACAATGGGATGGCCGACTGTGGGAGGTGCAAGTGGAGAAGCTTACCGAAGCTGACGTTAATGAGACCGGGCTCACGAAATTCTGTTCCAAAAAATCTTTGAATTTTCGTGGGTCGGTAAACATCTGCTTAATTTACTTAAGGGTTTTCTTTTTTTTTTTTTACAGTTTTCCCTTTTTGGTTGTTTTTTGTATCGACAGATGTTAAATTTACTGCTCAAGGCAAAGGCAAAGGAAACCTGAGAAACTGATTATATGTATAGCAATAAATTTTAAAGAAATCGGCGAAAATAAAGAGGATGATAGAGAGAGAGAAGAGAGAGAAGAGAGAGAGAGAGAAGAGAGAGAGAGAGAAGAGAGAGAGAAGAGAGAGAGTGGAGATAGTAACTGAATGACAGCATAAAAGAGTGAGTGATAAGAGCAAAAAATATAAGTGAGTGTCATTAAAATATGTTTTCATAGAATTTCTCTTTATGTTCAACTTGTTAAGCTGACAATTAGGCAGTAAAAAGCCTGTTTAAATAATATAAAAATAAAAATAAAAAAAAATAAAAATAAAAAAATAAAAATAAATAAAAATAAAAAAATAAAAATAAAAAAAAAATAGAATTTCTATTCCCGAAAATATTTTTTCATTCGATGCATTGAAATCACTCCTTAAGCAGATCTTGAAAATTCAGCCAAAGATGACTAACGTTGGCTACAAATTAAGTTAAGGACAAGGAACAGAGAGTCAGTCACTTTAGTATAACAAGCGACATTTTTACTTCTTTTATTTTTTTTGACTTAATTTAAAAGCTTTTGACCATAATAACAGCAACATTAAACAGGCAACAACAGTTTGAACTTTGTCGACATTTCATTATCCAAAGTAATCCAATGGGGGTTCTTTCCTCATTTGTTTGTCCTCTTGGCAATAATAATTCGGAGAAGAATGCGAATATTTACAAATATCTTCTGTAATGTGCAGACATACATATGTGCAAACATATATATATATATATATATGTATATATATATATTAATTTATATTTAAATTAAAGCTATGTACTTAAGGGAATTGCGATAGTCGCATTTAAGCAACAATTCGCATCTATTTATGTCACTTTATTTACATATATTAATCTGATTGGCCTGCCGGGCTGCTAGTGAATTAACACACAGCTTAATCTGTCAATTCCGCTGGGAGCAAATGGGAAGCCAACAGAAGAGGATACAATTTAAAATGAATAACTTGCTAGCGGAGATATAGCAACTATAACCTTCTGTTCTCGCTAAATTTCAAATCTAAATGCTGTCTTATGCGATTTGAGTCTGTAGGCGCTTCGACTTTTATATTATATCTGTAAAAATAAGCAACTTTAACCCCCAAGAGCTATTACTCAAATTTTTTAGATTTTTCGCTCATTAGTTTTAAAGTCCTTTAAAGTGAACTCAGCGGTTTATTTCGTTCACTAATGTAAGTGAGATACACACATACCATATATATGTGAAACCGCAACATTCTTTAATATTTTTTAGCGTGGAAAGCAAGAATATGCCGCCCACGCTGTCGTTCCATAATTGCAGCGGTGTTTCAGGTCTCATTGTTATTGTTGTCATGTCAAATGGCAAGATTGGGCAATAAATCAAAACTGCTCCACATGAAATTTCGGTCGAAAAATGTCCATACGAATAAATGGCTCGGCTCTCATAAATAATTGTACGGCGCAATATATGTATGTATGTATGTGTGTGAGCGCGCTTCAATGTTTAATCGTTGAGCACGTGGACCCTAAAAGTAGGCAATGTTTTCTTTAATGGAATCTTAAGCCAAAACAAATTTATGACTGCCTTAAGCAATGTCGTCGGATGTATAAGCACACATAATTCTATATACATTACATAATATTATCTTATGTGAGCGTACACTTGAAGAAATTACTGCGCTGACTTACAAAATTCGTTTACTGTCAATATATAAAAAAAAAAAAAATAACGTAATTAATTAATGTAAAGCTTTTTGTTTAGTTTTATATTTATTTTTAGTATGAGCTTTAATTAAGTTAATTGGCAATAGCAGCTAATATGAAGAAAATGCAGGTCTGGACCAGCCAGTATATTGTAATGACCGACAGCAGAGATACCCTGCAAAGCATTGGAGAAGAGATGGAATTTTTGAAATAATTTTCTAATAGCAAAAGCTATCCAAATTCTAAGAGTCTGATGTGAAATGCTAGCGACATATGTCAAAAACGATTGCAAAAATTTGAAAGCAAACAGCAACGATTCGATGAATGGACGAATGGACGGATGTATGGCTGTATGGTTGAATGAGTGAACTGATAGCTGCCTCTGCCTCAGCCTCTGCCTTTGTATCACGCACCAGCACACACACCTGCTATCTATGTGTGTGTGTGTGTGTAAGTCCATGACACGCGTGCCACATGTCAAATGATTCGATTCACATTGGGGACAAAAACTTTGCGCTGTGAGTGCAGGCAGGTGGTGAAAATGTAGGTGGACAGGTGAACGGAACGTGGGCCGTGAATGCAATCCTGTTGGCCAGGATGACGCCCATGTACAATGCTGGGTCTGGGACTGCTGCTGTTCTAGTGCTGCCGTTGCTGACAGTGCCAACTATTGTTGTGCCAGATAAAAAACCGCCGAGATTTAACATCACGTTTATAAAGCGGATCTGACAGACGGATAAGATTAAAAGTCTGCAGCAGTGCATCACCTGCATAACAAATCTTCGGTAGCACATGGCCACAATGTACATAGCTAGATAAATAGCAAAAGGTAGAAAATACTTTGTATACTTTGAGCACCTGGAAAAACAACGTGTTCGCATTGTTCCCCTGCTATGCGGTACATAAATAATAAATGCCAAACTATAAATATTAATATTTGGAGCATGTACATTTACTTAGCCCATTATTGTTTTGTTTACATAGCCCGCATTCACTGTAAGTGTGTAAGACAGCAGGAGGCGTGGCTGACCTCGTAAACTATAAACTCGTGCAAGAGTTTATATGCGTCATGTATTTACTTGATTAGCACAAGCGAGCTGAGTGCTTGGACTTTTATTATTGATTAGATTTGGACACTTAACGGTAATTTTATGATCTAGTAGTATGCCATTAAATACACGAACAGAATATATATGTATTTGTATTTGTATTTGTATGTATTATGTAATATTAATTTTGTTCTGTCTTGATATATCAGTTTGTCCGCCAGTATTAATGTTGATCCTTAAAATTTCCGCAAGCAAATTTAATTTAATTTATCTAGTTTTTCTGCAAACTTAATTTATAGAGTTTCGTATTGCTGATTGCATTGCTTTTCTATGTGGAAATGATTCCATTCACGGGCATCCACTGCATGCGCGCTGCCTAATACAAAAGCATTGTTCAGTGTCAGGTTGCCAGGCAAATTAACATGCATGTCAGCATCGGGTAACTAAGTTGTTGCCTCCTTGGCCCGGATGCAGTTGACGCATTTGCTTAGCTGATTACGGAATACCATTCGGAGTGACATAACGAGTCTCGTATCTTCCAGCCGCACGCATCGGGAGGGCGGATGCTGGCGGCTGGCTGTTGATGGTTAGAATTTGCGGCAGAACGTTAGAGAAAGTAAAATTATGTTTACGCATTAAACGCGAAATGAGTAATCCACGCTCTGTCACTCTCTCTCTCACACACACACACACACACACACACACACATGCACACATACACACACATACACGCGCGCAGACAGCCAGAGACATACTTTTACATAAAGGACATGCTCATGCATGTCAGGAAAATGTCATCGTCTACTCAAATGTCAGACTATCCGCCCATATCCTTCTCATTTATTTATAGACTTGATGAGCACTGCGCGAGCTAATGTCATTTGCATACCTCAGATTCTGAGTGGATTTGTCAATTGACATGTGTGAGGCGGACAGGAAACGACAAATTTTGATCAAAATTGACAGCTTCACTGGGAGTTCAAATGCAAAATGTGAAATGCGAAAAGCGAAAACTAAACTCGATTCTGTGTCCTAGATACGTAGTAACTGCACTTTGCTGAAATTACTTTAATGCAATTAAGTGAACGCCAGCGTTTCAATAAATTACTGCTGTACCTTATTGTCAATATGTATTATAGATTATGTTGATTAAGAAGATTAAAATTCTACTCCGATGAGTTATATAAAGTAGCCAATAAATTGAAAAATCACAGTAATTAGAAAATTATTCATACTTTTCTTACCCAGAACATGTTGATAAGAACTTTACCGACTAGATAAAGTAGATAATATAATCTATCTGGTCATAGATCGAAACTATAAATGCTTTTGATTCTAAATGCAGTCCCCTATAGAATCTCTTTAACAGTTCAAACATTTAATATTTCAAACATTGATAATTCGAGAGTCGACTGTATACATTCTTGTATAACTAACGCCCAAAAAAAAAGGTATAAAATTTAGTATATTTTCGATATTTCACGCAATTTTTTTTAAAGCAAATTAATAAAAATAGATTTATCATATGATTTCCAAAGACTAAAAAACAAACAAATAATATAAATATTTCAATAAAATTTGTATAACTGCATCTTAAAGTTACCTTTCCCATTATTAGTAAAAAACATGCATCTAATTTGTAATCAATACACATACATATATATTTTCTAATTTATATACCAACATATGAATAAAAGAAATTTTGAAGCGCAAGTGTTAGGAGTTTGTGTTTTCTTTCGTTTGGTTATATGTATCGAATGAATAATCTCAAGCATAAATATGAATATATAACATTTGACAATTCAAGCTGGTTTCGATTGGGTATATATATTATTGGGTATGAATGTATATATCTATTTAGCACGCATTCACATATGTATGTATGGCAGTAAGTCTGTAATGAATGCAAATGGATGTCAACACTTACGTAAATTTGTACAAACAGCTCAGCGAGTTGGCTTATTAGAGGAAATGGTAGGTGCAGCTTGTTGAATTTGCATTAGGCAAACAGTTTACACACAGTTTGGACAGTTTGTACAGTTTATACAGTTGGGGATAATATGCTGGTATCTATATAAATATTAAATAGTACTTGGCATGCATTTATGAGGCGGCTGCCTTCAGAATTTTGGATTCACTGTCAGGCTAGTGGCATGTGACGTGATATACCGAGGCCTAATCGAGTACCAATACAAAGGCTAACACAAAGACAGGCACAACAAACACAGGCGCACATACGGAACAGACTTCTACATATAACATATATGCATATATACGAATTTATATATGTATATGAATAGGGCTGTTGGCATACAAACGCCTTTAAGCGTAGACAAACATGACGTAAACACCCAAAATGTATGCTTGCTTATTTTTCCATAGTTCCACAGTTGTACTTGCAGGAATTTTCCATATTTCGTTTATTTCATTTGGTCTGCGATAATTTCGTGCGACTGTGTAGTCACTGGAATAGCCACAAACGGTTTGATTTAATAAAGTTTTTTTTGTTAAGAGTCGCGGGGGCGTGGCAGTCAGACATAGCGACGACATCAAGGACATTTAATAAGGCGCAGCGCACACAAAGAGCAACAACAATGGCCAAGACAAGCAAAGCACAATAACAACAACAGCAAAGTGTGTCACACTGAACACACACACACACACAAACACACATGAACACGCAAGCACACACCAACGCACACTGGCACACACAGGCTGACTAATGCTATGCCATTAAAGTAACGGGTCACGATCAAAATACCAACGGCTGTCGCTGGCGATGTCGATTGCTAATTAATCGATTTCACATACTGTAGCACTAGCCAAAATGACGATTACACAACACTGCAAAAATGCAACGGCACTCGCTTAAATTCACTTTCACTTGCTTTCGGCACTCACACGCGGCAAATGCGACTGAGTAGATTCTTAGCTTTCGCTTCGTTTGGCTAACTTTCTAGCCGACACTTTTGGTTATTGGTTGTTGTGCTTGTTGTTGCTGTTGCTATTGCTATTGGTATTGCTATTATTATTGCTATTTGAAATGTTATTAACTATCTGTTTACATGCGCCTGCAGAAAGCGACGTCTGTTGCGCACGAGAGCCGAGGACGGACTGAAGCACGAGCCATTCAAATGACTCGACTTGGAGCCGAAGGACTCGTGACTCGTTTGCTTTCGTTGAGTTACATTTACATTTGAGTGAGTTTTTTCTCATACACTTGAACGATGCGCATTTCTGCATCGCACGGGCAGACGGGCAACCAGACACGTAAATAATTAAATTTTGAAATAAGATTATGAAATCCCTTCTGTCTCGTCCTCTGCTGCAGCACTATTTGTTTTTATTCATTGGGGTATAAATATGTGATTTACTTGAATATTGTAATCTACATGAATAGAGAATGAATCAAATATAAATAATATGCGTATTTTAAATATTATATATCTCATATATGATTTTAAAGATATTTATATTTAATTTTAATGCGAAACATTTAGTATTTGGAGCTCCATTAATTATGTATAATCATCTACCACTGCTATTATTATACCTAGTGTAGGGTATTTAGCAGTTCACAATGCAGAACGATTGTCTTTGATTGGGTAACGGTTTCTCTGTTTCTGTTTTGTTTTGTCGCTTCCTGTCATTTGCCGCTTGCAGTTTTCGGCTTACTCAGTTTTTGCTGTGGCCAGTGCGACAATTGAAATTTCCGGTTTCCGTTGTGCATTAACGTCCACGTGCGTTCGGGTCGCTATCTGAGACGAGAAGGCAACTATTTTTTAGCGCCAAGTAACGCCAATTGCTGCTTATAAGCCCAGTGTGAACGTCCAAAAACATTCTTGTGCAATTGGCACTGCAAAACGCGAACTCATTTAAATTTCATATCATCTTTGGCATGGAGCATGGGGCATGGAGTGCCACACAGGGTCGGGCGGTGTTGGATGGAGGTTTGCAGCTGGCAGTTGGCAGTTGGAGGGCGTTGTAATGGGGGTTGGGGGCTGGGTCGAAGCTGGGGTTTGGTTAGTACACCCGAGGGCATTGGGTGCAAATGAGCAAAGTTGAGCGTCCTCTTTGTTTATGACTCAGACGCCGTTGGCAGGGCGTGAAAGGAGGCGCCCTTGTGTAAAAAATCGCATTGTTCTGTGTGAGTGAGTGCGTCTGTGTGCGTGCTCTTTCCCTGGCATTTGCATTTGTGTGTGCTCAACAACAACGACAACAACGACAACAAGGACAACAACAACAACAACAACGACTACAATGGTAACACATGTCTCAATGCTGAAAGCAACCTGTTGTAGCTGTTGCGTCTAAAAATACAGCCAAATGTGGGTACAATTCATGCGAAATATATAGATAAGGCTCATGAGGGGTCCGATTGTTCGCTTATTACCATAATTATTTTTATTAGTATTATTCATAATGATATTACTCTTCTATTCTATTATTGTTAATTTTTCTTTTTATACCCTGAACCCATTGAAAATGGGAAATCAGGGTATAATGGTTTTGTGAAAAGTATGTAACAGGCAGAAGGAATCATCGCAGACCCCATAAAGTATATATATTCTTGATCAGGACGACGAGCTGAGTCGATATAGCCCTGTCCGTCTGTCCGTCCGTCCGTCCGTCCGTCCGTCCGTCCGTCCGTCCGTCCGTCCGTCCGTCCGTCCGTATGAGCAAAAGAATCTCAGAAGATATAAGAGCTAGAGAGCTGAAATTTGGCATGCATACTCGTGTATACCATAGGCAGTACAAGTTTGCTTTATTTTTTCGATAACTCGTCCGATAACTTTTTTATCGAGAATAATCGAAAAATCGACATGGTTTTTTCAGCATAATTTTAACACTTTTAGACCTGGAAACTTCAAATTTGGGTTGTATATAAAGTTAATGGATACAAAGATTTTGTAATTTACAGATTTTGGATACCACGCCCCCTTCTCCCCCAATTTGTAAAAAACGCATTTCAAGTACTAGAGACTTGTGCTTTGGAATGTACACATATTTTAACCATATGATTACGCTCTGAAAGTTTCATTAAGATCGTATGTCTACAAAAGAAATTATTCAACAAATAAATTCTCATAATATTGCCCACATTGCAGCGCAGCCCAAGCGCAGTCGCTGCTAACTGCGCAGTCAGCAGAGCACGTGCTTATAAGTGCATGTGTATGTATGTGTGCATAAAAGAAGTCCAGACTGATTAGAATATCAGCTTGGAGGGTTCAGGGTATCTCCTAGTCGAGCAGTCTCGACTGGAGCCTTCTTACTTGTTATTAGTATTATTCATAATGATATTACTCTTCTATTCTATTATTGTTAATTTTTCTTTTTATCATTTTATTTTTATAAAACATTTTACCATTTTATCAAATCTAATAATGATTGCTTTGACCTAATATCTAACAATTTACATTCTTTTTTTAGTAAAGTAATTATTTTCAATGCAAATGGTTATTAGATTATTCTGTCAGCAATCATAAATCAGAATAATTATTTGAGTCAATTGACAGATTAAATGTTTAAATGCATTCATTGAGATGATGCACTCAGAATAAGAGACAGGAAAATAGAGTTTATATTAAGTTTTCCAGCTTTAACAGACATTCCCCACTAAATTGTTATTTTGCTCTTAAGCTTAAAATATATTTTTAAGTCATCACTCCTCTATTTATTTCTCACTCTCTTTATTTCCTCTCTCTACTTCTCTCTTATTTTTCTCTCCCTATCTTTCTCTCTCACTCTCTTCATCTCTCTCACTCTATTTCATTCACTCTCTCTCTAAACTGCACTTAAGTAAAGTCATAGACTTAAGTAAGAAAAGTTGTAAACTATTATGAGCTGTACTTAAGTATTTTCCGTATGATCTCAGCTCTGAAGTTTGTAAGCATTCGACTAAAAATAATTTTGCTCGATGAATACGCTTAGTTGCATGGAATATCTGTTTAACTCACGTGAGTTGGAATTTAAATTTGTGAATTATTGTTTTTTGTTCCTCATTATATTTTGATATATGACACTATGAAAGTATCTTTGTAAAAGTTTTTCAAATAATTTGTATTCCTCAAAGTTAATTTTCTTAACTTAACAACTTAAGCCCATGAATGTGAGAAAATGTGAGCAAGAATCTCCCGGCCTATTACTGGCAGGGTCATCTCTATCTACCGTCTGTCTCCACCTGAATAATCTTTTAAGAACTATATATACTGACTGATTGATTGAATGACAAATCGGTTGACTGCTCAGATTATATCTAAAGAAAAATGGCTAAAATATCATATACACACACATACACATCGATTCGAACGATGGAGATAAATAAGTGTTTTATTATAATTGATTAACGTCTAATGATAATGGGATCTACTAATCAAGCTAGCGAAAGCAATCGATGACTCAGCGAGGAGCCTTTGGGCCTACAATGAAAGCGTCGACTGTATCCAGGGCAAATAGGCGCCAACATTGACGTAGACCCCGGGCACGTTAGCCTGCCCGCAGCCAATGCCCCAGGCGACAAGGCCGACCACATACCAGAGCCCATTGCTGGTGCAGACGAGGGGAGAGCCGCCATCGCCCGTGCACGCATCCTTGCCAGGTTCGCCGCCGGCGCAGATGAAGCTGATGGGGTTGAGTGCAAAGGCCGGCCCGAGGCGCGTGGACTGCAGTGCCGTTTGGCAATTGGCATTCGGTATTAGGGGCACATCCACCTGACGCATAACCGCCTGGTATGCGCCCGTGGGTCCAAAGTCATTCTTGCCCCAGCCAGCCACCCAGCAGCGCTGTCCCACGAAGCTGACTGTGGGCAGGCAAATGGTGCCAATGGTGGAGCGGCTGGTAAGGGAGACGGGCGTGGCCAGCTTCAATATGGCCACATTGTTTTGCAGATTGTTGGGATTGAAAGCGGGATTCACATAGACATTAGAGACGAGCACGTCCTGCGCCGGTATGGGCTCACTAATGCTCGCCGCATTCCATTCGCCCAGGCGCACCTTAAAGGAGTTCAAACTGGCAGAGAATTAGGACGAGCTGCGGAGTGTGGGCCACCAAGTACTCACGCCAAATTGTAGACCTTGTGGGCAGCAGTCAGCACATGTTGTGCTGTGATTAGCGCCCCACCGCCCAGATACACGTCTGCTGTGGTCAGCAGCGCCGCTTGCCAGGGATACGCGCCGAAGCTGGCTTGCCCGGGACTAGCCAGGGCCGAGCCTGCTGGAGGTGGAAAACGCAATCCGCACTGATAGTTGCCCGGCTGGCAGCAGGCCACAAGCCCATAGTTACAGGTCAAAGGAGCCGCTGTGGAGCTGGCTGTGGGCTGAAAGCAGAGCACGGATAAGACTGATGGTCCCTGGATTACCTAGTCGTCCTGGTCAAGCAACTCACCACTCCGCCATTATTCACAATGCGTATATCCAGCTGACCACTGCCGTCATTCGGAGGCGTGGGCAACGGATTCGGACAGGATCCAGCAGGCACGCAACGGCAATTACTTGTGCCGGGAGTCACTATGCTCGTTATGGGCGGCACCAAGGTGCCAACAATCAATTGTCGCGCGAGCACTGCAAGAGGTCAAGTCAGAAGTGCTTCATATGCCACTCGACAGCTTCGACTTACGCGTGTGATTATACAGATTGCCCGCATCGCTGGGCTGGGGTGCGCTCTGCTCGGTTAGGGAGCCAAAGCTCCAGCCGTGCACACCAGTGTCACCGAGCAGCTGGAGGAGCAGCAGGCCAAGTGTTGAGAGTAGTGCATTCATCGCCTATACAATGGCAACTAACCTGGTTAAGTGACATGCCAGCTGGCTATATAGGGCGATCCGAGCGTACGTCCAGCAAATAAATTACCAGCCAAACGACCTCAGTTTTGAGTTAGCCCCAGCTCAGGGATTTTCCGAGCTGCATAACGCAAAAAAAAAAAAAAAAACAAAAAATATTAAACGCTTTCAACCGCAATCATAAAGAACAGCAACAATATGAGAGATAATCAATGCGACATTTGAATGCTTTAAACACTCTGCTTAATGGTTTTATGCAGGCGAATACATTTTATGAAAATCGAAATTTGATAGGTCCTTCAAAGGCTCCACATCCATTAATATGGATAGATATGAAATAGTTTAGTATATTGCAAAAAAACTATACTTTAAAATGGTGTTCTATGTTCTTGAAAAGGGAAATTCCCCTTTAAAACTTATCAGTTCTTATGAATCAGTTAATTGAACAAGCGATGTCTAGATGATAAATGACGATAAATAATTTATTTAATATTTAGAAGAGACAGTAAATGGTTACTTAACTATGTATATACATAAATATATTTCATATGTATATACTCAAATAATATATACATAAATATATTTCATATGAATATACCTCAAATATAGCCGCATATAGGCGCATATAGGCCGCATATAGGCGCTTTCAAGTTCGAATATCTCAAAACCCTGATTTAAATTCTTTTTGAACTTAGATTATATTCCAAATACTGTATTACCTGAGCTACTATAAATCTTGAGTAGCCTGTATAATTCAGCAGAAAAGTATTTTTTTTTTTTTTTAATTTAATTTTATTAAATTTTATTTACCTTCAGTTTTATTAGAAATGGTAATTTTATATTAATTAATATAATACTTATTTAAATATACAATTATTTATAATTAAAAAAAAAATTATTAAAAATATAATTTATACATACGTTTCTAAATGCAATAATTAGTATGAAAATATACTAAAATATACTGTAGACATTTGTTAAGCCAAAGATAACAAAGTAGCTGATGAACTCAAATTTATTTATAGTGTATAAGAGTGGTAGCTATTCACATGTATATTAGTATGCGTGCGTTTGTGTATGTGTGAAAATTAAATAAACAAACATCCATCCATAATAACGAATACATTTTGTACACTCACCCGAAAGCCGCGAGGCTAGCAAAAAGAGTGAAAAAACTCTGCCTGTATTCGATATGCGGTCATTGGATAATAAATAAATTGCGCTGACAAATTTGATAGTGATTATTTTCATGTCGCTTTTCTTTTTTTTTTTTTTGTTTTTTTTGTTTCATTGTGTGTGTTGGCTGTGACAATTTTTGATTTGATTTTAACAATTTAATGGTTTAATTGTGCAAACATGCACTAGCATGAGCACTGGTATAATAGTTGTTATTATTATTATTGTTGTTGCTTTTGTTGTTAACAAACGCTTAACACTTCGATAAACATTTTAACAAAAAATAAAAAAAAAGGAACCGTAAGACATTTAAATATTTTAAGCTTAGATAAAGAAAGTTTAGCATGCAAAGCTTTTGCCCTATCGACCGACTCTAGTTGGTTGCCTAGTCAAAACTTCGATTCATATTACGAATCGAAATGTTCAGCGGTGGTCACGTATTATTGGACTTCTCGGCCATACCAAAGTTGCATGGCCCAGAGAACTTTTGGCATTGGCGTATGCTCTTGCGTGCCTATTTGGAGTCAGCTGACCTATGGAGGGACGATCATCCAAAGGATGTGAGTTTTTTTTTCTAGCTGAACATTGTAGAAAAACTTGCTAAGTTTTTTATTTGACTTTGTTTTCTCTTATTTCAGAACCCTCACGCCAAGTTCATAGTTTTGGCCTCTGTGCAGTCTGATAAGATAGAGCCAGGATACGATGATGAGACACCAAAGCAAATATTTAAAAGTCTAGAAGAACGTTTCCGCCCCTATTAGTAGGGAATTTAATTCTCTAATAATATAAATTATACAAATATAATAATATAAATAAATCAAAATATTCCTGCATATATGTTCCGCATAAAAAAATTGACTTAAACATTTATTAAAAGCTGCATTTGATATCATAAAAGCAACAAACGCATTTAATAACAATTACTCATTCAAATCTATGCTACCATAATTGTTGCTTAAATAGAAATGTTGGCGCGCAATTTGACTGCGCGTGAAGTTGGCTGCGCGCAAATTTCAGCTCAGGTGAAGTTGGCTGCACAACGAACAGAGTTCACTTAACGTTGTCTGCGGAGCTAAATATATTCATATTGTAGAACTAGCCAAGAGGGAGTTTTTATTATTGCAACTATTTAACCATCATAAAAAGATAAACATAAATTTTAAAACATTGCATTTATTCTTAGAAAACAAAAACAGGTTAATTTCTATAGAACAAGTTGGCAGCTATTGTGCTATGGTCACACTCGAATAGGCTCAAAGCCAATCGATACATAACGTCTATCGTGCTATCGACTTAAGCCGTTTTTTGTTTTCGATGACAGTTGCACTTCAGAAGTCAAATCGTGAAGACGTGCGGAGCGCGTGTGCTTAATATTTGTTTTCTAACTAAACGTTAGAATTAAGATACATTTTAACTAATGACTCTAAACTAAAACATGAGAAAGTTTTTGCAATACTAACAACGAAATGAATACACCCCAATAAACGACTGATACAATAACCAGCGCGAACTGCAAAAAATACAAAAAATCAAAGCAGGCCAAGAAGAAGAGGAAGAAGCCAAAACAACGCGACATCGACACCTGTTTGCCTGCATTCCTGAACCTGTGCAACACTGTGCGTTTCGGTGTTTGTGTGTGTGTATGTGCATGTATATGTGTAATATTAGAGAATATTAACTTCCAAACGAATTCTATTTTTTAAACAGTGTTTAAATAATTATCAATTTGTTTGGCCGCTGCTGCAATTGCAACATTTTGCAGCCGCCGCGCCTGCGCAGAAGAAAAACAGCAAAAACATAAACACAAACATAAACGAAAACCGGTTAGAGTGAGACAAGAAGAACGCACGCACACACAGTTGCAAACTGCTCACACACACACTTATAGTTTGTATTCGTTTTTTGTTTGCTTTTGCTTGGAAAATAGAAATAGAAGGAAACACACAAAAATCCCAACAGAAAAAGAAAAAAGAAAAAGAAGAAATAATCAATTGCAAGTGGTGAAAAGTGTGACGATACACAAAGAAAACAAAAAGCCGATTCACACGAAATAAGAAATTAGAAATAATAATTGTGCTGTGCGCGGAAATTGGATAACAGCAAAAAATAGAAAATAAAATAATAATACCAAATTCGTTGAAAATATGTTTGCATAAGGGTTAATGCCCAAACGCCTTATCGTTAAACAAATCAATTGCCGCGCGTATAACGAAAGTGAATTAAGGTCCCAAAATAATTGTAACAGCAATTTCCCAACCAGTTTCGAGAGGTTCGCCCTTATCTGGAACGTGAAGCCACTTGTTGTCCGAATTGGTGAGTAATAGCCTTAATATTTTTTATTGTTTGGCTCTAATCTCTCTACCTGGTCTTGTGGAATGTCCCTCGCGGAGTCTTTTATCTTTGTAAGGCATTAACTTCCCCCCCAATGGATCATTGACCAACATTTGAACTGGCTCCGCGCGAACCAAAAAAATATTTCAACTTTCACTGAATTGCGCGCCAAAATTGAATTGGATTTGCGCAAATTTGATAGCAAATTCCAAATTTGATATGCAATCGAGTTTTCTCTTGTAAATCAAATTTATTTCATGTATCTGCTTTTATTTGGTGGCTTTTCATATTGTCGTGGTTGTTGTAGTTGTTGTTGGGTTTTGTTTATTATTATTGTTTTCGTTTGGGGCTGATGTAACCAAAAGCTGATTGCCGAACCGATTTGCAGCTTCATTAAGCTCAACTCGCCTCAAATTGAGTGTAAGGCGAGGCGAAGCTGATTATGAGATAATCAGCAAATTGCTCAACACAATTGCGGAACACGCTGCAAGTCATGAGAGAAAGAGCTTTAGCTGTTACCCATTTCCTCGGCTCACAGGCGGACAAGTAAAGCGTAATTGTTTAACATTAAATCAGACTAATTAAAAACTCTGCCTAAAAAGTTAAAGAAACCCATGCGGCTAGTTAAGGAATGTAAGTAGATCCACTTAGTAATTGCATCTAAAATTTGGTAGGCTTTTAAAGTTACAATCAAATATATGACTTTAAGATAAGCTTAATTAATTTTGGTATTTATGCTTCAAATAGTGCTCTAAAAATTTATTTAAAAGTTTCACTGAATCGATAAATATTAGTTTTCAGTCTATATTGTTAATATAGTTATATCTTAGAGCTCTTAAAATTTATATAAAATTAAAATTTTGTATAAAGAATAAATATAAATGTAAAAGATCGTTAAATATATAAATTCAGTTGATGTATAAAATAATTTTTTGTATACACATAACTTGAACATTTTTCGCACAGCTAATCGCACAGTTAATATTAGCTGCGCTTTCGTCTTAGTAACTCCGGCTAAGCCAAAACTAACCGCAATTTGTTTGCAATTGAATTTGAAGCATGACTCATGGCAGTTGCTCCATTCATTCAAATGCTTAGCTGCATAAATGAATACAAACTGGAAAACAAAATTCCAACTTCAATAGCCCAAATATTCCCACCAAAAAAAAAAAAAAATCCTGCAGAAATAAACAAATAGCAGCAGCAGCAGCATTTTTAAGCCAAGCCGTCAACAACAACTTTATGAAAACCAACAACAACAACAACAACAACTTGATGCAAACTATGCAAAAAGTTATATAAAAAACACGTTGAGCACCGATGTGTATGTGTGTGTGTGTGTGTGTGTGTGTGGCAACAGTGGTGTGCCGTGGAGCTGGGCGAGGCGGTGAGGTGGAGACACATGACGCTCACTTTGAGCCACGCTTCAATTGCAAATGCGCCAGCAAGCAAAAAGCATTGACGCAGCTACCAGATATTGTTGTTGTTGTTATTGCTGCTGTTGTTGTAATTGTAAATTCTACAGGTTTCGCTTACACTGTCTGTGTAGCAGTTGTTGCCTTAATGGCGCACAACAACAGCAACAGCAACAACAATAACAACAACAATGCAATTTTATGCCAGAGCTAAAAAGGCGATCGAATCGAAGCAATCGTCGATCAAAGCTCCTCCAATCGTAGGCAAACCGGGCCAAAAGCCAGACAGCATACGATTTGCAGGCACTGTGGCCATAAACCAGATGTACAAGCGCAATGACACAAACAGCTTTGAAATCCTTAAAGGATTTCCTACTACATATTTTTTTTAACATAGCTGTTAGAGTAGAGTGAATAGTAGTTTCCGGAAAATTGTTTTCACGGCGGATTAAGTCCATTGGAACTGTTGTAGCTGCTCAAAGCTAATAACTATTAATTAAAAACAGTCAATAATTATATAAACTTTATGCTTCAGTAAGCGAAATATATATAATCAAAAGATAATGCGAGGCTCAAATAAGGTTAACGCCTATCAAAGTCCTAGAAGTATATAAAAATATGAAAATATAAAAATATATACGCAAATTTAAACATTTATGTATACATTTAATTTTATTTCAAGTTTTTATCTGCTTATAATTTGAATTCTCAAAGAGAATT
Source organism: Drosophila mojavensis (assembly GCF_018153725.1). NCBI lineage: Eukaryota > Metazoa > Arthropoda > Insecta > Diptera > Drosophilidae > Drosophila > Drosophila mojavensis. The sequence goes on along the minus strand of NW_025318693.1, from coordinate 5,296,477 downwards.
CACGAAAACCCGCTCAGAATTTACTGCATTTGAGCAACGTTTTGTCTTGGATGGTGCCCACTGTGACCACTGTGCAGCGGCTGCACATTGCATTGGCTTGCCCCACAACAACGTTGCAGTAATACTTTGTCTATGGGTCCCCCGAGCGGCTGCCGCCTGCCTGCCTGCGTGCCACTGGTTCGTGGCCAAGTTGCCCAAGTTGGCCAACTGCTTGTTGGCCACTTGGTGCTCGATACGAATTGGCAGCCGTCGGGGGCTTCAGTCGATGCGACTCAACTCGAATCGGTTTAGCTTTGGTTTGGTTTCGATTTGTTGCTCTTGTTGTTGTTGTTGTTGTTGTTGTGTGCGATTGGAACTCGTAATTGTTTCATAAAACGCAAAACTGGCCGGACAGGCCAACTGACAAGGGAGCACTGCAGCAGCGAGGGCGTTGCGGTGCAGAGCGGTGCGGGGCGTGGCAGCTAGCTCTGAAAACAGGTGCGCAAAACGCAAGCGCGCGTTTTCTGGTTTTTTGTTTTGGGTTTTTGAATTGCGAGTTGAGAGTTGGCTGGCTTTTGGGGCAACACTTTTCGATTTTAATTATGGCTTTTCGATATATATCGCATGCCCATACATATATGTAAAAGGCAAATGGCACAAGGTTGTTTTTGCAAAGCGAAGAGAGAGATAGAGAGAGAAGAGTTATTCCCTTTGGCAATGGAAGTGGCTGCAAATGGCTAAGCATGCGTACGTAGCGATACATAAATATGGATATGCATATACATATATATATATATATATATATATATATATATATATATATATATATATATATATGTATATGTACAATCACAAGATCCACTCTGGGTTGTTGAGCAATTGACTGGGCAGCGCTTATTGGAGCGCAACGCACTGGACAGCACGTAGACTGAAATCGTCTAGAAATCATGTTCTACATTCACAGTCATTCATGTGGGGAAGATTATATACATATGGGTGTTCTGTTCTGATCTGATCTAGATTGTCATTGGCTTGCCTTTAGGCACTGCCTAAGAGCACTTGAAGCCGGGCGGATCTTATATTGATTATAGCCCTCGTCGTAACTTGTACAGTTAAACAGTTATTCTACAGTTTGTGTCCAGATTGCCGACTCGGCTGTTGTAAAGTCTCCCAGAGAACATTTGTTTATTTTCAATTCAGCTTCAATTCAAGTCGAAAACAGATTAATTATGGTTCAAGTCTTTTCACGCTGTCACCTCTAATTTGTTGTAAACTATTTATTAAGCACAAGGTCATCTGTTGATGAATCATTGTTGTTACTACACCTTAAGCAGCTCTAATGAAATTGATTAAATAATTGAGTCACACTAAGAATTACGCAGTTGTAACTGTCAGCAGACATAAATTGCTTTACAAGTGTCTTATCTGGGCGATTTGGCTACTGTTTAGATAATGCTGATGGTTTAGGCTGTTTAGATGGCACTTAATCATGTGGCATTACAACTGAAAGTATCTGGCATATACAAAACGTTCTAATGCCAAGGAAATTCGAGAACGCTCTGCCCTCTGCTCATTTGCAATCTCTAAGATACTTTGTAGCTGGCTTCGCTGCTTTACTTCAAACTTAAATACCATAAGCTGCACAGCAACAACAATAATAAATAAATGCACACACACACACACACACACACAGCCACTCATCTGGAGTGTGTATACAACTAGATTGTATCTCAAGTTACGCGCACACGCGTCGCCGTTTGTCGGCGCATTTGTGTTTACACCTGATTGCAATTTGTATCTAGCAGATACAAGTGTGCTTTGCATACAACGAATGCCGTTAAAATGATATAAACAGCGAGCTTTTTAGCCGTTACTGTAAGCGGCTCGGATGTATCTCTGTGTATCTATGTATCCGAGTATCTGCGTATCTGCATGCAGCGAAGCGCGCCGACAAAAATACAAGTTTTTTAACGTTTTTTTTTTTTGTTTTAGTTATTTAACTTGTTTTTGATTTCTTTGTCTTCTTTTTATATACATTTTTTATATTTCAAAAACAACTTTTTGTAAACAAATTCAAAGCGTCGCAAAGTAAAAAGAAAAAGCCAAAAATATTTGCATAATTTGGACACATTTAAAGGGGTTTTTGTTTTCTTAAGGTGTAGCCGAAAGATAAGAGGTAGAAAAAGAAGAAAGGGAAGAAGAAGCAGCAGCAACAACAGCTGCAGTGAATAATGTTCGTTTTGTTTTAATTAATTTTCGAACATTTATTGCTGCGTATTCAAGGCATTTGGTTAAAATAGCCAATTTGACCTTATTATTGAGTATCTGTCTTACTCGGAATGATAATTAAGTACTTGAACGTCGCTTGGACAGGTGGCTTTGCGTGCTGCTTTAATTAATTGTAGAGTGAATATTGAATGTTGACTGAAATGCCTCATGGCTTAGATATTAAAGCTGGTCATTAATATTTCATTTCTTGACCATTTATTATGGCCATAGAACCGTGTCAAAGCATTTAAAATCAATTTGGAAACGCAATTAAAACATGTGCTAAACTCTAACTGGAAATAAAAAAAATGCTATCAATATTCAGGTGAAACCTCAAGCGACGAAAGCTGAGCACCAAAAAGCGATAAAAAGGTGTTTTTTTTTTTTCTTTTTTTTACAGCTCGCAGCTGGCAGCTGACAGCTGACTATTACAATGGACTGTTGGCCCGTAAGCTGCGAGCCGTAAGCCTCGCCCACGATAAGCGTATTTACATTGCGGGCTGTGCAATCCGAGTGCTTGGCAGCTGGCTTAGAACACCTAACCAAGACCAGAGTTTCTATCTTATAAAACAGCACGCATTCTTGACCGTTTGCCCAGTATCTGCGGCTGCGACTGCGACTGCGACTGCGACTGCGACTGCGACTGTGGCTGCTTTGTTGTATTTCACATTTAGTTAGTTTAGTTTTTTATGGCTCACCGTTCTGTTGAGATTCTTATGAAATGCTTTTCGCACTAAGTTTGTGTGTAAATTTTTAGTATAAGCAGCATATAGGCGCAGATAAATACGAATGTGTGTGGAATAGTTTTTATAGCCGAAGATTCAGCTCATGCATAGCTGGAACTTAGATTCACAGCCTCGCAGCTAACGTCGTGTATAATCAGCTGGTATGCTATCTCGTTGGTTACCTAAGCCAGATATCTAAATAAATTGCTGGTCATAATAAATCAAAAGCTATATTATCGGTGCTTTAGCAAATTGCATGGCAATTGTTATGTGAGCAAATACTATTAAAGACCATTTGTGTCTAAAAGCTATTGACATTGATTTGAAAGGTTATATTGTGATTGTGCAAATGTATAAGACAGAAGGCAGAAGGAAGTGTTACGGACTACACGAAGTCGATATATTCATTAGACTGTCTTTCTGAACTCGTAAACCACCAAAGCTAGATATTTGCAATGTTAAATATTCATTCTTATATGAATTATGATTTCTGCTTTGTTGTCTGTTCTCATTTCATTAATCTCTATAAATTTTAGTGTCATATTATTTAAGATGGAGGAATCTATTATTTGTGCATGTGTTTCGTTGAAAACTGCAACTGCTACTGCAGCATTTTCGAATAGAGCGTTTTTCATATGATATCCAATGAATAATTGTAACAGCTGTTCGCTAGGTATCAGTATCTCTTGGTCGGACATTTTTGACTAGAGAACTCTTACTGGATATTAAATATCAAAAGAAAAGACTCAAAGCCACATACCTTGGATTCAATTGAGACTTATACAAAATTTTATATGTGTAAACTGAAATCTGATGTATTTAAATATTCGGAATTAAAATTATATATTTATACCACAAAGAAAGTTCGATTTATTTGACTATAGCTAAAGCAGAAAATATTTGTTTTCACTTTGCTTGGCATTTCTTTTGGATAAATTGTCATGTGAGCTTCAATAAACAAAGCCAATGACGCACTTTTCACATGGAACGTAACTCTGTAATTTCACTTAACTAGCAGCTGCCGCCTCGGCTCGCCCATCAAGTCGAACTCGCATTGTGAATGATAAACAACAACAAATTGTCGCATGCTGTCATTGTTTTTGATGCACTCTCCAGTGTGTGCGCTAATCTCAGTGAAATTGTTGCATTTGATTGGCTGATATCAGTTGGGATCTTGTGACTTGTGTTGTTTCCTGCCTAATTATAGGCAATCAAAGTGCAACAAATTCGAGCTGGGAAGGCGGGCAATTTGAATAGCTACCGCTGCTATTGGTATTTCTATTGCTGTTGTTGTTGTTGTTGTTGTTTGACGATTACATTTAATCGCCGATGGCAAACATAATCATTTCGATTAAATAATCAGCTCCTTACTGGCAGCAACGGCGCAAGAGCCAATCTTCGCACATTTGCACAGTGTCTGCAAAAAGTTGAATGCCTGCTTGAAGAGTGCTTGCTTCTGTAATTATGAAAGTTTTTCATCTTGTTTTGGTTTTATATTTTCCCAACAACAACAACCACGACGACGAACCGTTGGCCAATGTTGGGTTAAATGAACGGTATGAACTCATTTCAAGGAGTCAAGTTTACTTGCTGCACTGAGTCACTCCATTTCATTCAGCAGCAACAACTCTCGGAAGTGAAAAGCTGCCACCACAAATGTGGCTTTGGCTTGGTTTGAATCGGAACCTGAAACCAGCGGCAACAGCAACAGCAACAACAACTGCCACAGCAACGCCTTGCAATGTGATACAAAATGCTATTGGCTTTTTATGCAACAACAGCAGCAACAACAACGACAACAACACCAGCAGCAACAACAACTATAATGGGAGCAACTGCAGGCAGACTCCACTCCGATCTGAGCCGATCCCATGCCGGACCAAGAGCGAGTGCCGTTGGCGTTGGCAGCGCGCGTCGCATCAAAGACAAGTTTTACACCAATTTCCGCTGAGTTTTTCTTTTTTTTTTTTTTTTTTCTTATATACTATATTGTTATTCCTTGCTTTTTCTTCTTCTACACCTTTTTTTTCTTATCTGGCTTTCCATGTTATTATCTAAAGGTTAAAGACTTATGATGCGCCAGTGGAATTTTCTACAATGTTTTTTCAATGCTCTTTTAATGGGGCTTTAATGTGGCAATTGGCGTCTGTTAACTGCTCGCTACGTGTGTTTGGGCTTTATTGAAAAAGGAAAATCAAGTGGCAAATTGTGCAATTGATTTTTAGCCAGACATTTAAAATGCTTCCACAAATAGTTAGCTGTCTGGGTGCAGCAGGAACTAACTGAGCGACTTAGTTCGATAGACGCCGGACAATGAATATTGATGAGTGCGACTCGTGAAGAAAAACCCAATTGTTGTTGGGTAAAATCATAGATCTATTGCATGTTAAGAGAAATAGAAACACTTGATTCCTAATTGATTGGGTATGCGGGAATGCCACACTCTTAATTGCAATAAAATTGAAGAATTCATTTAATAGAAATTTCTTGCATGTGAGAACTAGAATATATAAAAATATATATATAAAAAAAAAAAAAAAAAAAAAAAGTAAGAAGGCTCCAGTCGAGACTGCTCGACTAGGAGATACCCTGAACCCTCTAAGCTGATATTCTAATCATTCTGCACTTCTTTTATGCACACATACATACACATGCATTCACACGCACGCATAAGCCTGCGCTCTGCTAACTGCGCAGTAAGCAGCGACTGCGCTTGGGCTGCGCTGCAGTGTGGGCAATATTATGAGAATTTATTTGTTGAATAATTTCTTTTGTAGACATAGGATCTTAATAAAACTTTCAGAGCGTATTCATATGGTGAATATGTGTGTACATTCCAAAGCACAAGTCTCTAGTACTTGAAATGCGTTTTTTTTAAATTGGGGGGAAAGGGGGCGTGGTATCAAAAATCTGTAAATTACAAAATCTTTGTATCGATTACCTTTATATACAACGCAAATTTGAAGACTCCAGGTCTAAAAATGTTCAAATTAGGCTGAAAAAACAATGCCGATTTTTCGATTATTCTCGATAAAAAAGTTATCGGATGAATTATCGAAAAAATAAAGCAAACTCGTACTGCGTATGGTACACACGAGTATGCATGCCAAATTTCAGCTTTCTAGCTCTTATAACTTCTGAGATCGACGCACTCATACGGACGGACGGACAGGGCTATATCGACTCAGCTCATCGCGCTGATCAAGAATATATATACTTTGTGGGGTCTGCCACGCCTCCTTCTGCCCGTTACATACTTTTTCACAAAACCATTATACCCTGATTTCCCATTTTCAATGGGTTCAGGGTATACAAATATACCCTATATTCAGCAGCAATGATCGAAGCTATAGTAAATAGAAATTAGGAAATGAAACATTCATGTTCAGGGGCAATGCTCAAGTCCGTATAGAGACTAGAATTTTAGTCGTTGTTCTTGTTGAGTTCGATTTATCGATAGCTTCTATAATTTCCAGTGAAATGAATATAATAACTAAAAATATTTTATGATTATCAATAATGCTATATAATATCTAGAGCATATGTTAGCGGTTTTGTTTTATTTTTGATCTGAGTTTGATAAATATTTTTAAAATACTCGGTAAATAAACAAGTTTTTCAGCTTAATTTTTCATATTAATATATTTTAGTTTCTTTATTTACAAAAACTTATTAAAATCAACTAACTCACTTTATATATCAGCTGCGAGTATGGAAAATTGGAAATCCCGTACCCCATAAACAGCAATTTGCTCAGCTGTCAGACAAAAGTGTTTATTTAAACACCTTTCGAGCTGCATGCGCGAAACAGATCCAATTGTTTATTAGGTATCGCATTCATGGTGCTCGAAGTTCTTAACTCAATACAAAATCTCGATTGCCTGAAATTCTACTATTTAGGTGTCTCTATTTCGAGCACTCGCCGCGTTCTCAATTAGCGTCGCTCTTCATTTGAGCATGGCTTTTGGTTTTGTATTATTATTTATTATTTATTATTCGTCTCTTTTTTGTTTTTGTTTAAACAAGTAGTGCAAATTGACAACGGCATAAACAAAAGCAAACCCAAAACAGAAACAACAATGCACAGCAAACAAACCCAAAATTTTGTTGTTGTTTATTTTTTGTCTCTTTAGTTTTTTTGTTTTTGTTTTGAAGTATTTCCGTTTGCGGATTTCTGTTTGGCTTCATACATTTTTTTGCTTTTCAATTTATTTATTTATTTTTTTTTTTTCTGATTTTTATGCTGTTCTGTTTATTTTTACGTTCAGCTTTTGTAGGTTAGCAATGTGAAGCCTTGAAATTGTTTGTCAGCTCTTAGCTCTTTCATTATTATACCTAAATCTGTCTGTAGCTAAACTAGAAATTTGGAATATATACTTCTATGATAATGTATAAGAGTGGTTAGATGTGGGTCTAATTTGAATAAACCAGTTTTTTAGTCCGTTTATAATTGTTATATTTTGTATATTTAAAATTTTCTAAATTTCCACTTGGTCCGTTTTGTAATTTTCTCGTATTTTCTGCATTTAATCCAAACGAATTTGTGTCAACTTGTGTACCAAGCTTTTGTTATGGTGCGTTTTTGTAAATTTTCGCATATTGTTCTGTTCGCTTTGTTTGTTTATTTATTTAATTTATTTTTTGTAGCTACTGAATACAAAGAAAATTCAAGCTATTTGTACTTCCATTTTTGTCAAATATAGAAGCTATTGCCAATTTACTGTCATTGAGTGATATTCAATCAGGTTTTCAGAGACTTCTGAAACTATAAATTTATTATCCGTGAGTGATTAATCGTTGCTCACTAAATTCCATTTAAATTTAGCTGCTGTAGGCGGCTAACGAATTTCCTGCCATGAAATAGCTGAAATAGCTAAGATAGTCTGCTACCTTGCTCTTTTGGCAAACCAGTTGATTGTTTCAAAATCCCGTTGCTCATATTTAAATAATTAACTAATTTGTTGGTTAACTAACGAGCTGATCGATTTTTGAGTTATGCAGTTTACCAACGTGAAGTGAGAGTTGTGCAACTCGCAAATGTAAAGCGTAACACCGAAGATCTGATATGCTATGAAGCACAACGTCAATTTAATGAAGATGTATAGACGGCTATCGATTACCGATTAATCGATCACGTATGTGCATTCTTCCACAATTACTAATGCGCATTTTGGAATGCGATTCTTGAGAGAAAAACCTGTTAGAGGTGAACAGAAACATAGAGTGACTACAACTAAAACTGAACTGTAAATAAACATATACTAATTAGTTTGGTATGTGGAAAGGTCACTTTGTGTATAGAAGTTGGAAAGTATAATATATATATTAGAGAAACCATTAGAAACAAACTGTCTATAAGAGTTTGATATTTTAATTTGAAGAATTATCTGATACTTAGCTAGAATTCGTCATATATAACTCAGCTAAATCAGATAAATTCATCACTATTGATCTCTGTATAGTCTCGTGAACTTTGACTTTTATTTAAGGTATTTAAAAAAAGTCATGATCAAGTATTGAGCAGTTGGTGTGATTCCTCTCCAATTTTTCCACTCCTTTTTGGAACACATTTCCCTTTGAAACTTTCTTTACGGATCGTACCACATTTCATCTTAAAGATATGCCTTATAGCGTATCTTGTACCACATTTACATGCAACTCTCTTTAGCTAATTTCGAGCAATTTGTGAGGACAACTTGTTCGCTTGGTCGAACTGCAAGTTTTGGTTGGGGACTTTTTATTTTATTTTGGGTGCGACGCTTGATTTATTTGATTTGGTGCTGTCAAGTTGAGACGTTGTTCGGCTTGAAGACGCGACGTTTTTGCCAAAGCTGCTGTTGTTGTTGTTATTTTGTATATTTTTTTTACGGGCCGTAATGATTGCGCTGATTACGTGACGCTTTCAATTGATTTGCGCACAAAACCAAAAACCAAAAATCAAGCTGCCGCGCTTGGCTAGCGGGCAAACCAATTGTTGTTAACGTTAACGCATTTGCTGGCCATATGAATGGAAATGTTGCCCAAAAGCAGAAATAGCAATAACAACAACAACAACAACTACAACAGAAGCAATAGCAACAACAATAAGACAATTTCGTGTAAGTTCGTGCTTAAACAACTTTTTATTTATTTTTATTTTTTTCTCTCTGTACGTCGTGGATAATTTTTCACGAAGGTTTTTCAAGTTGTTTTTGCTGTTTCTTAGCTGGACAAAGGCCTCATTTCGAGTATTTTTGTTGGCGATTGTTTGTGCACTGTTTTTGTTGCTTTTGTTGCTGTTATAAATGTGCATTGAATATTAATTTGTTCATTCCAGAGGCCATTTTGAAACGTAGTATATATGGAATTAGTTACATTTAAGCAAATGAGTTATTTAAAGGCTAATTAAATTGTTCTAGAAATTTTAAGTTAAGTTAGCCAAAAGTCAATCTGTATTAGCTTACTTTACACCAACTAAGGTAGTTAGTTGCTTATTATAACAACTACAAATTTGTCATAAATCTATTTAACTTGATTTGATGATCGTCTGTTTCTTTGAACCGTAAACTATTTGGAGTATTATTCAGTTAAGCTCGTCTGGCGCATAAATTTCAGTTTATCTAGTCTCGAAAGCTGGCAGTTATGCTATCTGCGTTTGTTTTTTCCAGTCTTATCATGAGACTCATGGCATTTGGAGACAAACCTGAAACCCGCAGCGACTTAGACAAATGATGCATACTAAATAATAGCAAACGAGCAAAAATGAAATGGAAAAAAAAATCAGTTCGCATATATTAGAATTTATTACATCAGAGATACTTTAGACTTGATCTGTTGCGCAATATAAACTCGATAGTGTGTTTGCAAATCGCTTTAAAGAATTAACTCAAGTGCATTGCGTTTGTCCACTTTTGCAGCCATAAACGTCTAATATATATAATATAAACATATATATACATAGTATATACATATATATATATATATATATATATATATATATATATATATGCATATATATCGTCAGATTATCGCTAATCACATGCACGCGACACGCAAGGCCCGAATGTTAACGACTCGAATAAATTACTGCAAATTAGTGTTATTACTGTCGTAGGACTTTTGTATGCCTACTTGGCAGTATTTGCCGCTTGTTAAGGGCGCTCAAAGGTACAAATATGACGAAACAAAAAAAAAACAAACAGCAAAAAATCAATAAGCCTTAAAGGAGAGTTGCTTTCCTACCTGTCCACTCTGTCTGCATTGAAAAACAAGCTTCGAACTTGTCTAATTATAATAATTATTAATTTTCTTATACATATATAACTTCCTACTTCCTTTTTGCAAATTAATTATATATATATTTTTTTGTTAATAATTAAGTTGCTATTTTATTTATTTGAATGAATTTTAAAAAATATATTTAATATATATAAATATATAGCTAAGATTATACAAATATTTCAGTAACCCTATTTCACTCTCAAATGTCACAAGTTATTGAACCACCCCCTCCTTAGTTGGTCTATTTGTTCTTATGTTTATCAGTATATTTATATATGTACATCTGTATGTCTTTGTCGTGGCAAGTCATTAGAGCTTCAGTTATTTTTAGCTGCACAAATGTAATCAGAAATAGACTTGATGGAAATCACGGCTCATCAGTTTAGCCGGAAAGTGGCTAATTTTAGAGTTTTTTATTTGGAATTATGAGACTCGTGAAGAGCTTTAAGTGGAGCGTCTACGACGAGCGTAGTGGGTCGAATCAATTGATTTTAATTAACACTCACTCATATATGTCTTCTCTAATGGACATATGTGTGTGTTATCTGGTGGTGGGCGTGGCACTTTCATAAGACACACGCACACGCAGGCGGGCATCAAGTTTTAATTGCCACTTGCTCTTGGTCAAGGTTCGCTGAGTCAAAGAGTCGCCGAGCTCTGGGGGTCCCAACCCCCGGGAGACAACTTTTTTGTTGTGCAGTCAGCGTCACAATTTAATGAATGAATCAATCTACGACTCGTTGGATACACACACATACATACGCACGCTGAACTGTGTAGTTCACTGATTACAGTTATGAAATTGCTTTCATTGTTTTTTTTTTTCGGTATGATATTATTATACCTCTCCTGGCATTAAAAGGGCGGACAGCATACACTTATAGGCTTTACGCCTGATTGCATTTGCCAGCAATTAAAAGCGGATAAATAGCTAAAGCGATAACAGCTCAAACAAATGTTCAGGCATATATGTATGTAGAGTGTGACTGATATATATCCATGTATATTGTGATAATACCTCGAAATACCTACATGTGGATCTATTTGGCCCAGTTTGTAGTTTGTTTGGCTTTTCTAATATTTTTCTTGTCTATTTCGGCTCGATTCGTTGCGCAGTTTACATCTAAGAGTATTTGCGTGTGGACTTAACTTGTTTTTTTTTTCTGCTCGAATGTAGCCCACATTCGATTCACAGTTGGCGTCTGTGTTTGAGCATCCGTCGACTTACAACACCCACACAATGTTTGCGTATACGTAATATTAATTTATCTGTTGTGAGTCGCTCTCGCTCTCACTCTCTGCCTCTTTCAATTTGTCTACATCTATCTCTCTCTATTGTCGGCACTTAAACTTGACCTTTATATACATTTATTGCTTATTACTGCACTGCATTGTTGTTGCTATTGTCATTATTATTGCCATCATTCTTGTTTCTCTCATTGTTATATTTGTGTATGAAGGCGAACTTGGAGTCAACATTCTGCCCACTTGCACTCAACCGACAACAGCAAACATTTCCATTTTCATTTCCATTTCCATTTCCATTGCCATACCATGCCCATGCCCATGCCCATGTCTATTCCCATTTTCATTTCTTTGGACAGCTCGAAGATCGTGTGGGCGATTGCATTTTTTGCTTTGTATATGCATAGTAGTATAGATAGTATTCGAGTATCTATCTACATGTGTTTCAGCTCAGCTAATTTTCTTGTAATTGTTGAGCAAATACAAAAGCATTGTCTACTATTACATAATGTGGGCTCACTGTGTATGTATATGTGTGGTTGTGTGAGTGTGTGTGTAGTTATTACTCATTAAATATGCAGTGGAAAAAATAGCGAATAAATCACACAGGGAGAACATCTGAAATAGGCGTTGCATTTCGGGCTGGGCGTGCCAGCATCTCGGCTTGTGTTGTCTTTCTCTATGCACTGTTTGATATATGATCATGGCCTGATATATGAGCCAGCCATTAGCTTCGGCTTTAACGATGCGCCCTGACATTTGCATTTGCGCCTGTTGCTGCCATTAAACTAACGCCTATTGGTGCCTGTGGTGGACTCTTTACACTCTGCTGTCTGGCCATCTATTAGGCTTAGAACGAGGCAGGGTCTCAACCAAATTCCATCAAAGATTCCATGAATGCCACAGCACAAAAACAAGAAACAAAACATCATTGAAAAAATACAAGAAACAGAAAATAAATTAAAATTTTCCAACAAAGCGTTAGAGCATTATCTGAAATATCAAAATGGCCGTTAATTCTGTAGGTCTAGACAGCCACATCAATTCTAAGCCGAGCCCAGACCTGTTTCAGCTGACGTATTAACACATAACACAGCCTAGCCACACACAAATCCAGAAACTGCTCTATCCAGGAATTAGAAGAACCTGCAGGCCGAATGAAAACTGAAATCGAAATTGGAGTGCATTCGGATTAAAGTTGAAGTTGGGGTTGAAGTTGGAGTTGGAGTTGGAGTTGAACTGGTTTCACATGGTCTCTCTTGTGTGCGGTGTTTTTGACCTTTGATGTTGAGTTGCGTGTGTGCGTGTGTGTGTGTGTGAGTAGTAGACATCGTAGACCTTTATGAAAAGCTGATTTTATAATAAAATTCATGGAATTTTGTGACTTTAGGCGCGGCATACAGTCAATGATCAATCAACTGCAGCAGTAGCTGGGGAATCAAAAACGAAAACAAAAACGAATACGAATGCGAGTATGAATACGATTATGAATATGGCTTGACTCACACACACACGCCCATGCACACACAGCATCAGGTTAAATTGATTCAAATGAAGAAGCAGCTAACTAGATGATGATGCTGCTGCTCATGATCATCATGATGATCACTGACTGAATGACTTTTGTCTATCCATCTATCAGTTTGAGCTGCGGCTTTCTGTATATGTAAATCGATGCATAACAATCAAGTCCCAGTAGCTGATCTCTTCATACAGCTGTGGAGCTCTCTAAAGCGCGCTCAGGCCATATCGTGAGTCAAACGTCAGCGGAATTAAAAAAATCTCAAGAAATAAAACTGCAAACATGCAACTGTCAATTGTTGTTGTTGTTGTCTTGTCATGCAACGTTTTGTAGCTCTGTTGTTTTGTTTGTGCTTATAATTGTGAGTGGCTTGGCAGCCCAGCCCAGCTCAGCCCGACTCAGTGCAGTGCAGCATATGGCCCCACCCAACCCCACCGAGCACCACAATTGGGCTCTTGGCAGTCAGGGACGTTCATGCGCATCGCGTTGAACTCAACAATTGTTATCCGGCCTGTGCATTTGCTGCGGTCAAAGTTGACTGACAGTCGGACTGAATGTCAATGTGCGATGCCGCAAATATGCATCAAAATATAATTTATATATGCGCTGACGTACATACGTACGTATGTACGTAGCTAGAGCGCAGTTCCGTAGACCCCAACGTCAACTTGTAGACTTTTCCATTGCATTCAATTATTAAAATTAGCTCAAGTCTCGCAAGTCGCTGCTAATTGTCAATATGAACAGTTGCAGTTGCAGTGGGTACACAGCTTTTAATTATAGAAAACTCAATTTGCGGCTTGGCTTAAGGGCTCTCAATTGATCAGAGGGCATGGCTGGGTCAACAAAGAGTGCGAGAGAGAGAGAGAGAGAGAGAGACGGACGGAGAGAGACTTGACTGAAGAGAAACCGCAATTCTAACTACGTGTTGTCATGTGAAATTGTTGGATCAATGAAGTCATATGTCTGCAAATAGCTAATCTGTTTACAGCCATCGACTGCTTTGTTTACGTCCAAATCGTGTCTGAGTGCCCATTCTTATCTGCGAAATACTTTGCATAAACGGCCAACAGCCATCGATGACTGGCTGGATAACTCGCAGTCACTAATTGCCTCCGGGGCTGAGGCGGAATTTTGAGAGGTCCCTAGGAATAACACCCATGCGATTTCCTGTCCACTAAAAATAACAGAAAACCCAAAACGAAAAACCCACCACATGCCGAGCTGAGCATCTGGATAGACCGCTTGCGTGCTAAGATTGTCCTGTCCTGGGAAAACTATTCAAATGCGGCGGGCAAAGGAACCTTGGGACATGGGACATGCAGCAGTGCCGCAATGCCGCAATGCCGCAGTGCAGCAGCAGGTAGTTAGTCGAGGCTCGTTGGACTCACTCGACGATGGCTCCGGCTCCTTAAATAAAATCATTAAAAATAATGAACGCACTTCCGTTGCGCTCTCGTCGGGGTCTTAGAACTTTACACAACATTAAAATAAGGCACTGCAGAGGGGAGCGCTGCGGAATGCCGCACAAATTAAAAGGTGCGCGACTCGAAGTCGCGTCGTGAGTCGCTCAGCAATTGCAATTACATATGTAAGATTGTGAGGTGGCCTGTAAAGCCAGCCAGATACACACAAACATAAACACAGACCGAACCTGGCTCTTAACCGAAAATCAAAAGATGTGGGCAACATGAACGGAAATGAAGCGTACTGAATTGGCTGCTCTTTGCTGGTGGAGTTCCCAGTTCCCCAGTTCTCAGTGCTCAGTTCTCAGTTTATCTATAAAAATGCGTGTAGAAACAAAGGCGAGCGAGGTAACTTGATTGTGGGGGCCGGACGACACATATAAATTATCAACGAGCCATTTGCTGGAGCAGTCAGACAGCCAACTACCCAGCTGGAAGTTATGCGTAGATACATAAACAGATACAGATACAGAGACAGAGACAGATACAAAGGAATGTAAGTAGCTACAGGTACAGCCTACGCTAAACACTCGAGAGTGAATGAAATTCTTTGTAAGCTTGATTTTTATATACTCTGCATACAGACGGAGAATATTAAAAATTGAGTAACATTTGGAATTCAATTAGTTACGAATATTTGTTTATTAGCTACAGCTAATTGACATGCTAAATTCTATCCATCCCAAATGCCGTATTAGGGTATCTCGTCTTCGTCACGCGACTTTCTCAACAATTTGTCGCATTTGAATAGAATTCTTGCCAGATATGCTAATAAACTTGATTGAGCTCTTGGCTTTATAACATATTTTCTGAGTGAGTTTCGTGAATCAATGCACTCACGAGTATTCGAAAATTATGCATAAACGCTGATGATTCGCCTTCTGCCTCGTGCGACGCACCCATCGGCTTTAACAAAAGCCCCACTCAAATTGTATAATATTTATTTAAAAATCATCTTTACCACGTTTTGTCTGTCTGGCACTGTTCAAAGGAATCACATTGTTTATTATTGAAAATGAAACCAAAAGCCAATTGAAAACCTGTTGACTTGATTGTATATAGGAAATTTCTATATTTTTGTTGTGCGAGTTCCTATGTTAAGTCTGGCCTTAAGACTTACTTTTTATACCCTGAAACCATTGAAAATAAGAAGTCGGGGTATAATGTTTTGATTAGATTTTCCGCATTTTACTTTGATCCTATATTTCTGATAAATAATGAATATTTAATTCGAAATTAATTTAAAAAAATTGCATATATATTTTTATTATTTAATATTTACTTCAAAGTCAATTTGAATATTTTAATTTCTGTTTAATACTCGCTCAATATATGAAAAGCGTATATTTGCTTTGCTATCCTCCTATCTGTATTTTTGCAATATTGTCTCTGGACAATGATATTTCGTATATATACTATATAAAATAGCTCCGACTAATGTTGAATCTTGGCCTGCCTTACAGATAGATAGATTAATTATATGGCGAATCGTAAAATATCAATTATTTATTAATTTTATGATCGTGAGCGAGTATTATGGCGTCGTTTGCGCAGTATACTTTAACGTGCTTAATCGTTTTTTTTTTGTTTTTTTTTGTTTCACTTACACTTGAATTAGTTTCTGTAGAGTGTGTAAAACATATGCATATTAACCTGAATGTTATGGCGCTTTCTGAACTGAGTACTGTGAGTATATAGACTGGCTGACTAACTGTGCGCAAAGTGAGTTTGCTTAGTTTGTATTTTATTTTGTAGTTGCTGTTCTGCTGTTCTGCTGTTTACACAATTGCCGCAAAGTGCGGCATCATAGTGTTGCTGTTGTTGTAGTTGTTGTTGCAGCTGCTGCTGTTTATACCCTGAACCCATTGAAAATGGGAAATCAGGGTATAATGGTTTTGTGAAAAGTATGTAACAGGCAGAAGGAATCATCGCAGACCCCATAAAGTATATATATTCTTGATCAGGACGACGAGCTGAGTCGATATAGCCCTGTCCGTCTGTCCGTCCGTCCGTCCGTCCGTCCCTCCGTCCGTCCGTCCGTCCGTATGAGCAAAAGGATCTCAGAAGGTATAAGAGCTAGAAAGCTGAAATTTGGCATGCATACTCGTGTATACCATAGGCAGTACAAGTTTGCTTTATTTTTTCGATAACTCATCCGATAACTTTTTTATCGAGAATAATCGAAAAATCGACTTGGTTTTTTCAGCCTAATTTGAACACTTTAAATCTTCAAATTTGCGTTGTATATAGAGTTAATGGACACAAAGATTTTGTAATTTACAGATTTTGGATACCACGCCCCCTTCGCCCCCAATTTGTAAAAAACGCATTTCAAGTACTAGAGACTTGTGCTTTGGAATGTACACACATTTTAACC
The DNA here is from genome assembly GCF_018153725.1 of Drosophila mojavensis. Lineage (NCBI taxonomy): Eukaryota > Metazoa > Arthropoda > Insecta > Diptera > Drosophilidae > Drosophila > Drosophila mojavensis. Next base: position 5,279,635 of record NW_025318693.1, on the reverse strand, counting down.
ATATGCTTACGCTCTGAAAGTTTCATTAAGATTGTATGTCTACAAAAGAAATTATTCAACAAATAAATTCCCATAATATTGCCCACATTGCAGCGCAGCCCAAGCGCAGCCGCAGCGTAGTTAGCAGAGCGCAGCCTTATGCGTGCGTGTGGATGCATGTGTATGTATGTGTACATAGAAGAAATGCAGAATGATTAGAATATCAGCTTGGAGGGTTCAGGGTATCTCCTAGTCGAGCAGTCTCGACTGGAGCCTTCTTACTTGTTATACCCTGAACCCATTGAAAATGGGAAATCAGGGTATAATGGTTTTGTGAAAAGTATGTAACAGGCAGAAGGAATCATCGCAGACCCCATAAAGTATATATATTCTTGATCAGGACGACGAGCTGAGTCGATATAGCCCTGTCCGTCTGTCCGTCCGTCCGTATGAGCAAAAGGATCTCAGAAGATATAAGAGCTAGAGAGCTGAAATTTGGCATGCATACTCGTGTATACCATAGGCAGTACGAGTTTGCTTTATTTTTTCGATAACTCATCCGATAACTTTTTTATCGAGAATAATCGAAAAATCGACTTGGTTTTTTCGGCCTAGTTTGAACACTTTTAAACCTGGAGATTTCAAATTTGCCTTGTATATAGAGTTAATGGACACAAAGATTTTGTAATTTACAGATTTTAGATACCACGCCCCCTTCGCCCCCCAATTTGTAAAAAACGCATTTCAAGTACTAGAGACTTGTGCTTTGGAATGTACACACATATTCACCATATAATTACACTCTGAAAGTTTCATTAAGATTGTGTGTCTACAAAAGAAATTATTCAACAAATAAATTCTCATAATATTGCCCACACTGCAGCGCAGCCCAAGCGCAGTCGCTGCTTACTGCGCAGTTAGCAGAGCGCAGGCTTAGGTGTGCGTCTGGATGCATGTGTATGCATGTGTGCATAAGAGAAGTGCAGAATGATTAGAATATCAGCTTGGAGGGTTCAGGGTATCTCCTAGTCGAGCAGTCTCGACTGGAGCCTTCTTACTTGTTTTGTTTTGTTCTGTTGCGGTGGCTTATTAGCCACACTTTGCTTTATTTACCAAGCATCGTCATCGTCGTCTGCCTTATCGTCGCCTGCTCCGAATGGAGCTTAAAGTGCGCTGGGTGTTGTGCTGGGAAATAAGGTCAGGCCGAGAACTTTCCAAAATGACTTTTAGTGCTGACTGTCTCTCCGACTTTCTGTCCGATTGGCTGGCTGGCTGGCTGTTGCGTGTAAATATATTGGCCAAAACGCCGCAGCAGCCGACACGGCCATGGCGCAAACAATTAGTCAAGTTTACTGGGGCCCATTTATATCTGTGTTTATCTGACAGATATGCGCTTTGCATGAGAGGCCGGTGCTTAAGCGCAGCCATTGACACTCACCTGGGCCGGCTACTAACCCGTTTTTTTCGGCTGTTGGCCCAGCCAATTACCAAGCCCACAACATAAAAATACTTGCGAGAATGTATCTCGAGTGCGTTACGAATTTGTATCTCTTCTGCGAGCCGCAATAAAAGCTCAAACAATTGCTTGATTCATGCCTCGACGCCTCGATGGTCAGGCGGCAAGAAAAAAATAAAACAAAAACTACAAAAACAGCAGAAAGAGGCTGAAGAATCAACCTACATACAGTTTGTGTATTTATGTGGCTGCTGTGACGCATCTGCCGCGTCGTCCAATTGAATTGCTCACAGCTGATTTTGATCAAGTCTTGGTTTTATTTGTTATCCGATTTCGAAAACATCAAGCTGTACCATGGCTGTTGGTTATTTTCATTTTCCATAAATCTTCACATAATTGCAGATATTGTAGAAATATTTCAGCCCAACGTGTTTTCATTTTCTATTTCGAGAAAGCGGCCCGCAGCATCAATGCGAACATTTAGTATATTTAATACGCGTGTGAAACACTTTTATTGCTATTATCAATAATAATACGAAAAAATGCATGTTTTAATGCTAATGTTTATTGATGTAAAAGAGCTCCACGAACATAGCACAAAAAAACAAAAATAAAATCAACAAAAAATATAAATACTTTAATATGATTTTCTTTCTTTCATTTACTTTGCAGACACGCAACAATAGCCACAACAACAATTTACCTGGTAATTATTTAATTATATTTTATAATACTTTTTACAATACCATTTATTATACATTTCTATAAGCATGTTATTTATACTCTATTAGTTCTTGTTACTAAATTTGAAGACCTAAAATGGGATTTATTTTGTTATTATGTAGATTGACAGATAAAAGCTTTTAGTTGCGACTGTCATCATAAGAGTTTTTATACACCAAATACGTCAATATTTCGCAAACAATATGAGATAAATTTATGATACTTCTATGACTATTTATATCTATATCATATAACTCTAACTGAAGGAGCTGAGTTCATTTACGCATAACTAGAATTGTTTATCTAGAATCTGCCAAGTCTGGCTATTTTATTTGAGTATTTATACACCAAATACCTCAAAATGAAACGCGAATTTATGATACGTCTATGTAGTATTATATCTATATAATATAGCTAAAATCAGGAGTTGATTTCATTCAATTGTTTATCCAAAGTCTGCCAAGTCTAAGTTTTTATACATTCGCAAACAACCCGACAATTTATATCTATTTCATATAACTTACATAGGGAGCTAGTTCATTGTAGTATTGTTTGTCTAAAGCCTGCCAACTCTGGCAATTCTATCGGAGTTATGATACGGCTATGTTAGTTTATCTCTAGCTATGTCATATAACTAACATGAGCAACTGAGTTCATTTACTTTTAGCTGTATTGTTTATCTAAAGTTTGCCAAGTCTGGCAATTCTGTCTTTGTTATGTTTAAACAAAATCTTATCAATTTTGTTTTCTCTGTAGTCCCATATCATTTTATTAGTTTATAGTTTCTATTGTTTAGTTCACTTGCCTTTGCAAGGGCATTTAAGCGTCGGCTTCTTCGCCTTTGTATGCTCGTATGTGTAATGTACGAACAGCTCAAGGTGCTGGACAAAAACAATGTTTAATCTCTTAGTTGCTTGGGCGAACTCAGCGTAACGGTTTTCACGCACTCCATTCGCAACTCTGGGGCTATTAGTGTTAGAGGCACGTTCAGAATATTAAATGTGGGTCAGCAGCCGGCCCAATGGAATGGGTTGGGGGCATATTTCTTATATAATGAGCGGCGATCAATGTGCAATATTCCCATAGGGCGTCATTAGGTGTTGGCACCTGTTCCAACGCACAACTGTTGTTTGTGTCGGCCGGGTCAACAGTTTTAACAGCTAAGCGGCATTTAAATGTTGACGCTCGCTTGCTGTTCGCTGTTTGAGCTGGTGCGTTTTAATTGCAGCCAAAGATTCCGTTGGCTCCATGCAGCTAATTGCTGCACACACCTGCTGGCTACAAGTGTTGGCCTACTAAGCGCTGGCCCTAACCTTTAACTGGTTTCCGATGCCTTTTCGCGATGATCATTTGGCCAAATACCCCAGCCAGCATCGGCTGCGATTCCATGGCAAATGAGGTCGAATGCCAGCTACACACAGCTTTTTCGAAGTGGCGCTTCTCAGTTCGAGCTTATGCAAATCGTTAGCATTTGTCGAGCCAGTTACTAATATATATGTGTATATGATTTGTGGTAATTTGTGAGTTGGACTTTAATATGAGTGCATATTTCGTTTGTAGCATTTGAGGTCAGTCCAACGATTTGCCTGCCTGAATCCCATCTATGAATCTTTAGCTGTAAGCAAACACTGAAATTATTGCACAACTCGTACGGGTATCTCGCATCATCAAGACCGATTAGCTCATGTCAACCAAAAAAAAAAAAAAAAAAGCGGAAATTGAACAATAGCTTAAATTTGCACATGCATTGCATATAATTGCTTTTGTTTTTCGCCATATGCGAATACAAATTGAATTAAAATCATAGTTGTTGTTATTCTGATTATTACACACTTTCCTCGCCTAATGAGCAACGGTGTGTATTCGTTTGGCTTTCATCACGTGTTCTAAAGAACTCAATCTTTCATTATTAAAAGTGATAATCAAATTAACTTTGCAGACTGTTGATGAGATATGGGGATTATTATGAAAAATGAACCTGTAGTTGTTGTTTGGCCAAAAAAAAAATAAAAAAATATTATATATGGAACTGGTTCTGTAGCTCTCTCAATATTGATTGCAATTTATTCTAGATTAGCATCTGCAAAAGTTTGCACCTACTCAACTTGTCGTTAGATATCAATTATCGCAGTTTCATTCAAATTAGTTAATCAACACTCGCATATGTTAGAATATATTATCTATATGGATATTGCTGTTGAACTCTGAACTTGACTGGAATAATAAAATAATAAAATATCATCCATAAATCGGCCATTTCAAAAATCCAACGAAATTTAGTTGACAAATGCGTTCCATAACTCTTGCGATCTCTGCATAAAAATTCAAAATGTCGTCAGCTGTCAGAGATTGAATATAAAATACCCTAACTGGTTGACTAGCCTCTGCTTGGCTCCATTTTAAGTTTATGACGTAAAGTTTTTCAATTAAAATCGAAAATTTATAGCTAAGCATAAATGCCAAAATGTTGCGAAGACTTTTATGTAGATGTTTTCGATAGATATACATATACATAGATATAATATAATTAATATACTCTAATTTTGGGTCAATGAAAACAAATCGCAATTAGTTTGAAGCTCTTATAATGATAAATAGCTGTCCATGGCTAAGAAAGAGTTCTAAAATTTCTCTTCTCTTGCGCAGCTGGAGCACGGCATATCATTTGAAATTGTCTTGGACATGGTTACGGTTTCACCTGGCTGTGGCACGTAGCCAGCGCGTAGTTGAATCCATATGACATGTCATTTCGAGCACAGTGAGAGTTGATGTCCAAATTCTTGTAGTAAAAGTGAATACGGCCAGCGCGTTGACCACACCGAAGCGGGCTCAAGTTCAGGCTTCAGCTCGGGCATGAGCGCAGCTAAAGATCTGTAAATTGTTTTGGCACAAAGCCAAACTTTGGACCTGTCTAGCAATAACTCCAAATAGCGCCGGGGAGTAACAATTATGAATTCGCTAAGCTGTTTGGCAGCTGCGGTAGCTGGCAATCTTTGTTAATTATCAAGAGGTCGCCGACGATGGAAGCGTGAGGGGGGACGGCAGGGGGGCCACAGCTTAAAATTCTAATAAAAGGCCACGACATTTGCGTCCAATGTGCGTCAGCACAAAATGTAGACATTGCCTGTATCTTTATCACTATTCGTATCTGTATCTGTATCTGTATCTGTTGCTGTCGTTGTGTCTGTGTCTGTATCTGTATCTGCGCTTGGCACGTTTCGTTTGATTGGCCAACAAACAGCAAAAGCCGCGAAACAGCTTCAGGTGATAGGTTTGTGGATTTTGTTGTTGTGGCGATTGTTTATTTTATGTTTATTCACTGGACGCGTGCGCTAAGTTTTTATTTTTGATTTTTTTTGTGTTAATTTGTAATAATTAATTTGAATTTATATTTATATTTTTTCGCTCACTCAGCTCACAAGCCAATGAATTATTAGCGAGTATAATGAGCGGAATTTACGCTATTTTTGTTTTTATTATTTGCTACTTTTTGTCGTTAGGCAAAGCTTGGAAAAGTACTAAGAAAGAAGTTCATACTATTTAGCTAATATATTTGGTATTTTAATTAAATAAAGTTATTGCGAGTGCACTGCATGCACAAGTGATTGGCTTAACGAGCAACTGGCATACCAGAGACAACACATAACCCATAAGGAAAATAGAGCCCCCTCTCTCTCTCTCACTCTCTCTCAGAGAAGCGTCTCTTGAGTTGCGTGTGGGGCATTCATTGCCCAAAATAAACCGGAGGGAGGGGAGGAAGAGTAAACGCAGCTTGGGGCTTGGCTATTGGGTCTGTGGGCCTGTGCATTGTACCCATTGCACTCACAATTTGTGGGCAACAAATTGCCAGCAAGCGACATCTCGTGCGGCGATATTTAAGCTGTTTAATGTGCGGAACGGAGTAAGAAATCTAAAAACAAAATCTAACGACAATTTGAGCAATTGTTATTTGTTGTTGTTTTTTGTTATTTATTTTTAGTTACTATAGTTTCGCATAATCATGTGAGTGGGCCTTAGCTTCGTCAATCTCCCATATCGATTAGATGTTGTGTGTGTCACTCTTGATGTAATTTTTATTAGTTGCGAGATCGAAGCGTGCCGCTAATTTGCCCATGTAAGAGGCCTGTACTTTGGCACATTCTACAAGCTGCATGCGGAATTGCGCATTTCATCCAGGCCTAATCATTGGCATGCTTTATTACGTTTGACATGCATGACACCAATTTGCGTGCTGTGCAGCTGGGTGCGTGCTTGGATCGGCGTATATAGAAAAATACTCGATTGTATCATTCTAATAAGTTGAATAAGGCTTTGAGTAATTTCTAATTACAAGAACATTTCAACTAGTTAAGGTTTATTATTTTTGTATACAAAGTGCAAGCTAATTTATATTTAATATTTATAAAAAATATATGAAATTAAAATTTTAAATTTTTATGACAATTTTGAGTCTCCGTTTAGCAAATCATTAAATGAGGGTTTTGTATAAATTATTTGGATTTAACTTTTTGAATATTAAGGCATTCGAATAACATACTTCATTCAAGTCTCTCATTTAAAGTTTTAGCATATGTTTTTTGCAAACATGAGTTTTGCAACAAATTACAGGGTATCACGTAGTCTTGCCACGCAGTAAGCTATTCACTTGTTATTCAATTTAGGCATGGGTGAAAACATCGACTGGGCTCATAGCGCGTGAATCAACAAGCGAATCCAAAATAAAGAATCCGATGAATTTATTGCAAACAATTTGAGCAACTTGAAGATATATTAAATAAAAAAAATAAAAAACAAACAACAAAAAAAAAAAAAAAAACAGCACGAATACATGTTAATCTAAACAAGTTCCCACTACAAAAAAATAAAAAATAGAAGTAATATAAAAACGTGAAAAGTGAACAACAAACAGCTCAAAAAGCACACAAACACCTTTTTTCAAGCTGTGTGACAGGGCATTTGGCTTTATTTGCGTAATTTGTTAGAATGGGCTAATAAATAAATTTTATGAATTAACTTAATGCGACTCACACGTTTTGCGAAAATTAAATCTTAGATCTGAAAGAAAAAAAAAATTACACGTTTGGCATTTGAACAAATTTTATTGTTGCAAAATATTTATTGAAGCGAATTGCGATTTGTGAGTTCGTTTGGCAATATTTCCTTCAAATTAATTTCATGTGCGCTGCCAGCCATCGATCGAGCGCTCAACTCAAAAGTCACCGATATGCATTTACTGGGTATTGAAATTGGAATCGAATTGCAATTGAAATTTGTAAGCAATTTGTACGGTAATTGAAATTCAATGGACTGTGCCTAACTCAATGGATTCGCCGCTCTCCAAGAGAATTGAATACCTTTCCTCTCCCCCCTTGCGCCACACACACAGCAATTACAATGCAAAATTTTATGCACATTTCAGCGCGAAACACAAATGAAACACAAAAAAAAAAAAAAAAACAAATAAAATAAAATTCAATTGGTTTTCGATTTGTTAAAAATACATATATTGCTTACAAATTATTTTGCAAAATAATTTGTAAAGGAAGAGAAAATTACAATATTATTGTAATTCAAGACGTAAATTCACACTTTTATTTAAATAAATGTTGAGCATTTTAATGATAATTCAAAAGTCTGTAATAATCATAAATATAAATGATTGCAATTTAGAATTACAGGTTTTCTAGATTTGTAGAAGCTATAAAATCGAGTGGATGTAGTTGAATATTGTAATAAAAACTAATCTTTGTAGAATATCACTCTAGAGTTGTTTTATATCTGAAAAATGTTGTTTGAGGATTGCTAAAATCCTATCGATATTTGACTCTAGACCCTTAAAGCCTTGACTTTATGTTGTTTACAGCAGAATCTGGTTATATAATTTTGTGGGGACCACTCAAGGCATCGCATTGTCGTCGCTATAACCAGACGAACGCTATAAACAGAGTCGTTATAACCGGATTCTACTGTATTCATATACAAAACTCGTTTTGTAAAGCAAAGTAATAAAGAAAACTTATGGAACCATCAACAGCTTTTATAAAAATTAATTGAACGTTCTAAATGTCATCATAATAATGTCCTATTTTATTTTAATTTTTTGTTAAGTTTGAAAAGCAAATTTGCCAATTTGCAGAGTTAAATGGAAGGCTTCAAATTAAATGTGAAGTGAAAAAAAAAATCATTGATATTTAGTGAGCCCATTTTTCCACTTTATAATGTCGATTTGGCAGTTTCAATTTAAATTCTATAAAATATTAATATTAGATAATGACTAAATTTTATTCACCATGGTAACATTACATTCGCCATGGATAATTTCTATAATTATCCATAATCAAATGAGTTATTTTAGGCTAGACACTCTATGCGGAAGTGTTATAGATCTAATGTCCATAGGCTATGCTCTCTCGATAATCAAGAGCACTCTTCGCTGGAGCTACGTCAAGGTTTTCACCTGGGCCGGCCACATGGTCACCGTGTGGTTGGGCTCTGTTTGGCAGGCGAATGCAGTGGCCAGAGAGCTGAGACCATATTGCGACCGCACTCGTCGTATGCTGGCCAACAAAGCCATAAAGTTGCAAACAAAAAAATTAAAAAGAAGCGAAACAAAACGAAAAAAAAACAAGTAAGAAAGCTCTAGTCGAGACTGCTCGACTACGAGATCCCCTGAACCCTTGGAGTAATAGCTATTTCAATAATTTTTCGCGTCTTTCAGCTTACACAAGAAACACGCACACACACACACACACACGCACGCACGCACGCACACACAGGCATACATACACACATACATACAAACATACACACACACACACATACACAAACAATTACATACATATACACACACAAGCATAAACACGCATGGGCGGCAGTGAGCGCTTACTATGAGAACTTAATTGCTTAATAACTTTTTTGTGGACGTACGATCTTCATGAAACTTTCAGATTATGATTATGACATGGATATGCATGTAATTGCCAAAGCACAAGTCTCTAGTATTTGAAATACGCTTTTTACAAAAGTGAGGGTGAGGGGGTGAATTTAAGGGTGGGGGGTAAATTTTAACAAAAACCGAAATTGTATAAATTGCATATAGGCATACTTTAAAATTTTGGAGACTCTAGCAATAAAGGTGTAGAAGATATAATTTTATAACTGGTTTTCGATAAGGTTTTTTATCGATAAAAAAGATCGGGATGAGTTATCGATTTTTAATGATAAACTTGATATGCGCGCTGTAATTACGAACATTTTAAAAAAAATTTGAAGTCTCTAGCTCTTATATCTTCTGAAATCGACGCGTTCATACATACGGACAGACGGACAGACGGACGGACGGACAGACGGACAGACGGACAGACAGACGGACAGGGCCAAATCAACTCAGCTCGTCACCCTGATAAAGAATATATATACTTTGTGGGGTCTGCCACGCCTCCTTCTGCCTGTTACATACATTTCAACAAAACCATTATACCCTGATTTCCCATTGAAAATGGGTTCAGGGTATAAAAACGGTTAGTAGTTTCACATTTTTTGGCAGCTGGCCCGCACAACGGCAGCAACAGCAACAGCAGCAGCAACAGATAGCTAAACAAAATCCAAACTTTTCAAAAATTTTCTCACGTAACAAGTACACACAGAAAACAGAAACAAAAACGGCTGAGGAAAAACACAAACACGGGCTGGGCTCAAGCAATTTACTTGGCGTCTGTAGTTGTTGTTGTTGGTGTCTGGGCGCATGTTTAGAGCACATTCATAACTATGAATATACTAACTAGTATACACATGCATACATGTACACTCAGGCCCACACTTAGATGTATGGGTATGTGATTTTTTTTTTTGTTGGCAATATGTTTGCCAATTTTTTGGCGTCTGCGCAATCCATAAGAGGGCATTAATGCTGGCTCGCTGATCGCGGCAGAGTCGACGATTCTAAATATCAGGCGATTGCAAGTAGCCCCGGCTACCAACTCAACAACCTTGGCTAATGGCCAGTGGACTGACATGGCGATATCAACACAGCTGGAGCTGCATTGGATTTGCTTTGGCTCTCTTGGCATGTTGCAAGCGCACTTTGCAACTTAATGGCTCGCTGCCTGGCTGGCTCACTGGCTCGCTGCCTGGCTTGCTACCAGTTGCGCTTAGCTTTGGGCCTCAGTCGATTCAATTCGATTCGGCTCATGTGTGTTGGCCAATTTGCTGGCTATGACTAAGCAGGCGGGCCAGAGACTGTCGGCTGCCTGTTTATCTTGCCCAAAGAATTTGACTCTTGATCTTTGCAAAGGCAGCTCCCCACCCTGTTCAATTCACCCAGTCCCTATACCTGCCTGTCTACTTGCCAGATAGTGGAAAATTTTCACACGAAATTCAACGAATGCGCGTTAATTGCTTGACAAAATACAAATATCGGTAAATTTTGAGCGCCCAAGCGAAATAGAGCCCAAATGTGGCCCGATATCATAAAGAGCTTTCTATCGATGCGGCAGTTGATCGATCAAATTATATACTTTATACAAACACTATTGACTTGCAAATCGAAATTGACGTAAGCTGAACAACTTATGGAAAGAACAAGTAATAAATAAAGTAGTAAAATAATTGAACCGTTGACAATTTTCAATAATGAAACAAACAAAAGTATTACTCATTATCGGAACTTATCTAAATGACACACACAAAGATTTTAATAGCTTAACTAATAAATTAAAATGAATTCAATTAAGTATTTATATGTTAATAAAATTAAATGTGACAAGCAAAGCTTTTTTCTAGTTGATTAAATTCTTTTATTTAAATTGCTTTCGCAATAATTGATTAAGCTTCTCTACGTGTTTTTCCCATATCTGAAAAAAAGGTGTTAGGTACAATATAATATTCTATTAACTCCGATGACGCCGATTGTTTTGTTTCTCCGCCAAAAATTTACATCTTTAGTGAATGCCTCAGCAGAATGTCTAAAAATAATAATGATGGCAAGCGGACTGTGCAAATACCCTTTAATGATATCATCAATTGATGATAATTGTTGTAAAACAAATGCCGCACCTTAAGAAGCATTAACACGCCTATTACCATATTTTTATCCGAAAAAAACAGATTTATTAATAATAATAATAATAATAATAAATGGGTAATTAATTATGGCGAATCATCTGCTAAAAGTTTTTTTCAAATTCAATAATTCTTAAGCAGCTAAAAGAAGAATATCATATAAATTTATATAGTGAATAATTTCGTGACGAACGTGATCCGTTATTCAATCAGTTATTGGAGCCATAAAGAATAATAATTCATATATCATATGGCAATCGGATTATATAAGTTGCAATCCACATTTTTCCAGTTAGCCAGCTAAGCGAGTAAATGGCGCCCTAATCCAGCTCATCCTCTGATGTTTATTGCATCTGATTTGAGCGTTTAATTAACATTTGTGTGCTCCATAAAGCGAAGCGAAACATTTATTTATTCAGCCTGTGTGATATTTATAACTCTTTCCTGTTTCAGTCTTTCCCATTCGTTGCGCTGTGTGTGCCAATTTTAATAATTTGCCCAATTTGCCTGCCATTTAGCAGTTGTGCACTAAATAATCAAACACTTGCCACGAAACAAACGCAAAAGCCCCAAGAAATATACATGTATGTATGTATATACGGCCTTAGGTATCAGGTCGGTATCGTTGGCGTGTTGTGTCCGTCTAACTCCAGCTCTCTCGGTCTTGGTCGGTTTTTATTTATGGCATTTATCATTAGACAATCACATGATTTGAATGCCAAAGCAGTCAATGGACGTGTCCATGTGCAGGCCAACTGACTTGGCCAACGTAATTCTCTGAATACTTAACACGCATACGCACTGTAGGCTCAAGTGTGTTGCGACCTAATCTTTTGTTAAACTAATCACGACTCTTGCCACAGATCGCGTGGAGTGTGTTGGGTAAAACCCTGCTAATATTGAGAATACGTCAAGTAATGCCAACTGTAAATTAATTTTGCACTGTTTAGAGTTTTATTTAAAATAGAAAAATTTCATTTCAGTTTAGACTTATACTAAATAATGATTTTCAGTTCTAGGCTCTAGCCGGATTGAATGAAAACCAGTTTTTACCATGATATTGGCAAACGATTCAGCGATCACGCAGATTGAAAGCGAGATTAGCCAAGAGGCTGGCTGAAATCGAAAACACTTTCTCAGCTCGTAATATAAGCCGATAATTGTATTTTCAGCTGGGAGGATTAACTTTTACTGCCGCCAGGCAGGCACTGCTGAGGTTAATTAAAAAACAGCCGGAAAATTTCATTTAATATAAAGCAAATGCAATTGCAAAATGTCAATGGTCATGCTGCAACAATTGTTGCAGCCAGCCGCTAGGTGCTTGCAGCAGCAACACAAACAACTTCCCATTACAGTATGGATTTTTCTTGTTGAAACTGCAAGTCTTGTTGTTGCTATTGCCAGTGTTGTTTTTGTTGCTGCTGCATTACAATCGCACACTAAATGCCGACGTATGCTTTGCATTTTGTTATTGCTCAATTAACCCCCTTAGTAGCGTTTTTAGCTAATAAATTGTTGCCCATGTCATTCGCAACAAACCCTTTCAGACTGATGACAAACAATATGCCAGGTTATTTGTATACCCTACAGCCATTTAGGCACTTCAAACGGGTATAACAAAGGCTAAAGAAACCAATCTTCCCATATCCAGCCGAGGGCTCTTTTCATAATTGTAAAAACTTATGTAAGTTCTTGACTCCACTTTGGATTTGTGAGCAGGGCATTTGGCAGTCGAGCACTCTCCTCCCAGAGCAATTTTTTGTTGAGTTCGTTTTCGAGCTGGTGAAACTCGTCATTTGACATGCCTGCAAGTGTTCCATTGTTGTAGTTGAGAAATGATTTGTACAATAAGACACTCGAAATTTATATGCGAATCTTTTTGCTATGATAAAAGCAAAAAGCCCTCAGATAACAGACAGATAACTGAAAATGTCAAATAATTGGCCAAAAATAACAAAAACGTCAAGCATTCAAGCTTAACTTTCCCTCTAGATATTTTATATATTTTATATGTACACATACATATATAAATTTTAATTGTTATTTGCTTTTTATTCGATTGTTTGCCTGAAGGCACTTTAATTAAATAATTTTTATGCATAAATATTTACATTTATTTTGGGGCCTTCGCCTTTTGAAATACTATGCGAATGCCTTTTCAGACAGTCGTGTGTACTTATGGCTCAGCTGAAGAGAAGAGCCAGATAAGCTCTGCCATGATAATTGCGAGAGAATTTCGAAAAACGAAGCAAAACAATCTAAGATAGCAGCAATAAATAATTAAATAAAATATTTTTAAATATGTATTTATAGATATATAATATGTATGCAATTCATTGTCCAGTACAGGATATGCCAAAGTCCATCACAATTGTTGTTAGACCTTTGCGATAAATCAAAAATTCTGCTCAGCTGTCGCTTAGCATTTCAATGAAGTTTCTGGCAATTAAGGCAGCCCTGCCATTTAGAAATATATTCGTATAATGATACAATGCGAAAAATTAGCTATATAAATGCCAATTATAAAATATACGGAGAGACTAAATGATGTCAAGGCATTTACTTTCAAAAACGAATTACAAAAAAATTATATTAAAAGAGCAAGAAATTTTATAAGCAACAAAATTACGCAGACTAAAAATTACAAATAAAAAAAAAAAAAAAAAAAAAAAAAAAAAAAAAAAAATTATTCCAAAACCTGCTGCTGTCTCAATTAACTGACAAACATAAAGACAAACAAAATGAACTTCATGTCAGTTCAACCAGAGTCCCATTAAACCGACTCTGACGCCGACGCCTCCCCTGACCCCGCCTGCAGCCCATCAAAATGCTAAACATTAAACATTTACTTATGTCGGCTCCGACACTAAAGCAATTCTGCGCCTTTTATACAATTCCGTCTCGATCTACTCCGACGTTGTTTAGTTCTGGGCGTCAGATTCATTCTAGCCAACCCGTACGAAATTACGCCGCATAATTGCTGTGAATTTGCTGTAGTTAAGAAAAAAAAAAGAGCTCATTTTTATTATATCTTCAATCCTGTCAATAAAAACGCTCGTTTGTTCACTTTTAACTTTTTTTTTATGGTTGCCTGGAATTCGTGGAATTAATTGCCAGTTAAGTCACATGAGCTTTGGCAGTTCGTGCCAATTGTGCAGGTGAGATAAGTGTGGAGGCCAATGATTTTATCAGCGAGATATTAAAAGCACTGCATACAATTCGTACTCTCGCAGTAGCCGGGAGAGGAAATGCAATTATCATGTGAATGTGGCTGGGCCGTGCTACCTGTTCGAGTAAAATTGTGGCATATAATGAGGTAACATCATCATGTCTGTATGGGGAGAGAGGCCTGATTTTTTCTCATTACATAATTATATTGTTAATCTATGATCAGATGTCTAAAATTGTTTTTGGGAATGAGGCCTATGAAATTATTTAGCATTATTCAACATGTTTTCAACCTTCGTTGAGTGGTTCTCGCTGTCTGACGACCCTACTTAGGTAAGAGATTTTCCTAAACAATATATATAGCCCATTGAAAATGGGAAATCAGGGTATAATGGTTTTGTGAAAAAGTATGTAACGGGCAGAAGGAGGCGTGGCAGACCCCACAAAATATATATATTCTTGATCAGCGCGACGAGCTGAGTCGATATAGCCCTGTCCGTCTGTCCGTCCATCCATCCGTCCGTCCGTCCATATGAGTGCGTCGATCTCAGAAGTTATAAGAGCTAGAGAGCTGAAATTTGGCATGCATACTCGTGTGTACCATACGCAGTACGAGTTTACTTAATTTTAATTTTAATTTTTTTAATATCAGCTTGGAGGGTTCAGGGTATCTCCTAGTCGAGCAGTCTCGACTGGAGCCTTCTTACTTGTTATTCTATCTACTATGAATATCCAATGCAAGTCTCTTTCTTTGGTATATACTACTTTTAGTGTACTTAAATGTTATATGATGAGCTGTCTATATTTATATTCGAGACTATCTATCCGCTATGAGTACCCTGTAAAAGTGCTTTTCTTTGGTATATACCTTATTTAGTTTATTTAAAGTCATTTAAATTATGAGTTGTTTAGATGACTACTATAATAATAATAATAAAAAATAATATTTTCAACGATCTATCTTTCGTGAATACCCTGTACAAATCTCTTTTCCTTTGTTACATTATAACGTATATACATGTTCTATTATGAGTTGACTCGATTTAACCAAATCTTTCTCACAGTTCTTAGTAGTAGGATGACCCTCTTTTTATATAGTGCACAGTCATCTATGGCGCAGGGTATGCCTTAGCCTAACTCTATTGTGCAGTGGGTTTCCAAGGCTTATCTATGCATAAGATAAGATCTAGCTTAATTTTTATATGGTGTTTGCATTTCATTCCACATCCCGCGAATTGTATTCAATAACTTAATTAAATGCATTCCGATGCATTATCACGTACTTCCTTTCCATTTCACTACTCGCTCGCATAATAAAGAGCGGGTATATTTGGTTTATGTGATATTCCATAACGTTATTTGAGTAAGATTATTTCAATAGTGATCAAAGATTTTGTTTAATTACTTCTCATTTCAGCAATTCAATCTTTCCATCAACATACACTCCAAACGAGTATCTTGCAGTCAGTTGCAGCCGACTTTATTGGCTTGTTTATTTTGTGTTTATTTACAGTCGCTTGCGTCGAGTCGCCTTAAGTTGATATTCGTATTGGGATTTTGAGTCGCAGTCTTTTTGCTTTGCTTTAGTCCTCCTCGCGTCGCACCTCGTGACACACATGTCCAAAAAACCAAATTGAGTTGCGAAACTGTTTAATTTAGCAGCGAGTCCAATTTTTTGTTCGCTTTTTATTTTTATTTATTTTTTCCATTCTGCTTTTCATCGTAGTTATTTATTTTGAGACATTCTTTGAGACTGAGGTCTCTCGACGTGTCTCGGTCAGCGAATCGGTGTTTACGATTTATTTAGCCCGACAGCTGACACACACAGCAAGTGAGAGAGCGAGAGAGAGAGAGGCACACGTACATCTCTGCTTGGAGCCACACGCGGAGCCATGGCTAAATTCAATTTGGCCTATACCAAGTAAACATTATTTGAGTTGTATTTTTTTTTTCTTTATTGTAAATCAACTTTTCAATTTGCTGCTGACACAGTTTCCAAGTCGGGGCCCCAGCCCCAGTCTCCGTCTCAGTCTCAGCTTAGGCATTGCTGCACCTGAGCAAGATCTTTGCAGTATAATAATAAATTGCATTTCTGTAGTATCCACAAAGGCTTGTTACCCATTGAGAATTCCGTGGCTCAAGTGCTTGCCTCCATGGAACTTGACTTTAGACAAATATGTATCTAAAAGTAGCCAGCTGATGCTGTGTTGCTGTTGCTGTTGTTGTTGTTGTTGTAGTTAGTGTATTGCGGTTTTGCATTTTAAGCTGCCTGGGAAACACTTGATAGCCAGCGGCTAACGCAAATTTAGCTGTTAAATTTTGTTCACAAAATACATTTTGATAAATGACTCGACGTTTTTACATTATAGAAAAGAAGAAGAGAAAAGTAACACATAAATTTACAGTTTTTGTTTCTGTAATATCGTTGTTTTTGGAGTTAGTTGATGAACTGCCTGGGCTTATCCCATTGTCTGATGCTGAAAGTCAAATAAATAAATTCAAAACGCTTACAAATTATACGATCTGATGATCAATCATTTTGATATCTGTTTCATTCGTCTAGTGGCAAAAAGTTTCATATACTCGAAGGTGGCAAAAATAGCTAAAGTATTTCAAATTTATAAGCGTCAGCCATTCTATAAATATTGTTTTCAATGCCCATTGTTAGACGCAATGTGCTAAAGATTTATTGGCATTCCATACAAATGGATGACGTTGAATTCTAATTAGTCTGGGCACCGCTTACTTTTGAATATATTTCAACTGAAGGTCAACTAGAATATAAACTAAATAGTTAAAAATCTTTTTTAGTACTCAAAATGTTTGAGCTGAAAGAGATTTCATGGCAAATTCAATTTGTGCATTTCCAGTTGGAAAACATTACAATATGTCATAAATTACATTCAGGTTCTTTGATGTCTCGCTAGATTTCAGGATCCATTTTCATGATCTCTCGAGATCATAACATCATATGAAAATGATATAGATTTTAAGATAAATATTATCATACAGTATATCCAAGTAAAATAATATGTTGGTAGATTTCACGATTTATTTTCATATGATATGGATTTTATATTACATCCAAGTTCTATATCTCAAAACAGTTAAGGATTTATTTTCATATGAAAGAGATTTTATGACAAATTCAATTTATGCATTTCCCTCACTATTTCAAATATTATCATACAGGTTCTAGGAACCAAGTTTCTAAATCCGTCATCTTCCGTGTAGGCAAACATTTCCTGATGCGAAATTGTGGCATATTTATGTAAAATCTTTCTATTTATGCCTAGCCTAAGACTTATATAATCGCACACTTTGGGCGCCATTTACCTCTACTACAAAGTGCGCTCCTGTTATTGTCTGTCAGCAAATTGAAATTACGCGCACAAGCAACTGTCCAAGTGGCGAGCGCTTCCTGATTACGTTTTTTTGCATTTTGTGTAGACCTTAAAGACGAAACAAATTGTCGCTTATTCACAATTCATTTGTGTTTTACTTTTTGTTATTTTTGTTATTTAGTTGGCGTCTTTAACTCGCTGCGCGCTCACGCACAAAATAAATAAATAGCTAAATAAAAGGTTTGCACTTATGGGTCTCGGGTCGGAAAAAAAGTAGGAAACAAAGCAAACAGCAGCCATATGCGATAATGGATAATGGATAGTGGTCTAGGGTCTTGGGGCGTCCCCAGTCGCAGCCAAATAATTACTTACTTTTGTTGGGCTTTTCTTGCAAATTCAGCGCGCTTTCTTTGCCTTTTTCCAGCGTGTTTTAACGTGTACATAAATTACGTAGATATTGTAATTTTTTCTTTCCTGCAGAGTGAAAACTACGATGTCATTGGCCTGAGGGGGGCTCAAGTCTGGGTTCAGTAGCTCGACTACTGGGCTTTCTCAAATATGTCTGTCTTTCTCTGTATGCGTGTGTGTGTGTGTGTGTGTGTGTGTGTGTGTGTGTGCAGATGTTCATGAATGAGTGGGTCGCCCGCATATTTGACAATGGTCTGTCCGAGCTTATGGCAAAAGTGAAAGCACCAGACCTTTGGGCAAATGTCATAAAATATGAAAAAAGCAAAACAAAACGAAAATTTTTATCGACTTGGCCAACAGCAGAAACACCTGCACAACTTCAAGGTCGTTGCATTACCATACACAACTTGGCAGCACGACTAACGTTGCCGTTGCCGTTGCCGTTGGCCATTTCCTGTTGTTAAGTCAGACTTGGCTAGCGACAGTTGAGTTGAGCTCTATCAGAGCCATTTATCTTTGGCCTGGCTAAAGGTTATAATTGACTTATTGAACTTTTATAATTCAATAAGCAATATATATTTAAAGTTCAGACTAGATTGCGACTGTCTGATATAGAGAAGACCTGAATTCTATCCACAAGTAAATTGGATTTGCACAGGGAATTCAAATGAAATCTACATGTGATTATCTACGGCATATTTGCGGCTAAAATTAAACTGTCAAGTGTTGGCACTTCAGCTGTTGCCAGCTACTACATTTATGAAATGTTTTCAATAACAAATTAAGATTACTTACCGCTTCGCCTTAAATCACGAGACATCTTCAAATGGGTATCTGCAATTGGCTAAAGCTGTTTATAGCTTATAAAATCACTGCAAAGGCACAATTACAATTCCCAGATAAGATAGAGCTCTTAATATAATAGATTTTGTCGGCAGTTGTAGATTGCAGTTGACCACACGAGCCAGAGCAGTAAACAGGCCTGAAGTGCGTAGACTAATAATACAAGAACCGATTGCAGTCACATGATGAGCTCACAGTCTATAAATAACTGCACGAGTTGTTTTTGTTTATTTCAATATTATTTTGTTATTTTTTTCGGCTGCCTTATCTAAGCCAGTTAATAGCCCCGAATTTAATCTAGAACCGTGCAGAAATATTCATGCGGCTGTCTTGTGGCCAATTCAAGCAATTATGCGAAATTCGGAATCATTGTGCCAAAACGCGATTATCTCAGATTGCAATATTAATCAAGTTTAATTAAGAGAATTCGAATGGGCAGGCATCTGTCTCCTGCAGCCCTTTAGTTGCACTGCCGGCACAGCTAATTGCCAGGCAATTAAAGGCTAATTGTAATACACATCAGCCGGCTACTATGTCGACTACAGACGTCATCTGTTTTAGCTCTATAATTAGCCATTTAATACGCGCAGCTAATGGCTTTGTTTCGCCTAGTGCCTAGTTTCGCCTTTGAGTGTTTCTCAGCTTCAATTTTAGCCAAATAATGTGAAAAAACAACGCACAAAGGAAACTGAAAACACACCAAAACAAACACACACACTCACACATGCACACACATACACCTGGACAGCACTTTGAGAAAAACAAGTTAGTTCAGCAATACCATAAATATTTGCATATTGAGCTCTTATAACAGTCTATTACATTCCAACCTGTTCAGTTTGGCATCACTAGGAAAATATTGCAGTTGGGTGAACCCAACTAGAAGATGCTCTACAAGCATAGATTAGCGGAAGTAATTATTTCCCAAAGCTCGAGTTTATTAAACTAATAACTATTAATACATAGTATATATAGAAATTGGTAAAGAGATTGTATTATTTTAACCTTATAGTTCCCAGCTCTTAGTTGACTCAAAGTCAGTTATATATAAAAGATATATAGGTATGTTTCAGATTTGTACATATAAGTCTATCATTTACTACAACTTCCCATTCGTATAGGGCATATGGAAACAATGGATGTAAAACTTAACAACAACAACAACAACAACTTAGCTGCTAGTTAAGATGTTAATTATGCGGCAATTAAGGCACTATAATAAAATTGACACTTTTTTATTTCAGTTACAGACAAAACAATTTTAATTAATGTGAGTTACTTTGGGGTGTATTAACAGAGCTGCTTAAATGTGTTAATAGCTTGAACTTAAAGCGTATATGTGTGTATATAACTTGTAAGTGGATTTATATGGAAGGTAACACGTAAAGAAAATACTAGAAGAGCTTTACTGAACTCGTTTTCCACCTATCTCTCTCCTTCTCTATCTCTGTCTCTTTCTTGATATAAAGAAGTCAGCTGTACTGAATTTATAATCCACTTAAGAATTGCATAAATAGTTTGAGTAGTCAAGTGGATGCGCTCGGACAAATCCTGTTTGCTCAATGCTAATGCTTATCTTCTTCTTCTTTTTCGTTGCAGCTCTGTAACATGTCACAATCTAACGGATATTGAGCAGCAGCAGCAGCAGCAGCTTTAACCACAATAACAACAACAACAACTACTACGAAGCACACATCATGGCAACCAATAGCAACAACAACAGCACAGCGATGACACCCACCGTCGAGTCGCTGGAAAGTCGCGATGAAGTCGACTTCATAGCCGCCACACACAACAACAACAATATTAACAACAACGAATATGAGGATTTACGCAGCGCCAGTGGCGTAGCGATCAGCGCCAAAGGAACAAACACAAACACAACAGCAACAGTCACACCAAACAATGAACCAAATGTCACCAACAACAACAGCAACAGCAACATCAGCAACAACAACTGCAACAGCAACACCTTGAAAAAGTCCAAGGAACGTCGCACACTCTTCAGCTTTGGCAGCAGCAAAAAGCAGAGTTTGGCCAACAAGTCATCGAGCAGCAGTCCAGTTCCCGCCCAAGGCACTGCCGCCACGCCCCCGAAGCCAACGGGCAGCGGCAGCCTGCTGCTGCCGCCCACGCCGGCAGTGCCAATCGGCACACCGCCGCGCCAGCACAAGTTTGTGAAGAGCAGCAGCATTGCCCGGCTGCTGGGCAACACGTACAACGCGCGCAAGTTCGAGCGCGAGGAGCAGAAGCGTCTGGCCAATGAGGCGAGCGGCAAGTTCCATACGTTCAGCGGCCGGCGTCGGAGCGGACCGGAGCGTCCGTATCTGGAGCGATTCAAGCGCATGTCCAAGGAGGATGGCGACATTGCCGGCGACGATGAGACGGTGCAGGTGACCAATGTGGTTACTCTCACCACAGATTCGCGCGACTTGCAGTACGGCAGCCGGCAGGAGCATGTCGGACGCGCCGAGGATCAGCTGAGCGCGAAGGCCATGCGCACATTGACCCGTGGACTCGGCAAGCTCTGGTGGAAGCGCACGCACAGTGTGGACATCAGCACACCGGATCCCGAGTACAAGGTGTCCTATCTGGGCAACGTGCTCACCGGCTGGGCCAAGGGTGAGTACCAAGAGCTCTACTTTGATATCTGTAAAGCATTTAACTTATTCTCCACTGTCTTCAGCAGGCGAGGGCTGCGTGGAGAAGCAACTGAACACACTGTGGCGCAACTACACCCAGCACACCAAGCCGGATGTGATAATGCGGGTGAAGGTGTGCGCCTCCGGGCTGAAGGCCACCACACGGCAGCACGGCCTCACCGAGTACTGGTCGAATCGCATCACCTACTGCTGTGCGCCCAAGAACTATCCGCGCGTCTTCTGCTGGATCTATAGGCACGAGGGCAGGAAGCTGAAGCACGAGCTGCGCTGCCATGCAGTGCTCTGCAGCAAGGAGAAGATTGCCCAGGACATATGCGACACACTGCGGGTGAGTGGACATCTCATATATATCTGATTGCACCTACTGAAACATCTCCTTTGTTTACCTTGCAGGAAAATCTGGAAAGCGCATTGCGTGAATTTAAGCGCGAGAAAATTCTGAAACAAAATGCGCGTCTCAGCCTGGCGAATGCCGTGTACGACAATCCCAGCTTGCCCAAGCGGAAGATCATGCTGAGCGTGGGCGGCAACAACTACAGGCCGCCCCTGGAACGCTCCAAGTCGGCGCCCAAGCTGATGGCCATCGAGGAGGCCATCGGCGAGGAGGAGGGCGACGAGATCGAGGACACCAATGAGCCCGAAATGATGCCCTGCTGTCAGCGCGACTCACTGTACCCGGCCATGACGCTGGGCAGGCGGCGCTGCCGTCGCGGTCATTCCATACGGCGCACAGGCAAAATCCAGGCGGCGGCCAGCTGCTGCTCTCATCAAATAGAGCCGATGCTGGAGAGCCCGGAGCCGGCAAACAGCACGACCACCAGCAGTCTAACGGCTCCGGCTGCCGCCGCTGGCAATGATGGCTCCGACTCGGACGAGTTCGAGAAGCTGCTCAAGTTCGACACGACGTTAAGCAACGAGCTGCTGCCCTACTTTGACATGCAGCTGCACAAGAACAGCAGCCAGAGCATGGGCAGCCTGAGCGAGCTGCAGGTGGAGCCCGTGGAGCTGGATGAGGAGGAGGAGGAGGAGGCGGAACCGCACAGCTTGCTGCCCACCATCAACAGCGATCCCAGTGCCGATCCGCAGGCGGACTTTGACCACGACGATGTGGTTCATCTGCGCCGCAGCGGCGTCTGCAGCGACGGCGAGGAGGACTTCCTGGACGATGCGGACGATCATTACTTTCGGCAGGCGGCCATGCTCACAATGCTGCACCGCAGCTCGATGCGCAAACGGAACAGTGACCAGACCAGCCTTCAGTATCGCCACCAGCCGCAGTCCTCCATCTCGTCCAATGCCTCCAGCTCAACGACAGCTAGTGGCATAGCGCCAATGGGGGCAGCTAGCGGCCAGCAGTGCCTGGCGAGTCCGGACAGCGACGAGGGCTCCATTTCCAGTGGCTGCGAGACGGCCAGCACAGTGACCAATGCCAACCAGGAGGAGTACAACAAGCCTCAGGGCAGCAACGTGCAGCAGCAGGTGCTTGAGCAGATGCTGCTCTACCAAAGACTGGAGGAGTCGAAGCGCCGTCAGCAGCTGCGCCACAATAGCGACGCCACCAACTACAGCAGCTCCAGCAGCATCACCCTGAAGCCCGCAGAGTCAGTCAGCTGCCTGGAAGAGGCGGACCCGAAGCAGCCAGCGGATGCCGGCAGCGTTTCGGATGACGACTCCGAGTGCAGTGACGAGAGCGGCTACGTTGAGTTCCAGGAGAAGGAGCGCGTTCAGGCAATCGCTGGCGCCGTCGCCATGGCGGCGTCTGTCAAGCCCCAGCTGCCGCCCAAGCCGGCGCCGCGGCGCTCGCTCAGCATCGGCCAGGCCGCGGGAACGGGGACACCGGTCTGAGTGATCGACGTGGCTCTAAACAGGGCTCTCCACATTGTTATTTCTGCGCACGCGTCAGCACAGGGGCTAGAGAGAAGTGCAAGAAATTGAATTGAATTGTAGTC
This sequence comes from Drosophila mojavensis, assembly GCF_018153725.1. Taxonomy (NCBI): domain Eukaryota; kingdom Metazoa; phylum Arthropoda; class Insecta; order Diptera; family Drosophilidae; genus Drosophila; species Drosophila mojavensis. The sequence continues at coordinate 5,256,042 of NW_025318693.1, read as the reverse complement.
GTAGTCCTAGGTTAACTGTTAAGCTGTTTACCGCATAAGTCATTTGTTGTTGGTCCATCATACAAAGAAATAACCTAACGATATTATTGTGTAAATGTTGCTTTTTTGCACAAATCATTATATTGATTATTGATTATTTAATTTCTTATCTCTTTTCTTTTTTCTTTTTTTTTTGTTGTTGTTTGGTCCCCCAACTTCACATTTACTTGTTTGCTTTCATCGGGCTTCCTGGCACGTTAGCGAACATATTCTTTTTGCTTTGTAAATAAGTAGACGCTCTACGCACTGCATGTAATATATATACATATGTAATCCATGAATTGTATCTTACCTATCTATATAAATTATTCTTATGAAATATATGCAACTAAAGTAACGAATACTTTGCCAATGTCTTCCTCTTATACCTATACGATTGCGAAAGAGTTGACGTCTTGATATCTTGCTTCGTTTTGCAAAAACCAGGCTAATTGCAATCGAAGTTAATGTTAACATGTAAACCAGTTCAATTCGGTTCGAATGTAATAAATTCAGGTATTTGACTAACTGGACTGCTTTTGAGCATCGAGATCCAGTTTTGCGAAGCTGTGAATTTGTTGGGGTGTTGAATTGCCTAGATTTATCGTTTAGCTTTAAGCCAATCGACGTAAATGTTAGGCCAAATGCTCACTTCATTACTTCTATTGAATGATTTATTTATTGGAGATTAGAATTAATTGAAAATTACGACCTAAGGAATTAAGCACTCGCAAATATAGTCAATTTATACAAATTTTCCGAGCTGTACTAATCGAACGATGATTAGTTTCTACAAGACTCCATCGACGACCGACCCCTTGTGATAACGAACACGCATTTACTGAATGGAAAGAAACCCGAATGACCAAAATCTCTTAGCAAAAATAAACTTCTTACAAGGTTAATTTATTGGATTGATCACACCTCTTAAATTACTAATACGAGCATTTTATTACAATATTCCCTCATCTTACTCATGATATCCAAGTGCATCAATCAGATTGTAGGTTCAATTGATATAAATATATATTCGTTCTCTTACTATGCTTCTCTTCTCTATGCTTTAGCTAAAGCCTTGGCCAATATTCTTGCTGCTAGATGATTCTGAATATTCAGATACACTTTTTAGTATATCACGTTTGCATATTTAGAAAGGACAGCTAAATGTATTCTTTCCCCAAGCTTCGCCATAAAAGTAGCGAAATTTTAAATTTCACTTAATTTAATTAGCTGGTATTAACGACACATTTCAAAGTCAAAACAATTATTTTTATACCCACTCTAAACTCTTTGAACTGTCAACAACTTTATCTCCCGTTCAAGACACACATATAGCACTTGACTCGGTAAGTAAAGTAATATATATTACGTATATATACATATGTTCATATGTCGCCCCGATCCAGCAGCAGTGTCAGCAGTTCTATCAGGCTTTATACCAGTCCACACAACAACAACAACAACACACTTATGAAGAGCTCAACTTTAATATCTTAATTTTGTGTATACCAGGCACAAGCTGAATTGATTTATTTTAGTTTAGTTTTATTTATTTGCCTGCTTTCTACACCAAGTGAATGTACAATGAATTTAGCGTACCTGAGATCTGGAGTCTGTATCCAAGCAAGTTTAAAATAGTGTATATATCATGTAAATAGAGTCTATGTATAAGACTACAATTATAGCATCTAAGTGTGATTTTAATTGTTGTTTCTCTAAGATTACATTAGTAAGAGAGAAGCTTTTTGTTCGTACTAAAAATGGAAATAAAAGGTATAAGATTTTTATATCATGAGGTATATAAGTAAATATTCTTGAAGATGTGTCAAACCAGAATTTGCGAGATTGTAATCACCCTGCTTCTTGGTCTATAAAAGCAGTGTCAATAGTTAACAGTTCGGTTCATTATCAAAGCTAAACTGAAAGTGTACTTATGTGATTTCCGATGGGTATATTCCATTCCTCGTTTGCAGTTACATCCTAAAACGTAATACTCAACCAACTTATCATCAATCAGATTATCAGTTACATATCTCTGACTTCTACAGACAGTTTGATGGTTTATTACAACATTTATTGGTGAGGCCTTGCTGGCCATTACAGATAAATACACAAGAAGTTGGAGTTTTATTGGCAGACAGTGGCTGGCAGCGGGATCTGCTGGCGGAGCAGATAGCAGACGGTGGCCCGGAAGTTGCGCAGCGACTGGTCCTGCAGCTGCTGATTGAATACCTGTTGTTGGGGCCAGTGCGTAATCCAGAGTGAAACCCAGTTAAGACTTCTCAATGGCGCTCACTTACCCGATTGTAGACAATGGTGGGCACAAAGCTGGGCCGATACTGATTCGTGATGAGCTCCGCATCGAGCTGGAGCTTGGTGCCCGTCGGGGTCTTCATGCAGTATTCCACGTCCGTGCGGATGTTGGCCTGGCTGGCACACTGAAAGTTGCGAATAGTGAAGGTCGCTAACTGGTTAAGCAAACTCCGTTGTTTGGTAAACTATCCGCGCATACGCACCTTATCGGCATTTGCATAATTCGAGGCAAACATTTGGCAAACGACGAATTTCACCTGCGCTGCCTGGTCGTTGCTGCTGCTGATGACGCAGCTCTGCAGACGATTCCCCTCGCACTCCGCCGGTCCGTGCTGGCAGTGGAAGATTGCGCCGTTTTGCTCAGACTGTCGAGAAGAGGATCGTATTAGCAGCTGCCTGTCTCTTCACCCTTATCCCTCCATACTCACCGAAGACTTGCCGAATGGCACCAGCTCAATGTCAATATAGTCTTTTAGCTCCTCGTGCACGGGTCCCAGCTGATGCATGAATTTCCTGCTGTCCGGGCACAGCGACTCATACAGCAGAGTTACGTGCAGCTAAAGAATGCAAAAGTCGAAGAAAGATTTGAAATGGAAATCTAAATTTTCCACAACTACTCACCTTTTCAGCTTGTCGCTTTTCACGCAGAGTTTCTTCGGCCAGGCTGCAGCTGAGCACAGCAAAAATGCAGAAGGCAGTGATTAGCTTATTCATATTCACAAAATATACTCAGATTTCTGTTCCGAAATGCAGTATGCAAATATATGTGAATATGTAATGCGTTTCGCCCAATCGATGAGAATCGACCTTCGATGCACTTTCAGAATCGAAAAGTCGTTGTGCCGCCTTCACCTTCGTATGCCTCGAGCCAAGTTTTTACGTCCGTTCAATTCGATTTCAGTTCTGCGACTGAACGTTTTGTCGATTTTTGGATTTAATTTGGACAACGACTGTGAACAGTTAAAATGGGACTCAATGAGCGTGCTCATTCTCTCTACGTCTCTCTCTATTTCTCTCTGACTCTTGCAAGCCGGTTTTTACATTTCTGTTTTAATTTCGGAACTCCAATATCAAATCTTGACGCACAGTTACAGCTTTAGGTGTTAACTGGGTAATGGACATGGGATCAGGTTCTTAATTTAATTCACAATTCGTATACTATTGCCCCCTCGAACTGTTAATTTCCGAAAGACGTTAAGCTCAAAGCCCAGAAAGCGACCGTTAATATGAACAAGTTCTTTTTAACCATTAACCCATTTCGTAGATGCTATGAAAAGAGTTTATCTTTAAAAGCTCAAATTATACAAAATACAGGGTATACATGTAGATAGCTTTATAATAAACCACTTCCATGCTGTAACAACACCTCAATTTCGAGCATGAGCTCTGAAAGAAGTTATTTTATTTAAAACAAGTAAGAACGTTGCAGTCGGGCGTTACCGACTGCGGAATACTCATTCACATCCCATCAACAATTTAGTAGTTAAGTTTCGCTCTAATACTGTAGAATATACAGGTTTTTCCGATTTGCCACGCCCCAACTGGGCGTAGACACCTCATTTTTGGTCAGTTTTTAGAAAGAGATAACGGTACCCTAACTGCAAAGTTTGAATGCTTACTCTCAAAAAATGTGAAAATTACAGGGTATTTTTCGATATGCCACGCCCCTAAAGAGGCGTAAAAATTATTTTTAGGGAATCGATAGAGGAGGCTACCAGTAACTCAACTATCCAAATTTGAAGCTTCTAGCTATTATACTTTAGGAGATATAAACTTTTGCGGTTTGCCACGCCCCCTGTGGGCGGACATATATCCGACAAAACTTTTTGGTCTTGGGTGATAAGTCCGAGTATATATACAAAATTTGAGGTCTCTGCCATCAATAGTGTCCAAAATATAGGAGAATTTAAAAAATCACTATATCTTCAGGTCCGATTTGCCACGCCCCCAATGGGCGTAGACTTATAATTTATCTTCAGACTTTATAGAATCATGCCATTAGCTGACGTGCAAAATTTCAGCATTCTAGGTTTACAACTTTAGGAGATACAGTTTTATCCGATTTGCCACGCCCCCAATGGGCGTAGATATATCCGCCATAGCTCGTGATCTTGGGTGGTCAACGCGGACCTACATACCAAATTTCAGCTTTCTAGCTCTTCAACAAACATGATTTCTGGTATATCGGAAAATGCATTTTCCGATTTGCCACGCCCCTAGTGGGCGGATCGGGAAAATTTTAACACTTTATAAATCGGAGATATACACGAGTATGTGTTCCAAATTTCAAGTCTCTAGCTTCAATAGCGCCGAAATAGATTGCGTTCATACGGACAGACGGACAGACGGACGGACAGCAAGACGGACATTGCACAAAACCAATATACTGATTCACTTTCGTGAATGAGTATAAAAATATACTAGTTCTTTTGCTTCAAGTTCGATTGGTACAACATTTTATTTATAAATTCAGAAAAAATGGTTCATATGAAACCTATAATACCCGATGATAAGTGAACAACTTTCTATACTTATTTATGATTGTTTTTCATTATTTTAGCTAATTAGAAAAAATATATATATATTAATATGGCCGTAAAATCCGAATAAAGTTTAACAATCATCGGGTAATAAAAGATTCTTTTTAACCATTATGTTGCATAGAGTTTGGCTGACTTTCATTCGAGAAGACCGCTGCAGATTTACAGAAAATACCTGTATAAATGTATATAGAAATAAATATAGATATACACTCATAGAACTAATTACTAATGAATACTCACTCCATCGTATACAATGGCAGGTATTTCGCTAAAGCTATATCGATTGGTTATAATCGAAGATTGGGTCTGCAGTTGATTCCCTCTGCCGCTTGGGCGCATGCAGCGCTCTACGTGATCCTCGATATTTAAGGCCCGAGCGCACGTGAAATTCTTTTTCACTGTCAGTTGAAAATCTTTCATTTGACACTTTAGAAATTTCATCTGATCGAATTGGTTCAAGTTGGAGTGAATCGCGCAGTCTTGCATTCGATTGCCCCAGCACTCAGAATCGCCATGTTGGCATGTATGACCAAACGGGGCTGAGCTAGACGGCTGAGCGTGAAAATTAATTAAATAATGGACATTTACCAAGATTTTTGTAACGTAAACTTACTGAGGCCTTGCCATAGGGCACCAACGTTAGATTGATGCACTGATGGTATTTTCGGTAAACGGGCCAAAAGTTGTTGATATAATTTTTGCTATCAGGACAGAGGGACTCGTACAAAACAATCATTTCCAAAGGCTGATTAAAAAATTCCCATTTGAAATCTCTCAAAATAAACTTTTATCAAACTCACCTGTTTTGAACGCTGGCATATTTCACCGTTGCAGTGCAAAATGTGGAGCAGAGCTAGAGCAAGATATAATTTAAACATGTGACCTGATATCCAAACAACTAACAACTATCATGAAATGCAAATTTCAACTAGATTTTATAATGAATTTAATTGATGCGCACTGCATATCAAATGAAATTAATTTCAAAATTGGCGTAACCATCTTATAGCAAGCAGCTTTTGATTGAGTGTAAACAGTACTATACAACAAGCAAAGAAAACTGAAATTTGTTGTTTCACCGTTGCAAAAGAAAAGATTGACCGACCGCCACAATCTGTCGATCCGATAAACGATAAGCATAATTTACATTAACATTTTATTCTGATTGGACCCAGCCTTTTCATTAACAAAACAAACTGCGAAAACAGCAAAAACATGAAGAAAAAGGTAAATAAATATCAAAACTTGTATAAATAGCATTCGAATAGAAATTTAAAGTTTTTGTTGTATGCAAAACAGGTACTACTTATGGGCAAGAGCGGCTCAGGGAAGACCAGTATGCGGTCCATCATTTTTGCCAACTACGTTGCCCGTGATACGACACGCCTGGGAGCAACAAGTAAATACGTACTTATACCGTATCACCCAAACTAGTAACTTATTAATTAACCATCTGCAGTCGATGTGGAGCACTCTCATGTCCGATTTCTGGGCAACCTGGTTCTCAATCTGTGGGACTGTGGCGGCCAGGAAAGTTTCATGCAGCAATATTGTACGCAGCAGCCCGACAACATCTTCCGCAATGTTGAGGTTCTCATCTATGTATTCGATGTCGAGAGTCAGGAGCTGGAGCGCGATGTGCACTACTATCAAAGTTGTCTCGAAGCACTGCTTCACAACTCGCCGGATGCCAAGATATTTTGTCTAGTACACAAAATGGATTTGCTTGCCGAAGAACAGCGTGATCTTGTGTTTAAGGTGCGCGAGGGAGATCTCATAGGCTTATCGAAACCAGGAAATGTGACGTGCTTTCGCACCAGCATTTGGGATGAAACACTGTACAAGTAAGTGAATATATAGATTCATGAAATATTAATGGCTCATCGACCTTTAATTCCACAGAGCTTGGTCGTCGATTGTCACGATGCTAATTCCTAATGTAGCAGCCCTGGAGAACTCTTTGACCCACTTTGCCAATGTGATTGAGGCGGACGAGGTGCTGCTGTTCGAGAAGGCAACCTTTTTAGTCATCTCACACTGTCAGAGCAAAAAGAATCGGGATTCGCATCGGTTCGAAAAGGTTTCGAACATCATTAAACAGTTTAAGCTGAGCTGCTCCAAGCTGGGGGCTAAGTTCCAATCGATGGAGGTGCGCAACAATGCGTTTGCCGCTTTCATCGATACCTTCACCAGCAACACTTACATCATGGTGGTCATGTCGGACCCCAATCTGCCCTCGGAAGCGACGCTTGTCAACATACGCAATGCCCGCAAGTACTTTGAGGAGCTGGAGAATCCGAATAACGTTGGCACGAACCACCACAACCACAAGTACCACTGATGGACTGTCGGATTGTGTGATTGTCGTTAAGTTTAATGTTAAACCATTTCTGTTACTGTCTGTTTTCCGTTACGAAAGCACACGGTTTATTGTTGCACAGCGAAAGTCTAAATGCTTCCCAAACCATGCATATACATATAAACATATATATATATATAGCGAGCGGCTTCTTGTTCAGCGAACGAGTATGGGCCTTAATATTTCCTACATTTATAAGAGCGCTTTATACACTAAACCATTAGGCCTTAAGTTGTATACAAGAACAAACACCAAACTATGTAAAAAGAAACATTTATAAATACAAATTTCTAACCATAAGACATATTCATATATACATATAAATGCCACATCTAATAACACGTATACATAATATGTATATCGAGTAACAAATAGGGAACAACTATGTATATAAGACCCAACATCGCGTTGCACATATCACAGACACATAAATCGAAGGCACAGCTGGCTGAGAATCGCATTGGCCGATCTAGGAGTAGAACCGTCTCACCTCCGCAGAGAGCTGATCTACGCTGGACTCGTCCACGGCAACGAATCGCTTGGCTCCGCGACTAAAGTAGTAAATATCACCAGTATAAATATCGAACCAAAGCGCGTGTATGTGCAGATTGTGGGATTCGAGGCGTGTTTTAAGAAATCCGTATGACGCAATGTTCGACATCTGTTGCAGTGTGTTAATCTGTGATAGCTTGTCCTCGACGGCAAACTTTTGCTCCTCGTCTATATAGGCGACGAAACGGCGCAGCGGCGTCTCCGAGGAGAATATGAGAGGATCCTTCATGCCCGCATCGCGCCACTCCTGAAACTTTTCCAGGCTGGAATTGGCGTGCGTGCACATCCAGGAACGCAGTGGAGACAGTCGACGATTTAGCTGGAATATTGAAAAGGAGATTCAGATATTCCTTCCAATTCTCTGCGACAAGTTGGACCCAAGCTTACCTTGGACGCAAAGTCGGGATCCCGCAGTTGATACAATAGATTCATGGCCTTGCAATCGCTATGTCCACACACAATGATGTGCCTGATGTCATTCACAACGCACCCCAGCTCCAATGCCGCTGGCTCGCAGCTGAAGTACTCGTCCTGGAAGTGCTGGGCATGCGGTATCAGATTTCCCGCGTTTCGCACTAAACATGAGAACGAGGGCAGGTGTCAGAAAAGATATTGGTTTAGTTGTGATTCGATGTGTGTGTCGTACCCACCCACAAACATGTCGCCAACGTGTGTGTCCGTGTATCTCGTGGGTATCATGCGACTGTCCATGCAGGTGAAGAACACGGCCTTCGGCTGATAAGGGCAACGTTTAATATTAGAACAGATATCGAGCGCTCAGATTGGATAAAATATGTATATTTAGTAACGCAGTTTGTGTTCAAGTTGTCAATGTGTCAATTTTTTGGACATAAGCCAAAGTGCTTGATGGGATATGATGAAATTGTCAAAGTCAGTCTCTCTCTCTTTCTCATGGAAAACAATGTAAACATGCAGGGCATCGAAAATCTGATATACTTCAACAATTTGCAAGGTAACTTAAAGTGAGCCTGAAAGCTTTTTATTTGTTAATATCTATATTAATTATATTAATTAACAAAATATTTTGGAAAAGTAAAAGCACTCATGTTAAACGTTTAAAAATAAACACAAATAAATATTTTGCACTTGAGTAAACTCAACCGGTTAGCCTTTGTTGTTTGTTTACCAAAATCTGGACGATCTGAGAGCGAGAGCGGCTGAAAGAGAGCGGATGATGCCTGTTCCAAGAGTGTAAGCTCTAGAAGACCCTCAGGCATACGCTGAGGCATTTTTGAAATGCCTTTTATGACACATGCACAGAGAGTGTGTGAGAGAGATAGAGAGAGAGAGGGGCAAAGCAACAGCACGCGAGATAAGCGTGCTACGAGCTTCTCTCGAAGTGTCTGGAGTTCAGTTTGGTTCGTCAAGCCATAAAGACTGTGATAATTGCCCACACAACTAACAACAACAAGAAATCGCATGCCGCACTAGTCGCAGTTATGCTTCAGTAAATGATTATTTGGCTTAGCTAATTAAAAAACAGCTCGCTCAATGACAAATTAACAAATTCAGTGACCGCAAGGGCTTTGTGCGAGCTCTCGAAGGTGCAGCCACTCACCTCTGGATGGTCGCGAACTTTTTGAAATTCCTTGACCATTTGCTCTCGGGTCGTGTTGCGATAACGCATAATTCCTCTCAAAATGCGCTCCATGATGTGCGACTTATGCTAATTACGCCAACTAGTTGATAAGCAGTCCTAATTTTGGCACTATTATTGAATCCACTTGGAAATGATTTCACATGTGTTGCGCTCAACTGTTCGAGTCCAATTGGAATCGCGTCGCAGCACCAACCAAAACTGTCGGCGGAGCATTTGAAATCGAATTGTTGCTTCTAAAACACGCGACGACTGCGGCGAGAGAGCAGCGACTGTTGGCAATGTTGACAGTCCAGTTGGACTCTCAGAGAGCGTTCGCATGGCGAGTGGAAACTACGCTCACGACTAGAATGAGTGCTTAGGCTATCTATTCAGTGAACGCCGTTTTTAATGTATTTTGATATATTAGTAAAATTACAAATAATTATTAAATATAGGTAATTATATTATATGCTTTGGTATACTTTATTTTTACACTTGAATGTGTCTCCGCCTTCTCTTCGTATCTTTGCGTCGTGAGCACGTGAGCACATTTTCTACTCTATCATAGCTGTTCCACTCGCTCAGAGAGCGACCTTTGCACGTTTTTCTATCAGAAAATTGAGGGGCTCGCATATGGCTGATGACGTCGCGCGTCAGCGATAAATTGCGTCTGCAGCAACGAGAACGAGAAAGAGAAAGAGAAAGAGAAGGAGAACGAGAACTAGAACACACCTTAACTGGGCCACTGTCGAGGCGCGTCGCGGCCCTCTTTTGTGTCAACATGCTGCAATATTTGCTCTGTAACTTTGTAGCTTGAGGCAAAAATGAGCGAATCAATTGCATAATTGAATCGGGAAGAGGCAGCTAGCGAATTTCCAGACAGACAACACCCAAATACACTACATATGCGACATATGCGACACTTATCAGTGTAGCTGATACGATTGCTGTTGTTTATTTTATGGCTTCCTTGAGCGCTGGACACGGTTTCTGATGTGCGTTTCATTATCATTAATAGAAACTTAGATGATTTGATTTTGTTCCTCATCTATATGTATGTATGCACGCTTAATCAAAAATGACTATGCAAGGTCATTGGGTAATCACTTAGTTATATATTTATTAAAACAGGGTGTAGTTCAGCTAGAGTCGTGTAAATATGTATGGTTTATAAATAGATATGTATTTCTATTTAACTGGAAGTTTTTTTTTTTTGATGATTTATTAAAGCCATACGGGGTAGTTTAGTAACCCCTTTGTGTGCTTTTTTACTATTCATTCAGCCCATTTGGGCGCGCCGGCTAACTTAGTTAGCAGTTGCAATATTTACAAATATTAACTGGAACTAGAAATATGTTTTCAATAATCATCGGTAGTTAGAAATGTCTTCCCTATGAAGGGATTTTCAACTGAGCCGATTAGCAATTTACAGTTTAGGTACATGATTTTATCTATACGATTAATATGTGGCATAAATGATATAATATAATGGTAATGATAAGATTTACTAAGTATTCAATAATACTTTCAAATACATGTGTGAAAAACATAGAATTCGTCAATTGAAAATGATCTTATATTTCCTTTCGGATCTGATCTTAGCATATTTTTAAACCACTACTAAAATGTCAATAATTATAAAAAAAAAACAACATATTTTTATTTCAAATATCAATTTTCTCCATTCTAAAATATTTACAAACGTATTTAATAAAAAAAAAAATAAAATAAAATAAAATAAAAAAAAATATTTTCTTTTATGTAACTCAATCCAATTCATATATTTCACCATTGAATTGCCTACTTTTAGGCAGACAGAAAAAATGGTGAAAGCTTAAGTTTGTATGTATATTGTTAATAATAGGACGTCGACCGTTGTTGCTCGTAATTGATCGCCCTTTGTAGAGAGTGAGTATTTCATTATACTGGGTGGATGCCGTTTCCTGGAAACGTGCGTCGCATCTTTCATTAACCATTTAAGAATTTTCTCAGGCCTTTTTGGAGTCTGAAAGTGGGTTACACACCTGTAAGAGTAAGAGAGGCATTCGCACATCCAGTGCAAATATTATGAAATCCCCCGTAACAGAATGAAAGCCAACAAAATTTCAAGTTGCTGCCACAGCCCGGGGGGTTTCCGACAAAATGCTGTAGTGGAGTTGCGGAGATGGAGAACAGCAACAGCAACAGCAACAACAATAACAACGGCAACAACAATAATAGTAAGCATTTCACCAGCTCGAAGGCGAGTCGAAGCCCAAGCAGATTCACTCTTGATGATTATAAAGTATTGTTGTTTTGGGGGCACTCGGCTCGGCTTGGCTCGGCTCGTCTCTTGTTTTGCTTTCCTTTCATTATCGAGCGGCAAAATATTGGTTAAACAAGCAAAAGCAATGAAAACGAAAGAAGGAAGAGAAGAAAGAAGACAAAAAGTAAATTTGTCCAGGGGGGCAAGGAAAGAAAACCGCAGCGTGACCAACAAATGATGACGATGGTGCCAGCATCTGCATCTTTTGAGAAAATCACGATTATGATGATGATCAGGCGGGCAGAACACTAACGCTCATGCTAAAGCTCATTACAACTGCTATCAAGTGGAATCATCGTCATCATCATTATCATCATCAGAAAATGAAGATATAGCAGATAGGGAAGAGGCAGCAGTAGCCAAGGCAAAAGCGTGGGTACGAAATAATGAAACAGAATCGCCAGCATGACAATGATTACCCGAACAACAACAGCAACAACAACGACTGAAACTGAAACGAGAAAAGAACCGCAGCAGTTTACATAGCCAGCGCACAGCGGGAGAGTACGAATGGGAATGGAACTGGAATTGCCACTCGGCCCTCAGCAGCCCCTCGCACTCCTCCTTTCACTCTAGTGCATGTGTGTGTGTGCGTCTGTTTGTGTTGGTGTCTTGGTTGCTGTCAGCTTTCAAGAATTTGGGCCAAAGCAGCGAACATAAACAAAACTTGGATGATGATGGTTACTTAACAGTGTTGAACAATAAATGAGGTAGATAACATATGCACAAGTCTGCGTGATGGGTGCGTGCGTATTAGTATTGTGTAGGTGTTGTGAAATTCTGAGAGGGACAGAGTGAGGGAGAGGCAGAGAGAAAAAGAATGAGCAAGATGATCATTTTATTGCAGGTGCGCTGGGATTTACCGATTGATTCATCAAGTGCAGCTCTTAAAATCGAATTATAAAAATATCCTTTTTTCATGTAAGATGAAATATTGTGTTCTTAATTTCAAAAATACTTCACAATTGTATGATATAGAGATCTATACGTTATTTAAGTCTCTCATCCTTAAATATGGTTATATATGTATGTATAACGAAGATATCAAAAACTCAAAAGCAACAAGATAATATATAAATTATACAATAGTTCTTTTCAGTGGAAAAACGTTTCTTTGTTATGCATGTAATCAGATCTCTTAAGATTCGTGTTAGTCTTTCGCTCCCAGCTAACTAACCCACTAACTGAATTGATGAAATGATGTCATTGTATTTTTTGGCCAACTTCTTTTTGGGGTTTCCTAAGCATAATTTATATGGGTGTTACCTGTACGCTGCTCTCGCATGCCCTTTCACCACAGCCTTACTCGCTCTCTCTCTCTCTCTTTCTACGGCTGCCATTTGGCTTATGTGGCTCTCACTCGCACAGACACAGTTTGCAAATGAGTTGGTTGATTCTTTTGGCTGACTTTTGGTTGAGTTAATTAGTGAGTATCTTTCCTCTGCACGCACATAGCACCAACAGCAACAATAACGCGTTTTGGCGCTGCCTCGCTGTATGTGTGTGAGTGTGTGTTGATACGTATGTATGAGGGTATTTGTATTCGTAATGGCGGCATTGCTGTTCTTATTAGCGTTGTATGGCTCTCTGCCGCCAGCTTTTAAGCTGCCTCTGCTTCAAAAGTGGGTCAGCAGCGTCGTTAAAGCGGTGTGTGTATGTCTGTGTGTGTCCCTGTTTGTGTGTGTGTGTGCAAATTAAATATTCACAGCGTTGGTTAAGCAAATAAAATCTCATTCTCAGCTTTGTTGTAATTGTTGTTGCATTTCGTTCTGTGCGTGTGGCTTTGTGTGTGCCTGTGTGTGAGTGTCTATGTGTATGGGTGTGTGTTGGTGCCTGGAGTAACTTTTATTTGTTTATGCGTCTTTCGGCTTAGCTCACAATCACAATCGGAATCGACGATCGCGCTGCGCATGAAAGTGAATCAGAATGCTAACAGTTTATGTTGCTGCTGCTGCTGTTGTTGTTGTTGCTTTTTCTCTTTGCAACGCAAATGAGATCAAAAGTGGGCTTAAGTCGCATCTCTTTAACCTAAATATGTCAATTCAGTTGGCCAAAACGCGCTTTATTCGCCTAAGAGCAATCGGCGACTGCGTTTGAATACTTAACACTTAAACGAAATTTTTAAATTCTTAATTGAGTTGCAAACAGTTAAAGCTAAGCTATGATTATACAGTATCCAATCTACATAAGTTTAAATGATAAAGACTTGAGCATGTATATATATTTTGGAATCATTAGAAATAAGCTAGAGAAATAATGAAAGCCGATGCATATAGTTTAAATTAATAGTTTTTTCTTTTGTTTTGTGCCTTAATAGGATAACTGTTATAGTATTTTTTTTTCCGAATCAGCAGATGCTACAGATTAGTAGGTACAGTTATGACTATATTTAGATAGTTATACAAATTTTGTTTTGTTTTTAGATTTATGCACATCACATAAATCTAAAAAAAAAAAAAAATTGAATTTGCTTAAATAAAAGTCGATGAAAATAATCGAAGTTTTTTATTTTTATAAATAATAAATTAATATGTATAAATATTTGTATAAGTTTTTTATATAAATAAATATTTGTATAAATTGTTTAATATGGAAAAATATATATTCATTTCTGTAACAGAAACTGAAATCATCTTTATATATAGATATTTAAAAGAATATTTCTTTTCTTTGTTTTTTCATCTTTTTCTTCCACTTGACAAGCCATAAGAGTTGAAACAGCATTTCTATTGTTTTTAAATATTTGCAATTTCTGAATCGCCAACAATGTGAATTTTACCTCATTCTATATTTATGTTTCTTGTTTATTATGTTTGCATAGCATTTCTTGTTTTATAACTGTTGGTGTGGACTCGTGAAAATGTTGTGAGGCGCGTCAATGCGGGCCAGATTTTGTGTTTATCTGGCTTGTGGGCGTTGCTTATTATGAGTTATGTGAGATGTAGATGTAAATGTGCTGCTGGGCCGGCTGGCTGGGCAGTCAGCGCGATCTGTCAATGAGCCGGGAGCTATAAAGAGGTGTGCCCTGACCCAATTTGAAGCGGCTCTGTTATTTACTTACGCATGATCTCAGCGGCTGCTGTCGGCCTGATTGCCTGCCTTTCTGCCTGCTGGATGCTCAAGAACTGATAGGCATTGAGTATATTAACGCCCAAACAGATTCGGCTCACTGATGATGATGCAAAAGTGTTTTAGGCCATAAACCTGGTATAACAAAACGCCCACAAATATTGGAAAGAAGCGCTGAACCCCTTTCGGACTGGGCACAGGGTCGAAGATGTGGAAAGGTCATTAAGTAAAATGCGCTTTTGCATAATTTGCCATAGAAGGCAAGACAAAGGTTGATCCGCTTGCTGCTAGGTGGCCGAGGCAGGGTCCAGGGCCAGGGCCAGGCTATGCCAGGTAGGCATGCAGATCGACAGACATGTCAAAGGACGGCAAACAGTGAAATGCGCGAGTTTACGACAACAACGACTATGCGACGGCAGCGACGAGCGCAGTTAAGTGGAAACAGTCGGCCAGCACGCCTTAGAGCGAGACACGCTCAAAATGACATTTTATGGCCATGACAAAAGATGACAGCGTCGCCTCTTCCTCTCTTCCTCTCTGCCTCTCTGCATCACTGCTTCGATGTCTTTCTCTTTCTTTTTGTCTTGGACTTTGTTGTATTTGCATCCGCAAACTCAATGTGTTGCAGTGGCATTTGTTGTTCTTGTTGTTGCTGTTGCTGTTGCAGTTGCAGTGGCTGTCCATTTCTTGGCAGTCGTAAATCAAGCGGCAATGTTTTGCATGTGACATAAAATTGACCCAGTTTCAGTTTCAGTTGTCAGAGAGCAACCCGCAGCGCGACCAACTCTCCAGACACAAACTTATGCAAAACTCAGACCTCACTCAACCCGTTAGAATGTCTGTCGTATACTTAGATTGACGATAGACGATAAATGTTAGATGACCTATGACCCTGAGTCTAATTTAGTCTGTTAGTATTCTGTAATGTATTGCATAATATCAATATGACACGCATAGCTCCTTATATCCTTTTTTTCAGGACACACGCCTCGCACATGTGTGGCACAACAGCCTTGACAGCAAATGCAACAGAACTCGTCAACATCTGCTGTTTTATGCGCTAATGTCTGTGATTGTGTAACTGTATATGCATTACAATACAAATTCGTCATGTTCATAATTCAAATGCTAGATTTCATTTTCATGAGGTGAAGCAATACAGCAATAGATCAAATCAAATGAATCAAATCTGCACCTGGAACTCATCGGGAACTAACTATGATTTTTACAATACATTATTATCCTTTTCTATTTTGCTTTTCTATTAATATTCTCTTAGTTTGTGATTTTCTAGTCTAGTAACAGTCGCTTGCATTAGAAACCCCAAAAAGGAATCATAACTTTACGTTCGTTTCCTAAGTCTTCTGATATTCAGCATGAATCATAGGGGTAATTTTATTAAATTGCCTGATTTCTACATAAGTCAAACTTAATTGAATTAGTTAATGACGACAATTTGGCATTCTGCTTACATCTTATTTAAGCATTTCTCAGACTACATATATTCACCGTCCTATTGGGCTTCCCAGTGCTCATAATGAGTGGAGCCCAAATTGCTAGCTCTGGGGCAAAAATTGACAAAAACTGTTACTTTCACATTGGGGCAAAGTCAAGATTAGTGCGAAAGCAACAACATGAACAGCAGTCAGAATCACAAAAGAAATGTAATAGATGCTCATTTGCTGGCACAACGACAACAATCATAATGGCTAAAGTAAACAACAACAACAACAACAACAACAACGACAAATAGGGCTAATTATGCGCACACTTTCAGGCAGGGCTTTTTTTCTAGTCTTTAATTTTGTTGTGCTTTTATTTGCAATTCGCCGCGTTTCAGCAAAAAATGCTCACGAATAAATTGAGAGGCCAGACAATGCAAAAGAATCACGTCGTTATAATATATATGTGTATACATACATATATATATTGTACTCTCTGCCGTTGAGCATTGTAATGGGATTTGCTGCTGTTGCTGCTGCTGCTGATGTTGGGGTTGTTGTTGTTGCAGCAGCAGAGGGCGCACTTAAATGAAAGTTGTTTCAGCACATTGAAGTTGCTCCTGAAGCTCATATCATGTGCTGATCAGAGTTATTTCGACATTGAGAACTAAATGAATGTAAATTGGTAACGAAGTTCGGATCATCGATTAATTAGGTTACACAAGTCAACGATGATTATTAAGTCAAAGTACAGTAAATTTTGAAAAATATATACATATATGATATATTGGCATTTGAAATATGCAAGAGAATAAGAATTAGTGTCAGAGCTTAAAATATGCCTTGATTTAAAAAAATAAATATTATGATAACATATAATTAGTTAGGAAAACGATACGTTGAAGTTAGCTTTAATTTCTCGTAATCAAGCAAACTATATTTTTCCAATTTCATTTTAAACTTATATAAAATGTATATGAAAATCTGTAGAATTTTCTAATTTAAACTGAATTAATTTAATTTTAAATTAAATCAAACAATTCCTTTCAATTGCCGAACCGAACCATTATTACATTAACTTTTTAAGACTGGAAAACTTGAAAAAATAACCTATTGACATATACCAAACATATATTTCATCAGAATCAACCCAAATTATAAAAGACATGGCAGTCAAAATAAATTTCCAGATATGTATGTCTTACAAATTATAGTTATTTAGGGCTCTCGAATCTTTTTGTTTTGTTTGTATCGTTGGCGCGTGACTTGGCTGGGAGTGCGAGCTACTTTACGTGGAGCTACTTGGGTCATGCTTGTTAAACTTTTGGTTCTGTTCCAAAAAGTATTTT
This sequence comes from Drosophila mojavensis, assembly GCF_018153725.1. NCBI lineage: Eukaryota > Metazoa > Arthropoda > Insecta > Diptera > Drosophilidae > Drosophila > Drosophila mojavensis. Next base: position 5,238,492 of record NW_025318693.1, on the reverse strand, counting down.
GGGCGGGTGTACCGACTTTATGATTGATAATTAAAATTTGGCTCTGTTTTTGGCTGGCTAAGTACGCGTAGTTACGCTCGGCTCGCTTTGCTTATGTGTGGCACACACACACACACACACACACACATATGTAAAAAGCAGAAGAAGAGGAAAAAAATATAACATATGAAAACGTGACACCAAATGTTGCACTACATTTGTAGCTGTAGCTTTGGCTGGAGCTGGGGCTTTGATGGGGCTCCTGCAGCCGGATTTGAAGTAGAGACAAACTGGAGTCGCCTTAAACGTAGAGTTGCTAAACGTGTTGCACATGTTGCCAGGCAACTATAATACGTACATAATAACATTTGCAGTCGCTGCCAAAGCAGTTCCTAGTTTTTTTCTCCCCTTTCTTAATCAAAACACTTAACAACTTGTAAAATTCTCTCGCTGCTGTTGACACACATCTGTCAGGTGAGCTAAGTGGGTCAATCAGAAGCCAGCAGTTAGCAGGCAGCGATGTGGATGCACAGCAGCTGGAGCTTGGGCTGGGGCTGGGGCTGGGGCTGTGGCTGAAGCTGGACTTGCAGCCGCAGTCGCGATCTTGTTAATTGTTTTTGATTGCCGCGTTGATGTGCGCACCACCAGCTAAATAAAGAAAAAAATATATAAGAAAAAATGACGATGATAACGATGATTACCGTTTAGCAGCAGTTCGCTTCAAGCCTCAGCCTTGCTTCCTCTTCTTCCAGCCGCCGTTGCTTAACAATTATTCTAGTTGATGGTTAGGCCCGGGCCGCATTTTGCACGCTGCTGCCATTATATGCATTATTAGACGGACTTAATTATATTGGCTCGAAGCACTTTGCAGCTGGCGACAATTCTGTGATCATTTCTTTCAGATAGAGCTGTTGTGAAAGTGATTTGGGACACGAGGCTAGCTCGACAATCAATGCAAATATTTGAAACAAAACAAAGCAGAGTGTGTAATGTCTTTAATTATTTTTTTAAACCAGAAGCGCTAATTGATGATTGCTTATCATTCGCAATGCAATTTGTCAAATATGCGATATATCAGAGATATTTATTCACCAGAGTATTATGAGCTGCTTTTATATACTCAACCATGTTTAAGCTAAATATTAATATGCATCTTATCTTCATATTCTCATTAATAAGAATCAACTTCACAGCTCACAACTTGATGCATAAGTGACATATATTAATACATATATACATATATATACTCCACACATTGCAACGATTTGGAAAGTTAACAAGTTTTAAAGATTTTCAGCATAAATACATACATGTATGAAGCTGGTTGATAAAGAAATTTCGTATCTGTTGTCAAGTGCGATGCGTATTTCATTCTGTAGCAATTTGATGTAATTAAAATTTGTTCTTCTTACTTGCCCTCAAAAGCAAACATGTTTTCAGCGCATCTCATCTGATGGCACACGCATATTGTTGCAGCACATCCCTCGTGTGTGTATGTGTGTGTGTGTGTGTAGCGTGGTACGTGTTGAAGCAATTAGCAACGGAGTGCGCTTATCGCATATAAAAGCCAGAGATAAAATTCAGTCAGCACCGAGCCATAACCAGAAGCTGTGGCTCTGAACGTTCCGAAGAGAGTCATGCCCACTTTTTACATTCAATAAAGTTTTAACGAGACTTGTTAACAGAGCCGCCGAATGCATAAATAATTATAGAATTAAGCAACAATTTCAGCAAGTCGTAAAAGAGCAGCACAAAAAGCCAGTTGAAGCTCGCAGCAAGACAATTAAATTCAATTTGTGGCCACTGCTGAGAGATGGCCATAAAGCTGGGTTGGCCCACGTCCGTGGGCAACAGCGGGGCCTGCGACGGGGGCGGAGAACAGTTATGAAAAGTACTCAAAGAAATGCATACAGATAATTTGCCCTTTGTTATTTAATTGTCGGTCTTTGTGAGTTATATATCAATTGAGCGTACGGTAAATCACGAGGAGCTGCTGTCCAGAATCATATAATGACAGAGCGTGGAGCACGACGAGGGGAGCCAAGAGCATAATTGGCATCTTGAGGTATGTATTTGATCTACGCCACTGAAGCGTTAACGAAAGCAAAATATAAATGTGTGTGTGTGTGTGTGTGTGGGTGTGTGTGACCACAAAGAAGGTATGCAAAGAAAGAGCCAACAAGAACCTACGCCTCGGCCATAGTCACATGTGGCTCACATGTATTTGGCCACGCCATTAGCAAGATCACAAAATCCAAATGTAACTGTCACTTTCAAAACGGAACATAGACGATATGTCAATAGGAACTCTGTTGCAAATTCGCTGGCATTTGCATGTCAATGGCGACGCCCAATTAATAGCATTTAAAGTTTGAATATTTGCCGCATATAACTATATATGGAATGTGGCTGTGTGTATAGAAAGCATTTCGTTGGCATTGAATGGGCTTCGCCTGTGCCAGCAGCTAAACAATCATAAATAACAGCGCACAATGAGCGACGGAAGCGGTGTCAGAGGAGAGACACTGAAGAAGAGACAGACGGAGAGTCAATGTGTGTGTGTGAGTGTGTGTATGTGCATGAAAAAACTAAAAGTCGGTCATGAAATCGCAAGTGACCCACTTGGAGGCAACAGCGAAGACGACAGCAACGGCAACAGCGCGCAACAGCAAGAGCAGCTAAACGAAAGACTCAGGCAACGAACGCGACGACGCAGCAGACAAATATGACAAGCTAAAGATAGAGCCACTGCCACGGCAACAAATACAAAGACAACAGCCAACAGCCAACAGCTAACAGCCAACAGCCAACTAGCCAGTTAGATAGACAACAACGCAAAATAAGGAGGACACCATAATTGGCAAAACTAACACACATATAAAGAGAGTGACAGAGTGAGAGATAGAGAGAGAGAGAGAGAGAAAGAGGGGAGTTTTGTGGCGATAGCGCTTGGCATGAATGGAAGCCAGATACCATAGGCCTGGGCCTGACTAACTAGTTGCTGTTGCTCTTGTTGTTGCTGTTCGGCATACTTGGCCAAGCCGGACTTGCGACTTGGCTGTTGTATGCGTCACTAAACTTGACCAAATTACACAAGGAAGTTGCCAGCCCCACGACGAGTCCCCCGTCTCTGCCCGCATTGGCAGCTCGGCAATTTGTTTCGACTGTCGACAGCGACGTGTTGGCTGCACCTCCCTGAGTCGCGTTCCCAATCCTGATCCCGATGCCGTTGCTGTTGCTGTTGCCGTTGCCGTTGCCGCTGCAAGTGTCCATTAGACATTGTGCAATGATGACATTTGTGGGTCTCTGTGTCGGCGTCTGGCTCCGCTCTCGGGACAGCGGACAGCAGGTTAAGCGCCAGCCGTCACTCAGCCACACAAAGCCGTTGGCTGAGGCGGAACTCAAGCTAAGCTCATCATGTTCAGCTTGAAGTAGGTGTGCGGGCGTCGTTCCCCTCTTTTTCTTAATTGTGGGAAAACGGCTAAGTCAGATGAGGATCAGCTAATGAATCCTACAGTCGGCTGTAAAATGCTGCACAGGATATCGTTGGCAACTGAATAGAGGCTGCGCTTTTAAACTTGTTTATACCCTATATACTATAACAAATGAATATCTTGTGATGCATGTACATACATATATTTTCTGATAAAGATGAATGAGCTCTGATCAAGCACATGCGAAGAGGCACTTGAATCATGTATCTTATAACGTGTATTCCTTTTCAGTATAATGCCTATCCAAGCATGCAAACTCGAGCGTGCAAGTATGTAGGGAGGTGCTTGGATGCCGCTCAAAGCTCACTTCAAGCTTGCAGCTGTAGACATTGGCTCAGACTTGGCTTGGGCATAGCAGCATAATAGACTTGGCCTACATTCACCAGCACTCACTATTCTAATCACACACACTCACACACATATATATATATATACACACGCACACCCATCCACTTACAATGCGAACACTTTTACTCTCTGCACATTCGTCTAGCTCCATAAACATAAACATATAAGCATAATCATGCTTACTCATGATAATCATGCCTGATGGTTGTTTTCTGCTGTCTGTTCGCTGTTCACTGTTGGCTGATGGCTGATGCCTGCTGCTCATTACCATGCCAACTACTGCTACCAGCAACAATAACAATTATAATACCAACTGACTTTAACTAGTTTCCACACTTGGCCTGGTCTAGTCTCTGTCTGGCTGCCCCTCCCGGGGCTTTCAAGTCTCCGTTCTCCGTTTCTGTGTTGCAGGCTTTCAACTTGCCCGCACAATTTTCCATTTCCATTTTCTTTGCGAATGCGGTCGCCAGCTGCTCGTAATTAAACAAACTAAGAAGCTGGAAACCAAACCGTCGACTTAAGCATTTTAGGCGTCCACTCGTACTGCGCCCCAGCACCGAGCTCAAAGTTTTAAGCCCACTCTTAAGTGCGCCGAAAAGTGTAGCTAATGGATATTATTGCCCAGCTTTAGTGAATGTACCTATAAAAGGTAAAGTACCTGAAAGCTCCAATAGTACCTTGTATATATCAAAATATAAAAAACTTTTTGATTTGCTGATCGCATATCAATGCACAGCTCAAGGGAATAAAAACAAGCCAACTGAATTTATAATATCTCTCTGCATGCTGAAAAATGATGGGAATTTATTATCGAAAGCTGTGTTATCAGATATATTTCAAAGAAATTAATTTAAGAAATGCTTTGCAAATTCTTTTCCCATGCTATGAAATATGACTGTCAAAGGTCGAAAGGGAAAACTTTTCTTTTTCAAGCTAATTTTGAAATATTTCTTTAAAAGTTTAGTGCAAACGTGTTTCACAGTTTAAAAACCTCAGTTTTGCATACATTCATTATCGTCACATGTTTATAACGCCCACTAGTATTATAATCGAAGAGAATCTTAGTCCAGATCTATCTAAAGTGAGGCTTTAATAAATAGAATTGTAATTAGTTGTGAACACAGTGGGACAGCGGCGTCGGCGGTTCCAAAACTTAAAAGCAGCACGCACTCTCACCCATACAAACGCACACACACCCATAAGCACACAGGGACAGAGACTGAGAGAGAGGCAGACAAAGAGACAGAGAGAGAGAGAGACGGAGACCAGATAAAACGTTTTTCGAATATTTTGAATAACGGTGCATGGAATACCAAAATCAAATCAAGTGGAAGCGCTGGCCCGGCCAGGCCCCAGCGATTGGGGACCGAACCTAAAGCCAAACCCCAACCCGAAACCCACTTGAAGCCCACGGATCGACAACGCATATGAATTTTTTTTCTCATTTTTGATTTTTGTAGTCTTGGCGATGGCAACAAGTGCGCCGGAAAACCTGTTGGCCCATATCACGTACTACGCGTACTCCTTCCCTTCGGACAGTTGGCTGGGACTGGCACTGAAACTGGGGCCCGGGCAGAGGCCGTGGTGGAGGCGGGGGCGAGCTCAGCATAAAACGTTGGGCGGCCTGGCGGAATTAATTATGTAGCCCAAAGCTAAATTATATGCGAAAGCAGAAAATTCTCTTTCTCTATCTCTATCGCTGTCTCCGTCTCTATCTCTGTTTCAGTCGCAGTCTCAGTTTCAGTCTCTGTTGCTGTCTTCAAATTCTTCTTCCAGCCACCCGTTGCCCCCTTTTTACTTAATCTTACAATGCGATGCGAAACTCGTTTGTGCATTTAATTTATGGGCGCGACGCCAGCAATAACAACAATACAGCAACAGCAGCAACAACAACAACAACAAAGATGCATTGCACTTGTCGAGTGGTGCGAATCTTTTAGGCAAACGCGGCAAGACTTACCTTTTGACTACGCACATTGGCAGAGCCACAGTGTCTCAGTGTCTCCGCGACTCCGCGTCTCAACGTCTCAGCGTCTCAGTCTCTCCATCTCCAGCTCCAACTTCAAGCAAGCCATCTCGGCCGTATCGTAAAATTGTCAGTTGAAGTCGCCGCTGCGATGCGAGCCGAGCACGTGACCCAATTTGGTTCGGGTTTGTCTTCTGCCTGTTCAGCTTGGTGGGGTGGCTGTGGTGGTGTTGATGATGATGCTGCTGCTGCTGCTGCTGGTGCTGGTGCTGGTGCAGTTGGTGGTGCCTGCAACCACAAGTGGTTAGCTTGGCAAGTCTTGTGCATCTCCTTTGCCGTGGCCACATGTCCACTTTAATTATGTTGCGCCTTTCATAATTGGGTTAACTTTGTGAGGCAAGCGCAACGCGGACGCTGCCGTCCCCTGTTACAGTTGCAATTCCGGATCCAGAGCGACGCCCAAAGGGGCACAGCCAGACGACATACAAGACTTTGCTCATCGGCTGAGAACTTTTTGAAAGGCGCATTAAATAGCTATCAAGCAAAGGCCAAAAACCCGAAACGATTCGGGACAAGCGTGACTATGCGAGGCTTGCAGATAATAAGTGATAAATCTAAATTGAAATTTTATTAAAAATAATAACAAAAAATAAATTAAAATAATATTTAGTCGACTCAAGATTATAAATTTAAAAAGTTTCCATTCCCGAGTAAATGACTGTAAGCGGAACATCTACATCTGACATTTGAATGATTATGATGCTGGTAATATGATCCGAACAAGCTTTTTCGAAAGCCAATTCGTAATATAATACACCACTTAGTATTTTAATTAGCACCCTTAAGACGTATCAAAATCAAAAGACTTAGGCAACGAACTTAGCCCATTGTATGCAGTTCCTAATCAGGAGTCGAACCGAAAGCTATCAAGTTAGCCCATTTGTTAGACTAATAGGAAAAACAGCTGGCAGCACTCTCCATGCGTATCTGACAGATACGACAGAGACTTTGTTCGACATTTAATGGCAAACTGATTGCAAAGTGACACAGAAATGGGAAATGGGAAATGGGAAACCAAGTTCGATGCAACTGGGCGGATGCCTATGCGGATCGGTAGCTGAAGCCCAGGCGTAGTGCAGCAGCTGTACTTTGGATGCTGTGCAATGGACGTTGCTAAGGCTTTGCGGTTGCAGCGCTAGTAATCGAGCCCCGGCGAAGCCTCGACTGTGACTGTGACTGTGAATGTGATTGCGGCTGCAACTGTGACTGCCACTGCAAATCGATTAATTTGCTTCAGTAGATTGTCACAACGGTAACCCAAAAGCCCCCCAACCGTGCAGTGCAACAATGCCTATGGCAATTAAACAATTAAGGCGCTTAAACGGTAACCCAGCCGAGCCAGAGCCACAGCCAGAGCCAGAGCCAGAGCCAGAGCCAGAGCCAACGGTGTTGGTGACGTTGACGGTGTTGGTGACGCTGTACCCCAGCCCCAAACCTACCCAGACTTCAACGGCCCATTACGTTTTACTGATTATCAGCATCCAAAGCTGCCGACTATTCCACGTTTCCAAAGATCTGCCCCAACCAAAAATTTAATTAAAAAACAGTCAACAGATATAAAAAAAAAAAAAACAACAATAACAAATCGATAGCGAAGCAGGGATGCGGGGATGAGGGGCCATAGAGGAAGGGAACACACAAAGCGCTCAGTCATGAAGCTGCATCTTCCACAGTGTCAGCCGAGCTGAGCTGCAGGTGGCAGCGAGTTGTCTTTGTGCGAGTTTCTGTATCTCATAGATGCAGCAAAAGTGAAAAAAGTGCCGTTGTCTGTTGGCTCGCTTTAAGCTCGCCGGTAACCGTTATACAAAACGCTGCGTTGCGTTGCGTTATGATTTCCAAGCGTCGTCGTCGTCGTCGTAGTCTCTTTTATTTTCGGGATTCTGTTTTCAGATGGTTTTTCGGCCGTTATGCTGGCTGTGCTCGTTGGGACTGCGATTGCTGCTGCGCTTGGGTGCCCAAAGAGCGTTCTCTTTGTCTCCAGCCCATAAAGTTCACAATGCGCAATTGTTGCTGGGCTTGTTACTTTGACGGCGGCAAGTTCGTTGCCTCAGTCTTTCGTATTTTGAATGCAATAAACTCGCCAGTTATCAATAAAAATCGCATAAATATCTTTGCCTGAAGCGGAAGATAGAAATGAGACTTAACGGAAACCAGAGAAAGACTTAAATCAAATTGACAGCGATGCATGCGTATAAGATATATTCTATATATTTTTAGCACATGTGATGTTTCATAAAAGTATTTGCTCCTTTTTTATACCTTTCATAATACCTAGAAATTATTGACCTAATTAGCTGTTGGCCTGTCCCTAGCACCAGCTTCCCTCCATCAGCTTTCAAACTATTGATGAACTATACTACAATATATTAGCATTTCCTTGCTTGAAATTTCTAATAAATGTTCAGGTTTTTTTTTTTTTTTTTTTTTCTTTTTTTCTTCTTCGCCTTGACTGCAATGCAACTTCATTAGAGGCTGGCAATAGAAAAGCACAAAAAAAGAAAAAACTTGTCGCCCATTGCCATGGAAAGAGTTAGTGGGGCGTTCAAGCCGACTGTTTGCAGTGCATTGTCTGCTGTCTAGTTGCCAGCCGTGCTGCTGCCACAGCGACTTCGATGGCGTTGGCACCCCTGCTCCATGCCCATGACACCTCGGCGGCGGCTGCAGCTGCTCCCGTTGCACCTACTCCGCATGCGGCGCATTGCATTTTGGGGGCCATTGGCAATGTTAATGGTGTGCATTATTTTGATGTTTATTTATGTTGCTAGCAGCACACATCTAAGCACACTCACACACACACACACAGACTCACACGGTTCGGTTACATGTGGCCAATGCAATTTGCATTTGCATCTCAATTGCTTTTTGCATTGTTTGTTTTGCAGTTGTCGTTGCTGTTGCTGTTGTTGTTGTCATTGTTGGTGTTTGTGTTTGTGTTGCTGTTGCTGTGGCTGTTGATTATCTCTCTCCACACACAGCTGCGTTTGCGATGCGGATCCGGTTTTCGTTGACCCACTTCCGGTAGGCAGTTGCGGGCTGCCAGTTGCCAGTTGCCAGTTGGCAGTTGCGTTCTGCTTGACCTTTGTCTCGCCCTCGCCTTGGCTTACACACACTGGTTGCCCACCCACAGCAGCCGCAGCCGGGCTCCATCATGATCTGCACCTCCGCACGGTCACCGACTCAGCCAGATAAGACGCCTACGCTTTGCACTACATTCATATTTCGTTGTCGTTGTTGTCTGTCGGTTGCCATTTCTTCAGCTCTTGCCTGTAGATCGTTCTTTTTCTGTAGCATTTTGTTTATTATTTCTCTCTCTATCGCAGCTCTATCTAACCCTATTCCTATTCCTATACCTATCCCTATTCCTCGCTCGCGCTCAGCTCCTACATGGCAATTTATTTAGCATTTTTATTGTGCTGCGTTTTGTTGCTCTGCTTTTTTTATGCCTGCCATCCATTTTTATCGTCTGTCGTTGTTTGCTGTTGTTGTTCGCGTGTTATTAGCCATGATAACTCCCCCTCCCCCCACCTGCCCACACTAGCCCACGACTTGCACTTCTTTTGTCTTCAGTCTTCACGCCCGCACCTTGGCACAGCATACAACAAATTATGCATGCAAAAATTACCTTCTTCTTGTTGCTGTTGTTGTTGTTGTTGCTCGACCACTCCTCTTCTTGTTGTTGCTGTTGTTGTGCATGTTAGATTATGAGAAATTTATGCAATATTTGACATATATTTGGCGGCGTCAGCGCAAAGCCATTTCAGTAATGCTCTAAATATGATTGTTTATATATCTTGAAATTTCTTGCCTTTTACAAATTATTTATGGTTTACGCCAAATGAAAATTTAATATATCAATGCAAATATTTGTATGTATGGAGTAGCCTCTGGCTACAATATATACATACTATATATAATATACAATATTACTAAAGCCCAATCATGTATTGAATTAATTTCTTTAGTTAACGGAATTTTTAATGTATAAAGTGATTAAGCTAAGTAATAAATATTTTTAATATAATATTTAAATACTATTATTATTAATATTACATTATAATCGAATATTTAAATATTTTTATACATATTTTATGACTTAGTCTATGACAGATTCGTTCTACAGACTCCCAGCCTATATTCAATTCGAACGTTCTCCGATATAAATCTTTAAATTGGAACATATCCAGGTATGCAACGAATTTGCCATGACTATGATTTAGTCATTCTCTGCTGTTTCGAATGAGATAAAGTGATGCAAAACAGAAAAGTGAGTCTGTTCTGGCAGGAGATGCAGCCAACCCGCTGTGAATTTTGCCACCGTCGCTTGCTTTTGTTCCTATTTAGGGCCAGTTGCAATTTGACTGTGAGTTGTTTTGCCAATTTGGCAACGAAGATGAGCAAACAGACAAATGCGAGGCAAACAATTCAATTGATGGCAGAACTCGGGCAGAACAGGTAGCATAGGTAGAGCCTGGACCCACCCAAGGTGAATTTGCAACAGGCCGAGCTCTGGCATCGGCAATTGTCACATTTGCAGTTGGTGGCGGCAAATAGAAAGGCAGCTTCAGTTGGGCAGAGAGCCTGACAAAGTGTTGACTTCTGCGCACTGTTTGCACCTTAATTTACAATCTTTTGCGGTCAACAGTTGCCGCCTGCCGCTCGCCGTCCGCCGCCTGCGGTGTCAAAAGATTTTCTCGTATTGCTATTGTCGATCTGCATTGGGCTTCAGTTTGAAGCTTTGCCTAACCCATATCCATTATGCACACGCACACACACACACACACACACACATATATATATATATATCAAGAGATGGGCGCGCGTGTGTCTTTAACCCATTTAGATTCGGAAGTTGGGCCTATCAAATGCACAATTCTTGTTCGCTTTTGACTTTGACCCCCGTGTCAATATTGGTTATGCTTAATGGCAATGCACTCGAACTTTACCGTTGGGCCCTGTTCCAGGTGCTACTCCCGTGGCGTTTGCCTTAATTTGATAGCTTGTTTTATTTGTGTGGAGCAAACAGCTTGAGTGATGGCCCTGATGCAGGGCTCGACCTGGTCCAAGCACTCTCCAACATTGTCCGTTTTTTGGCTGCCTTCTCAGCTTTTTTTTTCTCCCTTTTCTCTCTTTATTTTTTGATGAAGTGTCACGCTGTCCAAGTTCAATTAGTTTTGTATGCCGCTCTTCAAAAGCTACGCCGATGTACGTTCTGTGCCCTGCCATGTTTAATGCCAAGATTGATTTTTATGTTGTTGTTGTTGTTGTTGGTGTTGGTGTTGTAATTGCTGTTGTTGTTGCTGTGCTGTTTGTAGTGCTTGCGAGATTGACATTTGACGTGCATAGAATTTGTCTAACTGTATTTCGCCTTTCGTGTGCTGTGTGACGTTCATTACAAGCCGTACCCAAGAGCTTGTCTCACCATTTTGCCGCTCAATTTCACGAGCCATTCCTATGGCTGACCCATACTGGCCGTAAATAATAATATTTCTGCCTCTATAGACACGAAATAAATAAAGTCGATAGGGATATATACATATATAACACAATTTTCACAATAAAAATTAATTTTAAATTTTTATTGATTTTTTAATTTTAAATTATTTAATTTATCTAAAATATATTAATATTGCTTCGATTTATAGAAAAGTTGCCCATAATTACAATTGAATATCAGACATTTTATCAAAATTGCAAGTCATTCGAAAAAAATAGTATTAAACAAAAGACTTAGGCAACAAACTTGCCCTGGGAGGCACCAATTTAAAATAGTTTACGTGTGACAAATCTTAGAGAGATGTTTCATCAAACTTTTGCGAAAAGTGTTACAACTGAGTCACGGCAGCCAACAAAAATATTTAAATAAACGAAAATAAAAACAAGAGTAAAATATCTTGATAAATTTATATATCATCGCATAAAATATTTATGCAAAAAATTGCAAGTGGAATTCGTGGAAAAAAACTAAAAGCAAATAAACCTAAGTGTATATGGGTGGGTCTCTGTATGTGTGTGTGTCTGTGCCTGTGAAGCTGAAAAGCAAATCATGAGCCATGAACATGGCCAACAATGCGGAGGCTGTGAAGCTGCTGTGCGAATCGAGGGGAGGCCAGCAGAAAGGCTAGTGACGCAGTTGCACTTGGTCAAAAGGCCAATGCGATGATGAGGCGGTTGCTGTTTGGTCTTATGCTAATACCAACAATAACATCAGCAGCATCAGCAGCAGCAGCAACAACAACAACCACAATAGGAGTCGTGAGTAAAACAACAAAAATGTACACAACCTGTAAGTTTGGTGTTGTGGTCTGCGGTCTTCGTATTTCGTATCAGTATCTGTATCTGTATTTCCATCTGTATCTGTCCCTGTCTCTGTGTGAGCTTTCATTTTCGAAGCGATACCGTTAACTGCAAAGCGCTGGAAATAAACAGAAAGATCTAAAGAGGTAGCAAAGCAAAAACAAAAAACAAAACGAATAACGAAACAAAAAAAAACTCTAAACGAATGAACGAACGAACGAGCACAGCAACCAGCCAAGAGCAACGGCTAAAGCAACAACAAGTGCGAAATGAGCTGAGAAAGAGGAAATGCAACAACAAAATGGCAAATGCAGCGACGTCGACAGCAGCAGCGACGTTGGCAGCGACGTCAGCAGCAACGGCAATATCGACGCCGGCAACTGTAATTGTTGCTCGCATGTTTACAAGGCGAAATAACAGGAAAAAATGTTAAATTTTTGTTAAGTAGGTCAAGTTGTGCTGCGCCAGAGCGAGATAGAAGCGCAGAGTGGAAAAGAGATAGCGCTAGCGCACGATACAGAGAGCAAAAGAGTAATAGAGCGAGCATCAAACAAGTATGGCCGCAGAGTTAGAACTTGCCAAACTTTTCACTTGAGCAAATGTAAAGTAAATTCAAATAAAAGAAAATAAAAAATATTAATAATTTTGTACATTTTTATTATTATTAATATTTGTGAAATTCAATCAAAGTTGCAATTATTTAGCAGTTGGCCGCTCAAAGCTGACCCGCCTTTGCTGCAGCGCGCAACATAAACAAACTTAGCCCTGACTTTGACCGCCAGAGCAGAAGGCAACCGCGACCTCGGCACAAGCAACACCTGCGGCCAAACATGTTGGCAGCACAACATGTTGCAGCTGCCGCGCTCTCTGGCTGGCTGGCTGGCTGTTGGCTTCCTCGCTAGCTCATGTTGCTCACTCGGTTGCTCTCAGGTTGGCGTGCGCTCAGCAGCCAGGTGAGTAACTTCTTTTGATCGCTGCTGCCGTTGCGGCCGACTGCGCTGTTGGCTGCGCTGCTGGCAGCGACTTCTTGGGCCGCTGCGGCTCGAAAATTTCTTTTCGTGTTGCGCCTGCGCACAGTTGGCTTTCTACCGTTGACGTCTTCGGATTTGTGCGATTCTTGGCGCGCAGCAGTTTTTAGCGTTGGTTTCGCGTGTGGCTTCCGATTCGGTTGTGGACGTGGACTCTCTCAGATAGACACTCACACACACACACACACATACACATACGCATACGTATATGTACAGATACACGCGCGCAGCATAATAAAAAGAGCAAGCAATAGAAATTGGAACAACCAATAAAAAAAAAGTGACCAGTTCAATTAAAAAGAGTGTGCTACAACAACAACTGCAACAACAACAACAACAGCAACAACAATAACAACAGTGATAAACATGTTAAAAATGCGTTACAAAAATTGTGAAAATGGTTGAGAAAATGTTGAGAGCAACGCCAGAACTTGCTCCAGAAAGTGCTTAAATATCGAATTTATTCTATATACCCATATATACATATATAGAAAAGATATACACACAACCACAAAGCAGATTTGAAGAAGTGCAAGTGCAATCGGCCCGCAGTGCAATACAATTATTGAAAACAAGCAAAGGAAATACGCAAAAAAGTTAAAATTCAAACCAACAAATATAACAAAGATATATTACTATATTCATAATCGATTCAATCCAATCAATTTATACTCCACCCGTTCAATCAAACAATCAATACGAACTCTCTCAAGAACGCTGTTGTATATATTTCCAGAAAATACAATACAATAATATATACCTATATATACATATAACCTATATATCGTCATCTCAGAATCTTTTCCAAAACACAATCAGTCAAAAGTCGTCCATTGTACATACATATATACGAAAAGCAATAAATCAATATAAATATCTATATACAAATCCCACATCAAGGGCTCTGTGTGCTATCTAAGGAATATGAAATAAACACAAAATATATAAATACTATATACCCACTCGTACTACTCCCCGTTCATTATCTTATGCATATATATATTTATGTCTTCCTCCCATTGTTTTTGTGAGTATACAAAAATGTTTAAGCTTTTCATTTCAATTTTATTTTTGTTGTCCATAACATGATTTGCCTTTGACTCCTAACCGTAAATCCTAAACGCTTAACCCTTAACGAGCATGCTTTGAAATACTAATACTTACATATTTATTAATTGCTAATTTGATTGGTCGAAGGATCTTAATCTAACAGTCCTCGAGTAAATCAAGCTCGTATTCATGACATCTCTATATGAAACATATCAACTCTCATTCACATCAAATCGGATACAAATACTACACATATGCAAACATATTAATGAAACTGTCTTAAAGGATTTCAATATCGCGCGTTAAAGGATTACAAGTTAACTAAAGAACAAGGATTATACAAATATATACATATAACAAATAAAACTAAAGGAGACAACAAGAAAAAACCAACCAATAACAACAACAAAACCACAATTTCAGAACTATAGTTCAAAATGTGCAACAGCTGAATTCGGCAATTTCGTAAATGTAAGTAAGATTCAAATATGGCAAAATGTTCTAGGAGCCGCCAGACCCAAGTCAACGGCCTTCAAATATGAGCATTCCCAAGCCTGGTTTATAAACAAATCAGCGAAAAGTCATTGACCGAATTCGTTTCCGATATTACTCACCTGTTATGAAATACAACGCAATACATAGGACTGTTTTGTTAGGGGGATGAGATAATGTCAATACAACTGAGAGCTGAGAGTTAAGAATTGAGAGCTAAGAGCTCAGAGCTAAGAACTGACAGCTGAGCTTTACTTATGAGACAATTGCGAATTTCACAACTAGGCGCGTGTCTATAACGTATTCAAATAAAGCTACTGTGAATTTACAGTTACAGTAGCAAAACGCTACATACATATATATGGAGAATAATTCAAATATGAACAATATAAATTTGAAATTTATTTCGTTTATTTGATCTTATGAAGCACTGGTCTAAGCATAGATAATCGCACCGTTTGACCCCGACCCAAAAGCTAAGACCCAAATAAGAAAACTCTTAACTGCACTCGGAAGTAAAGGTTATTTTAATTTTACAGCTAAGATTGTTGCCAAGCGCTTTTGCCGAGCTAAAAATAAATCATAAAAAACCGTTTGTTTGTCTACCAAAATGGTCTAAAATACAACAGCAACAACAACAAGAACAACTACGGCAATGGCAGCCAAAAAAAAAAAAAAAAGCCAACACACACACACACACAGACATAAATATGAACACACGTACACCTCAGCAACAACAGTAGCGGCTGATTGTACCGTTATATGACGCAAAATTACGCTTACTCATTCAGCGAGGCGGCGGCTCCAGAAGCAGAGAGGAGAGCCCAAAAGCCGGAGTCACAGCCGTCAAAGTCAAGCTGGGAGCGCATCACCAAATAGGCACAGCTGCTACAACAACAACACAGCACAGCATGCCGAAGCTTAAATACTCTTCAATAAGAAGCTATAGTTGATAAATGATTTAAATGATAAAGAAGACGGTGTCAATTAGCAGAATTTCAGATAGAATAGAAATATTACGAAGAGAGATTTTCAGTAAAGCTGAAGAAAAATAATTTTTATATATTGCTTTTCTATAGCTCATCTGCTCAAATACGAAAATACTGAATCACAGCTAAGCTATAGGTGGATTAGTTGAGAATCAAGACTGGGAATAATTAAAGTACTCATTAGAAATATAAAATATATAAATTATAGATTTCTTTGTCCATGTCCGTGACAAACGCACTGCCAAAATATATATGCCCTCTAGAAGGGTATACTCTATAACTTTATAAGCGCTGCAGCGTCAATGAGCGTAGCGAATCTGACTGCGCATTAAGTTGCATTTCGGTTGAAGGAGGAGGGACTTAAGATTTTTCAGCTTTTCTTTCGGTTTTTTATCTCTCTAATTGAACTTTTTTGTGTATTTTCGAACAAATCAATTAAGTGCGCTTCGAGGTGAACTGCGACGGCTATGCGGCTTGAACATATCAATTACAAAAGCAGAAGAAACTAAGTCCAAATTCAATAATTGCTTCCCTAGATTTATCCACGGCTGCTGCTCAATTTTATTAATTACTTTTTCTTTTCAATTTTTTTGTGCGTTTCAATTTTGATGTGAATCAAACGGAATTCTTGTCGTATCATTCTGTTATTCAGGTCGATAATCGCATAACTGTCACATGGCTGTTGCCATTGCCACATATTTATATTCATTTATTATGCAATACGATTTAGCTGTTAATTATCTGTGGAATATTCTTACTAATAATCCCGTTGGGAGCTTAGAATATGCTTTTATGTTCAATTTGCACATTTTGCTAGTCCAAAATCAAAATACTACGCAAACATGTATATAAATATTTGTATATGTATATAAAACAACAACAAGAAGAACAACGACAACAACAGCAACAACTACGACAACAACAATATCAATAAACAAAAATTTTTAGACGCGCGCTTTTAAAAAGTTCGCTGACCCGAGCAATGTTTTGGGTTTTTGGGGATTCAGCTGGCCAGACACGCCGGATTGTTGTCTTCATTGTTGTTGCCGGTTCAGATGACCACATTAAGCTTTAAAATATTGTCTCTCAGCATGCAGATGAGCTGCCAAATACCCTGTAGTCAATTGAAACAATTAAATATATGAGCGAATAAAGGAAAGAAAAATATAAACTTTGTGAAAAAAAAAATCTAATTTAAACTTTAATTTACATATATATTTTATTTAAAAGTTAAATTTGAATTTAAATAAAATATACATGAATAATAAATGTAATAAATAAAACATAACATATTAATTATTTTCATATATTCATATAATCAATGTAAAATACAAAACTAAATATGAATATGAATTATTATCATAATTAATATACCAATATACCCTCAACAACAATCACACAAGCTACAGGGTATTCCAAGTTTCGGCACTCAACCAGCGCATGAGGCACGAGGGCGTCATTTAAATAACAACAAAGTAAAAACCAACTAAAAATAGTTAAACATCATAAAAATTTGCATAGTTGTTGTTAGTTGTCGGTTGGCTGGGTTGTTGTTCGGTTGTTCGGTTGTTTGGCTGTTTCACTGTTGGTTTGCACGGCTGGTTAGTGGGACCAGCTAAACTTAGCTAAGCAGAGACACAGGGTGTGGTGATGCCAACAAGTCTTGAGCAGACCTCTTCCACATCCTCGGCCATAAAAATAGCGCCAAGCCTCTTCAACTCAGCGAGCTGACCGCGCTGCCATTTGAGTTTATCGCCGCGCTGTCATCTCATTGCAAAGGGACACCTAACGGAGTTAGCACTGTACAGGCACTGTGCGAGCATTTAATACTGCCTCCATTCATAAAATAACTCAACTACGATTAATTCAAACACGTTTTCAAACCCGTACAGTGGGTTATATTTTGTTAGTTACTTTGTAGTTCGCATAGATATATAATACATCAATATAAAATTTAGCTATCAAAATATGATAATTCATATAGAAACTGAAACTGCATAGAAATCTATAGATATGAGTAGATAAATATATTTAGACATAAATAATGAGAAGTGTGAATATATATTGATAATGATATATGAGAGACAGTAGATGGATTGGATAGATTGATATTGATTTACAAAAAGATATATGTGATATACATACGGAATGGAGAGATATTCACCGATATATATGGATCTCTGGATATGCTTTGATAGTGTTTAATTAATATTAATTATTTGTTGTAATTTGATCTCTCTAAAATCTTTCTCCACTTTTAAGGCGGCTCATAATTTATTTGAGGGCTTAGGTTTGGTTTCGAAGTGTTTTCGCCATTTCGGACTTTGCTCCACTTCCAGCGCGACAAATTTTAAACGTGTTTTTGTTTGTGTTTAGCATATACGAAAAACCTTTTGGTTTTTTCTTTTTTTTACATTTACATTTCTACTTTTTCCACTCTGCTTGGCTAGTTTTAGATTTACGTCCCTGTGCTCGAATTAATGTCCAGCTCCTTTGGCCAGCAACTGATCCACTTAATATCAAACTCAATTTACACCTGGAGCATTATTCATATGCAGTCACTTCGCCTTTTCCCCGCCACACGCCCTCTTTATATTTTTTATGAGCCTAATTCCATTGGCAACGCCCACCACTGAACGACAACGAGCGACGTGGTCCAGTTTAAGTCAGAGCCCACACCTTCTGGCCAAGTCTGGGCCAGCGGCAGTTACCAATGCAGTTAGAGTTGCTGGCAAAAACAACAACAACTCCACACGTGCCACATGTGCTGTCAAGTGCGCAGCAGAATAAGCAGCGAGCACGTCTTCGTCTCCCATTGTTGCGAGTTGCCAGTTGCCAGTTCTTGGTATTTTGTTGGTGTTGCTGCTGCTCGCTCGCAACAATTTGCTGCATCCACATTTACAGCTTAAGATAAAGTCGGCAATGAAGTGGAAGCTGGAGCTGGAGCCGACACCAGAGCTGAGGCTGAGGCGAAGGAGGAGGCTGAGCCAACCTTCAATGAGTGATGGCGACCTCAATGCCAGCCCCACGTTTTCAGAGGCTGTGGCTGCTTTTTTTTTCGGCTTCTCGGTCTTGGTCAAAGTTGGTTTGCTTGGAAAACCGCTTGGCAGCCTTGCAGAGCGGTTGTTGCTGTTGTAGTTGTTGTTGTTACTGGCATTGTACGTGCGGTTTTCCAAGTGGAAATCGTTGCGGTTGTAAATTTTGCAATCAAATAATTTTTCATTCGCTTTTTCCGACGCCAGCGCGCGACCTGATTTTTCTTTTCATTTTGGCCGCAGCAGCAGCAGCCGCCGTCGCTGCCACAGAGATGCATAAAAAAAGTGTTTGCCTGTTTCGGGTCTCCTCTCTTGGCCATTTGGTGTTTTAGCTGGCTGGAAAAACGTTTTGACCTTTGCCGCTTTGTTCGTGTTCGAACATTTAAACGGAAGTTGATTGCCGCCAAAGGTTAAACTCAATTTCCGTTAAAGCCAGCATCGGACTCAGTTCCAGCTCCAGCTCCAGCTCCAGCCTACGAGCCAGCCTCAGTTCGAAACACGTCTTTGGACCGTATTTGAAAGCCAAGTTAAGAACTCAATTTCTTAACAATTGGCAGCAGCTGTTCGAGGGGTTCTCGTTGACGGCTTGTTGCGCTTATTGTGGTTGCTCCAGCTTTAAGTAGTTGTTCGAGTTGAAAAGTTCAATTCACAAAGTTCACGAGAATTAAGAGCAAGAAATTTATGCCACTGTCTTTCTAAGCTTTTCTTGCAAATTATGTTTGTATGCGTGAAACATATACCACTATATCGACATATATCAATATATGTATATATAATGTCAATTCAATCACAACTCATTTATAATTACTTAACGGCTTTTCAAGTGCGCCCACCAGCTGACCGAGTTATTCGAAATAAAGAGCTTTCAGCTCAGGGTCATAAAATCACTCGCATGTCAAAAATTTGCACTAATTCATTCAAAATAACCGTTAATATCGCCCTACTCAAGCACACACATACACACACACACTAACAGTAACAGTAATTATAATGCCCACAGCAATCGTCCGAGCCCCAAATGTTTAACTCTCTGGCCATAATCTGAAAATCCCATTTACAAGCTCAAATTACAATAGAGGCGCATTGTTGGCTTTTGTTGTTCTTGTTGTTGTTGTAGTCGTTGTTGTTGTTGTTATTGTTGTCGTAGTGTGGCGCACCCACGCAATTTATGTCTGTGTGTATGTGCGTGTGCGTCTGTGTAGGTGTAGGTGCTGGGGCCATTCAAATGCAAAAAGAGCAGCGAACAACCGTTACAATGTGCCTCATTAAAACAAAAAATGAAAATAAAATAAACGAAAATGTTGAGTAGCCACAGCAACAACAATAAAACATTAGCAATAAAAAAAAAAAAATTAACTAGAAAAAATGTGTGACGCCCAGCTGAACAATAAAGAATCAGAATATCTGTAAAATATTTCACGCCAATCTCCTAGGCGCATCGCAAACGTCACTCAAATAAAATCAGGAACCTGACACATTATGAAAAATTCATTAAATCGAAATTGTTAGACATCGCATAGAAGAGTGAACAACCCATGGGCAGAAGTACACAATATACATACATATATACAATAAAATCCGAAAAATGTGAGTTCAAGATCTATAATATAAATGAATGTATATACAGATGTACATATACATATATAGATAGACATAGATGTAGGTATATAAATATAGATATATGTAGATATAAACAGAAATATTGATAAATGAAAAGATATGAGTCTCTAAATAGATTCTTGGATATCTATATAGAATGAGTTATGAATAGGGATAGATACTTTAGTAAAAGTCATATAGATATCATATGGTATTAATACATAGTCAGGTATAAGCCACGCTATCAAAAATGAGGTTATATATTAAATATGTATTTAGCTGGGTAACAATTACTATGTATTATTACTTATTCATAAATAAGAAATTAATTACTTTATAATATATAAAAAATGGTTTAGAATTACTGAAAATGCACGATTTATTAATAACAATATTTGTAGTTATTAATTTAATTAAATTGGTTTAGTTTATAGCAGTAGCTCGTATAATTTTGTTTTCTTGAATTTATTCCCTAATCGAGTTGGTTCTAGGTAATATTATTATATGTAGCTCAACATCATTAAATTTCTGACATTATTTGGATTTTACCTATACTATTTGCATAACAATAGATTCGTTTATTTTCTGCCTGTCAGGTGGAATTAATCCAATTTCAATTCAAACCTAGATATTGGAAGCCATTTTTCTTCGTTTTTTCTTCGTGTTTTTATTATTATTTTTTCTTTCTTTCTTCTTTTATTTGGTGTAAGTGCACGCAAAGTTGCGCTTGAGCTTGAGCTTTGGTCGAAGCTTCGTGGCAGCTTCGTCTCGGCTCTGCCGAACACGGAAGTATGTCAGCAGGTCTCTCGTGTAACGGTAGTTTGGCTGCTGCTGTTGCTGTTGCTGCCGCTGCCTCAGTCGCTGGCACGCTTAGCTGCGCATGCTTAGCTGACGCTAACGTCGCTGCCGCTGCCACAGCCACAGCACTGCCGCTGGCGCAGTCGCCGCTGTTGCCTCTTCTGCTGCTCTTTGTTGGCGCTTTGTAGTCGGAGCTAGCAACATGTTGCTTCGACAACCTGTTGAAAGCGAAATTGTCTCTCGCTCTCTCCCTCTCTCTTTCGCTCTTTCGCTCTTTCTCTCTCTCTGCCAGTCTATCTGGCGCTGACCAATACCAAACGAGTCTTGCTGTGAGCGAGTGAGTATATTGGCCAATTTGGCTCTATATGCTTTCTTCTTTCACACACACACACACACACACGGAACCATACATGAATGTGGCCAAGCCTCAAAAACTCAACTTAACTGTTTATGCACAAAATGAGAAAAAGTCTTTTATTTTTGTTGGCTCATTTGCTTTACCGTTCGTTCGGTTCTCCCAAAACTGAACTTCTTCACTCGCACCTCGCAATTGTAGTTGTTGTTGCTGTTGTTGTTAGAGTCTCGCAGTATTTCGGATTTTTTTTTTTTTTTATTCGATTGGCTCTTTGTATTGGTCTTGAATATTTTGTTGTGGCTGCTTTTTACTTTTTTGGAAATGGAGAGAGTGAGAGCAAAGGGGGAGGGTAGAGGAGGTAGACGCGTAGTCTGCACCTGTGTCGCACGATAGTTCTTGCTGTTGTTGTTGTTGTTGTTGCTGTACTTTCATTGTCGGTTCCTCATATCTTTGTCTGACTGTAGAGTCTATCCAAATACGATATGCCCGGCCCCTCGCTACACCCGCTCTCCCTCCTCGTCCATTAGCCGAGCTCAATATTCTGCTGCGTTTATTTCTACCAATTTATATGCTAATTTAACTGATTATTAATGTTGTGACCCAAATTCCATTTGGAAATTATTATTGGCCATTCGGGGTATCGATTTGTTTTTGTTGTTGTATCCCCCACTCTTCTCTATTTTTGGCCTGTCCGTCCGCCTCGTTATCTTGTCCCGAATGTCTCAACTCTGACTGCATTGGCATTTGGCGGCGTCTTCCCATGAGTAATCGTCGCGTTAAGTATGAAAAGCCCCGTGGAAATGTTTTGATATGCAGCCCAGTCGGACCCAAATGGACATCGATTCATTTTCGTTACGTTTAGAATACCTATCGAGATTTGTATTAAGCTCAGATTAGGGCTTGTTTGTCTGCCTTGGCGCTGCAAGCTGTCAGCAAGTGCCTCAGCTGCCGCTGCATGAGGCACCTGCAGATCCCAAAGATTCTATAAGACGGATTATAACATAACGGAAGTTGCTTGTAAGCTGAGCTTAGTTGAAGCCCGCTTAATGTGCATTTGGCCGCCACATTGATGAATATGCAAGAGCTAACTGAAAAAAATGTTTGGGAAAACAGTTACTCAACATATGAATGAATTATGAACCTTTTATTAAGATGAGCTGAGAGCAGCTGAATCTTAGACTTTGTAAACCAATCATGCTTGACTCTTAGAGCTTAGCTTATAGCTAGTATTCTGCATTTGGGAATAATATTTCGTTATAGTAAGAAATTATCATTGAATTCATTTATTTTATTTGCTCACACTTATATAATACTTGCTTAATGAATTTATAGAATAGTGTAAACTAATGTTAGCATATATTAATCTAAGCCAAAGACAGTAATATCTCCACAGTAAAGAACAGGTTCTGTGCTGCACAAAAGAATTGATTATATAGCATATTCATCTATATTCCATCGAGATTTAATCGCACCTACTAATTGGATCTTTGTCATCTTCTTGCATATACTTACAGCATCAACTGAACGAATATTCAATATTTTGCGCAAGAAGAAATACCAAAAATTTCTGTCCATCGCCTGGGTCAACTGACAATGAAGTTGTGCAGCATGAACGGGCCAAGTGAATCAGAAGTCGAAAGCCTACTGATGAGCCCCTGCTGGGGACCCACACAGACAAGCAGCCAGGATCAGTATCTGCTGGACGGACACAAGCTGCTGCTGGAGCACGACCTCGACTCGCTGCCGAGCGATGCGGATCAGAAGAACTCACTGGATGTGCTGGATAATCTGCTGTTGAATAGCTCCTCGCTGAATGCACTGTCCGACCTGAAGCCGCTGCCTCCGTTCACTGGCTACACCGGGCATCTGTCCATCAATGGCATCTCGGGGCATCACTATCACGCGATTGCCCAGCGGCTGCCCGACGAGAGCAATAACAACTACATACAGAGCGCCTACCAGCAACACCATCAGCATCAGCATCAACAGCAGCAACAGCACCAGCACCAACAGTCGAACAACAACAACAACAACAACAACAATCCGAATGCGAATCCCACGTCCACAACGGCAGCGACGACGACGTGCAGTGGGACAGGCGGGGTGGGCGGTGGCGGCGGGGGCGGCAGCGGAAGCTCCTCGCAGGAGCACAATATCGTATCCTCATCCACCTGCCTGCCTGAGAGCGTGCTCAGCGCGGATGCGGACGCCTGCCTCAACGATGTCAAGCTCTTTGCCGATAGTCAGTTAGATTCTAAGCTCTACTCCGTAGCGGACAGCTGTGTTATAAACGCCTCCAATCAGGGCGGCAATGGTGGAGGCGGAGGTGTCTCCTCGCTGGCCAGCAGCGGGTCGACGCTGACACCGATCGACCAGGTGGCCGACTCGCTGCACGGCAGCGGAGTGCGCATCTACAAGGATCTGACCGAGTATGTGGACATGAATAGCATCGATGACATCGCCGCGATCATTGGCTCGGCGATAGCGGACACCACGGTGCCCAATCAGCTGGACAAGGAGGAGGGTAACGACACGCGCGACAGCTGGATGGATCTGGATGCCTGGATCGATGGCAACTGCATTCAGCCCGAGGGCAAGGTGCTCGTCTCCCAGCAGGACACGCTCAGCGACTTCATGCTGCCCCACTCACCGCTGCCGGTGCATGCGAGCAGCTCCACGCTGCAGAGTCTACTCAGCCATGGCTACATGCCGCTGCTGCAGAATCGCCTGCAGCACGGACCACCTGGGTCGGGCAACGCCCCCGGCAGCGCCTCCTCGGCGGCAGCTAATGCGCTGAAGAGCGAGACGCCCAGTTCTACCTCATACTGCAACGAGCTGTCGGCAGCCAGCAGCAGCTGCAGTCCGCCGGGCTCGGTGGTCAGCACCACGGACAACAATCTGATGATCAATCCGCGCTATCTGACCAACAATCCCAATCCCAACCAGCAACTGCAGCAGCAGCAGCAGCAACAGCAGCAGGCAGCCTACCAGCTGACGCCCAATGGCCTCTCCGGCACTGGGCTGAAGGACGGCGGGCTGTGCAGTCCGGACATGCTGAGCAATTATCCGCATACGACGAGCACCACAAATGCGCCCACGGGCACGCCCAAGGCCAAGCGGTCCAGGGCACAGAAGAAGTCCAGCCAGCAGCAGCAACAGCAGCAGATCCAGGGCGACAACGGGGCGTCACAGCTGAACGCCATGTCGCCGTCGGGCGTGGCCAGTTTCAATGCCAGCGATCTGAGCGGGCTGCTGGGCAAGGAGAAGCCGGTGCATCGCTGCAGCATCTGCAATCGCGGCTTCCTGAACAAGTCAAACATCAAGGTGCACCTGCGCACGCACACGGGCGAGAAGCCCTTCCGCTGCGACGTGTGCGCCAAGGCCTTTCGCCAGAAGGCGCACTTGCTCAAACATCAACAGATACATAAGAGAATTGGGCGTGACTGACCGCGGCCATAATCACAACCCGCTCGCCACTAGCAACAGCCACTTCGATAGGCAGCAACTGTTTCTGCCCGCACAATTGAGCACAAAGTCGCTTCCGTGTGCTCTGCTCGAGAGAAAGTGCCCGCCAAAGCCACCCGCCCACCACACTCCACGCACCACTCCACGCACCGCACACCACAATCTCGGGCCGAACTGGCAACTGGATGTGTGCATGGATGGGTCTTTGGGTGCGGCAGCTTCTCGTGTATCGCATTGCTTGACCAAAACCACTGTGGATCGCCTCTCGGCGTTCCCAGACCGTTTGCCATCCTCCTGCTGCTGCCCCACTCACAGCTCACAGCAGCAGGGTGAAGCAATGCCATACACATAGCACTTGATATTCGTTGTTGTTGGTTGCTTTTGATCTCTTCGCCTCTTTTGGTAGTTAGTCCAATGAATCCGGTTATAGGTAGCATATGTAGTATACGGTCTAGCCAAAATATATCTAGATGAATTAAAGTTGCTTAATGACCATGAGAAATTTAATTATATTCTTATTTCACATTTTTATGGGGTTTCATATCAACCTACTACCTCTATAATGTTGTTGGCACACTCTGAAAAAATTATGGAAATTTTGGAAGCCTGATAAAAGCTGAAGAAATAAAGAAAAGGATTTTGAAAACAATAATTAGTCTTTATTGTTATGAAAATACTTAATACGAATCTGAAACAGAAAATTTATGAAATGTCATATTCACGAAAGGTTCTTATATAGCTAAAAATGAATCCCGATTATAGTAAATATTTGGTATATGTGAACAGTTCTTATAATGGATGCAGAACGCAGCAACTGTAGAAATTTCGTTATAGCAAATGGAAAATTATTTAACAGGCAATTTTTTGGAAATCTATATTTTAGTTTATATAAAACAAATTTTAAAATGCCCCAGGCAAAGAGACCACAAGCAATGTAAGAACAACGAAGCGTCCAATTGTCTTTTTGCAACTGTTGTTCTGTTTTGATGCAATCCTGCGTGCTTCGAGCACCTAAGGCCCTGGCACAGGTATACATTATATAATAATAATAATGCATAGGGTTACGAACGTAGCTAGAATTTAGTTAAACTCTAGCCGAATGTATGTTAAGTAATTGCATAAATAAGATGATTTGTATGTACCTCAAGAAGAAGATAAAAAGAAAAACAATAGAAGCAATACAATTATAAATTACAGTAATAATAATAATACTAAGTAAATGTACAAATCAAACAAAAAAAATATATATAAACATATATTTATACATACATATATATATATATGATTCATAAGTATAGCGGGCTTGGCAAAATAACAATATATGTTAATATGAAATCATAAAATAAAAAAAAAAAAAAAAAAAAAAAAAATGGAAAATTAAATAAAAACATAAAAAGCAAAATGAAATGCAAATTAATTATGAAATAGTAAAGTACTCAAGTAATACATTTTATTACACCTACATTTAAATGTTGTTAATTTGTTTTTTAATCAATTTGTTGTTAAACGTTACAATTAAATGGAAAATCAAAACATATGTCCAATAAATCATATTCTAAATATATTTATTCTCTTGTGCGCAAATCTTGAAAATATTTATGCCTGCAAAACCTTAGCACACATAAATAAATAATATGATAAATAAAATATTGTTGAAGCTATTTATTTAAGCAAACAAAACAAAAGAGCATAAGAAAAATTAATAAAAAAAGAAATAAAATAAAATATAATTAAATACAAATAATTATTTATAACTTAATCCATATTTAATGTTATTTTAGTTTTGTGCAATTTATTTATTCAAGTTGAAATTCCGTTTGTACTTCTAAACACAATTCGATTGTAAATATTTATTTTGTCTAATGTTTAATGTTTATCTAACTAGAAATACAAAATTTTGTCATTTTAAATGTACAAAAATAATATAATATTTCAAAACAGAAAACGATTCGTTTATTCCACATCAAGTATACGCCGTATGGCACTGCACATGGGTAAGGGCACACACACACACACACACACACGCATACGAATGCAGCTCAAGTTAGTCCCGTTCGAGTGGTTCTTCTTGGCGTCCGCATTGCTTATGCCGCACGCATCGCGGAGGAACCTGACACGCCAGCCAGCCAGAGTGTGCCAGCAGCAGAGTAGGTGCGAGCAGCTATGGTAAAATATGCAGTCGAAGACAACGACAAAAAGAGCAAAGAAAGAAACAAGAAAAAAAAAGCGAAGCAAAGCAAACCAAACCAAGTCAATCCCAGTCGAGTCAGAATCATTATATTGACCACAAATGCCGCCGCCACGAAAGCAATGCAAAGAGTAAAGAGCCAAAGGCAAAGCCCACACAGATACACACACACACACACACACTTACATACACACAGATAGAGATGGAGCGACAGAGCACGGCACCAATACAGCAACAAAATGCCATGCATACTGTGCCACTGACCCAATTTCCAGACTCGTTTTTTTCCATCGAGAGAACCGCACGAAGCATGAGCAGCGGCAGCGACTGTGGCAGCCACAACGGATTTGAAATGTTAACTGGGAGCGCGGCAATAAGATACAAAGATACTTTGCCCGGTCGCATGCTCTTTCACCGCAGAGACGCAGGCCCAGACGCAGACACAGACACAGAAAGAGCTCAAGCTTCAGTTCCAGCTATACGAGTCTGGAGTTTGTTTGCATCGCATCGCATCGTATCCGCATTTCTATGCTGTCTTTGTATATTTGTCTTGGCTTGGCTTCGTTTGGGTTTGCTGCTGCTGCTGCTGCATGTATCTGTAACTCGTTTCTGTATCTTGCGCCTCGTATCTGTGGCACTTAAATTTATGCAACATCATGGCAGTGTCGCTGACTCCTCAGAGCCCCCTCTCTTGTATAGAGTCCACGTTTTGTTCTAATCAAAATGTGCTACGTGCTCAGCTCGGCGCCCGTGTCAAAGGTCAGCGCTTAAATATTAACAACTGGCCAACATCAAATCCAAATCCAAATCCGTATCCGAATTCAAATTCTGATTTGAAACCAATTTCAAACAACAAATTAGCAATCGCATCTGCCGCAATTCGTTGAGCTGGGCAGCATCTTTCTCTCATCTGTTCATTTCTCTTTATTTTTGGCGTTTTTAATTGAGTTTGTTGTATTCCCATTAAATGTAATTTTCTACCCATTCGCTTTGGCTTAGTGCCCATCTTAGTCGCTGGCCGAGCACGACCCACTTTCTGGCCAAGATTTCGACTGGCTATCCCACAAGCCAGCCAAGTCATTTGCGACATTTATGGCCATCAATGAGCGTGGGTGCTATTACCCAGCTGCGCTAAGTCAGCTGTCACAGAGTGATATGTTTATATATCTAAATAATTGGACAAACTGTGACTCAGATAATAATCGCGATATGGAGCAGCTGAACAGCATGGCAGATCGTGCATAATGTTAATAAAAGAACTGGTAAATCATATAACTAGGAGGTGAATCAGGGGCAAATATCAAGTACTCAGATATCCTAAATGCTGGAATATTCTTCATCTTATGTCTCATTTTGCATATAACATGCCCACAATTCTATGTTAAATGAATATAATTAACATTGCTTGATCAATTCTAGTTAATTAGTAAATAGTATAGCCGACTTTTACCTTTTACACAGCATACATAAATCTAATTAATATCTATTGATATATTGAATGCATAATTATAATATTATATTATATTTCTAAGATCTGAAACACCAACTTCAATAAATTATAAGAAATATACAAGACTAAGTAACTTGTCAAAACTTATATTGTATACACGATGATTAATGCAACAAATTCGTAATAACAATTGTAAAAAAGTTTTAGAATACACGACATGGAATTACCCTCTAAAAAAGCTTCGCACAGCCAAGAAACACGTTTAAAAACAGATACTAGATTTCACTTATTCTAAGAGAACCTCTAGATAAAGTTTTGAAATATATACCTATGTCCATATATATTATATATGTACTATATATTATTTTTGATGCCACAAATGAAAACTTGTGGTCTTAGGAAGCTATATACTTCTAACAGTATAATGGAAGTCGAAAAATGTTGAATTCATGGAGAGATATATGTATGTATGTATGGAGTCAGATATAGAGATGAGTGAACCTAAATGTACAGTCCGCTGTCGATGTCCGCATTCATTCAAATATCATAGGGCTCTATGATATAACTATCTCAATCAGAAGTATAGAAATCGTAGATAATTTCGTCAAAAAAAGTGTATATAATAGGTTTCCTCAAATAATCTCAATACGAATTATCTGTTCTGGTCTGAAGACAAATGTGGTCATTCCTGCTCTAGCTCATCTTAGGCATATGAAGTTTTACAGGGTATCTGAAACAAAGCCAAAGCCAGCCAACGCCTTTCGCCTGCTGCTGTTGCTTTTTTTTGTTGCTGCTGTCTCCAGTTGACAAAAAATAGAGACAGCGCGACAGTCGAACGACTGGACAGAGAGACATTACAATAAAGTTAGCAAAATGGCAATGGCGACGCCTATGTCGCAGTCGCCGTCGCCGTCGCAGTCGCAGTTAACTTTGTCGCATATTGTCCAGCAGTTGTAACTGTTGCTGATGTTGCTGTTGTTTTTGTTGTAGCTGTTGTAGCTGTTGTAGCTGCTGCTGCTGCTGCTGCCGCTGCCGTGGCGCAGTTAAAGACACAATGACCTTGGGTGAAAGTTGCTCTCCATTTCTATTTTGTGCTTTGCTGTTGTTGCTGTTGAAATTGTTGTTGTTATTGTTGCTATTTACTAGTTGTTGGCATGCCATTTTCATATACACATCTCTCGGTGCGCCTGTGTGCGTGTGTTGATATTTATTGTTATATTTATTCTTGTCACCGTTGTTTGTGTCTCTATCTGCGCGTATATTTGCTTTGAATGCTTTTGCTGCTCCCCTTTGGCTTTGTCTTTTTACACTCAACATGATTTGTTTGTTTGTGTTGTTGTATTTTGATTTATCTCTGCTGTTGTTGCCGTTGCTGTTGCTGTTATTTTGATTACTTTTGCTCTTGATTGAGGTGGCTTTGATGGATGCACATGAAAAGTTCGACAACAAGCTGGCGCTGAAACAGAAACAGAAACACAAACACAAACACAGAAACAGAACGGAAGTGGCTCGCGTGCAGGAAATAGAAACGAGGCAGAAGGCAGAGGCGATGGCGAAGGCGAAGGCGACGGTGGAGTAGGTGAGAAAAGGCCAAAATAGAATTAAGCAATTGCTTACAGCGATCCAAGATTTTGGCCAACCACACACTACACACACACACATACACACACAAATATATAAACGAAATATTTATAATTTATGCGCTCGGCTTTTCCATTGAATTGTCGAAGCATAAGAAAATCAAAAGAATTATAAACTTCAAGTTTGGCGTCGATTTTGCAATGCGCAGCGGCGTCTTCACGCCTCGTCGGCCAGCTGACCAAGATTCTAGGCAGAATAAATCATGGCTATAATTACGTTATATTATATTAATATTTAAGCACTGTGCCAGTTTTTGGCCTCTTGTTTTTGCTCCAACTCCAACGCCAACATCGCCAACTCTAAACTTTAATTAACTGCAAAAGCAAACAGTGCACAACGAGAATCTTACGAAATACCCAATTACACTGCATTTTTTCTACTATAACATATTATATTAATTATATTCGACTTAAATTAAGCTTAAATAAAATTCAATGTACATTTCCAAAAAAGAGTATAAACTTAAAAAGGTTATATTTTTTCAGTAAGTGCGAATTGTTGATAAGTAAATAGATAAGTCTGACCTCCCTAGCTATCAAGAATTCAAACCATAAAATAATTCAAGCATTCCAGTTTCTCTTTAACAGATCCCAACTTAAAAGTCTTGTTAATCCACTCCGATTCCAGCTAACCTAAACATACTTTGTTGATTGGATATATTTTTGATAAATAATTAAATTTGACTTATTAAAAACATATTTCTGGAATATAAATAATATAAATAAATTTATCAAACTATCATCAATAGCATCAATTTATATATTTTGTATTTACTATTTTATTAAATTTAAATTCAATTTATTTGAACTTTCCTATTTTAGTTTTTAGTACAGGCTCCCTTGAAGCTTAAGTAAATGATTCATTTCTATATGCTTTGCTTTTTAATTTGAAATTAATTTTTATTTAAGTTCGTGTTGCATTTTAATGGCACACACACGTTGGCCTCAAAGCCAACTGAGAACGGTTAAAGCCGAAAAGTGCGACGCGACTGCAATTAATTTACTTATAATGCATCATTCTGAAAGCAGACGATTGCCAACAACAGCAAAAGCAACACCAGCACCAACAACACCAACAATAGCAGCAACAACCGCCGACAACTGTCTGCCAAACTGTGGCACGGGATCTAGTCAACAAATTGGTTTGGTTAGGTGGGAGGGGTGTGTGCGAGTGTGCGGGGCTAGGAGAGACGCCTGCTGGCGCTGTTGGTCAGCGACAAGTGACCTCATTTTTATTGGAACCTCGCGGCAAGTTGCGTGGCCGCAGCCAGCAATACGTGCCTGTGGTTGTTGTTGCTTGTTCTACTTTGAAATTTCACTTTTCAAATGTGAATGTGAATGTGTGTCTGTGTGTGTCTATAGAAGAAATAAATATAATTAATAAACTAAATAAAAGTGAGGCGAGCATTTTTGTGCGTGCGCTATTCAACAAACAAAAATTTATTCCACGCTTTGGCTCGACCAAGATGCACTGTCAATGCAATGCAAGTTTGTTGCTTCAGTCTTTGGTATTGAAATGCAGCCACGAAATATGTCGAAAATATTAAGGCAGAGGGCAAACGAACAGCAATCACAACAACAAGCAGCAGACAACAAAAACAACACTGAAAAATTTAACCTCAAACTTCAAAGTGTCACTGTCATGGCCCTTTTTACTACACACAGCGACTTTGGCTGTGGCTGCTGCTGCTGCTGCTGCGTTGCAGCGGCAACCTCGTCGACCATCGTCGCTATATAACCTGTTGGCAATTCAGTTTATGACTTTTTGCGCCGCACACTGTGTCCAAGCAAACAAACTAAACCGGCTAGCGGCAGTTTATGGCAAGCTGAAGCTTTCACCGTGACTGCGGCCCACTGTGCACTGCTGCTGCGACGTCGACATCGCACGTATTGCCACGAAAAGTGGGTCAACATGAAACGAGCCAGAAATGTAGAAAAAAAACTGAAGAAAAAACAACAAAACACAGCACTAACAAAAGCAACAACAACTAAAAAGCAAATCACGCTGACGAGCTGGCTCAAGACTGGGTCTGCTTGTCGCTGCTGCTGCTGCTGCTGCGAAAGAAAGCATAAAAGCTGCTTGGCGTGAGAGAGATGGTAATAGATGCTGAGCAACTTGCGCTGTAAATTAATTTTTTTTTTTTTTGTGGGCTTGGCTTTTTGGAATTTATGTGACGTTTTCATCTAGTTGAAAATATATGGAACGCTGTCTTAACATTCAGTCACCAACGTATAATAAATACAATATTATAACAACACAACTATTCTGTCTAAAAAATATATGAAAAGATTCGAATATAAATAAAAACAATTTAAATTCTTCATTTAAAGGGCGCCACAGTCAGAAAGCGCCACCTATTACTCATATTTCACATAAACAATAGTGCTGGTTAACAGCGCAATGGTATGTTTTTCACAGTGGTACCTTGCGATAATTTATCGACAAGCCGCCACAATCTGTCGCCGATAGTCTTGCTGGTCTGAAATTCTTTTTTGTTTATACTTGAAAAGCATTAGTTGCTTTGTAAAATTAAAATATGTTGAATGGGCAAATTACACACAGCTATGTGGGTAACACGTGCAGCGTGGTGATACCACATCCACATGTCAAGGAAAAAGCAAAGTCCACGCCATCACCTGATGAAGCAGAGGCCTGTTGTGAGAGAGGGGCTGAGGCATTGGTGGACTCGGGGGCGACGGCATCAGCGGAGGCAACGGGTGCTACGGTACATGTGAATTTGGATCGCATAAGGAACGTCGATATCTTTATTGGCGACAACGATTTGTATTTTTATGCCGATGTCAAGCTATACAAGTGAGTCATGCAACATATAATTGAAGCAATCACAATTATCACAATCTTCTACGCAGATTCCACAGTCGTCGCACTTTCGACTTAAGGGGATTGAAAACGTTGGTCATCAAATATGACACGAATGAGAATTGCTACCAGCTGTGTCTGCGCTGCCTTCCGCCCGTTGCCATTCCAGGTAGTGGCCGCGCAGCTGGCAGCGCCGTGACGCCAAAACCAAAGACAGCACGCAAGGAGTATATAGCCGCATTTCTTAACCTACCCACACTGGCAGACACCTTGCAGGACAAGGAGCCGCTGGTGCACGAGTGGAAACTGAAGCGCATCACCGATCAGTGCCAATTACAGCTCGATGCCCACGAACGTACCTATAAGCTGACTAACAATTTTCGCTATGGGTATGCTAGTGGCTACAGCGGTCCATTGCAGACAAGCGAGGTAAGTGCTGTATGATGTATGTTGTAGTATTATATAAGTTGATCATCAATTATGGCATTCCAGCTGGATAAGTCGACATGTCGTGTTCCTGAGCCAGAGCGACTCAGTCCCTTGCAACGACGTCTGGAACGCATTAGCGATGAGATGAAACGCTTTTCGCGCGACCAGTACAAAATGAACTTTGTGGAACTGCAGGTTCCAGCCGGACATCAGAATCCATTGCGCTTTAAGCCCAAAATCCATGAAACGTCCATGACACAGGAGCAGGCTCACTTGCTGCATAATCTTTGTAGCCGCACAGCCGCGACTAAAAACTCCACATCAACGGTCTCTTCACAGTCCATAAACCAGCCCGAGCGGCGCGTGCAGAACGAAATCGACTGCGGTCTAATCAGCATTGTGTTGGCTATATGCTATGATGTGCGCACCACCAACAACGAACCGACCTGTGAGTCGGGCTGGACGCGCAGCATATTGTGTCCATTGTTCTGCTACTTTGAGCAGTTCGACAACTATCGAGATGTTCTGATAGCGTTTCTGCGTCGTGTGATCACATATCCGTTGTATCGCAATTTCGAACTGGGTCGCCAGTGCATTAGGGATGCCATTGAAGTACTGAGGGGTGGTCGCAACTGGCTGATCAATCAGCTGTTGCTGACCCACCTGCAGTTCGCCAGCGGCGAGCCATGTCGCGAAAGCTTCAACAACTATTATCTGGAGGACTATATACGATATGTCTGCAACGCGACAGCATGCAGCGATGAGCATCTGCGTCTATTAGCACGCAATGTCAAGAATGTGCTAATGGATGTGACCAAACGCCAATTGGATCTGGGTATCATTGAAATTGAGACTGAACTGATCCAGGAGCTAATGCAGGAGATGCGCATCGATGCTGGCAGTGGCAGCGAATCGCCGTCACAGCACCAGAGTAATATTGCTGATGATGATGTATTAGACACGGATGAAGCATCCGGGCTAGAGGATGATACAACGACCGACGATGATAGCGTAATTACTGACTCGTTCGATAGCATGGACTTGCGTTTGATTGAGAACGATGTCTATGCCGTCGACGAGGAGAACGAGGGAGATGTCGATGATGGCGAAGAGGATCACTCAGAAGTTGAAGAGGAGGACCACGAAAGTAACTCATCAACCACCACCACCAGCGATGCTGAGGGCAACAGCGTCATCGAGCAGTGCACCAGCAACAGTGAAGCTGCCGCCAGCATCAGTGCCAGTGCCAGTGCCAGTGCTAGCACTAGCACCAAGTAGAAATTGCCAACGTTCGAGTTGTCAGTCCTGCCATGCCTAAACCAACCAATCAACCAACAAACTTAATGTCAAAGAACGGAGGCTAAACAGTGATTACTTTTATGCAAACCGAAATGTGAAAGTAAAATTAAAAAATTGAAAACAGAAATCAAAAACAAAAGCAAAAAAAAAAACGAAAAACAAAAAAGGCAAATTGTAAATTTTAACGAAAACGAAAAACCTATTTAAATATTTATGTGTATGAGAATTTTAAAGTAAATACACACAAAGAATGGTTCATGCCACACGCAATTCAATATTTGCATATACATACATATACATATATACATTTTTGTTCTATTTTTGCTCTATCATAGTTCTTTCTTAAACATACATCAAGAAACTTAGCATTTAGCGTGACATAAGCTTACGAAATTTGAATTTTGAATTCTTCAAACCAAAATCTAGTTGTGCATTTTGTATATACATACATAAATACATACATATATAAATATATATATTTATATATATACACATACATATACATACAATTAAGAATATATGTTGTTGGTGCTGCAAGCATATTGAAATAAAATATCGAAAGAAAAAAAACTTAAGAGGCAAAGTCATCTAAAAGTTCCCAGTTAATGTTGTATAAATGTCACAAAAGTCATGGCCAAACAAATGTAATAATAATAATAATATATATATATATATATATTTTTCTTAATATTTTATCTAGCATTTTCAATGTCAAACCAGCCGAGATGAAGTTTGGCATAAAACAAAAATAATAATTTACTGAAAATGTGATTTTTAACCTAATGGATATGGAAATTCTGCAAATATTTTGCAAGTTTTAATTTCTCTAACTGCAAACAATAAAGAACTATTAAAATATAATTCAAGCAGATGATAAACTTTGGGTTTGATATGGAGTTTTATAAGGCAGTCTCGTTTTTGCTAGTGATATTAATTCGAACTTTCTGGAATTCGGATTTCCAGAAACTTATCGATATGTAGGTGCCATATAATATAATATTCAGCTGTTGTTAAGCAAGTTTCTGGAAATCAGAATTCCAGAAAGTTCGAACTCCGATTGAAACAGACAAGACAATGGGTAGACAGTTCCATAGGCAGTCAGGGCAGGAAAAATAAATATAATGCCTAATATTCTGGAACAATCTTGAGTCAAATGAGATCAAATAAGAACGCTTTAACAATAATTTGTAATATTTTATTTATTCATAAGTTTGCATATCTCTGTACGTTTACAAGCTAATATTTAAATATTTATGGACTGTTACTTGAAGAACTGCTGGTGTTCGTTCTTAAATTATGGTATATGTACGTATGTAAAGCTAAAATTTACAAGTTAAACTAACTAGGCATTTAGAAATCGCTAGAAGAATTTGCGTAAACACAAACATTTCGCACGCCCCAGGCGAGGCCAATTGGTTTCTTGGACTTTGTCAGTTTTCCGATTTCATTATTCGGTTCTCAGTTTTCCGTTATTCTCTTCTATTTCTCTATATACACAAGTTACAATTGTTTAACAACGAAAAATGTTTTTAGTTCATTTAAAAGAGCTCTTAAACACTACATACAACATGGCGGCCATTTTAGTGTGTGGACATCCTTTAGATCCTGCGCCGGGGAATGGAAAATCATATTCATATCATCATAATCTTTTCTTTCTTTTACTGACACTGAGTTTTGAGTTTTTTGAAGTATTTACAAGAACATTGTTCTAAGCTAGTTTTGGGTGCGTTGAGTATTGCCTCTCTCATCTGAACGACCCGTTACAGATCTGCAAGTGGGTAAGAGTCAATTATATAGATATATGTATAAGAGCACAGTCGAGACACCATTGACACTTACTCATTGTCTCCTGCTGTATCTCTACTTTGTACGAGGGATTGTCGTAGGCAGCATCGCTCTTACGCGGCGGTGTTATCGATGCCGTCTGATGCACTCGTCTCCTGGTTATGATCAGCAGCAGTGCGAGCGTCGACATTATCGCCAGGGCGGCAATCACGGAGACGACGACAAGTGGACCGTAATAATCACCCACTGGTTGATCAGAGACGCCTGCAGTCAATAATTTGCCTGCATGAGAGAGAAAGAGATAGGAGTAGATGAATAATTAATGAGGGCCTCTTCATGTATGTTCTCATTAACTAAATATAATCATGATCTATAGCAGAGCAATCAAAACAAAGTGAAGGTATACATATATATTTTTTCTTCTAATGACTTAAAGAAGGCATTCAAGCATTACCCAGATTCTTAAAACTCAAATAGATCCTTTCAAGAATACGCAAGACTTGAAATTGAAGAAACTCATCTTAGCTAAATTTACATTATATATAAACCACAATTCCTACCTGTTTTGCCTGGCGTCGCAGGACCACCCGGCTTGGTTATGAAGTTGACCACGTTGCTCTTCTTGGTGTTGCCATTGGTGAGGTACATCTCCAGCCAGAGGCGATATTTGGTGCCCGGCTTGAGGTCCATGATCAGAGTGCCTGTTGTGCTGTCCCGCTTGGCTACCTTGAAGACGCTCGAATCCTCCTTGCCGGCATCGCTCTGATAGATGGCGCGATAGATATGCACGAACTTGTCCTCCGGGTAGGGTACACCATTCCAGGAAATTTCCACGCTCTGCGACTTCACCTTGGTGACATTGACCATCACATCGAAGCCATAGACATCCGTTTTGGGTGCTGTGCGCACCTTGATCATATGTCCGGCCAGTAGCTCGGCCCCATGGCCGGCGAATGGAATGTAGTAGAGTCCGATTTCGTAGCCCGTATCCGGCTGCAGATTCTGTATGGTGTAGCTGGTGAGGGTGCGGTGTATCAAAGGCGAGGAAGAATAGATCATGCCCGTTAGCTCCTTGTAGCGCAGCTGGACTCCATCGACATACTCCATCTGGTCGTCGCCCAGTTTCTTCCAGGTCAGCTGAAGCCAGGTGGCGTTCGTTTCGCTCACATTCAGCTCGGGATCCTCCACGGTCTTGAATATGTCCTGGAAGTCTGGTCTGTAGTCAGAGATCTGTGGCGGCGGCGTTATCGTCCTCTCAGCTGGCATCTTAACCGTGAAGACTCTGCTCGTGGGCTGCGAGTTGAGATCGCGCAGAATCAGCGTAATCTTCACCTTGTACAACGAGTTGGGCTCTAGGCCAGGCAAATCGAACTCCATTTGTGAAGTGGCAATCAGATCTTCGGGCGGTGCAAATATCTGCTGCTCCCAGCTAGACGTATCGTTGCTCGGTCCATTGGTGTAGCGCAGCTCCACGCGTCCATGGAGATTCACATAGACCTGGGGCACCGTGAACACAATGCGAATGGTTCGTGGATCGATGGCCTCCAGAGTGTGCACTTCGATATCGGGCTGCAGGTTGTTGAAGCCTGGAAAAGGTATAAGAGCATTGAATATTTTGATTTAGGATCTCCAAATTGAGTTTGAGCACTACTACAGATTCCTAGCTCCAATTCCAAGAAAATATATTTCCAAAATATTTGATTTTATTCATGTATAAATTTGACTTCTAATTGGAATTGGTACTGAGAATAGCTTTCGATCGATTCTCGCTCATTTCTAGGCAGAAATTGTGATTAGTTTAGGTTAAAATCTAAGAAGCTCAACAATGATGTGGATGACTGGTGATGAGTATATATATATATATGTGTGTATGTGTGTGCATGTATGTGTGTGGTGGTTGAAGTAGTCTCAGTTAGTACAGTAGAACCCTGTCATTGTGTATATCAGTATAGCAGTGTCCATACGGCATGAAGAGAGACTAGAGTAAGCTAAGAAGGATGTGACTAGAATAGAGTAGAATCTCAACCTGCTTGTTGCGTGGGCACCTTGTCCGGGCCCTGGCTCTGACTCTGGCTCTGGCTCTGGCTCGGACTGTGATGCAGGCTGTGCTCGCTGGCCTGTGTGGACAGACCAGAGCTGGTGCTAGAGCTGGGCGCAATGCTAGGCAATTGCTGCAATGATTCGTGTTGTTGCTTTAGCTGCTGTTGTTGTTGATGTTGCTGTTGGGAATGTTGCTGTTGGGGATGTTGCTGCTGGGGATGTTGCAATGCTGGTGGCACGCCCAAACCGGGTATCAAGGGATAGCTCTCATAGGCCACGGGCTGGCCATCGACTATAGCAATGCCATGGGGCGGCGGCGGTGGTGGCACCCCACTGTGCACTATGGGCACATAATGAGGAGGCAGAGGTCTTTGTTGTTGCTGCTGCTGCTGCTGTTGTTGCGGCTGCTGAGGTGTGGATCCTGGTCCGCCTGGCACGCTTTGCTGCAAGTGCTGCAATATTTGCTCGATTCTCACATGTGAAGGCAGATTGTGGTTGTCCTTCTGGGGCAATGTCTGACCCGGATGACCAGGCTGTTCAGCACCCAGAATATTGAACAGATCCGATTGACTAGTCGGTACCGGCGGCGGCTTGCCCTGTGGTATGCCGTTCGGATTAATGTCGTATGGCTCGTAGGGATTGTACGCATCATAGGCAGGCTTTGCCGGATTGTAGAAGCCATAGGGTCCCAGCTGTTGCTGATGCTGTTGCTGCTGTTGATAGTCGTTATAGTGTCCGCCCAGCTGCAGTGGCACATAGCCGCCTCCTGGTGCCAATGGTGCTCCATTGTTCACAACGTCTTCCTGCGGATCCTCATGCACATCGTACTTAATGTCATTTTGCTGTTGCTGTTGCTGCTGCTGCTGCTCGTGTTGCTGCTGTTGCTGTTGCTGTTGCTGTTGCTGTTGCTGTTGCTGGACCTTCTTGTGGTGTTTGTCATGTTTCTCAAAGACACCAGCAGCTGTCTTTGGCGGCTTGCCGTCCAGTGTGGGATAGAAGGCGGCCAGTTGAGATTTCTTCTCATGCTCAACATCCGTTGGCTTCTCAGGCCACACTTTGTTAGTTGTTGTTGCTGTCGTTGTCGTTGTTGTCGATGTTGATGTTGTTTCTGATATTGGTTGCATGTTGAATGGTATTTTAATTATTTACAAATGCATAGCGTTATTTTTGTTCAATTTTTTTTTTCAGAAGCATTGAAAATAATTGTATATATTTAGATATAGTAAAATAGCACGCCATAAAAAATAAAAAAAACATAAACAGCAGAAGAGAGAAAAGAGAAGGCAAGTTAAATAGCAAAAGCAGTCAAAATCATAATGGAATAGTAATGCTTGGAAATCGTGCGAGAAAGATGAACGATATAAATGAATATGCTTTGAGAGATGTTTGATAACGAGCTCGGCAATTGTTCTCCAATTTCAATTTTCGATTGACGTGAATATCTAGTTTACACCACAGCATTAATTAGAGCATTAATACAGTTCATGATGTTGTGTAAACGTGGCTTAAGGCCCTTTGGCAAATTTCAATTGGACTTTTGCATGCAATAAACGAGATGAAATTGTTTCATGCATTCCCTAACCATATTTACCAGGTGTCATTGAGGGCTGGGTGGTCGGTTGCTTTTGCTGATCTTGCTGAGTCTCCTCCTCCTGCCCAGCGGCACCGAGCTTCGGTGCCAGCGGAGCGCAGGCCCAGTGCTTGCAGCACTCGTCGTCGGGTATGGGCAGCAGACGCGCCTGAGCCGGATGGCAAGGCAGGTCAGCGGGTGGCAGGGCCAACACGGGTGGACATGCCGGACGGCACTCCACCTTGCCGTTCTCGCAGTAGCAGTGCTTCTCGCAACCTTCGGGGTAGGCACGAATGTATGACTGATTGTATGAGCCTGTCTGTGTTGATTGCCACTTACCCGTCAGGTTGGTCGGAATGGGTGCCCAGTTCTCAAACTCCATGCCTTGATAGGTGCAGGTGCCGTTGTCTACACAGCGCATGCTCTCTGGACAGCAGTGCGGCGCCACTGGCTTAAAGTCCGCCGGCACCGGCTCCCAGCGTATGCACAGTGGATTGAGCACGTCCAGGCCGAAGGTGGAGGGGCACTCCACCTTGGCGCAGTGCACGCCCTGCTCATTGCAGATGCAGAGCTGCTCACAGCCGTCGCGGAACTGCTGTCCCAGATCATAATGTACGCCCTTGAAGCTGCATTGGGGCGTGGCACCGCCAGCATCGCGTGCCTGCTCCTCCAAGCCAAAGCTGCGCTCCTGCTCGTGCTCATCTCCAATGCTGTTCAGACCGCCATGCAACGTGGGTGACAGCGGCTGCTGTTGCTCGTGATCGTCCAGGGTAACATCGCACAGCTCCAGCTGACAGCAGACGTCCTTCGGATCCTTGACATAGACACACTTGTCGGCGCGCGTATGATTGCGCTCCGGGCAACGTGGCCGACAGTTCATGATGCCTCCCTCATCGCAGTGGCAGATCTGTGCGCATCCAATCTCCAGGCGCTCGCGGAACTTGTAGATGCCGCCCTCGTAGTGGCAGTCGCTGCGTGGCTTGGGCGTGCCTTCTAGTTATAAGTGTATGTGTATGGAGGAGGTTTATGTGTGTATGCATGTATGTGTGTGTGTGGGTTTATGGTGTTTATGGAAAGCATAAAAAACATGACGTTAAAGCATGGACTGGCATAGGCTGTCAAGCAGGAAGTTCTAAGCCATAGCAAAAGCTTTCTCTGCATCTGCTGACTCCAATTGGAACTGGACTCACCTTCATTCTGCTCGGCAGCAACAACAACTGGCATGCCAGCCAGGTCGGCGGTGGCTACACTGGGCTCTAGCAGTGGCTCCACACACTCCATCGTCCGACAGCATTCGTCCTCCTCCACAATGCGCTCGTGACAGTGCGGATTCGCCATGGTGCGTTGGCTGCCGCGCGGATAGCTGGAACCCTTGCAACGAGGCTCGCATATCCACTCGCCGCGGTTGCAGGTGCAGCGCTCATCGCAGTCCCGTTCCATGCTCTCGCCATGCTAAGGTAGCCAAAGAGAAATTACAAATTAAGCACTAGACTTGAGATCGATGAAGTAGGCTGTGGGCTTATATGTTGGGAAATGTTGTATAATTAATTTATTTATTAGAGATTCGAATTTGTCTAAAATGAAGACTAACTTAAGAATTAAGCAATGGCAAAAATATTAAGTGTTATAACTTAAAGTGAAAAGAGAATTTGTCTTAGCTGAATATATGGGAGGTATGGTGAACTATTTGAGTTGTTGTTTCAAGTAGGGTTTAACTATCTCTCTCTCTCTCTCTCTCTCTCTCTCTCTCTCTCTCTCTCTCTCTCTCTCTCTCTCTCTCTCTCTCTCTCTCTCTCTCTCTCTCTCTCTGCCTAATCAAACAATGTTTAGGCACTTAGAAGAAGCATGACAGACTGATGTCTCCGGAATCCAACTTATTTTATATGTTCTCGAAATATGTAAGTATAGCATCTGCAGGAGTTTATTTATAACTGAACTCAAAGAATCAGCAATAATTAAATAAGATAACAAGTTCAGTAAGACTCAAAAATATTACAGAGATTATCATAAGTGAATCCAAGTCCAAGTCATAAGTCAATCCAAATGATTAACCTCAATTTAATTTTGATGTGACTATCTGTTATTCTCGAAATGTTTTGTACAAATGATGCCGCCAAACGAGTTCCATTTGCTCAGTCGCATTCGAGTTATTCGAGTTTACTGCCGCAGCTTTCGCTGCTCAAAAAATCTCACCGGCAATAAGTAGCTAGTTATTTGTAGTGAGTGCCTTAGAACTGTGACCCAATTGACAGCTAATGACAATAGATTCAGTTGCTCCGCTTTGGCGAATTCGATCATGAAAGGCGGCTGAAGCTATTTGCGCAGAAATTGCGTCAATTCGCTTGGCGAATTGTGCGGGACGCTCATCAATCATTTGTTCATTTGTTCAATTGTCGACGGCTCAACTGGTTGGGCGCTGAATGAAAATTGGTAAGCATTTCCTGCTTGACTTTGGGGTCTGAGTGCACCAATAAGCAGACATGTCAAAGCGCGGCTCAGACTAGTTTATGGCGCGACCCACACGCGCCAGCTAGACAAAGATTGAAATCGAGTTTGTTGCTTGAGTCTTTTGTATTTGCTGCGAGTGCTTTGCAGCCTTTTGTGTTCGCTTAATTAAAAAGTTACGTGGGCTCTTGATCTCTCAGAACTTTTTTTTATGCCTCTGAAATGAATACGTTCCATTTTATAGGTGGCTCTTATGTGTGATTTTTCGCCCCTTAACGCCTTTACGCTCCAAGAAAAAAGAACATTAGGCCTTCTCGAAAACTTTTTATCTCCAAAACCTATAAAGCCCTAGCCATTATATGCAGGCCTGCTCATGTTGGCATACTAAACTATATACCCGAATAGCCCATAAAGTCGGTTCAATTTAAAAGCTATTCAGCTGCTCACTTTAAAAGGTATTTGGGGCATGCTGCTCGCACTCGCGTTGGCATGTTGCACGTGGCCGCCGGCGATCGATCGCAATTTATATATATATATATATATATATATATATATATATATATATATATATATATATATATATATATATATATATATATATATATATATTCATATATATATAAATAACAGAGCAATAACGGACAATTTATTAAAAGTGAAAGCAAAATTATTTCATATCGATACGTGCCGCAAACCCGATTATGAAAATTCCATCGCAAAAAAAAAGAGAAAAAAAAAACAATTATAAAAAATTAAAAAAAGCTAATAACTAAATTGAATTAACAACAAAAATACTCTAAAATTCAAGAGGCAAAGACAGAGGTGAAGCAAAAAGTTGCAGAAAATTTCAACTTAATTATTGTATAATCGTCAAGATGCCCTGCGCCCAGAGCTCGTATAGACCAGTATATCTGCATTAATTAGCTCGCTGATTTCTCGTAATTACGTGTTTACAAAGAGCGTAATAAATGCGAAAGACTCGCTAAACTGCTGATAGAGTATTGAAAGAAACACCGAGCAAGCGTTTAATTAAAACAAAATCAACACAAAAACCAAAAGCTTTCAACAGCAACAACAACAGCTCAATGGGTTGGTCAGTAGTGCAAGATGGAGGCGTTGCAGCAGTGGCAGCCACTGCTGTTGGCCGGTCTGCAATCTATGGGCGCTTAATGCCTGCGGCGGCTTGGGTGCAATGTTTGATGAACACGTCACACTTGGCCAGACAGAGAGCAGGCATGTAGCAATTTGTGTATGCCATTAGATGCTGGCGTTAATTAGATTATAGATGAGCAGGCAACAGCAACAGATTCTAGCAATGCCACATTATGACGTTGATTGCCCACAGCAAGGCGGGGTCGGATGATAATGAGTCTGAGTCTGAGGCAGCAACAGCAACAGCAACAACAACAACAACTGCAACGACGACATCAATCACAGGCCAGCAATTTGCTGGCATTTTTCGATTTAAAGGCGCGCAAATATTTGCATAATTGCTGCTTGCCCAAGCAACAAAACCGCGAAAACAGCCAACAAGGGAAATGTGCACCAAAAATATTTTTGGAGTGCACACAGCAACCACCACAACAGCAGCAGCAGCAGCAGCTGCGACAAACTCTTTGTTTGACTGAGACTGCCTGTTGACCGGTTTTTATGAGCGGCCCAAACTTGTTGCGCATTATGCAATCAAGTGACGACAAGGCAAATTGGAGTTGCGTGCCAGGAAGTCGAAAAGACTGCCAGTCCAAAATGGAGGCGGCCATACATAAATGCAGACGCAT
Organism: Drosophila mojavensis; assembly: GCF_018153725.1. Taxonomy (NCBI): domain Eukaryota; kingdom Metazoa; phylum Arthropoda; class Insecta; order Diptera; family Drosophilidae; genus Drosophila; species Drosophila mojavensis. The sequence goes on along the minus strand of NW_025318693.1, from coordinate 5,194,095 downwards.
TCGCTGCCTATCTAGAAAATCAAGGAGCGTACCACAGGGCACCTTCTGGTAGGTAGGTGTACAGCTGCCAAGCTAATTACTGACTATGAAGATTACTTAATTAGTTCAAGGTGTTTGAGTTCGCTGTTGAGTTTTACTTTTACTTGTTGTCCAAAACTTTTGTTAATTCAAGTTGAGGCTGGCGATTTATCAAAAAAATGATTACAATCCATCTTGATAGTTCTTCGTCTTCAAATGACAAAGGAAAGATTTCCATGTGAATATATCTTTTGATCGAGAAAGCCAGCCAAGACTTTCTAGTACTTATGTCCTTATATACCTATACCTATGAATACATATATATTCCCTTTCTCATGAATTATCTACTTGATTTTATTATATTAGATATTTTGCGATTACCTTATAGTTATATCCATATATATACCTGCACCTATCAATATAAGTATATCTTCCTCTTCCCTTCCTCATTATATATCTACTTGATTTTATGATATTACATATTGTATATTTTGCAATTACCTTATAGCTCACATTGCTGGCCATGCACTCACGCTGCATGGTATCTCCGCTGGCTGTGATCTCCACAATTTTCGGCACTTCCGTTTCGGGCTGAGCTGTAGTCGATGTTGTGGTTGTTGTTGTTGTTGTTGAGGTTGTATTTGTAATTGGCTCAATGCGCTCATCGTCCATGCTGACGTCGCTGAGATCCATAAGAGCCTGATGCATGCTGGTATTGTGATGGAACAGTAGCTCAAAGTCGTCGCCACCACCTGCCGAGCGACCCTCGCCAGCGAATGCAACAAATGGCGTATCAGTTGTGGTCGTCGTTGTTGTTGTTGTTGCTGGGGCTGTAGTGCTGCTGCTGCTGCTGCTTGTTTCGTCCTCGGCTGGGTGCTGCACTCCAAGCATATGCTGTCCTTCAACAATGTTAATCACTGGAGCCGCATCCACTTCGAATCGCGGCATGAGTGTGGTGCCCTCTGCCTCCGCCGCTGCCTCTGCCTCAGCCGCTGTCTGTGCCTCGACTGGTGTCTCAGTCGGTTGCTGACTCTCTGGCTCATTCATATTCATGGCGCGTGCTCGGGATGTGGATGTCGTCTCAGTTGATGGCTGTGCCGTTGCCTTGTTCTCCATACTGACAATAATGCCAATGCTCGACTCGGTTGTCGTTGTCGTTGTTGTTGTTGTTGTTGGTGTTGTCGCTGCTGCTGCTGCTGCTGCTGTTGCAGTTGTTGTCGCTGGCTCGCCCTCTTCGGTGCTGCTCGACAGCATTTGATAATCTTCGTGCTCGGCCAGGCGATCATGATTCTCGGACAGTATATGCACATGATAGGGATCTTCGGACTCACTTGTTGTTGTCGTTGTTGTTGGCGCGGCAGTTGTTGTTGTTGTCGACGTTGGCGTCGTCGTGGTTGTTGTTGTTGTTGTTGTGAGTGCGGACTTGTCGCTCTCACTTTCATTCTCACTGATGCCGGACACATTCTCATCGCTGTTGCTGGCCGTTATGAGCGTTGCCGGATGTCGAAAATTATGCAAGTCCTTGGCATCATCATCGCTCTCATTGGAGATCTGATTAAGTAGGAGCTCATTCTGGTGATCCTGCTCCTGCTCCTCCTGCTGCTGCTGCTGCTCTGTGGTGGCATCGCCTCCTACGCTCTCAGCATGCTCGTCCCTCAAGGGAATATGCTGAATGTGCGTCGCTCCCAGCTCCGACGGATGTACGATCTCAGCACGCGGCGTAGTCGTTGGCTCTGTGGAGGTAATCGGCTCAATGCTCGTCGAGCGCAGAGTGGTTTCATCCTGAGCAGTGCTGCTGCTGCTGCTGGAGGTGCTGCTGATGTCAACTGCAGGCAGTATGGTTGTCATTTCTGCAATTAATCAAGACAAATTTATGATTAATGAATTGCATATAAGATTCTATCATCCATGTAAATATTTATTATGAGATAAAACTAGCAAAATTTGAGCCAATTATAATGAAATTAAAGCTGAAAATTTCAAATCTTGAATGGAATTTATTATTGTTTTTCCATAAATACATAATTTATAAAAGCTTATCTCTTTTGCTTCTTTATGAATTTTAATTTATTTATAAAATGCCTCTATTCTTTTGTTCATCAAAATATGAGAATAGCTCAATTTGTAAAACAAATTTTTGGATATAGAGGCATTTACTATTTATATATGCAATCATTTGGAAAATATCTATCTGTATTATATATGGGCTCTGCAGTTTAGAAATGTTTGAAAATGTTTTAATGCATGCTGAATATAGAGGAATGTCTGGAATGTTTATATAATCGGAAAAAAGAGAGAGAAAATTAAATTATCATCAAATTTTGTAGGTAACACTCATCTAGATTCGATTCTCAGCGCTTTGTATAGGGCTTAAGAATGGGAAATAAAGTAAGGTAAAATATAGTTGAATTTTACATAAGCTTTCTCATATATGTTTAACACCCTATTAAATATAATTTCCATTGAATAAATATTTGTTTTAGATATATGCATAATACACTTTTGATTGAATATTCTACATACAAGTCTTGCCGCTTCCATATTTATCATCGCTTAGCGCTGATGATTTCACACATAAATATTAATGAATTTCAATTCAATTAGCACCGCCGAGAGCTATTGCCAATTTCTGACTTCCATTGACAGTTAGGGCCGACATTGAGCCATTCGAGGGGTAAATAAACTTTAAGCTGCCTATTTTGTTTTTGCTAAGCTGGCCCACATTTACGGTACCGGTACACCGACAAGAATTTCTGCGCAAGGCTAGCGGAAATCGAGTTAAGAGAGAAAAAATAAAAGAAGAACCAGTAGAGAAGAACATAACCTACTCGTATTGGTAATAGCTCACGCGTCCCGACACTGGCACAGCATCAATTGGCAACGCCATCGTTGAAATCAACTCGTAATATCTGCTTGGCTGTACACCAAGCGAGCGAACATTTCAGAGCTTCAGTTCTGCAGAATCCGCAAGGTATTCATTAAGCTGCGATTGCGTCTGTACCAGCTGAATCATCGGGCCCTGGCCGGCCATTCTCGGAAGACAAACCCTGCGATGCCAAAATATCAGCCAGCCGCATCTTTACTGATATTTTTTTCCCATTTTGTGTGTGTGTGTTTTTTGGTTTTTTTTTTTTTTCTGCGTTGTGTTCGGTTCTTTGGAGATTTTGTTTTCGTGCTTTGCTTTAACGCGCTTAGCCTGAGACTGCGAGTTGGGCAAGTTGTTATTCTTTAGAGACTCCCATGTTGCTGTTGCTGTTGTTATTGTTATTATGTTTCTCGGCTTTGGTCGGTTCTCTGTTCCTTCGCTGTTATATAATTACATTTATTTTCGGGCATAGTTTCGGGGCGCAAAGCTCATGTCATAAATAAATGATGACTTTAGTGGGACCATTTCAGTTTGTATTAAGCAACAACAACAACAACTACAGCCACACACTTGACTCTGTGTTGGCACAGTGGGCCGAAACCATATTTAAATGAACAGCAGCTAAGCTAAATTGAATTAAATGCTAATTTAGTAATTGTTAGCGTGTTTACAAATTAAATTAAGCTCTTGGAATAGCATTAAGATTAACATAAACTTAAATGCCTTTTAGCTCAAAAGGAGAATCTACCTTCCAGATTATTTAAGTATTGAGCTACGCATAATATCTGTAATATATAATAACTAATAGATAATACAATAACTAAGTATATAAATATCATGTACGCTATTTTCTCCACGATTTAATATAATCTCTTTCTGGCTATTGAATCTTAGGCATGTCAATATACTTGGTACGAATTCAATGATTGAGCCGATGCTAATCTACGTTTGGTTCTCATCTGTGTAGCTGTTAGATTTGAAATTGTTGTACGTAGCTCGTTTATCTTATTACTCGGACATGGCTCCCTTCTCTCGCTTGGAATGCAATTCTCTATTAATTTACACACTCTTTCGTGTACTTGGAACCTTCGGCTTCAACTACTCAGGTTACGGAGCAGCAATAAACGGCCATTACTTTATGGATCCTTGGTACCTTCGCTGACTCATGGCAAGGCAAAGAACAGAAAACAAGAAAATAAAATAAAAGCACCCGCAAGTCAACTTGACGAGCGCTGCAAATGTGGCCCCATGGGGGCGATTCAAGAGCCAGTGACGCAGACATAGACGGACGGAGAACTATGCGTTCGAGTGTGCCTATAGGCACAGTGGCTGTCATGCATGCGTGGTAATAAGCATAAAGGCAGGAGCCAGCAGGCAGGAGACGGCAGGCGGCAGGCGGCACGCAACAGGCGGTTGGGCTTGCAGTCAGGCAGAGTTGTCGTCGCTCCAATAAGAAAAGGTGCTTTTGGCTCAGGCCAAGCCGCGTGCAACGAACGCCAATTTAGCGCTAAAAAAAATAGAAGAGCTGCACTCAGTTCGTTAGCCCAGACGGAGACCCAGGTACCAGGTACCGTCCCTGCCCCAGCCCTATCCCTAGCCGTAGCCCAGCCCTAGCCTTAGTCCATGCTGTAGCATGCTCATAAATGCTCTCGTCTCTTTTAGCTCTGTGTGTGTGTGTGTGTGTGTGTTTTTATGTTTTGGCTGCAGACGTTGCTTTTATTGTTGCTCTTACTGAGAGAGTTGAGGGGCCAGAACTTGCGATAGGGTTACTGACTTGAACCTTGAATTTCAGTTCGTTATGCTGCCAGCAGCTTTGGCTGCACTGCTGCCATAGTAGTTGTTGTGGTTGTTGTTGTTGTCACGTTTGGCCGTTTATAATACTCGATGCTGCAGTTGTTGCCGCTCTTGCCGTTCTTTGAGCTCCTTTGTTTTGTCCATTTCAGCTTGGTGCACAATTTGTCTTTTACTGTCACTGATTTTCATTTTTCACTGGCACTCGTTAAGCGCTTCCAACAGTCAGCAAACTACACATTTTTATCTATATACCTCTATATATATATATTCTATATATATATATACGCTCATCTACATATGCATATTGGCAGTTGGGTAAAGTTCATTGCAACGTGTTTGGTGGTCTCTGGGTCTCTGTTATGCAAGCTAGTTTCACTACAATTGCACTGCATTCGAAAGACTCTGGCAACGAACTTGGCTTGTTTGTTAACCATGTCAAATGGACTCTTGGTCTCAGCCTTGTTTATGATGTGCACAGTTAGGCCAAGCCACCGACTTGATTATGATATACGACAATGGCTTCTATCCGCATGCCTCCTCTTATATTTTTCTTTTAAACGCCCACAACAACTACTACAACAACAACAACAACCTCTACACTAGCAATAATACCAAGCACTTATGCAAAAATGCAAAACGTTGTCGGTAGTCGAAACTCATTTGCGGTTTTTTCAAGTCGCCGCACGTTTTGCGGCTCTGAACAAACAGTCAGCAATGCAGGAGTTGGTCAGAGGTCTTATAAGAGGTCTACAAATGATGTGCTTAGAATTGACGAGCTGTCACTATGAGCCGTATGCATGCTAACCGGATGTCTTTCTTGCCAGCTGCTCAGCAAGCTAAATAGATTTACGGTAGCTACCCATTAAACGGAACTGCTCATAAAAGACCTTTTTAAAGATCTCAAACAATAATCGTGCGCTCCAATCTATGACTGAGCATTTTTAATCGAGTTTATTCTGTTGCTAGAGTTTATTTAGCACGATTTTCAAATGAACTTTAAGATTTGTTAAGAACAGCGAAAAGAAGATTTGTTTGATTTTTTATTTAATTTACCAATTACAAAATAATTACCACGAAACTTGCATATGAATGTACATGAATTTATGTATGTATGTCTAGAGTTAATATCATAACGGCCATATGGCGCTTGAAAAAGCTAGAAAATCTTTACCCTCGTCTGTTGCAGCGTTCGACTGAAATGAAGATTGATGAGCTGCTCTGAATATTGATCTATAAAGATTTTAGTCACGCACATGAAAAGCCTTTCAAATCGAGCAAACCCATATCTCTAACAAGTTTTCTGAAGACTTCCGCAGTAGCTGTCTTATCAGACAGCCATAGAAACATATTATATAAATTACTGGATGCAGCCAAACTCGTAATACCCCAAACCAATATATAAGAAGCAATAACCAAAATATGTAACTACATACGTACACAACCAGAGTGGATACTCCAAATGACTGCTCACACATTGGGCGATATTCGAGTATGTGTTTTGGCGGTAAATAATTTTCAAAGCAGCCAACCGGAAGCACGTCACATACGGCCCACTCTCGTATTCATAATGAGCACTACATAATGACCATTAACAACGGGCCATGCTTCGTGGGGCGACGAAGTGGGTCTGTCCGTTGGTCAAGCTTTTTAAGCGCCCAAAAAGTGTCAACAACTGACTGGGGGAGACAGTATAAATAAATATATATATACGTGTATATACATATATATATATATTTCATTTGCTTAGATTTTTTGTAATGTAACGGTCATGCGTCTGCCCGCCTTCATATGTGTGTGTGTCACGTATCCACAAAGCTGAACTGAATCAAAACAAAATTATTTGATTTGCCTACTTGAGAGCGGCTTTACCTGCAAATGTGGTTTAGCTGCCATCTGATCCGGTTTAAGTTTGATTTGGACAAAACTCTGCTTTTTTGTTTTTTTCTGAAACTATCAACAAATAGCGAATGGATGTTGCGTAATTTACGACACCTCGCTTGCATTTAGAAAGCTGAATAAAGTTTGGGAGAAATACATATTAATCAAGTTAACATATATGTATATATGAATGGCCGTATTTTGTCAGGGTGTTAATGGAGGTTAATAATTAAAGCCAAATTTTTGGTTGTTTTTGTTGGCTTTGAAAATTTGATTGTTGTTTTTTTTTTTTTTTTAATTTAAAAGTCTTTGTCTCTGTGCGGCAGAGGATGAGACTGCTGATGACAATGCAGGTTGGTTTCCACCTTTAATACGCATATGTTAATTTGCCTAGCTACGTGTTAAAAAAAAAATATCATATAAAACTGGAGTGAAGGTTATTTGCTGGACGAGCGTTTGGCACATCATATTGATCAAATGATACAACTGCATTAAATTAAATACTTTCAAAAAGTTTTTTTGAATATTAAAACGGCTTTAACGAGGAAAAGAAACTGACGGAATTTCAATATTTTAATAGACTTAAGATCTTTAGAAGAGATTCGAGTTTAATGAATTTAAAATTAGAAGTTTTTACTGTCACTGGTTATTTAATTAGGCATTATTATTTAAGGTGGGGCATCATGAAACAAACTTCGTTAAAATCAGAAACCATCATAAACTTTTTGAGTTTAATTTACTCAACTATCAATTATCCTACAAACCTGCCCGGTTTCTCTCTCTCTCTCTCTCTCTCTCTCTCTCTCTCTCTCTCTTTCTTTCCCTCTCTCTCTCTCACTCACTCTTATGATATTCATAATATAATTGATATTATATGATATTATTTATCTAGTATATTAACAAATAAATAAATTTGATTGAAAACGTAATTGTCCTGAGTCCACATAACTCTCTTAGATGAAGTTTAACTTGTAACCCAATTCTATTCACTTAATGCAACGTAAAGAACATTAGGGTTTGGCAATCCTAATTTAAGTTTCACCTTCTAGCTGTTATCAGATTTTTCTGTTTACGTCTTATCTCTGTCCAATCTAGCTAATGACTGAGAAATGTACTGAGAAGACAAAGAATAATGCTTGCTGGCAAAGCAGGCATTTTCGATAGGGTAAAATACGAAGCCAAAGACATTAGAAAAGCCCGCTGCAACAACAACAACAACAACCACAACAACAGCTTAGGGAAAACAGTCAGGCCGTTAGACTAGCTGGGCAGCCATAAACAAAATTATTTTCCACTATAAAAGGCATCGTGTAAAGCGGCATTTGACCTTTTCAACTGCTCAGCTCGAAAGTTCATGTGCCCGAGCCAGCTAATGAAAAATGCAGCTTGGCTTGGAATTCGGACAGAGGGCGGCGGAGGCTGCGGGGGAGCGAGCGCATCTAATGCTCTTAGGCAAGTAAGAAGAGAAACACGTTTCAGCGCGTGTCATCGTCCATGGAGAGGCCAAGACAAAGACCCCGGCTAAAAATTACATACATATGACTCTACACAAAAGCCACTTAGCTTTGTACAATTGATAGCCAGAGTTGTTGGAAATGTATCTGTATATCAACGACATTTATTGATATACATACATATGTATATCTCGTTATTAGTATCTCAATGTAATGACACCACGCTTTTCAGTTGCCCCAACAGCTAAGTGAATGCTCCACGAGTCACTTCGCCGGCCATGAAGTCGACTTGCAATTGGATTTCGAATTGGAGCCGCAACTGTGTTTCCATACACACTCAGGCTCGTGTGCTTGTGAGAGGCACTGTGCTGTGGTAGACACTGTGCCAAGTGCGTTTGCATTTGAAGGTCACTTGAATGGCACACAGCCAGCCAAAAGGTAGTCAAGCTAAATTTAATAGACTAAGGCCTTATATAAACACAGAGTGTTGCCTTACCATAAAATAAAATGAAAATACTCTTTAAATATAATTAAAAATGTAATTGCATATATGTACGTACAAGTATATGCATATATTATAACAGCTTAAAGCATACTCTGTTATAAATATTCATTAAAATTTACCGTTTAGTTTCGATTGTATTTGTTCCTCTTTCATTCCACACTCTTTACTTCTAGCTCCAATGGCAATTCATTCATTCTTTGGCTCTCGTTCTGTTCCCTCTTTCGCTACCTGCCTAACTATTCACTTCCTGAAAAACACTCGGTGCACCGTTCAATGACATAGTTAATTGCATAAACACCCCAGTAATACTCTACACACACACACGCACACTCTCTCTCACTCTCTCTCTCTCTCTCTCTCGCTCACGTACATACAGCCCACAATTAAAATGCATTAATTAGAGTCGACTTTTTGCGCTACATTTTTCTCAGCTCACATTAAACAAAAATTACCTAATGGAAAATTAGAAGACGAAGAAGAAGCAGAAAAACGCATATCTGTGGCATGCATACAATATCAAATGGATGCAATAAACTAATGTAAAAACTAGCCAACCTGTTCAATCTGTGTCCCTGACACAAATACCAGAGGCTGTAGCTCAACTATCCAGATTTTCACATGGCATTTAGGCTGCGTTTCACGGCAGATGCAACGCAGAGAAGAGATAACCTGTTGTTCTAGCATACGATGCTGGCAATAAATTCGTGCGCGGAGAAAGTCAGGAAAAACCTGGTGTAAAGTTCAAAGCCCACAGCTTTATGTGATATGTTATTTTCTTTTCATTTGACACTTGAGTTCGAAAATCCATGCAGTCATATTTATGGGCGAAATGTTAATTGTTAACTGCAGTCAAGGCACTGACAACACTTTCACGCATTCAAAATTCAGCCGCAGGCTGGTTGCGCTCGAACAAGTGTCAATGTACAGGGGAGTTATAACAGCAACAACAGCAACAACAAACAAGCTACAATTAACAACAATTTGCTGTTGTTGTCCCACACTCGTAACCAATTTTTAGCTATTTTTGTTAAAAAGTCGTAAGCTACTTTTACTTATCGGTTCATTATAACGGACGCAAAATTTTGCCAGCTAATCGTGCATGAACCCCAAGCGAAAGGTAAGCCCAACTAAACCAATAACAACAATACTAAAAACCACATATAGACGCACAGGCCGCACCTTTGTGAAAAATACTTTTCATTTTTGGCATATTTCTCACACGGCACATTTTTATATATTTATCCTTGGAAATGAGCAATATCAAATAACTTAGGGCACAAACTTGTTTGTCTACGGTCCTTCTGCAGAATCTCTTGACGAGCAGCAGAAAAAATAACAAATAAATATGAAAGACCGCAACGAAAGAGCTGCTCACACGGAGACTCAAACAAAAGACTTAGGCAACAAACCTGATAAATTGTGCGAAAATTGAGTACGACTGGCAGATGAATCTGCTGAGTGTAGGAAGATTTGTATCTGTAGCCGAATAGCCATTGAAAATATACATATATCCAATATACAGTTTTGTTATTGAACCTACAAAGTTCAAAATTCAAAATTCAATTTCCGTTCAAGCAGCACGAGATCGTGCTACAAGTATGCAAATTACAAAGTGCGTTGATTGATAATCATAGCAAAAATCAAAAGTAATCAACAATCACGATAATAACAACTCATTCCCCAATTTAAATATATATATATATATATATATATATATATATAAATATATATATTTTTTTTTTCGATTTACCATGTAGTTTTCCCTTGAAGAAAGTAACCAAAATAAAATGTAATGAGCCTCATCGAGGTCGCAAAGTCTAAAGACAGGCTTTAGCTTTGTTTATTGTATATTGACTTAAATATTTCGTGATGTTTATTATTGTGTAATGAGACCTTCAGACCTATATATAAATATAGTTGTATCTCTTGAACGTTTTTGGCAAGCCATAACGAATGCAGGCCCTGAATTGCATTTGAGGCTAATATGATTTTATTGCTTTTTTTTCAGCAATGCAAGGCCATCAATTAGCGCCTAATTTTGTCTGCTGCTGAGCCAAACCACAAACAATATACATACACAACTGATTTATGCAGTCCACGGTTAGCCGTGCTCTGCAATTTTCCAACTCATTAGCGAACTGCAATTTATATGCACTTGGCTTTGCTCAAAAATATTTCACAGTTTTTTGTTGTTGTTGTTGTTTCTTGACAGCAATACGAACAGGTCTTAATAGCTAAGTCTATGCAGCCAGTTTGTCAAAGTCCAATTAGGTCTCAGAAACCACAATTAAGTGACGATATGGAGATATTACATATACAAAATTATGCTTCTAACAAACTTTGTAATTTAAAAAGAAAACTTTGGAAAATTTAACAAATAATTTAAGTTTATAAATATATATAAAAATGAGTATATTGCGGGGAATATAAATTTATAATCAGAGAAATAGTACTGTTCAAGAGATAAGCTTAGTTCGCACAGCCAATTACAGCAATGTATAAAAGTTGACTTTCCTTTTCAGGCGAAACCTTTGTACTTATATAAAGCTTTTCCGATTGACAATTTCATTAATTACGATTAAGGTATTAAGGTTGGAAGGCGAAACTAGTTAACAACTGGCTCTAAAACAATTATATCATTTACGGATTACTTGCTAGTAATCAGATAGACATGTCAAACATTTTATTTAATATATTATATTTTCTTTACTGATTTACAGCAATTCACAAATGAGATTGTTGGGCAATATCGTTAAGACGAATTTATATATCACTGCCTAACGATCTCTCTCTTCTCTGTTGTTTTTGTCGCTAGCTTAGCTTTTCATATTTCTATCTTTCTTTCTCTCTCTATCTCATTATTTTCTCTATCTCTCTTTCTCTCTGTCTAACTGTCTCTCTTTCTCTTTATCTCTCTTTCTCTCTATCGGAATATTTCCTATACAGACAGTTAATGAAAATATATAATTATAATATATAATTTATGGAATTGCCCAAGCATCAGTCAAAGATGGCCAACTCACCATCATCAGATCTTTGGTAAGATATTGTCTTTTGCTTGATTCGATAATTAATACCAAACATGTGGGCTGAGGTGCACAGCGTCTTCACAACAGTTGCTTCAAGTTGCGGGGGTGTTTTGGCATCTAGATGAATTATGATTTATGATTTACGCTAATTTCCTACGTGTTGTCTTAATTGGCATTGCCCAAAGCGGAATTGCATAACAAATTACTTTGACAAACATTTATGACACACACTAAAGAGGTGCCACTATCACGTAGGTGAAGGACATGACTCAATAGTTTATATCAGCCAATATAATTAAAATGGCATCCATGATTGTCTGAAACAAAGTTTGCTGCTGAAGTCTTTTATTAGCTCTAAAACAGTCGGCCCCACAGACTATTTTATCATATCATCAGAAAGAGTGAGAGAGAGAGAGAGAGACAGACAGAGGCAGATCAAAGAAGCTGTGGAGTTTGATGTAAATCGCTCACAACGTGACACGTTTGATGTGCAACTGACATTAAAACGCAGGCAAACAAATTGTAAGATGAAGAAGATGTTGCTTTATCGTGGAAAGAGCACAGAGCAAACCTAATTAAACCGCTAACCCAATTTTAAGAGTTGAAGTTTCGATTAGTGAACGGAGTAGAAACCTTTCACTTATCCTAAAACAGAAACGAAGTTCATCCAAATAATGGAATTAGACCAAATCTGTATACGAATTTCTATTAACTCGTGCTAGCATTAATTCAGTCGAAAGTCAACTTTTTGACCTACTTTAGTCGTTAGTTCGTGTCGCTAACTAAGTTAGAGTTTTACCTTTGAATATCTTCATTTGTTATGCCAGTTATTTATTTAATGCTTCACTACACTTGCAATCCACCAAAATTATTTCCGCAACAGTTGAAAGAAAAGTTTCCATTTATTTCGTTTTTTTTTTTTTTTCTTATTTCTTACACTTTGAGGCGCCGCATAATTAACGAAATAACTCAACAGGAAATTCAAAGAAAAAACAAATTCTGTTTATGATTAATCTAAAGAAAATGACGTAAAGCCAAATTTCTTTTACCAAGCTCCATTTAAGCGAAAAGGGGAGCAATTATGGAAACATGTTTGACGGATCGATACGTAAATGGGTGGAGACGACGACGATGAGTGGAGCGACGTTAATTGGTAGCTCAAAGAATGAAATTTGATTACGGGTCGGGGATCATCAGACTCGAGAACAGTGAGACTAAAGTGTCTGGCAAAGCTTTTGAGACGCGCCTGGACGACGTCACAATGTTATCTATAATTTTCGTTCGCTTTGGGTCTTGTGTAACTCACCAGCTTCGCTCGCGTTCAATTTGTTGGCTCCCAAAGTCGTTGAACTATCCAACATGGTCGAAGTCGAAGTCGCAGTCGCAGTCGCAATGGACTCGCTACTTTGTTCTACGCCAACTGTTGTTGCTGCAGCTACTGTTGTTGTTGTTGTAGTGGTTGTTGTTGCTGTTGTTGAATCAACTTCAGTGCTTATATCCAGTGGTGGCATCAGGGTTGTGGGCATGGCTGCAGCATCATCCTCGCCTGCAGGCGCAGACGCCGCACGCTCAATTTGAATGCCAAGTAAAAATAATCCGCAGAGGCTGAACACCAAGAATTTGCTCCACAAAATTGATGCCGTGCCGCCGCCCGGAGCTCTTTTTTTTCTACACGCTTGCATCGTAGATTTATGTTTGTGTATATATATTTAATATACTCGATATAATTTTGCTTTCAATCAGTTTAGTTTTTTTTTTTGTTGACACCTTACACTTGTTAATTTGGAAATAATTCAACTAGTTGAAAAATAATAAAAATGGTAAATAATATAACAATAAATTATTAAAATATTATCTAACAACACTTTCAGTTTATGAAATTATATCTGATTTCGGATTTTTTTTTTAATATTTTGCTAATGCACAGCTTTGTTTAATGTCGTTAATTTTCTGCACGTTTTGTGTTTGGCATTTGGTCTTTTATTTCGAATTGTGTGATTTTTTCACCTTTGTAACGGTTTTTTCGTTTATGTGGTAAACCGAAATGGAGCCATTTCCTTTGAAAGTTAGGTTAAATCATTTTTGGGGGACTTGTTGTTTTTTTGTGTTTTATTTTTTCTGTTGTAACATTTATATTTTTTGCCAAACATATGATAATGATATTTTCAAATAGCTTTCAAATGTGTATTTGCTTTTGAATGTTGTCCTCTCTCTGTGATTGACTTCGTCAGTCGCTAAGTTCGTTGCCTAAGTCTTTTTTTATATTTAAATTATTGTAGATCTTTATCGAGTCTTTTCAGCTTGTTGTATATGTCTGCAATTTCTAGATGTCTTTACTGTGTTTGATATACATATATACGAATTTTAGCCGTCTTTGATTAATTGCGTCAGTTAATTGTAGTCAAGTTGGTAGTCAAGTTCGTTGTCTAAGTCATTTGTTATACTAACAAATTCAGCTGCTTAGTCTGACAGATTGTATATATATATATATATATATATATATATATACATGTCCGTTGTTTATATATATATATATATATATATATATATATATATATATATATATATATATATATATATATATATAAACACGAAAGAACAGTCACAGTTGATGATTGATTTCGTCGGTTGTTTAACGTCAGTTTCGTTGCCCAAGTCGTTTGTTCTTGTAACATTTTTTGGCAACTCTTTTTAACTGGGCAATTATGTCTACAGTTTCTATATATTAATGTGTATATACATATATATGAAGCGCCTGCCTCTAGTTCTTGCCTTTCTAAGCTCTGTCCTACACGAAAGCTACGCTAACTAAGAAAAATATTCAAGAAAATCCAATGAGCATGCAATTCGCAATAATGCAACAGCAACAGCAACAACAAGCTGCATTTGAGATCCAAAAAAATTGTATATTTGAACCGGTTCCGCGAGCTGCTCCAAACGCCAACACCAACAACAACTGCAACTGCAACAGCAACTCGAAGCGGCTTTGTGGCATTATTTGCCGCAACTTTGGCCGACTGCGACTAACTAGAAAACCACAAATGCTATCGATGCTGCTGCTGCTGCTGCTGTTGCTATTACTGTTGCCATTGTGCATTTGACCAAGTTTTTGGCTGCATATTAGATTAACGTTAATTAGCTAACGGCAGCTATAACAATGCATCGCTCGTCATAGTTCTCACTGCCGGGCTGATTATGTTTTTATTTAAATTAAATCACATTTCGGCTAATTTTCGAATGATGTCATTGTAAAAGTGGCTGTGCCCGGCTATTTAGTTTGACATTTCACATTTCACTCTCACTCCTTTTATAGCTAAACGCAAACAAAATACACAAGAAAACAACAATAGAGTTATACGAGCGAGCGAGACAGCAGAGAAACTTGTTTGTTTTGTTTTATTTAATTTAATTTCTTTTCATACGGTTTTTGGTATTTTGAATGGAATTTTTTTTTTTTTCTGTTTCCAGACTTTTTAGTTGAATGTTTCACTTGATTTCGTTGCTTGTCTGAGCGTCTGGCCAAGATGAAAGCCGTGCTTTACATATAACCAATACACACACAAAAGCAAGCACACACAAACACACGAGCACACACTTAAACGCTTGCACTAACCCGATGCGCCAAGGTATTTCTTTAAAGGTGGCCAAGCGCACGGGCCACGTTTCTATAGAATAGCTAAAACACGTCTGCGTTTGGTTCGTCTAGCAACCGCTCCGGCTGAAGCACTTCCACCAACTGAGCGCGCCTCGGTCTCTGAACTAGGTTCAGAGCAGCTTGGCGATATTTCGTGATTTCAATTCACCACGGCGCCGGCCACGTCGTCGTCGTCGGTATTCAGGAGACAGGCAGCAATGGCCAACTGGTTTGAGTTGCTCTTTCGATTTCGGTTGCGGCGCTGTGTTGAGTTGAGTTTGTCTGGCAGCAACAGCTGAGCAACAGGTGAGAGAGCGCTGCTTGACATAATCGAAACCGAAGTTGCGCTCTCGCATGCCTCAGGTGTGTCTAGGCGGTGTCTGTCGTTGTGTGTGTGCGAGTGCGTGGTAGATGTGGGTGTGTAGTTGCTGACAAAAAGTCGTTGGGTTTTAAAATTCATTAAAGGAAGGCTGCAACTACAGCAATTTGACAAGGTAAACTCAACGAACTTCTTTGAACCGACCAAATCAACTCTCTGTCTCAGTGCGTGGCTCAATGTCTCAATGAGCAGGCCAACTGACACTTAGTACTGCGATTACGCCCACCGCTCTCAGCTGAAAGAGCTCTAAAGGCGGCTTATAAAATTCCGGATAATTCAGCTCAAGCGTCTGGATAAACACAGGTAGACAGTTAAAGCAGAGATTCGTCGATTTTATGATGCCAATGCCACGCTGCGCCTCAATCGAGAAAAATACCTGAATATGCAATTTTTGAAATGCCATCAATGCTAACGAAGACGCGCCCAGAAACCGTCCGCACACATCAGTGGCTGCTCACAATTCTGATCAGTCAAAGAAATGTGACTCAATGCGGCATCAAAGCCCAAAGACGTCAAAAGGCATAAGCCCAAAGGCGAACCTTGCCCACAAATTTCATGGAAATGTGCAGAGCTGTCTGTTGGTGTTACAATTGCTGTTGTTGTTCGAGTTGTTCGAGTTGTTTGAGTTGTTTGAGTTGCTGCGGTTGTAATTTTAAATGCAAAAATTCCAAAATGCGCTAATGCTATTGCACAAACTTTGGCCAAGTGTACACCACAATGGCACTGTGCTACAATTTCCATTGTTAGTCACACTGTGGGCTGTCGTTGTTTTTGCTGCTGCTGCTGCTGCCGTTGTTGCTTATCTGCCAGACATTGAACTGCTGTTGCTGCTGCTGCTGGGGCTGCTGCAAAGAAAAACAACAATAAACGGCAACGTTGCAACTTTAGTTATGCACTCATTTTTTTGTTTTTATATTTGAATGGGGCAACCAAACAGGCAGCCAGCTGAACATGGCTAATGTGAACAACAAAAATAATAAGAAAAAATAACTTAACTCTAAGCTGCAACGATAAGTTTTGGCAGCCCTCTGACTCACAGCTAAAAAATGATTTTCATTAAAATTTATGTGACACAAATCTATGAAAAAGAATTTCTTATATGTCTAATGGAAAAACGAAAAGCTCTGTAATTAAAATAATAGAAGTAAAGCGTACATATTTAATTAACATTACATGTATACTGAGAGTCTCAGTCTGGCACTTAAAACTGGCCTACGACAACATTCTTTTTTAAGCAAAGATAAAATACATTTATACTATACAGGTTATTGTTTAGTTGAATCTAATTTGTGCCAACCCATTCATTGTTTTCATTGTGTTTTGAGACCTCATAGCTAAGAGTCACTTGATGAATAAGCAACAAATGCCAATCTTTGAGATTTCTTGCAGATAATTCTAAGCGAAAATACTTCGTATTTAGTGAACGTTCCCATTTTAAGTTAATCACTTTATTGTTAGACTTGAACTATCTACAAATGTCACGTGAATAGATGATAATACGCCCATAGGAACACGATCCGATAAATTTTATCAAAGGGAAGAAAACATATATGTATCTATAAAATATAAATGTTTTTAGTACATCACATTATTAAAACAGTCATAAATAAATACAAAAAAAAACAAAAAAAAAAATTAAATAAATAGTTGTATTATAAATGTGTAAAACATGCGGTTCATCATGTGTGTCCATTATAAGTAGTTTTCCCTTGACACATTTAATTGGCATACAAAAATATATTTAAAATATTAGTTCCCAATTATCAATGGCACCAAAAATAGTACCATTTGTAAATATAATGTCTACAAGTTAAAGTGATTTCCGATTTAACACGCACCAAAGAGTGTATCTAAAAATATGTTAAAATTTAATTCGGCCAGGGCGCACATAGGGCATACATAAATATTTGTATATATATTCCAAAATTTAAGGTAAATATCTTCAATTTCCTTGCCTATGCGCAACATGCAGAAGGACGCACAGCAAGATAAATGAGTAAAATAGTAAAATAGTTTATCAGAGTTAAATATGCACCTTTTTGCATAGAGCTTGCTCAAACGAATGACTTAGGCAACGAACTGTTTTCTGTTTCAATCCGTTTGAGGTTGGTTTGCCAAACTTTAAACAAAACACAAAATCCACTCGAAGTCGCACACCTCTATTTTTAGGGCAAGGACAATATCATATGTGGTAGATGATGTTTTCACATGACATGCTTTGAGTCATTCGGCATTCTCTTACGCTTATTCAAAGAAATGCCGTTTCTCAGGCTTATATGTAGAACGTGGTTAGTGTGTTCCTATGATGTCATCTCTTTGAATATCATTCCGCTCATGAGCATTTCGATCCCGAATATATGACTTATATATGTATTTCGGCTGGGCTTTCAGTTTTTATCAGCGTCTGCGCTTTCTGGCCAACAAGCGCAGCGGTCTTTTTGAACGCATTTTATATACAACTAAATGGAAGTAGGTATATATACATATATACACATATGTATATATATATGTATATTGTCTGCAGCATCAACCGGTGTCGCTCGGCGTCGCTTTTGTTTGTTTTATATATATATACGAGTATATGGAGTAGCATGCTCATATATACACACATACATACATATTTATCTGTCTGCCTGCTGGCTTGCATTGAAATGCACGCTCTGTCTGACTGTCTGCGTATGTGTGTGAGTGTCTGTGTGTGTGTGTCTGCTTATATAGGCGTATTACATACAAGTCTGAGCCATGCGTTTGTTTTCGACTGCGTTGCTTTACTTTTACTTTCATATGCAACTGGTTGCTGCTGCCAACGACTTGAATGGGGAAGCAACAGCAACAGCAACGGCAACGGCAGCAAATGCGAATGTGCTTTGGGTGGCTCGCTTGTGGTCGAGCAGTCTCCACGACACGGACCACAAATGAAATTGTTTATAAAGTGATTGTCAATCATTTTTGGTGGCATGTCGCTTAACCGCCTTGACAACACCACAAACACACACACACACGCACACACACACACACAGATTAACAGCAGCTGCTATACATACATTTAGGCACATTCGCTTGGCCATATGCTCAATTAACTTTTATCAATTTTTATTTTGGTCATATGTATAACATATTTATGTAGTATATATATGTATAAATGAGTTTCGATTGCATTTATATCAGGCCAAGATTATTTTGATTTACTTAGCCAGCAGCCCACAAACCAAACTGTATTGACGCAATGAGATCCAAAGCATTTAGCTCCATTACAAAAGCAATTAGCTAAACGGTTTTAATGGCCAAATAAGGAAACCCAAAACGAATTAAAGCACACACATTTGTTGCTATCTGTAACTATTTATAATTGCAAAATAGATTTCTTTTTATAACATGTGTTTCGGTTTTGGTTTTGGCTTTTAAGTTTGGAGTTACGAATAATGAAAACCTCTATCTGATTTGACGCGCAAATTTTCATGTGTAACCAAAATGAAGACATCAGCAATGAACATTTATTATATATATGTATATATATATATATATACATATATGCATGTATATATATGTACTCGCCGTATTGCCCTCTCATCAAAATTCGCTCGCGCTTTTATGTAACGTGAAAATATAATTTTGAATTGGCATTCGTCTCATTTCTATGTAGATTTGATGCCAAGAAAATTTTAAAACTTTCGCTGGTATCACATTTCGTGATTAACTGATGACAAATCTCACGCATATCGAATCACTGAGCCAAACTTAATTCAGAGAGTTATGGATGTCAAAATAAACAGAGAGGTATTTGTATAATAATAAATACAAATATTATTTAATATCAATTTGATAGCTGCTGGCAAAATTTATTTCCCAAAACGTAGAGCATAATTTAAGTTTAAAGATTGAGTTTCTTCAATCATCAATTCATTTCTGAGAGGTTTGTGCATTGTCTTACAGAAAACTAAGAGTGGACTAAGGAACTGAAATAACATAAATTCAATCCAATTCCAATCTCTCATAAGATTACAAAGATTATCCATATTAACTTTGATAAGTATAAACATATTAGTCCTTATACTCATTTATATGCCAATAAGACGTAAGACAACATATATGGTCTACAAAGTCTACATGAATATATACATAAATCTGACTCTCAGACTGTGGAAAATATATTTATTTTTTCTGTAGACTTTCCACAATTTCATACTCAGTCAATGGAGGAGTACAACAGTAACTCATTTAAACTCAGTTCATCTAACATTGCCCGAAATTATATTTACAATTTGAATATTTTTATTAATATAATCAACAGCAATATTCAAAATACAAAATCAAATTAAAATAAAAAATATTATAATTGCCATAAATAATATCGTTAATGAGTCGAAATTATCAGCGTGTGCAGGCTACAATAAGCACGAGCACAGATTTAAGATCTGAAATAAGCAGCTTCAATATATTCGAAATCTTTTGTGTTTATGTGGGGAGAGCAACAACGAGCAACGAGTTGTCTGGAAGGCAGAAAGATATTTCTCGATTATAAAATAAAGAAATGAACTTGCGCTATCTGTGCACACCAATTAAATGTAAAAGACGTGAAAGAGTATTTAATCTTCAGCTTTTCATAGTTAGTTGTTCTTAATTCAAATTAAAGACTATTAAAAAACTGGTGTACAGGTGTACAAGTTTGTTCAATGCTAAGCACTGTATGAAAAGCTATTAGAGCACACAAACACACGCACAAATGTCATTGGCTAAGCTCTAGCTCGAGTTGTTTTGCGAGTCTAAATGACCCACAAAAACAAAAACACTTTGGAGTGTCATTTGAATAGTCGTTTGACATGTTGATGCCAGGTGCAAGAGTCGTTGACACATTGGCCAGTCAATCTATTAGCCATGACCATGACTTCAGAGTGATCCACGAGCAAAGCAACTTGCCTCAAAAAAATAAAAGTATATTAGGTTAATTATATGCGATGCGAAACAAAATCATAATAATTATAAATGAAATACAATAATGTCAATCTTTTGTTGTCGCTGGGCCGAACCAGATTTGTGAAAGTTTTCACACAGGAAGCTGGCCAAGATTGATGTAATACCTTTTTGTTTTTACTGCCCTCCCATCAGAAATGCAAATGTTTATCCAAGGCTGTTGGCGACAACGTTGTTAACTGCATACTAAATACGACTCGAAACAATGTGATTCAGATTTGTCATATTCGATACGAGTATCGTAAAAAAAAAAATGGTCAAAATCGTATATATATAAAAAGTCGTCAATCGACCTTCACGAGCTGCGAAAGTTGGTTCAGAGACGTCACGAAAATGTTCGCGCAGGTCGAGAAAAAAACCGAAATTGAATTTAATGGGCAACTGTTTAGTATTTAGCAAGCGTAGAGAATTATGTCAGGTATTTCTGATCTACTCAGCTCAAGCTGACTCATTGTAGGGTTATTTTGGTCACTGAGCAGCCGGAGCTGACGTTCAATTAGACTCTCAATGCGAACCTAAAATAGCCATATTGTTAAGTCTGACTATACATGTACCCAATTCATAATTAATAACCCCCATGAATTAAACATAATAGAAACATGGGGTTTTTTCTGTTTATCTTGCTTTTTTAGCCCACTTTAAAGCCATAAAATAGATAAGATATAAAGCTTCAAATAGCAGTTAGAATAGCCATTATGATCGTGCATCTCAGTCTCAAGAGCAATTCAAGATATTTTTGAAATATCACACTAAAAACCGAAACAAGACACAAAACGCTGACCACGAAAACAAAGCGCCCAAGGAAATTAATGAAACTAGAAACCACTTTTTGATGACCTTCACAAAATGTAGTCAAACAAAGTATTTTGGTCAGAGAGCATTCAAAATGAAGCCATTCACGTTAGTGTTGGGGCTATTACTCCATATTGTATTTTAGCTGAGATGAAATACGATTTTCTATTCGAGAACTAAGAGAAATTCTAGCTTTTGCCTATGCAATTTCCACTTTGCTCCTTTTCCTGACTGGCATTAACCACGCCCACTTTCCGGCATACTCTTACATCACATTGAAAACGAACTTTACTATTTTGCAACTTTTTAATATAAATGTAAGTTAGGCTCGACTCATTTATAAGTATTAGTATTTCATCCGCTTACATCTTAAACAACTTCGTCACTCTGCAAACATTTTTCATTTGGCAACTTCAAGTTCAATTCCAAGCCTGGCCAACAGTTAAATCATTAATGAAATACTTTGGATCCGCTTAGCGCATAATTGTTAGCTCGAATGCGAACATATTATATCGCAGACAATGGCAGCCGACCCCCTGCAAATGCAGGCCCGTGCTTAGACATGCAGCACACTGTGCGTATGCGCGATTTGGCATGCACGAGTGAGCGAGACCGCGGGCCTAACTAAATTTATGTGTCTAGATATAAATAAATGTAAAACTCGTTAATTATTTCTTATTGTTGCACTTTATGGCGCGTTGCAAAATTGTTGATAAGCGCCTAATTTGATTATCAGCGCTTGAGTGGGGCAGGCCATTAAAACTGATTAAATGCGAGAGGCCTTACATCGTTTAGACTATGTATTTGGGTCAAAACTGGGCAACATCTTAATTGGCCTGATTCGAAGCAGAACTTGTCATCGCGCTGGCTATGCAAACGAGGCTGGGTGCCAAAATTTATAAACGAATCGCCACATGAATAATGTAAATGTCTATATTGGAA
The DNA here is from genome assembly GCF_018153725.1 of Drosophila mojavensis. Lineage (NCBI taxonomy): Eukaryota > Metazoa > Arthropoda > Insecta > Diptera > Drosophilidae > Drosophila > Drosophila mojavensis. The sequence goes on along the minus strand of NW_025318693.1, from coordinate 5,171,833 downwards.
AAATGTTGTTAATTGCGCACCCTATTGATATTTAGCACAAATTCCATAACTGGTCGCCCGACACAGTCATAATTCGATTTGCGTTTGCCGTCTAATCGAAATGCCGGTTCAGAGGCTTAAGCCGGAGCAAAAGTTGTTGCCGTTGCCGTTGTGTTTGTCGTTGCCGTGGCTGGAGGCGCGTGTGCACTTCAGAAGCAGCTTGACACCAGTTCGACAAGAATGCCAAACAGTCAGCTGAAGGTAGACCACTTTCAAGCACAGCACGCAACCAGATCGAGCCAAGAACTAGCCGGCTAAAAATGGCTGAAAATATCTAACATTGCGGCGTATATAGTGGACGGACTCCAATGCCTTGTAAGACATAACATATGTGGACTGACTAACAGGGCAAAAGTGAACTTTAACTATTGTGAATATTACTATTAGACTATTTGTTATCATTATTACTATTACTATTACTATTACTATTACTATTACTATTACTATTACTATTATACCTTTAATAATCATTATTCTAATTCATTAACATTTTTTATTATCATTTTATTATGTGTAATGTATTTTACTCATCATCATAACATCATCATCATTATCATCATCCTTATTACTTTTCAGATATACAAAAGTAAAAGAAATATGATGGATATTTTTTGGACAGAGTATCTCAGCATGACTTTCCCATTTGCTATATGAATTTTTGTTAATAATATATTAATAGTTTTTGTGTAGCATGTTGAATGAAACCCGTTGCGCGTGAGTTGCGAGTTTGCCATGGAAATTCTAAATGACTTGCGCGTTGGCCATTTGCAAAATTTTAATGTACATTTCACTAAAAACCACATCAAGCTGTGGCACAACTTTGTTGTCACAGTCTTGTCAAAGACCTTGACTTTCTTTTCAAAATTTTCTTCGGCGAGTACAATTAGCCAGACGTCATAAAAAACGAAAAATATACAAAACGTTGACATTACATTGCGCATTTTGAAAGCAAAAATGTTGATCTGTGTATAGAAAGCCAAAGTTAAAGCCAAAGACATACATATGTACATAGGTAAAGCTAAAGCTAAAGTTAAAGCTAAACTCAAAGCAAAAGAGTTTTGTTACTGTTTACTCATGCATGCGGCCAACGGAGTTTCTACTACAGCTCGTGACATTTCACTTTTGCTTTGGGCTGCTGATGATGATGATAATAATAATAATAATGATCCACACTAATATGCATATGAATTCTCAAGCTTTTCATATGCAAATCTTGTACGCAAGTCAAAGTTCTAAATCTTTCAGCAAATAGCAAACAAATAAACGGATTTACCAATTTCTATTTCGGATAAAACACAAAAGGTGTGCATAAATTTACAAGTTGAATTTTACTTTGTGTTGTTTTAGCTCAACTACAATGGAAAATTAATTAAAGATTTGCCAACTTGCCAAACACTGTTAAGCGCCTTCCGCCTGAGCATAGTCTGTCAGTGTGTGTGTGTAAGTGTAAGTGAGAAGCCCTGGGTGTGTATAAGCTAAGGTGTGTGTGTTCATGTGTACGTGTGCTTGTGTGGCAAGAGTTACGCATTTGCAACAGATCCCGACGCAGGTACCCATACATAACTAGTTTTCACTAAAACACACATTTCAAGGCAATAAACTATGTTTAAGCAAAGCCGGCAGACGGGTCCAAGGCGCGTGTCTGCACACAAAATGCATTTCAATTTCATTACGTTGGCTCGTTTGCTGCAGTTTTGTTTTGTTTGACGAGCTGCTCGTCTGGTGAATGTTGACCGTGCATGTCATTCGCATTTAGTTTTGAAAGTTGTTTGCTTCCTGCTGCTATTCACATATCGCATATCTTTGCCATTTTTAATTAAAGCAACAAATAAACACTACGCACAGCATACACACTTTTAATGACAAATGCAATTTGAATGCTCATCTCATCAGACCGATGGCGACAATGCATCTCAGTTAACTGGCATTCAATTAACTAGATTCTGCTTAGCTGGCGAAGGACCGAGCTTGAGCACATAAATCAATAAAAGCCATAAGTCCATTGTGATGGACGTACTTAAGTACCTTTGTTCAAGCCTTTGGCACACTTTGATTCATGCTCATGCATCTAAGTAGTGGCAAAAGTGGGAAAAGTGAAATTTTAAATTTAGTCAAGGCTAACGAGATTTGTTCAACCTACTTTGACGTCAATTTATGCATGCAAATAAGGCATTTAAAGGATTTTAATTTATTTGACGACTACATTAATTTAACGGTCATTATTTAGTTAACGGCTATAGGTGAAAATGTTAACAACATCTGGCTTAACTTTGCTACGAAGCTTAAAGTAATGATAGCTAACTAACTTAGTATAAAGCAGTTAGTTTCTTTCTAGTTATGCTTTCTAACATACAATATATTATATTTGTATAGCCGTTGTGATAATAGCCTTCATTCATCCTTTTACAATATAATTTGGTCTACCGCGAAATATGCAAACTAAATATATCATTTAAAAATAACTTTAATTGCTGCAAGCAAAAACAAGGTGCTCAAATTCAATATCGTAAAATAAAATTTATTTTAAATAAAATTATTTAATATATTATTTAATTTATGTTAACCCATAAAGCTATCGATAGCAATTAACATATTACTCATTTTGGCAATGTTAATAGCACTTCAGCAGTTTTTACAAAGCCGGCAACTCTATCAAATTTATTTAATAGCTGTTCGCAATTTCGCGCTCAGTCAAAAGAAAGCAAAATTAAGCCGAAATCCATCAATCTAATGGCCAGCACATCGCGAAATGCCTCACAAAGACGCAATACATCACGTTCCCAGCAATCAATAAATGCGACCCAGGCGGAACCACAACATGTCGAGATAGATCAGCAAGTGCGCGCCATTCTGAATTTTATTCTATGCCATTCGGCCAATAAGGTTCCGATCAAACACAATGATTTAATTCCTCTGACGGATGGAAAAGCGGAGGTTATTAAAAGACTTCCGTTGGTCACCCAACTGCTGGAAAATCTCTACGGCATTAAGCTAGTCCAGCTCGATGGAAACCCCAAAAGATACATTTGTATAGCCGAAGCACCACCGACGTCCACCTTCGAGCTAACCGCTACACAGCGTCCGCAATTCACATTGCTATACATTATACTTACCTACGTCTTTTTACGCGGCTGTCACATAGAGGAAAGCAAGCTCTTTACCATGCTGGATACGTTGGGAGTTAATGTGCACGAGGAGCATGAATACTTTGGTTCCGACATATCAAAACTGATCGAGGAAACATTTGTGAAGCAAGAGTATCTGAAACGAGAGCGTTCACAGTTGAATCCTTTCGATGATCCCAAGATTACCTACAGTTGGGGACAACGCGCCAAACGCGAATTTACCTATCAGCAAGTTATTCAATTTGCATCCAAATTATTTAACCAAGACGTCAGCTTCTTTCAGAAGCAGCTTATGATGGCCGAAGCCATGGATAATCCTGAAGGCATGCAAGCGCCTACTCCAGCTGCAGATAACACGAATACAAGCAACACTGACTGCAATAGTTTCATGGACAGTCAGTAGTAGATCGATCCCATTGTTTTCTCTTATTCATAGAATTTTCATATCCTGAATAACGTACTCTTGTTTGTTATATTTATATTAACAAATTATATTTATTTTAGGCATTACTAATTTCATTAAATTGCATACAATTTATAAATAAATAGAGATGCTATCTAATACTTGGCATAGTCCGTATCCATTATCAGCTTGCCATCTTTATCTTTGAGTCGGACACGACCATTAGAATAGCGGGTTTCCTGGCTACCATCCGGATAGACAAGTTTAACTGTGCCATCCGGGTATTCGCGACGTTTGTTCAATTTGGTGTGTATTTCCTTTTGCCCATTGGGCAGATTTAATATCTTATCACCGTTTCGCAATTGAATCAAATGCGTACCATCCGCATAGCGCCATTCTTCCAATTTTTCCGTATCGCTGGGATCGACAATTTTAATGGAATTGTTCGGGAAATGAATCTCGATGACGCCATTCTTGTGACGATGCTCGGTTTGTCCATTTGGAAACTCAAGTATCTCCAGACCGTCCAGATAGGTAGTGTGCCATGTGTTAGTCTCTGCATAATAATACTTGACTGTGCCAGCACGTATATCCGTTTCCTTAATGTCCTTGTTAAAGTACAGCATGCGTACGTTCATACCATCGGCACTGATCTTCTTAAGATTGCCATTTGGATACCAAATGTCTTTAGTGCCATCCTCATTTACAATCTCACGCTTGAACTCACTATTTTCGCTGTAATTGTTGTTACTCTTATTGCTGTGATTATTGCTTCCGTTATGATTGTTGTTATTGCTTCCGCTATGATTGTTGTTCTTGCTGCGATCTGCAAAAAGTGGGTCGCCAGTTGCTGTGGCTGACTTTGTCGGCTTTGCCGGCTTTGGCATGGGTACATCATCCATTTCGAAGGAGCTGCTCGATGCGTAGCTTTCGCTGAGAGGCTCTGACTTTTTTCGACTTCGATTTAGACGGCTTGTCGACTTATCCTGCAATATGTTCGTAATGGACTTGCTTTGCCGTTTGCCATTCTCATCCGTATGCTTGGCCGCGGATGCTGCTGCCTCCTGCTAAATGCGAATCTTGAGTTGGAAACATTTTTAAATATTCGTAAAATACTTACCAGCTTTGGGGCCAAGCGTGCAATATTGCGATTAATTTCTTGTAGCATTTTGCTGCTGTTATCTCGCGTTAGCTTCACTATCTCCTGCTCCAGGCGCTTGTTGTCTCGCCCAAGCAACTCAATCTCGTCCCTGTAGTTGCGTTGCTCCTTTTCAGCGGCACGCAGCTGAGCACGAAGTCGCGCCTGCGCTGACACGTGAGTCTGTTCCTTTTGTTTCAGCTGCAGCTGAAGGGCCTCCACCTCTTGCTTAAGCGCCGCCAGTTCCTTTTTCTCCTTGCTATTGACGTTGCTCTTTTGAAGACGCATCTGTTGCTCGAACCTGCGACGTTCCTCTTCAATCTTCATGCGCTCATCGTGCAAATAGATTTCCGCTTGGATTTTCTCATCATGCACACGTTCCATTGCCTCCAAATGTTCCTGAGCACACTTGGCCTTCTCCAGCTCGTGTTGCTGCTTGAGCCGCAAAAGCTGAGCATTTTGTTCCTTAAATGTGGCGATTTCTGCTTCCAGTTCCTCGAGGCGCGTACGCACCAAATTCGCCTTCGCTTGCAGCTCCTGGGTTAGCTGCTCATCGCCAGCAGCGTTCTGTGTCGGTTGTGCCTTTCTTTGTTCCAGAGCCTGAAACAGCGCCGCTTTGAACTCCTCAAACAGCTCTACATTTGTGCCGTCCTGCACCGTTGTCTCATCTGAATATTGATGTGTATCATTGGAATCGGAGAAGCGCACATGTACCTGAGCCTTGCCGGCGTTAATTTTTATCGGCGTCTGGATCAAAGTGCTGTCCTGCTCATCCGGATTATCATCGTCATCCGTTTCACTGATCACCTCCGACACTTGTGGTTTCAGGCGCATTTCACGCATCTGCTGGGAAATAACTATCTGATCGCTATCGTCAGCATCTGCCTGACGGTTCTTCTCTTTGCGTGCCATGAATGTGCGTATGCAGCTAGAGTTCATATCCACGTTACCCTCACGGGCCTTCTGCTCCAACAGCTCAAATATGCTGATATTGTCGTCACTTTCCACTCGTATCTGAGCCGAGCGTCGATGCAGTACAGGTGGCCTAATCTGCTGCGAGTCTAGCACCTTGGCCCAACACATGTTTGCCAGTGCATTGGAGCTTGTCTCGGAAGAGTGTTCATCATCGGCCATTTGCCCTTTGGCGTCGTTTAGCTCGACAAAGCGAACCTTCGGCGACACACTGGAATTTGTGTTACTGGTTGAAGTATAGGAAGACTTTAGATCCGGGGTGGAGCTGCACACGGTCTTGGAATTTATCAGTGGCTGCTGAAAGCGATGCTCCTTCTTCGACAGTGGAGGTGCCGGTGGAGGTGGGGGCATCGCTATTGCTTTCTGTACAACAGTTGGCACTTTGTGCGTCTTTAAAATGCTACGCTTTTGCTGTTTTATCAATGTGGGTTTGCGGTACTGTGGATGAGCATTGGCGTATTTGTAGCGCGGTAAATTATTAAGACGCAATTGGTCAGGATCAACTTTGAAGCGCTGTTTTAGTCCATCACCACGCCGTAAAAATGGCTTTTTGGGCTTTACGGGCCGAGGACTAGTAGAAATATCTGTAAGTTGGAAGCACTGCTCAGCCTTTTCCCCCTCCTCCTCATCCTGTTTTGCGTGGCGCACCATTTGAATGCTTGATGATTGGTGCTGTTGCTCCTGTCCCTGTCCCTGTTCCTGTTCCTGTTCCAGCTTGTCATTGTTTTCAATTAAATTTACATCTCCGGTGTTTTCATTCACAATGTCATCGTGCAACAGCCCAAGCATTTGGTACATATTGCGGTGCTCCAGTCCGAGCATTAGGCGCTGGTTGTTTTGACGCTCTTGTAAAAGACGTTTTTGTTCCTCTTGCCAACGATTCAAAGCTGCCAGGCGCGTCGATATATCCAATTGTGTCAAAGGTGAAGCATTAATCTCATCAGATCCTTCCATATTTTAGCTTTGCGTATCATTCAAATTAATTATTTTATTGTTTATATACGCGAAACCCGACGCTACGCATTCAAACAAGAAGTCTAAAATTCTAGTGCTGGAAAGTGTCGCACAGCAAATAAACCAGGGCGGCAGGTTTATTTTTAAATTAAAAAATACTCCATTAGGTAACTTATGAAATTACTCACAAATAAAGTTGCTTTTATATACATTTATTTACATTAATACATATCATTTACTTATTATTTACATTAAATGTAAGAGCTTCTACATATCAGGAACATAGTCCTCATTTTCATTTACTTCTGGCTCATCAAAATCTCGCACTTGTACATCGGCATCCTCTCCATACTGCAAAATACTGTCGATCTGTAGCAGAAGATCGCTCAAACTCTCCTCATCATCAATGTTCAATGGAAAAAAGCGCACCAAACTAGAATATAAACAATAATTTCATGTTTAATATTGTTTAATTAATGTACAGACTGCACAGTGGCAACGCCAACGCGGCATACTTGCCAGCCCTGGTTTAGAGAAAATAATTTTTCGTCGCGTCGTAAAATGTGCGCATAAACTCAACCTTAAAATTACAAATAGAGCTTAATTATACATAATATAACAAAATAAATTACAACTACTTTCATTAAGTGCACCGCTCACCAGTTTTGGCGGGTCAAACAAAGTGTGTCGAAAATACCCCAAAAAATCCCAAGCAACAGCAACAACAAGAGCAAAATAGACTCATTTTCAACACAACATTTTTTGGGCACACACCAAAAACGGCAAAGAAGCTAAAAAACCCTGAATTTACGACCGCACCGTAATTCAAAACATGGATGAAAACACGGACATGGACTTATCCAAAGTGTATGTTGTACGCTCCGCCAAGGGCGTCGACATGCTATGTGTCGATGATTACCTTTATCATTTCGATCGCATTGGCAAAAACAACACATACCGTTGGCTATGCAATCGACGAAAGGATAAGGTGACGCCATGCCGGTCGCGCATCTCCACCATCGTGCCCGATTCCACGGATAAGAGCAAGCATGTTGTGGTCGATGTTATTCAGGCACATGTCCATCCACGCTGCAGCAGTCATGAGATCACAAAAGTCTCACAACGCAAGCGACTGTCCAACATGAAAATGAACGATGCCTATAGCAGTACGCAGCCAAAGCGCGCCCGACTATACGAGCGCGCCGCTGCCGGTCTCAATCCACCCGAATGGATATCCACAAACAGAGAAAACGAAGCACTTCAATATTCGTTTCACCTAGACTTCGAGGTGTGTCTCAATTCTCTTGATATGCTAATTTGGAATCATGAGTTTAGATAGATAGATTATAATAGTTGAATAATACTTAATAAGTTAATTTCAAAATGAGAGACTCTTATAAGTTCATCTTGCAGAAATCACAGTCCGCATTGTAAATTAATTTATTTCTATGGCCATATATAGCTACAAGCTACTAGTTCCCACCAATCAAAAATTTCGGTTCATGAATCATTTAGCTAGAAATACAGTTTTGGACTCACTAAGTCGAAAATTTAAGTAAATGGAGTCTATATTTACTTACTCATTAAATCGAATTCATTAATATGATTATGATATCTCGTGTGAAGGATTCAGCATTCTTATAAAATATTGAACAATATTAATTATCAATTCTCATTCACTTTGCAGGATAAAGATCGAGTTTATATGCTGCGCCGTCGCGATGGTCGCGTTATGGTGTGCATTGATGGGCAGCTGTACTATCTGGCTGGCAAGTCGTACAAGGGCGACCTATACCGATGGACATGTGTGAGGAAGCGAGATATTGAGTGCACGGCAAAGATTTGCACGGAGGCAACCTTGGCGGGGGCACATCGGTTGCATTTAATGGAATCGGATGCGCATATACATCCACACTATTCCGCTGACAAGCTAATGCAAATGTTTACCAGACACCAGATCCTCTTGGTAGACGATGACCAAACAGTGGAAGTACTGCAGGAATGCCCCAATCTGGAGTACTTTGATCCCGAGCTAAGCTCAGGATCACAGAAGGGCGATGATGTTGGCTCCATAATCATTGAAGATTGCGAGGAGAATTATGAGGTCTATATGAATCTCGACAACAGTCAGTCTGCGCTGACCGAAACACAACCGCAGGAGCAGCCAAATCCCGATAACGAAATTAAATGGCCAAATGCAGCTGATATCATTGATAATTATGTGAGTCCGCCGGATTATGATCCGCTGACCGAAACCGATTTGACCAAGTTCACATTCTTGCCATCGGCAAAAGGACGTAAGGTGCTCTGCTTGGACCGCCATCTGTTTCACTTCGACTCGCAGAGCCGTGCTAACGGTCACATGTTCTTCACGTGCATCATGCGGCGCGATAAGCAGCAAAGCTGTCATGTTCGCGTCACATTGGATCCCGTCGAGAATGGGCCAGAGGTGCTACGCATTAATGGCGAGCATACCCATAAACCCGATCTGCAGGAGATACTGCGGCGCATTAATCAGCAAAGGAAACAGGAAAAGCTGCATGACATGACGAAGCAAGATGGCAATGACAAACCGGAGCAAGGCGACACGGCGAGACAGTCACTTGGCACTGAGGAGACTGACTTTGACAGTCAAGATGACCTGGACACGGAGGAGGAGGCAGACACAGTTGCTGAGCAGGTGGCCAACTATGAGAAACTGAAAGGCCAGTCATTATCATCCAACGCTAGCGACGGGCACCAAAATGTGGTAATGAAAAAGGTTATTGGCATTGATGGCATCAAGTTGGAACCCGAGCATCCGCAGGCAGCCTCAATGATTGTACAGTATATGAACGATGGAGCCGACAATATCAGCGCCAAGATCGAGATCCTCCCCAATGATTTAGGGGCCATTGAGCAGCCCACCACATCGACACCTAAGCCACAGCTGACTAATCTACGAAAGCGTCGTACTAACGCAGCGCCCAACAACAACAACAACAACAACAACAACAATGCTCAACTAACTTCGCTTCCCCCGGACATGGATCTGACCAAAATCTGTACTTTGCGGTCGGCCAAGGGCAGCGAGATGCTTTGCGTGGATGGCTACATCTATCATGCCAAGAATCGAGGCCTCATCTCGCGCAACTATTGGGTGTGCATCAAGAGCCGTGATCCGGAGATCAATTGCAAGAGCCGCATATCGACGGCCACACAAAAGGACGGCTCTATCCGTGTTCTGCGGGTCTACAACAGCCACAGTCATCCGTTCAGCGAGGACGACATCAAACGGCGACTCTTCAATGAAATCAACAAAAAGAACAATAAAAAACTCAAGTTCCGGCCACTGCATTTCATCGGAAAATCTCTGGAGCAAATCAAACAGGAGTATGGAGACCTTTATGTTGAACAGCTCAATGTATCCAATCTCACAGATGGTATTGTGGTCCACAAGAAGCCACGCAACAGTGCAGGCAGCAGCCAAAATAGCACCACCAGCATATCCACAACAAAAATAAAGAGAGAAGAGACGCTAAACTCAACTGCTCTAAAACACAAGCTGCAGGCACAGGAGCAGGTCCAGGAGCAACACGACTTCGAGGAGGATGTGGTTGTCGAAGACGAAGAGGATATCGGAGAGGCACCCATAACCGATGAGGGGCAGTTCATGACTGTCGAAGAAGACAACACGGATGCCATAATCGAAGTTGTTGAGGAGGTGCCCGAAATGGAAAACTATGGCAACATTGAGTAAGTACATCCCAATCGAAATAAAAATTATAATATTATTTAGATTTAACCCACATCGAATTGCTATCGGAATACGAAATTAACCGGGCTCCATAATAGATTCGCTGGTCCGTAGATAAGCAGATAACTAAATTACAGGGGAATTGAAAGTCGACCAAGTTTAATTTTACAACTTGGTATTTTGAGCAACTATTGAAAAGTAAAAACGACTTTGGCATTCGGTTTCAGTCGGTTTTAAGAGCTGCGCGTGCGCACTTCACTATTACGGAGCAAATTCCAATTGGGTAAATGCCGAGATATTAAAAATCAAATATATCGCGTAGATGACAGCAACAAAATTTACATACGCTTTTGTCTAATGGGAAACTGCTTGTTGGCCTGGCCACAATTGAAACCGGTTATACGAGATACCTTAACTCATTTGCAATCTCATTTTTTGTGCATAATTTTATACAGACCCATTTATACGATGAAGTTATACGCCGTATCGGATGGACCGCCCTCGCTGGCCGTGCGCATGGCCCTCAAGGCACTGGGCATCCAATACCAGCTAATTAATGTGGACTTCTGTGCATTGGAGCACCGTACGCCGGACTATGCGAAGGTGGGTTGCCTTCAAGCTAACAATTAGTTGACAATTTAATTCCATTTCTTACTACCCACAGATGAATCCACAAAAGGAGATACCTGTACTGGACGACGATGGTTTCCATCTGTCCGAGAGCATTGCAATTATGCAATATTTGTGCGATAAGTACTTCCCTCTATCGACCCTGTATCCGGAGGATCCGACTGAACGAGCGCTGGTCAATCAGCGCCTATGCTTCAATATGAACTTTTACTATGCGCCCATTTCGGCGCATAGCATGGCGCCCATATTCTTCGACTACGAGCGCACGCCCATGACCCTGAAGAAGGTCGAGAACGCGCTCGATGTTTTCGAAACGTATCTGCAGCGTTTGGGCACCAAATACGCGGCCTCTGAAAATGTAACCATTGCAGACTTTGCGCTGGTTTCATCGACTCTATGCCTGGAAGCCATTGACTTTGATTTCTCGCCTTATCCGCTGGTACGGAAATGGTACAGCACTTTTAAGGAGGAGTACCCAGAGCTCTGGCAGATTGCCGACAGTGGTATGCAGGAGATTATTGCATTTGAGCATAATCCTCCAGATCTGTCACATATGGAACATCCATTTCATCCAACCCGCAAGCCAAAGGCATAAAACAATTGTTATATCTTAGAAAATTAGAAGTTAAGTGTACTTGCTGCATTTAGGCGAGCCTTGATAGTTGAAATATGCATACGAAACTATTTTTTTAAATAAATTCAGTTCTTTAAAATATTGTAACTACTATTCAATTCGATGTCTATAGAGGGAGAGTTTGTGGGAGATTACGAGAACAGATATCAACAACGGGATTAACATTATGAGAGGAAGGTACTCTAAAGATTGCTTTGTGTAGGGAATCTATATAAGTTACATACCTGAAATCCTCGATGAGCGAGCCAATTGCTTCGGTTAGCTTTCGATATTTCTCACCGAACCCCGTGCCTATGGTCAGCTCACCCATCAGATTATGCGTGTCTGGCTCCAAATATAGTTCCAGCTGCTTGCGCGCCTCGGCGCTCAATAGATCCACTTTGGTTAGCACGTTCACGTGCGGCTGTTCCATGTTGGCCATGACACTGAGAGCCGCCATCGTTCCCGATATGAACTTAGCACCATCGACCATGAACTGCGAGTCCAAGCAGAAAACAACGCAAGTGCGAAAGTTCCAGGATTCCAGTAGCTCTACCAACTGCTTGCCCATCTTTAGATGTGTGAATAGTTCGATTTGGCCAGGCATATCGAACAGTATGTAGTCATCATCGGGCTCTCCTAGCATTAGCTCATCATCGCCGCCGCACAGCTGTGCCTTTAGCCAGTCCTGATTCTCAATGAGAAACTCAAGGCAAAATATAAGACCACCATTGGGGCCATAGTGTAACTCCTCATCCTCCATGGCATCGTCCAGGTGTATCAGTTCTCGTATGTCAGTTAATGGTGTGTAATTAAAGTGCTCCGCTGCTGGATCCAAGTTGACAACCTGAATGTTGCGCTTGCCATCCATAGCATGCTGTTGCATATTACTACAATAGGTAGACTGTGCTATGCGATTATATGTTGGTGAAGCTCTTAAACAATTGGTAAATAATGTGAGTTTACCTTGCCACTGCCAGCAGGTCCTACCACAATTTGTGCGAAACGCATATTTACTTTTACTTTAAGTTTTAAAACAAAGTTTAGCGAATTTCGTGCGCGTGCGGTCGCTTAGTGCTGCAAAGCGTCGGAAAAAAGCTTGAAATGCGTTTTGGACAATTGTTTGGATGATACGGCAACGCCACTGCGCGCTTCCACAGATTTAAATTATAGAGTGACCATATTGAGATGTACAGCTGTGCAGTTAATTAAATCTGCGGTTTAACTGACAGAAATCGTAAACACAATAGTGACTCGTTAATTTACATATGATCAGATTGATTTATCAGAACGTTCAATCACGTCGCCACCCTGCGAGGGCTAAGCCTAATTGCTGATAAACATCTAAATTGTGCTACCAAACGTACACACGCGCCACACACACGGACAGCGAAACGAGCGACAGCTGTCCATCTAACGATTGTCCCTGCCCCGAACATGACAATCATAATGATTTTTTAAATGCCACGCTTGCAGCAAAACTATAACGCTTAAAAATAATATTCTCTTTATACAATTTTTTTACAAAATTTGATGTAGTCTGTGCCCTGCGTGTGCATGTCGGAAGACCGGAAATAATTTTCTAGTTGCCCAAGCTAAACACCCACCCTAGAGAGAACTCTAACTGCACTTGTGTACTTTTAATGATATCGGCGACAGGGGCTGCAGGCCAGGTGTTCAATATATTGTGCTGATAACTGTGTTATTTAGTTGTAAATTGCGCCTTTTGGCCTCGTCGCTTGAACTGCAAATGGTTAAAAATTATAGGATCAATGGGCGCGTGGTATTTCACCAATCCAATGGTGAATTTATTATTTAAATACAATAAAAATTTATATATATATTTTATTTTTAATACTCGTATTTATTTAATTGTAAACTAAACGACTAAGTATAACATTTAGATGTAAGCAAACTTATAGCAATTAAATACCACAGAACAAGTTGATTTTCATAATATTTTAAAATTGGAATATATATATATATTCATATATATGCATGTGTGTGTGTGTGTCTGTTAAAGGTGCCACTACCATATCGTTGACTAGCATGCCTTGACTAGCTTGAGCGTTGCATTGCAATAGTTAAAGAATATTCTCTTAAAGACCTCCTCCGTTGCCAAAGATGTTCGCTGCAGCACCGGCACCGGCACCAGCACCAGCACCAGCACCAGGACCGACAGCAGCATCTCTTATATTTCCACTGACATTGAAGTCCTCGCTGCTCTGATTGCTATTGTGATTTTGACTAGAATTCGAATTGTTGCTGCTGCAGCCGCTGCTCTTTGCAACATTGTTGCTATAGAGCGGCTGGATTGGGTGCTGATTGGTCGCTCCATTGGGATCGTCTGGTGTCCATGTGCGTGCATAGAGCTTGCTGCCCGGATAGCGATCGCCCTTGCGATACCAGGATAACGAATGCGACATTCCTCCGGCTGCAACAAAAACAATTTGTTCAATATCATATTATTGCCACATATTCGATCGAAAGTCAAGCGCCGCCCTATCAATTAAAAGTTGTTGCCAAAAACTGAGCAAATGCCATTAGCGAACACATTACAAGCCCATCAGCAGCCGCAGAGCAAACAAGCAAAGGGTTCATCACTCCACGCACAGGGTGTCTCTCTGCATGGCTTGCTTGCTTGCTGTTGTTGCAGCTGTCCACCATTTGCCTTGAGCAAACAAAAACCCAAGCACAAATCCTGCCCTCCGCCAGCCTGCGTGCCTTCCAGCCTGCCTGCCTGCCTGTGTTTTCTATGACGTCCAATCAGCTTGCACGCGGGATAACATCCCATGCCCACAAGCCTGCCCCTGTCCCTGCACCTTCCCTCTCCCTCTCCATTTCCCATTCCAATCAGAGCGGAAGCTTCGTAATTTGTAGAGCGCACTGTATTTCGAGTGTCTGATGCGGGTGTTGCTCAAATATGCGACATGCCACCCCATCGTTCGCTTACCACAGGCAGCTTCAGCTTCGCACCCGCTCCGTCATCTCGCAAGTTGGTGTGAACATATGCCAGGCGTGTGTCCGGCGCCCCGCTGCCCCTCTGCCCGCTACCCCACAGCCACCATAAGAGTCGTGAAAACCAATCCACTTGCTGTCATTTAAGTGGGCGTTGTGTTTGGGGCTTTGCGATTTTTATCTATATATCTCTGCTTTTTTGTTTTGTTTTATTCTTCATTTTTCTTTCGGGCTTTGTCTGTTTTTGCTCAACATTTTTAATGCTCGTTAAGCATGAAAATGCTTTTGCCATACCACCATATCACAGTCCATCTTTCTCCACTGCCTCCATTTTGGTGCTTTTGGCCTCGTTTGCCCTTTAACAGGACCCACGAATCGTTCTGCACACACATCTGCTCGACTATAACGAATTTCTCACGATATGATTATGTCGATTGCGCATTGTTGTTGTAACAACTTTGTTGCTGCCGATGTCGAGTGTGTGCGTGTGTGTGTGCACCTGGAGTTGGAGTTGAAGTTGGAAATTGGGCAAGGTGTGTGTCATGTTGGATTTTATCAAAACAATTTATTTGTCGCATGCACTCTGTACAATATTTTATCTGGGATTTAGTTCAGTTCGGATTAAGAACAAAATGCTCCACGAAAGCTATTCATTTCTGTCATTTTGAAAATTATATTATATATTTTATAGTATTTATTTATATAATATGTATATTTATTTTTCTTTAAAACTTTTAGATAATGATTATAGGATATCAAAGCACTTTCAACTACTTCTAAAACGAATCATTGAATTCTAATGCAAAAAATTTATAACTCTAGAGATGTAAAGTGCAATAATTCGACACACTTCAATTGATAGTCTATAATATTCTATACGACTAGTTATAGTGTGACTAGCAGTGCTAAAAGTATACAGATTTTTCTTGGTATTCGTAGAGAGCTGTTATTTTCAATCTGTGAAACCTTGCCTTATATACCGATAAAGTTTCTTTGGATACGCCTGTTGAAGGCATTGCAAATCAGGTATTGAGATATATATATATATTATGTCATAGCTCTATTACTTAACAACTGCAATATAATTTGAAATATCAGCAAAGGGCTTGATAACGAACTCTATCCTATTTTTAGGACAGAGAATCCACTGTACCAAACAAATAATACATGGTTTTTGATATACAAATATTATTACTACAATATCATTTTATTTCAAATATACTCTCCCAATAAAAACCCATACGAATAACATACCTAATGGATCACTTTTCAAATATTCCCAAAGGTTGTAAATTTTGAGCTAAATACAAATAAAGTAGAAATTCGACTCATTATCATAGATATAAATTCTGCTGCCAACTAGTTTTCGGCAAAGTATTAATTTCTGTTGTGACACTCATGAGTTGAAAAACTAAAAAAAAAAAACCTTTAAAAATGCTGCCAATCATTCAAAATCGGACTGCGAAAGACCCCTATGCAGTGGTTTTTGAGAACACCCTTTGGCTTACCAAGTGCTCGGGCATTAGTTATGCAGATGCTGCAGCTTGATCGAAACAATTGAGAATTTTTGAATTGCGGGTCTGCAGTGTCATACATATTGAATAGAAAAATTATTAACCAAAAAACCGTAACTAAAGCAACTTTTATGAGCTGGCACACGGAAAACCCTAATCCATTGTGCCGGACCCCCACCCTCCCCGAAGAGGCTAATGAAAACCTATCGTGTGCGTACCAAGCGGAACCCTGGCACCAAGTTCACAGCATTCCGTGATCGATGCGAACTGTGCAATGAGCAACAGCCACAGCCACAGCCACAGCCACAACCACAGCCACAGCAGTTTCCTTGACTGGCAGTCACGCAAAGCACGCAAAACGATGCCGAAGCGAGAAGTGTGAAAATTCAAATTAGTTACACTTAGGCAGACGCAGCAGCAGACTACCCCATCGATGAAACTCCACGAGGCCACGGAGGGGTAGAGTGATCAACCCTCATTTAGACAATCGCACGAGATGCCTCAACCACATGAATGCACTTTAAATATGCAACGAACAACAGCTGAATTATGTCATTAGATGTAGAACTAGCAAACGCCTGACCACCGCCCACCGCTCACCCCCCACAGCTGATTGATTTGATTGATGGCTGACTGGCTGGCTGATTGACAACTTACTGCGATCCTTGAGTATGATCTTCTTGGGCGGCTCCTTTTGATAGTTGCGCTGCAAGCTCAGTCCCGCCTCATTGCCGTTCTTATCCTTCTTGACCATTTCGCTCAAAAATGTTATATAACTGATAGCCAGCTTAAGGGTATCCACCTGGAATTAGATTTAATTAAATTAAATGTCATTGATGTGATAATTGTGGCGATCTTCATAGAGATAATGCCCTTTAAGGTCTTTCAGTTGAAAGATTAGACTATTGTAGCTCCTCTTCTAGTATGTATATGATATTCTATTTCTCAATTTAGAATTATTTTGTTGAACTCATGATGATGTAGCAAAAGTTTAAGTCTGTAAAATTTTTAAGTAACTAAGAACTTCTTAGTTATTAAATTGAGTATTTTACTATGGAATGACGAGGAAGCTATATGGACACCGAATTTTTATTTGTCGATATATGTATATAGAGCTCAATATATACAACATCGAGGTCTATTAATAGTTGATTAAGTATAACATTAATCATTAGATACATTGCCGGTTTTGCATATTCAGACTATATATTCACAATCAAAAGTGTATTTGAAGGGTCTGAGGGTTTGCTGACTTATGCATATGGTATGGTATTATTAATTGTGATTGAAATATATTTAAACAAAATATAATAATGTAGGTTTACTTTCAGCCAAAACAAATCCATATATGATAGCCAATAGATCTCACCTTGCTGAGTCGCTTCTCGTAGGGCAGTGTCGGTATATGGGTACGCAGACCCTCGAAGGCTTCATTGATGCTCTGCATGCGACGTCGCTCCCGAAGATTCGCCGCCTGACGCTGCTGGGCCATCTGGGAGGCGCACTTCAAGCGACGGGGCTTGTGACTGCGCCGCCTAAACAGTGAGTAGCTGCAATTGGTTATTATCGGAGCAGCTGGGCCTTGGGCAACCTGATTGAAATTAACACTCACGTCTTCTCGTTGTTCTCCTGGTCGCTGTTGAAGCCACTGCTGTACGCATCGTCATCATCGTCGCTCTCCGAGCTGTGCTCATCTCCGAAAAAGTATTCGGAACTGGAGTTCGAGGCATTCGTTGCCTGCGATCCCTCGAAGAAGTGGCGAGCCATCGTCGCTTCCAAGTCGAAATTGTCCATTGAGAACATTTTGCCAATTGCAGTTATCCTTTCTTTTCAATGTTTCAAACTAATGTTAGCTAATTGTCCAACAAGTGCATAACGGTTAACCGAACGCCTCCGCTTATAAATCTAATTGAGAACACGTGCACAGCACGTGCCGATCGAGCGAAATGCGACGCGTGTCGTTAGCCTTTGACTCTTGATTTTCGAACACTCTGAAAAGGACATAAAACATCATTTGTTTACATTATGCTCAAAGCATTCTTATCGGTAGCTCTTGCTGTGGCCAGGTTGTTAAATTGATAATAAACATGTTCAACATGCAGACACTCTCGATTAGATAAGCCCCTCTGATAGCGACTATGACTGCTCACAGCTTGATTAGGTATTAAATACCCTATGCTAATGCGAATGGGATCAATATAAGTTGTAATTACGACAGAGTATTAAATACTATGTACTATATATATATATACATTATATATGTAATTGTATTTAATTAAGTTAAAAGTCAATCTTCTTTCCGTTTTCAATACTCTAAATTTTCAAAGAATACCAACTACAAGTAAGTTTCCCTTATGTTTCCTAAACACATTGGGATTGGGTAAATGCATATAGAGGCATGGTAAGCCCAATGACTTTATGTGTATACGGTTGATCACGTAAACCAGATCAATCGATGCTGACATTTCCATCAGTTCATTTCTCTGTCCAATTATCAGTCTTCTATCTTTTCGCTCATATTTATATAGGAATCTTGTAAACTACAAAACTTAAAAGCTGAAAAATTCGAAATATATATTCATCCAGCTCCGCATTCATGTTTGTTCAGTATATGTATGTTTCCATTTCGATAGAAAAAATATATCATATATGTATATAAATATATCGGGTTCTTAAGCACATCGTAAATCTCATCGATGGTGATATCATAATATGTACATATGTATGTATATTTGTGGTATGCTATGAATAATCTCAATTCTATAAACTGACGCTCGGATATATTTATTTAAAAAAAAAAGAAAAGAAAAGTAAATATTATATTTGAAATAAATCTATATCGATTTGATAGCCTCAATAAGACATTAACTTATAATATGAATGTGAATACAAATATTATATTTGAAAAAAATCTATATCGATTTGATAGCCTCAATAAGACATTAACTTATATAGGTTAATGTCTTATTGAGGCTATCAAATCGATATAGATTTTTTTCAAATATAATATTTGTATTCACATTCATATTCTCGTTTCTCAGCTTTAGTTTCTAGGATTCTTTCAACACGATTGCTTTCATTTTTCTATTTTTTTCTATTTTACCAAGGGATACTTCAACTAGCTGACAAAAATGTTATCCTTAGCTTTCACAAAATTTCCAAATATATATCTACAATAGGTAGATCCTAATAATGCCGACGGTAAGAGACAGACATCGCTAAGGTCTCTTTTTACCTTATGCGAGGGTTTTCATCCAATATCCAATATACGTAATGCCAAGCAAGTACACAATTGTTTCGTTATTATTTATGATTGCACATTCATACACTATATATCACCGATTTATATGCACTGAAATCAGTTTTCGGAAGTGAAAATGTTCAAACCGTTAAAAGAAACATTGAAGCGCGATTTGGTAGCGAACGCGCCGCCAGCTACAAAGCGAATGAAATTGTTTTGCCGGTGCCAGGCGCAGGATACGTTCCCTTCTGTTAAGCGAGAGGCGGCGAGGGGTAGTAGTTCCTGCCGTGCCAACGTTGTTTGTCTCGCAGCATATCAATGGCGGCAGTGCCACATCGAACAGTGTTGCCAGATGGGCGGAGTTTGTGTCTGTCTGCCAGCCAATCAGAGCCAAGCAGCCAAAAACTTTCGCCTCTGCAGGGTTGCATTTTGGGGTAGAATAAGCTTATTAAGTTTGTGCACTGAATTTTGTTTTTGTTCTTCGCTATTTTTATTCATGCTCAGCCAAGGGATGAGATATTTGCTGCTGATTTTCATATGGCAGACACATTAAATTGGTCTTTGATTACGAACGCGTTTATCTGTTTAAGCGGAATTATTGCCCGAGTGGCATACAAGTGGCATGGTATGTATCCCCATGCAGTGGGCTCAACTGGGCAAGTGTCTGCAGCGGAAAGTGGGCGTGGGCTAGGGAACAGACAGCTGCACTATTTGCGTGTGCAGCTCCAACAATATGAGCAATGATTTTATCATTTATTTTTTCATTTTTTATTTTCACTCAAGCAGCATCTAAGTCTAATTAATGGACTGCGGCAGCCAAACAAACAAAGCTCTGACACTAGGCAAATACATTTATAGAAAATTTTGAAAAAAAAAAAAAAAACAATACAACACAAAAATTTGTCAACCAGCATAATTTTTAAGCATTAGCACAGCGTGTCGCAAAGACTAATGCAAATATTTGCATTGTCTAGGATTTGGCTGCGAGACAACTCCATTAAAACGGCCTTGCTGCTGCAGTATCTGCTGCATATTTTACGGCGCCCCGACAGGGGTGTCAAAATACCACGAAACATTATAGAATGTACGTATTTAGATATATATACAGTCCTCGATAAAGCCACTCACCCCTCAAGGCAGTTGATTGTGTTGCGCCTTTGCTGCGTTGCGTTTGTTTGTTGTCCTTTTTCCGTGTCTGTTGCCCCTACCCCCGGCCCTGTCCCTGCTCCTGCCACGGCCCCTGCTTCTGCTCCTGCTCCTGCTCCTGACTGCCTCATCATCATCGACGACGACGACGACCTCACTAAGGCTACCCATGATAAACAATTTGTTTTTTTTTTTTTTGGCTCGCCATCTCATCATTTGTTTTTGTTGTTGTTGTTGTTGCTGCTTTTGTTTTCATTGCCAACGCTGCTCGTTTTGTGCAGCTGTATAAACAAATTAGTTCTCAATTTTATCAAGTTGTTGCCTAGTGGCGAATCAGTTAACAGCCGACTGCCAAGATTGAGGTGAATTTGGCCCAATCAAGATCGAGGCACATTTTCTTTAACAGTTTTATTTACAAGATAATAAAAACTCCATGGAAAGTAATTTAAACACAGATTCCTAAACAAGTGGGAAGCTAATTTA
Organism: Drosophila mojavensis; assembly: GCF_018153725.1. Taxonomy (NCBI): domain Eukaryota; kingdom Metazoa; phylum Arthropoda; class Insecta; order Diptera; family Drosophilidae; genus Drosophila; species Drosophila mojavensis. The sequence goes on along the minus strand of NW_025318693.1, from coordinate 5,150,881 downwards.
AAGCTCTTAAAAATCTATATAGCAATTTTTTTAAATGTCCATTATGCATGGATTTGCATTATTATGATTATATTCAGTTGAATTGTATAGAATCTGAAAAAATATATATTTCTAGCATACAATTTAGAACTCTAAAATCAACCTAATCTGACCGAGAGCCTTTGGAAATTTATAGCTGTAATCCAAAGCTCAATTTAAACAGAATCTGATGTTTTAAAAAATATATTTCCAATATAACCAATGCTGAAAGAAGGCTCATCGCATTTCTCTCTCTACTATGAATTACAATAATACTATATAGGGAGTCATAGTACCAATTACTATATATACAGTCTTTTAAGCGTTTGTTGTTTAGTATATGAAATTAAAATGTGTAGAAATAAATGAATAAAACAAATATACATCGATAGGGATAAATTACATTAAAAAGAGGAAAAACATTAGTATTTTCAGTAAATGCAATATTGAATGGAACATATTATAAATGAAAATGTAAATAAGAAGTATACATATGTATATTTAAATTTGATTAAAATCACCCCATCAAATCAAGCCCCATATCAATTCAAATTCAAATAAGAATATGGATATAACAGTAATAATTCGATAAAACAAATTATAAAATTCCATATTGCTCTGCACCTGTCCCAGTTTTCCATATGTAAGTGTACTGTATAATTAAAGCTCCCACAAATGAGATAATGCCACACTCTGTTAAATTCATATCACGCTGCGAATTATGTACACGTCATATAGCACAATCAAGCGTAACCGCCTCTACGGGCAACTTACCCTATCTAATGCGAATGCAACGGGACCCTATATCATTATTGCAGGCAATTGCCGGCGAAGGGGGTTGCCTCTAACTGAAGGGATTGTCATTTGGCACAACAATTTTCAATTCGTTTTTTTTTTTTTTTTTTTTATTATTCGAATTCTAATTAAAAACCTAAATGTATTGTTAAGGTATGGCAAGCGATCTGGGTCGGGGCAGTACGAAGTGCTTATCACACTGAAGCTGAGGCTGATGCCGCTTCCACTGCCGCTGCCCTGCCCTAATCCCTGTTCTACGTCCATATATGGTGTTGACACTGAGAATTAAGGATGGCAAAATCCTCTTGAGTGCATGCCTGGCCGAGCACTCGCAACGAAAACGCAATGTGTGTGTGCGGATTGTGTATAAATTTTAATCTCATTTGAAAAGTTTTTTCTCGTTTTTAAGTGCTGATGTAAAGTGCAAAAATTGAAATCAACAATGGGCTTTAAGAAGGGTTGACCCTCGGATAGACGGATATATTTTAGTAGGTACCTTTTAATGGCGGCACCAATATAGCTAAGGGTAGTTGCTGATTTTAATGTTATTAAAAATATATTTTAAAATGTTTCATTTCTTTTAACAATTTGCTTAGAGTTGCTTAATGAATAAAAACAACGCTTTTAACATAAAATTCAAAACTCAAACAATTAAACTGTAAAAATACAGATACTGTTAACTTAGCATGATATTTAACATTAAATAATAGCATAGTCATGCTATTCAAATGTTAGCCTCCCCTGTTGTTCGCTTATGATTACAAAATTGATTCGTTCGCAATGTGGCGTCGGTGGTGTAATGGTTAGCATAGTTGCCTTCCAAGCAGTTGACCCGGGTTCGATTCCCGGCCGACGCACAGCTAAACTTTTTTTGCAACAATTTTTTTTTTAATATTTTTAATATAGCTCACGCTTTATTTGCTTTTTATTTACAATTTGAACATTACTTGCTCACTAAATTTATGTATTGGCTTAATACGCTCATCGAAACGCTTACCATTATACTCAAATTCACTGTAAGGTACTGTGTTGAGCACTTTAAAGCCAACAGCTTTGCCAATTTTTTGGGTAAATATTGATGTCCAGAGGGCTGTAACCGCTTTCGGTCGCTTATCTTGTAATTCTGGTGCCAACTGAATCGTGGTTTCAGCAAGAGCGCGACCAAGTCCTTGCCTGCCAAACTCAGGCAAGGTGGCCAAAAACATCAGTTCACATACACAATCCATGTTGTATTCGGCGCACACGTCTATCTTAGCGTCCATCGTAATCATATAGTTCATTAGAGCCTTAGCCTGAGGACTCTTCGCCTGCTCATTATAGAACTTTACGAAGAAATTATCCTCGCCAGGGGGTGGAGCAAACTATAATTTTTATACATGAAAACGGTTTCTTATTAAATAAACAATGCTTGACTGTGTTCACTTGCCTGCAACTTATTAAAGGAAACCGCAACAATCCGGCCACTTTCTACATATTTAATAATTAACGAAACGCCATCCTGTGCTGTAATTCGACAAAGCTCCCGCAACTCTTGGCGCGCTTGACTATTTTCGGGTAAATTGATTTCGCAACCGTTGCAAACTGATTCGTTGATGAAAAACGAATCATTCAGCACCTAAATTAAAAATAAAATAAAAAAAATAATATTTAAACATAATCTTAGAATCTGATTATGAGGTTTTTATATTAAGAATGTGAATAAAACAAAATAAATAAATACATATTCAATGCAGAAAAAGTGCAAAAAAGTACAATGCGTCGGCCGGGAATCGAACCCGGGTCAACTGCTTGGAAGGCAACTATGCTAACCATTACACCACCGACGCCATGTTCTCACGGTCGCTCTAAATTGATTTTCTGAAGCTTTTACAGTGCAAAATTCTAACAGAAAACATTGCAAATATTTTATAACTTCTATTGCTATTTTACAGAGCTAATTATTGCTGGAGTTAACCAAATTCGCTTGTACATTCTTTTTTTATTCATGTATATGTTTATATTTGTGTATACTTACATTAAGAGCTTCCTCCAAATCAGCATTAGCCAAACTGCGTAGCTCATACTTTCCTATTGAATTAAAATGTTTAAAAATTTATTTAAAAATTCTATAAAATACTTTATTAATGTCCAGTTAAGAAGCGAAATTCGAATTTTCCTCACCATTGTGCAATGTTGACCAAAGTCTTCCGTTCTGTGCACGCATTTTCACCGCTTATCTTTCTTTAGAATCGACTGTTGCCATCAAGTATTCGATTGTAACTAAGCTATAAAGCAATTTTGATAGCTCTATCTGAAACCCGAAACCTGTTATACGACACCTCAACAGCACTATAGGCTTATCATTTTGGACCTATGTTAGGAAGAAGCTGAGCTCAGCTGATCATATTATCGGCCGTTTGAAATTTTACTAAAAATATATACATAAATATGCGTAGATAAGGTAATTATTATTATCACATTTTCGCGATTTTTTTTTTTTTTTTATTATACTTAACTTAATTTAATGTCATTCATAAAACTTAATATATTAGAATTATATAGACAAGTATTTTTTAGAAATAAAAAAGTACGAAATCAATTACACACTAGTTTTGTATATAAGATGTGGATATACATATATCCTTTTAAGCAGAAGGATGAAGAGATTACATTTATTCGAGACACCCAAGACAATTCGATCAATTTATTTATTTATTTTTTTTTTTTAATATAAAAATTTTTTATAAGCAAATTTTTTAATATTTAATCTAAATTTTGTATATGTAGTTAATAGCAAATTTTATTTATTTGAAGCTCAACTTTAACCCAATATTAAATTGTTGAATCTCGATCAGCTGATTTGTCAGTGCTGTTAACGTACATTTCAATTAGAACAGCTGCAGCAATTAGAACATCTTACAGCACTGTACAGCAACTTATAAAAATCATAACAAAGAGTTACGCTGTTATTCATTTCAGCTGCTGTATTGCACAAATTAGCAAATTTACAAACGTAACCTCTGGCCACGCTGTTTTCTGGTTCTATTTTAGTGTTGTGTCAAAAAAATCGCAGGCGCGACGCCATGGCAACGCCGTGTTAAACAAAGCATTAAGTCTTCTTTTATATTAAGGACATTATCTATTGCAAAATGTTTCTATTGGATAGAATTTTGCCATTTATCTTCAGTTATATACGTCCATTTATCAAATGGTTCCTGCATGTGTTCACTCGCCTCTCGGAGCTCCAGCGCATATGCTATGGCGCAAGAGCTGGTGCGCCGAGATGCCACCAAATTGAGCGCTCCCTCCAACAATCGAAGCAGCCGGAAATAAAGACAATGTTAAGAGAACTGGACGAGGCAGGCCCCTATGTAACGGATAGAGAGTTGCTATATTTTGGTGAGCAAAGAGCACATGGCATTCCCACCTTTCCGATGATAACAATACCTTTTCCCGAACAGCTACACATGCAGTCAGTGTTGTCGGCCGCGTAAAACACATAAAAAGCAATGTGCATCCTGATTTTGGTAGGCTCTTCGGTAATTGTGTGACCACAATTTGGGGCTATAAACGCTTAATGCATCAAGTAGAACAGCTGCGTGCCGAGGCGTACGACTCTGAGAATCTGGAGCACGAACAGAAGCTGCTGGAGCTCTGGAAACTGCTGATGCCCGAAACGCCGCTAACAGGTCGCATCTCCAAGCAATGGCAAGAAATTGGCTTTCAGGGCGATGATCCCAAAACGGACTTCCGCGGCATGGGCATGTTGGGCCTCGAGAATCTTTTGTACTTTGCGCGCGCTTACAATGATGCCGCCAAGCACGTCCTGCTCCACTCAATGCATCCCACCTTGGGCTACACATATGCCATTGTTGGCATCAACCTTACCGCCTTGGCCGTAAATCTTCTGCGCTCTGGCGCGGCCAAGACTCATTTCTACAATCAGGTGGCGCTGCATAAGCAAAACTTTAGCACGCTCGAGGACTTCCATAAGCTGTATTGCTATTTGTTCTTCGAGTTCGATCGGTTTTGGATGGACAGCTCACCGCGCAATATTATGGACTTTCGAGAAGTTTATCAAGCCTTCGAGATAACGAAACTCGAGGCGCTCCACAATGAGAACACTATCTTTAAAACGAACCTGGTCGTCGAGTCCGTCTAACTGCTCACATTGTTGTACTTAAACTAATTTCATAGATAATATTTATGTATAAATGCAGCTTTTTATGCGTTTATTTGAGAGCTATATATATGTACTTTTAATATATATGTATAAATATTTGTATGCAAGTATGTAAATCGTTAGCCGCAACTAATTTTAATTAAATGGAATGTCATGCATAATACTTAGAAATGATGATCGAGATTCGAGATTGCACAATAGGGAACACAGAGTCCTATAAAAATACATATTTCAATATCACGCAAAAGCAAAAATATTAAATTAAACAAAAACAACTAACACAGAAATTATAAATCGTTCATACTGATTAAATCCTTTTGAGTATCCTATCAATTTGAAGATATACCTAGTATATATAAATATATATATATATGAAATGAACAAGTCGAATGGAATTGGTGCGTCCAAAAGAGCCTTTGCCCTGGTTGCAAGCTAGTTGAATATCATAGTATTATAATTAGCATGGTGTGTTCGTTCCAAGGATTTGCTCTAGCGATAAAACTTGACCTCGGCCTCAACACAATCTTTGAGCAGCTCGTCCAGCTCTTCGCTGGCAAAATCTTGGATAGAAAAGTAATTATTCAACTCATCGACACAGGAACGCTCCAGGCTGCGTAAGTGCTCCAGCGCAGCTGGCTTACGATTGGCATGCAAGCTGTGCAACAGCGTCTGCTCAGTGTCAGCCTGCACCTGAGTCAGCGGCGAAATGCGTGGCTTGGGCGCAAACACAAACGGCTTGAACACAGACTCGGCGGCATTTGGTGTGCCGGTGAACCAGTGACACGAAATGGAACTGCCCTTGGCAGTTAGCACCGATACGTTGGCCGCCCGTGAACCAGCACCGCTCGCCAAGCGCAATGTCTCGAACATATCCTGCTGCGTGTAGGTGCCATCGCCAGCGGGCTTCAGGCCACACCAATCAGCTTCCGGTGCCTGCGCCTCCGCATCGTGAGCAGCCGCAAAGCTAGCAGTAGTATCCAGGCCGTCACTCGACTTATCGATGGTTGTGGTTACGGTTAGCCCACCACTAGGCACACGTAGACAGCTGGCCTGCAGCTTCTCGGCGGCCCACACTTTGCCGGCACTACTCAAAATCCAGGCAGCCGTAGGATCACAAACTATAAAGTTCATCTTGGCGTTGTCGTTGCTGTACTTCGCTACACACGCTCCAATACGGTCAATGGCTGCTTCCGCATCTTTAGCCTCGGCTAGTGTCACCCTGCAGCATATACGAGAATACGAGTTACACATGAATAATCCACAGACATACATACATATATATATATATATATATATATATATATATGTAAGTACATATTTTTTTACATACCGCACTATATCCGTGCTTAGAAGACTATCACTGTCTTTCGCCTCCTGCTCCCCATCAGTCCAGCTGAGACTTATGGCCACGCCTCTTTCGTTGGCCCCAAAGTCGCCGCCCCAAAGGAAGGGCTTCGGCTTTTGCAATATAACACGTAGAGCATCGGTCACCGGCTCTAAAGCAGCACCACCATCAGTCTAACATATGTGGCAAGTAGAAAAGCATTGAAGATGAGTCACATAAGCTTTTTTCGGCTGTTTATTGTCTTACCTTCCCCTCCAGCACGTCGCTGACATCATAGTAACAGATTTCAGATGCCACGCCTACCGCTGCAGCGTCCTCGCCATTGCGACCGAAAATTAGGGAGCCACACTTAGTATTGGCTGGCAGCACAATAAAACAGTCAGCATTTGAGGACATTTTTTATGTTTTAAATAAATTATATGCTCAGACACAGACGGATTTGCAAAATTGATTTTTCGCAACAGCTGTTGCCGTTACAGTCTGTTGACGCCAATTTACCTAACAGAATTCTGTTAATAAAAGCTATTTGAGTGAAGTTGGTTGCGTGTGAGCTCAGAGCTCTGCCAACCTATTTAAATCGATTGCTTGAATTAATCGATTATTTTCTTGTTCTTACAATATTACCATTGCTGATCACAGTCGCAGTGGTCTAAAAAGTTGTAAAAGTCGAAAATCAAGTAAAATCATAATAATTTTAATAAATCGCTGTTACTTCGGGAAGCCGCAAAGTGTTATAAATGCAGTTTTGATCCGAAAAAGTGTCGCAGAGGCTGAAAACGTCGTCGAAGAATTGCATTTGTATACAGCAGTCTGTGTGCAGGTGTTGTCTCATTCGGGCGTATCTTCGAGTTGGATTGTGGTGCGAGCGAAACAACAACAAACAAGTTACAAGGTAAATACTCGTGCATATTGTTGTTGTTACTGATGTTGGTGGATGTTCAGCGCCTTTTTTGTGTGTTGATTATTGTACTTGCGTGCGTTGTAACTCGTGGGCGGCCAAACCATCGCTGTCCGGCTTTAGCGGCTATTACAAAAAAACTTTAAAAATCGTCGCTATCTTCCAATTTAAAGAAACAAATGTGAAGAAAAAGGAATGAAGTGAAATAACAATTGGAAAGCAAAGTGACAAAAAAGTGACTGGTAAAGAAAATCAATATTCATATTGTGCAGCGCGCTTCCAATAAGAAATTACAGTGAGTCTATGCAAATAGCAAATGCGAATCAAAAGAATTTCAACTTTAAGACTCCCAATCGGTGTCGGTGGGCCGCTGCCGCTGCCGCTCCCTAAGCAGATATTTCTTCTCAGTTATGTGTACGTGCGCGTGTATGTGTGTGAATGTAGATGTGCGTGTGCCGCTTCGCGTTGCTTGACCACTTTGACCGCGCGCATTTTCATGTTGTTTTTGGTCTGAAACTAGTTTTCGTTGCTTTTTTGTTGTTGCTGCTATTGTTTTTGTTGTTGTTGTTGGTTTTGAGTTGGGTTAAATTTTCACCCTGTCAGTGAATGTGATGACGTTTTAAGGTGCCCACGTCGAGTTGATTTAAATGTAATCCCAGAAAATCAATAATTTCAAGCTTTGTGTATACACATTTTTGTGGAAAACTGGTTGAAATTGAAGTGTGTGGCATGCTTTAAGTGTGAAAGCGGAACACAAACCACCCTCGCTCGCTCTCGCTGTCTGCTCCAACTCCAATTCCGCATCTAGCGCAGCCCAAACCAAAACCATCCCAGCCCTTTTCAAAGCATCTTGCTTCAAGTGATGAAAATATTTATATACATTTATGTATGTATATATACATATGTATATACAAAATACATATAAAGTGCCGTTACATTCCTCCCCCAATGCGCCCCATTATGCGGCATTTGGTTTATATATACATATGTATATGTGTGTGTATGCTTATATACATCTAATCTTTGTGTGTATCTGTTTGCTTGTAGGCGTTCTCGTCGAAAGTGCATTGCTCCGCCGCTACCCCTGCTCCAACGTCGTATTGTAAACATTACAAAAGCTGCGTGCGGAGCGGCCTCATTTCATTCGTGTTTGTGCGTGTATATATATGTGTGTGTGTGTTTGTGTGCATTTAGTTCTTTTATTTACACTTACACTGTTAATGTCGCTCTCGCAAGCAGTTGGCAGCACGCGCATCGCAGCCACTGCGTTTTCGGCAGTTGGCAACACGTTGACCCAATAACGGTACAACAAGACACCCGCATACATAGGCAAAAACGCACGTACATATATGTATACATAAAAAAAACGTGAATGAAAGCCAGCATGGCATTCGACGGTCTTCGTTATTATGATTATGTTGGTTCGTTGCTGCAACAACCATAAAATCTCTGCAGATGCGAGCATGTGCTTCAATTTCTTCTTTTCTTGTGCTAATTAAACGAAATCACTGTGTTGAAAAATCAATAATCATCTAATGAAACTGTTAATTGAAGCTGTGTTGAATATCAATGTAAGAAAATTACTAAGTTTTATTTTTAACGCTGGCATTGTTTACATAAAAAAAAAAAAAGCAACATTTTATTTTGTGGCCACCGACAAGTTCAATGAACCAGCCAATCGGTGGAATGCCCATCCGTTCGAATGCCTGTCCGTATGTGTGTGTGTGTATGTGTTCGTGTGCGTGTATTTTTGTGATCACTGCACGTAACCAAAATTTGTTGGTATTTTTATGGGCATCGATTATTGTGCCCATTAGAATGTGATATAGATATGTTTATCGCCATAATTTGTGTGCCCCAAAATCAAAACACAAAAACAATCGCTGTTCGAAGTGCGTTGGCGGCCGTAAAAAAAAATATATATATATATATATGTATATATATATACATATATACCTTGACATTGAGAACTCTATACATGTATGTATGTGTATGTGTGGCGTGCGTATTGTGTTTAACAAACAGAACCTACTTATATGTGTGTGTGAGTGAATTGTGCACACATACTATCTCACTCTAGCGCACAGAATTTTCATGTTAAGTATTATTTAATAAATAAACCGGCCCGGCCCGGCCTGCCTTTGATTGTTATTGTTATTGTTTACGAATGCGCCATTGACCTTGCGAAAAGCACCTGCAGTGCAATTGGCCAAATGCAAATATCGATAACACATGCCAGCGATATATCGATTCAAGGACTTTGTTTATATGTCAACAGTAGAGCTTGTCTAACCTTAATCACTAACCAGAGGCTCTCTGGTTAGTGCCTTAATTATTGAACAATATTTATTAATTATGTGTGTACATACTTATTTAGTAATTTGTTTTTTTTTTTCTCTCTTTTTAGCTAAGAGGCGGCTTGAGGTTAGTTGACTTGTCAATTAACCACAATTAATAATTTTCTGGTGAGCAACTGTAATAATTAATTCACATAAATTTTTGTTTAGAGAGCTAGAGGTTTTTAGTTTAATTATATGTTATCTATATTTCATTTTAAGCAGCTTGACACTTTTGATTATTAATTCGAAAGATATATTTTAAATTGTATTATCCAGAGTTTTGTTTAATTGTTTCCGTTATTGTTTCAACGTTTCAAGAAATTAAAGAAGAAATAAGATTAACTTATCAATTATGCTTTGCCATTGAATTTTTAGATTATCTCTATTGTAACAGTATTTAATTGTTTCTTGTTTATCTTTTGCAGTGGGTGTTTGTAAACAGACGCAATTCCTTCATCACTAAATACAAAACTGGAGTTGTTAGACTCCAGCAGCAACGACGACACCATTCACTCCACCAACTTGAATAGAAAATTAATCAAAATTAAGAAGTTTAAGCTGGACGATATGAAAGAAATGGTGGGCGGATGCTGCGTTTGTTCGGACGAGCGGGGGTGGCCGGAGAACCCGCTCGTCTACTGTGACGGCCAAAACTGCACCGTTGCTGTGCATCAGGCATGCTATGGCATCGTTACCGTACCCACCGGTCCCTGGTATTGTCGTAAATGCGAATCCCAGGAGCGCACTTCGCGCGTGCGCTGCGAGATTTGCCCCTCGCGAGATGGAGCTCTCAAGAAGACTGACACCAGCGGCTGGGCGCATGTCGTCTGCGCCCTCTATATACCCGAGATTCGCTTTGGCAATGTGACCACAATGGAGCCCATTATATTGACCCTTATACCGCAGGAGCGCTACTCTAAGAGTGAGTCATGTTCGCCATAGCCGCTGCATTCTCTTACTAATTGTATATTGTTTTTATAATCACAGCCTGCTACATATGCCTGGAGATCGGAAAACCAAACCGTGCAAATGTCGGGGCTTGCATGCAGTGCAACAAGGCCAACTGCAAGCAACAGTTCCATGTGACCTGTGCCCAAAGCTTGGGGCTGCTCTGCGAGGAGGCTGGCAATTACTTAGATAATGTCAAATACTGCGGCTATTGCCAGCATCATTACAGCAAATTGGTGAGTCTATGCTCGAGCCTCAATTTTTATACGCTCATACCTTTCTTTATACATCTTGCAGAAAAAGGGCGGAAACGTCAAAACCATACCACCCTACAAACCCGTACAACATGACACCTCCTCCGATTCGTGCTCGTCGCCTGAGAAGGAAATCGATTCGACCATGAACTCGGCATCCACATCAGCAACAAGCATTAAGATAACAAGCAGCACCTTAGCCGCTAGCTCCTCAAGTTTGTCGAGCGGCGGAAACACCGTTTCATCCTCATCAAAGCAGCGCAAATCGAATGCATCCGGCAAATCTTCGGTATCATCGGGCAGCACTTCCGCAACAGCAACAGGACTGCCAAACTCCACAAGCTCATCGACCTCAGCCGTGGTTACGAACACTTCAACTGCTGGCAGCTTTCTGACCGGCAACAGCAGTAGCAGCACAATCTCTACTAGCAATAACAATACCATGAGCAACTCCTTAACAAGTTCTATTAGTGGCAACGCTACAGCCCCAATTCCAGGCAGTGGTAATGCCATGAGCAGCAGTAGCAACACCAATGTGACTGGAGCCGGCAGCAGCAGCAGCTCCGGCAATGCAATAGGGCAAAGCAATTCGACCACTAAGTCATCGGCTACCAGCTCCAGCAGCAGCTATAAGGATAAGCATAGTAAAAGCTTAGGCAAGCAATCCGGCTCTGGTTCCAGCAAGGACAAGGACAAGGATAAGGATGGCGGTAGTAATTCATCAAACAATAGCTTTTCCCACTCATCAACCTCTTCGTCGTCCTCATCCTCCTCGTCGTCACGCGACAAATCCTCAAAGTCATCCAAAAACAAAGAAAGCTCCAAAGAAGCTGCCATCGTTGCTGCCAGCAGCAGCAGCAGTAATGCAACAAGCAGCAGCAACATGCCCGGTGCCAGCAGCATTACGGCCAACAGCAGCTCCACTTCAACAGCTCATGTATCTAGTAGTGGTAATGCTGGCAACAGTCTAGCTGCTGCCTCGATCAATGAACATAGTAATCATGCCCAGAATCTTAGTACGTCGGCTCTGAGCAGCTCAACGGGCAGCGCCTCGGGCAAACTGCAATTGGCGAGCAACTTGGGCGGCGGCTTCGGCGCCGAGCTGCATGCCACAAGCAGTAGCAACAGTAGTGCCGCCGTGAAGGATGCGTCGTCTTCATTTGCGGGTAGCAGCAATACAAATAATCTGGATAGTTTGTCGGGCGCTGGTACGTCCACAAACAGTGCTCTCAATCCGCTTGGCCTCGGCTCCAACAGCACTAATCCAGGCAGTGGCAGCAGCAACAGCAACAGTAAGGCTGCTGCATCAGTTGCTACTGCCACATCCACAACAACATCAAGCCACAACCAGGCACCCTCAGCCAGCAGCTCCACTGTGTCCAAAAAGCGTAAGGTGGACGCTGCCAAGGCAGTTACCAGCATCAACCTGGAAGATCACAATAGGTATACAAACTAACTAGAAAGTGAATAAATTTTGAGTATTCTATATACTAATATTCTTCCTTTGCTACAGCTCATTTCGGGATATTATTAAGGATGTGCACGTCACTCTGACGCCGCTAACGGACTTCGAGAAGGAAATCGAGAAAAGCTCCAAGCGGGTGAGTCAATTTTCTAGTTTTGTTTATCTCTCAGTCTGTGCGCGCAGGGCCCTATAAATAGTTCGATAGAGCGCATCTCTTGAGTGGCTTTCGTACCGCTCTCTTAAGAGTTCTCTGCTCTCTTGACACAGTCGCTCGTCTGGCCACAAAGTTGCCTTTGAATAATAGTCTTCTAATCTCGTACACTTGTCTACAACTTGTCAAGTGTCTGCTACTCACACATCCGACAGTCGATTCGAAAGGATGAACCAACTAGTCAACACACTTCTATAACCATTTCACTCGCTCCTACTCGACGCGAGTGGTCGGCGCAAGCGCTTTACCAACTTTCGTATCATATTTATAAGTGGAAATGCAATTATTAATGCATACACCTTTCGGAAAGAAAAAATATATATATTTATATAAATACATACATATATGTAAAACGTCAAGCACAAGGTGCGCAACTCGATGTATGTGGAAGATATGTGGGCATACCTGAAAGAAATGTTCGAGAAATTCGTGTTTTTCGACAATACCCTCTATATATTTGTATACCAATTGATAAGGAGTATTATAATTTCACTGCAATATGTATGAAGCGTGACTCTACAAAAGAATATGTCTTGTGATCACCTCAGGTTATTTTAATTAAATTTTTATATTTTTTTAACTTATTAAAACCTAATTAGATGTATCTACTATAACATAAATGTATGTTTTATATATATTATTGACCTAAGATAAATATTTACAAGCTACATATTTAGTATTCGGTATACCGAATGTATTTATTTTGTAATTTAGGTTTAATTCAATTATGAATTAAGAAAATATTTAAATCCAAAATCTAAATGTATAAATATTTATATTCATAATATTTATTCACACTTAAACAATTGCAAATTGATTTTGTTTTCAACAATCCTCCTTAAGTTGCCCTATACTACTGTTAATACGGACCTAATGCCCTTCATGTTAACTAACATTTCTGTTAATTTCTCAGTTTTTGCTCTATTATCCTATTAGAATATTGCGGAGCTTTTTTCTTATAAGAGTGACTTTTTATTAACATACTTTGTGTATGTTAATGCTCACTTCTGTTAAATGAACGGTTTTTAAATTTACACTGTTATACAACTCAAAACAAATTTAAAAGCGTACATGGTCTCTAAACCTTATTTAGTATTCGTATATTGATTTCTTTATCTTCTGCAATAGCACAGGGTATTTGCTTATTTATTTGAGAAATGCAACTATTCTGAGTTTGCCTCAGTTATGGTGTGAATTTTTGTTGGATGCCTCCTCTATTCCATCAATATTCACATAGATGAATTTGCTATTTTCTATTTTTCGATGTGATTGATGTGCATTGACGTGGACCATGTCCCATTAATTTTTCTTTTAATATGAGAGCTGTGTATGCGGGAATGATGAATTTGAAATTTTAATTAAATGCAAATGTACAATATTAACACAGAACAATATTGAAAGCTAATGATTAATAGATACTCATTGTTTTACTTACACTCGACTGTACTTGAAGAGACAGTCATATATATGCATTATTAAATATTATTACAGGGTATACAATGACACATTCCTTGCCTTTACAGAAGTAAATATTTGCTGGAAAAGTCGTCGAAATTTGTTATTCATTCATTTATTTATTTGTTGTTTCTGATCAAATTTACGGCAATGATCGCATTGACTATGTCTTATACTATACAACATTTTGATTTGTTGTTCGTCTCGCTATTGTTATTGTTGTTGCTGCCTTTGGTGTTGCTGCTGATATCGTTGTTGTTTGTCGACTATATAGTCATCCCTATCATTTGGCTAAGACGACAAGCATCTCGCTGTCGCTATCCGTTGTGCCGTGTGCAGACAGATATATTCTCAGAGTCCACATAGCGCCAGGGTAGCGGCCCCCAACAAAAAGTTGACAATTTTCTAGCCCGCTCAGTCGAAAATCGTTGCTAATCGAAGCCAAAAGGCTCTAACTACAAATTAAGAAAACAAAAATACGTTTTTTTGCGAATTTTTATTATAACGAACGAAAAGTAAATACACATACATATATATATATATATGTATATTTTTTCGAGAGTTTCTGCAATTCATTTTCATACAGATAAAACTTGTGAACAAATATCGGTAAAAAGCTGCCACAGAGAAATAAAATCAAGAACTGCATATGATGAAGTTTAATTATAGAAAATTTGGCACACATTTTGACACCACACACATAAAAAAGAAAAGAAAGAAAAAACGAGGAAAAGCGACGAAAAATAACGTAAAAGAAAAATGTAGCTGGCTCCATTGGGGCAATGTAACGAAAAAAGAAAAACATTTCCTACGAACTCGTATTTATAGATCAGTTTTTTAGTGAACTAGCTTTTGGCCCAGAGTGCACAGATGGTCTAACTGGCCAACTAGCCTAGCCTGGCCTGGCCTGGCCTGGCCTAGCCTCCTAGCCTCCTCTGGCTTTATATAGTGCAAATTGATTGTGCGTAACTGGCAAAATGTTGCAACTATTTATCCATGTGAACGTTTTAGAGATCAGACAACACACCTGCCACTTGACCTTTATGGATCAGACCCTGAACAGAGGGTGTAAACAATTTATTGAACGATTCGTCTTTGCATTGAATTAGCTAATCATGATAATGCAGTTTCCCCCATTTGAAATTCGCACAAGCGTACGAAGAATTTTCGCACAACATTTTCGCCCTGTTACCGCATACAAAAAAATAAGAGAATCGAGCGAATGATGTGAAATGAAAAACTTTTCAAACTCGTGTGTGTGCGTGTGTGTAGAACAAGTTGAAAAACCACAGACGCCGCTGCCTTGGCTGCTGTTGAGATACACACGCACACACACATCGACGTGGCAGAGCTACGCACACATTCATATTTCCATCCCACTCTCTGGCAAGATATTAGATGAAAATTGTTCCGCATCTAAAGTTTCTCAAATGAAACCGAAAAAAAAAAACTGAAAAAGAAAAGCACAAATTTTTCGAATAAAACTGAAACATGGGAATTCTCAGCGCCGTGTGCCGTGTGCACTCACAATTCTATAGATTAGTTTGCGTTGAGCAATCTTCCAGTTCAGTTCTCAGTTCTTTCGTGTGTGGTGTTTGTGTCGATCGATGTAGGTGCTGCTCCTCCCCATACACAAATATACATATCTATATATTATCACTGATATATATATGTATATATAGTAGCGTGCTTTTAACCGATATCTGTTCAGCAGTTAACAAATGTAAACAGCTCTATTTCATATACCAACACATCTAATGCAACTTCATGCATGCATACATTTGTCACCCACTGTACAATAAAGACAGGCACCAAAACTGACACTGGGTGCTGGGATAGTGAGTCAGAGCGGGTCGGAAAATGGGTTTGTCATCGGGCAGTGTTCATATTCACCTGTGTTATTTTTAAAGAAAAGAGTCTCGCTCAGCTACAGATACACATTCTATAGCTCAACAATTTGTTTGCTGGCAACAAATACATGAATTTATTTTAAAGACATTTCATACGTTTTCCATTTGCTGTTCATAAATTTGATATATACTATAGATGTGCGCGTGTTTTCATTACGTAGGTGGACTTGCTGTCCGTTGGGTAATTTTCATCTTCAAAATAAACTCATTAGCATAGAGACAATGGACGTATCCAATTGTGATTTATGACAGGCGACAATAAAAGAGATTATCTGCTTGAAATGGGCAAAATTAGGATCTGACTCACGTTTAGTAGGACTTGTAATCATTACCCTCATCATTTTAGTACATGCATTAGGCATATGAAGAATTAGAACTATGATTTCTTACACAGTTGGTCATTTAGTTAATTTTAGTACATGTACTAAGAGATGACGAATGATAAGACAGAGCATAAATCATTATTTATTTAGTACATGGTGTAAGCAAATGTTTTTAAGCATGATTATACTTTATAAATGAATAAATGAATGTTATTTGGCACGTGTACTAAAATACACAAACATCATTTGTTTAGGATTCCGATTTCAGATTTGAGACAGTTAACGGAATAACATATATTTAAATGGATATTTTTGGATGTTTATATACGACTTCCGCGTAAAATTACAGACTTATACAAACAAAAACAATTTAGTACATGTACTAAAATACAATATTTAATAAAAAACTTCAAATACACTTAGGTCAATCAATCAGTTTTAATTAAAGCTGTATATGAAAATATAATGTGCAAATATTAGTTTGCGAGCATGTACTAAAAGTATGTAAAACTAAATACAATGGGAAACACGAATAGCATATTAATTACATTGTTTAGTACATGTACTAAAATATCAATGACAGCTTAAACTAATAAAAAAAACAACACACAAATGGATTTCATACATGTACTAATAAATATGTGCTCAAGAACTTTGGCTAGAGTTTATGCACATGCTAATTTTCATTTCATGCAGCAACTAAATCATCAACGTGTTCATCTCTATCAACTCCACTAAAATTAAAGCCACCACCATTACAATTACCACAGCTTTGCTTCAATTCGCTTTCCAACGCTGCAACGATCGAGACGATGCAGGCACTGTATGTTGAATCTTTTGCTCTCTGTTTGCACTTTCAGATAATAAGCATATAATATACATAGATACAGATAATCGTACCCCAAGTCGTGGTTAGAGCTCAGTTTGATTGCAATCAGAAAGGGAATATCCTCAACATACCTCAAGTCCGAGTACAACAACAACAAACAAGAACTAAAACAACAAATACAGTCGCAGAATGCCCCTACAACCGATCGAGTCCCCCAAATGCCCGCGTTGCGGCAAGAGCGTATACGCCGCTGAGGAGCGCCTGGCTGGCGGCTATGTATTCCACAAGAATTGCTTCAAATGCTCCATGTGCAACAAATCCTTGGACTCGACCAATTGCTCAGAGCACGATCGGGAGCTGTACTGCAAGGTGTGCCACGGACGCAAATATGGGCCGAAGGGCTACGGCTTTGGCACCGGCGCCGGTACACTCTCCATGGACAATGGCGCACAGTTCCAGAACGGCGATGTGGTGAGGAACGGTGCTCGGCTTGAGCCACGCGCCATTGCCCGGGCGCCGGAGGGCGAGGGCTGCCCCAGATGCGGCGGCTATGTCTATGCCGCCGAACAGATGTTGGCGCGCGGACGCGCCTGGCACAAGGAGTGCTTCAAGTGCGGCACCTGCAAGAAGGGCCTCGACTCGATCCTGTGCTGCGAGGCGCCCGACAAGAACATCTACTGCAAGGGCTGCTATGCCAAGCAGTTCGGACCCAAGGGCTATGGCTACGGCCAGGGCGGCGGCGCCCTCCAGTCGGATTGCTATGCCACCGACGATGGTGCACCATCGATGCGTGCCGCCATCGAGGTGGACAGGATCAAGGCACGTCCCGGCGAGGGTTGTCCGCGCTGCGGCGGCGCTGTCTTTGCCGCCGAGCAGAAGCTGTCCAAGGGCCGTGAGTGGCACAAGAAGTGCTACAATTGCAAAGACTGCCACAAGACTCTGGACTCGATCAATGCCAGTGATGGGCCCGATGGCGACGTCTACTGCAGGACCTGCTATGGCAAGAAGTGGGGCCCACATGGCTATGGCTTCGCCTGCGGCTCTGGTTTCCTGCAGACGGATGGCTTGACTGAGGAACAGATCAGCTCAAGTCGCCCGTTCATCAATCCGGACACCACCTCGATCAAGGCGCCCGAAGGCGAGGGCTGCCCACGCTGCGGCGGCGCCGTGTTTGCCGCCGAGCAGCAGCTCTCCAAGGGCAAGATGTGGCACAAGAAGTGCTACAGCTGCATCGATTGCCATCGTCCACTCGACTCGGTGCTGGCCTGCGATGGCCCCGATGGTGACATTTACTGCAAGGCCTGCTACGGCAAGCGGTACGGCCCCAAGGGCTTTGGCTATGGACATGCCCCCACCCTGGTCTCCACCAGCGGCGAGTCCACCATTCAGTTTCCCGATGGCGGCCCACTGAATGGCCAGAAGACGTCCGGCGGTTGTCCCCGCTGCGGCTTTGCCGTCTTTGCCGCCGAACAGATGATCAGCAAGAGTCGCATTTGGCACAAGCGCTGCTTCTACTGCTCCGATTGCCGCAAGTCTCTGGACTCCACGAACCTCAATGACGGACCCGATGGCGACATCTACTGCCGCTCCTGCTACAGCCGCAACTTCGGACCCAAAGGCGTGGGCTATGGCCTCGGCGCGGGCGCTTTGACAACGTTCTAAATGCCTTTCAAAATACCCTTAACTTACCCAATCATCCAATATTATCCAGCAACAATCGTTCCGATTTACCATACTTGTTTTAATCTATCCCATGAATGAAAAAAAAGATGTAAAACTCTTCACTTAACTCCATCCGCAATGCTAGCTAATATTAGTCTTCGGTTTCCAACGATTTTTTGATTGAACGAAATGCAGAAACTGCTAACGTTTTTGTCTTAGGTTATGTGAGAAATAAGCTTTATGAAACAACAACAACAACAAAAATGAAAAAAATTTCACACAAAAAAAAGAATAAAAGAAATTTAAGAAAACCAAAAAAAAAAAAAATATATATATATATATATTGAAGTTGAAAACTTACGAGAGAAAAGCTTAAAAGAAATAATACGAAATCAACTATCGAACGCTAACTAACGAATCAAGCGACAATGGCACAGGCAAAAGCATAATATAAACAAAGATCATAAATTTTGAAAACATTTATTATAATTATTATAATAGAAACCGAAATGAAATGCAGGCTAACAGAGCGCTACAGTTGCAGCTAACATTTCTAACAGGCAACTGTACCGCGCTGAGACTAACAGAGATCAAAGTGTGGAAAGAGAACTGCAGTCGCTTTTATTTTATTATTATTATTATTATCTATTTCGAAAATGCTCCAATATAAAAGCAGAGATATACTACAGAGCTATTGCTCCTATGTTTATGATTATGATAATTGATAAATGAAAATGATGATGATGATATATTTATGTATATTTAGCTTATTTAGTTCATATGTTATAAGTAATTTCGAAATCTTGATGATATTTTTTTCCAATTATTCGGTTTCATTTTTTTCTAATTCTAATTCTAATCCATGAGCAATCTTTGGACTCGCTCTATATGCAATACGCACACACAAACACATTATAACATCCAATAATATATGCCCCAGTGGGTTCCATGGAAACAAATGGAATGTTTTTTGTTTTTTTTTGTTTTTTTGTTTCTTTCGTTCTTTTGGAATTTCTTATTTTCGAACATTGCACATAATTTGATTATAGCTATTATTATTTTTTTAATTAATTGGCTATGTCGGCATACCTGAGTAATTAGTTTTAGTGGGTGTTTGTTTTCTAGTTCTGCGAGAGATTGAGCCATACAATATGGTCTATATTTAGCAGCCGACCGATCGACCGACTTCGTGTACAAAATAATTGCTCAACATTCTATGGCTATACTTAAGTTTCGACGTCGGCAGATATATATTTATATATATGTAAGCATATATATATATACATTATTTGTATACTCAGAGTTCTCATTTGGGTTGCTCAAGCATGTTCCATAACCGTATTCGAAACGATTTTCTAAATATAAATATGATGCTAATATGCTGCATTTCAAGAGAGAGTGTGAGAAAACTTTTTGACTGCTGAGTGTAAAAGCTTCTTCTTGAACTTTAAGTTTTTCACTCAAGAGATCTGGTTCGTTGCTATGACGGTATTTATATATAAGGTATACGTACGCTTGATTTTCAATGCTCACTCTTAACTATACTCTTGAGCTATTCCTATGCCTCTATGTTCTTTGGTCAAAGTATTGAAATATTGGAATTTCTTGTCATTTCACATTTTTGAAATCAGAAAAAAAAAATGCTTTTGAACTAATCACATAGCGACGTTTGAGCGTCATCAACTGAACATTTTTCAAAAATTATTTAGAAATCTTTCAGAGCTTCTTCTATACTATATGAAACGTTTCATATACCCTATGAATTAAATGCAGTATATTAGCGAGCAAATGAAGTGTGTCAGCTATTTAAAAATGTTTATGGCCTTAACTGAAAGTATATATGCTCTATTATTTTTTTGAATTAACAATAATTACATTATTTGCATCTTCCATCGTCTATAACTTAAAGTTAACTAATGGAAAACAGTTAATATAAAAACAAACACAAAATAAGTAAATAAATCATATATACTTTACCTTACATTTATATTTGTATAAGAAAGTTCAAAGTTGTCTAAATGAAAATTCGAACGCCTTCAGTAATATCCTTTATATAAAACAAAAGTTTCATATCATATTGAATATAATTAGCGAAATTTCGATGAATATGGAGTGCCTTGATCACAAGGTATCTCAAATCTACCTGAATGTGCTTATATACTACATATACGTGTGACTATTTTTGGTAATTATTTTACCCTGTAGTCATATAAAAAGGTATAACAGTTATGCACAATGTTTTGTAACAGACTTCGATTTTGTATAATGTTGCTGGGGTTAAAAATTGTCTTAAATTCCCAAGAATTTTCTATTTAGCTTGTTGAAATTTTGACAATATTTGCACATAATATTATATTACAATATATTAAAAGCAAGCAACTTTTTTAAAGAGATAACTATCTATCATACACTTGTCTATAATTAAGTACATAAGTACATATATCTAATCGAAACTCTGTCTTCCCATATCTCCGCTTGCTAGAGCGTATCTGCTAGTCGATCACATTTGCTGATTTCCTTCGCAGTATTTAAAATGACGTTGACCACGAAATAAATATAAAATAGTTGACGTTGCTATGCCAGCAGGCAGCAGGCGGCACATTCATTCGATGCCATATTCATAAGAGACATTTATATTATACACATGTATTTTTGTTGAAATAATGTTTTCAATAGCAAAAATAAATTAAATAAATTGTCTGAGGTCGTTTGTAGCCAGGTGTGTTGCTCGATACGATCGTTGTTTGCGCTGTTCGATACGTAGCTATGCTATATTTTTAGATTCATCCACCTAGTCAGCATCTATTTTCGAGTGATTTAATTTTGAAATTTTTGCACATATGACACATGCGAACCGCTCTTAACCTATTCTGATTGATAAACAACGCGGATGACTATGCCGATGGGCTCTAAATATAGTTCATCTGTATACATGTATGCACGCATATTTAAATTTCCCTTTTGGCTTTAATTAATCTTTAATATCTTGTGATCTGTGGCGCGAACGGATTTATGCGTTGTTGAAATGCGTATGTATACGTTAGCGAGATTTTGATTATGAAATAAAAATAAATTATGTTAAGTAACACATAAGAGCAGGTAAGCAAATCGAGTGACTGATTGACTCGAGTCCAGAGTAAACTCATTTGTAATTTGATTGATATAATCTGATTTGTGCTAGACACATCAGTCTCTTTTACGTGACTGCATTTTATTTAATGACCACAAATATCGATTTTATGTGGGGCTGTTTTTCAAGTTGGTCACACTTGAGCTAACAAATTACTAGTTATAAAGTTGAAATTGCAATTTATTGTGAACAAGAGAATTACAATCAAAAACTAGCGGCAATTTCACATACTGCAAATGTCAAACCCCAAAGAGCGAAGATTTGATACCCTTATATCCAAAATAAAATCATATAAATGTGATTCTCTAGAAGGGCTGTAACATAAATTCAACATAGATCAACCATAGTTTCCATGGATCACTCCAATGTTATATGTACTTGGATCAATTGACTCCAACTCGAGTTTTAAAAAAACAACTGAACTTTCCCATATCAACACTATAATACCCGCGTCTGAAAGTGTATACGAAAATATAATAATCATAAACGGAAGGACCTCATGCTGCGTTATTTGCAGTTCTGTGGTGGTGGTAGTGGTGTTGTTGGTGGTGGTGGTGGTAGAGACGTCCTCGTCGTCTGTGCCCAACGGGTGGTGGGTGATAAGTTATAAATTTGTCACCCGGAACTGTATTCAATTATAGGCGCTTGTCAAAATTGATATTCGACTATTGCTCACACACAGTCACGCACTCTTATACCAGAGTTATAAGAGAGAAGGATACAATGATTTTTGCTCTCACACCACCTGCAGAGAATCTTATAAAACTGACATTGTGCCCTTGGCTTAACTGATTTGCTCTCTGAGAAGTCATAAATATAAAATAGTGACATAAAATTTTCCGAATGCAATTAAATGTCTTTTTTTTTTAACACCACCCAGCTGAGTAACAGCAGACCTTCACGCGGGTTTACCCGGTAGCAAAATCAACACCTTTTTTGGCAGTGGGTGCGTAATGCCGTTAGTCTGGCGGACGTCCTCCTTTCATTGCATTTGTCAAATTCATAGGCACGACACGTGTGCTGCGTGCGTTTTATTGTCGTATATATTAGTTTTATGACGTCAAACATTACTTGATTGGCATCTACACTTTCTGACAGTTGAGTTTTGAGAGTAGGAAAGCGAAAAAGAAACTTACAAAGCACAGGAAACGTTAACATGCACATTGATCGCTGTTAACGCTCTTCAACTAATCAAGGCTTCTCTCTGTTAAATGGCTGTTAAGTCAATTAGCAGCTCTCTCATAGCTCTATGTTATTACAAACTGTTCCCACCCAAAAACAATGTGCGCTTTGCGTGGGTGTGGGTGTGTATGGGTGTGTGTGCGTTGCAAATATTTATTTGACTGTTGACATTTTTAATAAAAATTTGATCTTTGAAATATATTTGCCTAACCACTGGCACTTTATGCATTTTTGTTGATTGAAGTATAAGTCATTTAAAATGAGTTGATTTAGTGCCGCGTGCACAAAGCTGAAACGTGGCCTGAACAAATATTTATACGCATTTCGCCTGTTTACTCCTGTTGCCCTTTTTTGTTGATGCAGTTGAATGACCTAAGCGGAACACACATAACACCCTAATATGAGCGGCACCACCAGCGGGAGCAGCAGCATCAGCGTCAAGCACCTGCCTGGCTTGATTTGGTCTGCTTGGGCAACAGTCTGATGCATATGCATTAATGCATATTATATGGCTCAAATTGTCGGGTCGGTTAATTAAGCATGTCATATTGCTGTCGCTTGCTTCACAACTAAATTTCTTTGTTGCCCCAGCGACCATAGCAACAACAACAACAGCAGAAACAACAACGACAACAGCTGAATATTAATATTAATTTTCCAACTTTGTACGTTTCAATCCGGCGCCATTATTGTGCTCTTTGCCACCTTCTTTGATTTGATGACAGTCAATAGAGCCAGTGAGCGGTGGAGTGCCAAGGAGCACGGCAAACCGTTGGCTATGCAACGGCAATGTTTGTGAGCCGTTCCCATTTTCCAGTCGCTTTGCGTTGTTTGTTTTGTAAAACAGGCACGCTCAGTCGAGCTGCAACAGCTCCCCGTATTGCTCTTCGTCGCCAGGTAAATGCCACTTAACATTTTTTTCCTTACGTTTCTTTTCTACCCCATGATTTTTCGGGCTTTGTATTTCCATTTATTTGCATCACAAATTGTACTACCTCTCGCTCTCTCCACTCCAGCTGCAAATAATCATCTTCTTCTTTTATTTATTGCCAATTGCCAGTGTCTGGTGGTCGCAGGTTTGTGGGTCTCGGACTGCCAGCATCACCTCGTTCTCCTGTAAACATCGTCTTACAATTCAATTATTTTTCATTTTCCTGTTTTTGTCTTCTTCAATCGTTCACGGCGCTGTCTGTCTGGTTCAGGCAACGGCGGCAGCAGCAGTAACAGCAGCAACAACAACAGAATTAACCTGCATGCAGCACCCGCCCCCGTTGACAGCATTGCATAAAGCACACGAAAACACATACGCAGATGCGAGAGCGAACGAAAGAGAACGTGCAGCCGATACATTCATTGTTGTTGTTGCTGCTCTTGTTTGTTAGTATGTTGCAATGGGTTCTCTCTCGTGCTCTCTCTCTCACTCGTCTATTTGCGCTCTACGCGCATCTAAAACTGTTCCCGAAAGTTGTGAATGGCTGGGAACAGTTTTAGCAGATAAAACATTTATAAATATTAAACACAAATAAATGACCAAATAATTTCCGAGCTTTTTCTATTATTCGTAATCATCTCGTTTCTCATTTTGTTTTGCTAAGCTTTTCGCCATTTTCGCTTCCTGGTTATTTTGAAGCTGTCTGCACGTTGATAACAGTGTCGTCACTGTTGTTGTTGCTGTCTTTATTACAACATCAACAACATTACGACATTTGCTGTGTCTTAGAGCTTGCATTTATGTTGATGTGTGCGTTTGTATCTGTGTGTGTGGAGAGGCTCTGAAAGATTCACTTTTACGCGTTCTGCTTCATGTGCTATTACCCAATCAACATTTCCCCCGACGACATGATTAATACTTCGTTTATTTACATAAATTTGTATACGTATTTGAAGGACCTGTAGATGTGTATTAAGAATCTGTTTTTTTTTTTTTTTTTTTTTTTTTTACAAAATCTAATCTTATAGACCCAATTGTAAATATTCATAAGTAAAAATTTCTATGATTGGGAATTATAATGAGCTGATTCACGATAGATGACTTTAAATTTCTTCAGAACTCATTCTGTAGGCAACAATATTATAATTAACAACTAACTAAGTCTTATCGCTGTGCTCTTCACGTTGCTCACTGGGTGACGTTTTTCCAGTTAACTTTTGCTTGCTCTCTGATTTGTATGTATGTGTGTTTATTTTTATGCTGTCGCAGAGTTGGAGTTCTTATGCGCTTCATTTTGTTTTTGTACACGATGTTGTCGTTTGTATTGGTGTTGGTGTGTGTCTGGTCTACGTGCAGACATAACATGCAATATATACATACATACATACGTCAATAATCCCTCACTGAAAACCGGCTGCAGATAACAACAACAACAACAACTGGGAACGGCGCTTTCCTCTCTCACATAATGCTCGCATACCCAGGAGGAAACTAGGCGATGAAATGCACAGCCCTGAGGCAATTATCAAATGAATGACAATGTAGATAGAAATATAGTAATAGAGATAAGATTCTCATTCTTTAATTCATTCGTACGGCAAAGCATAAGAGGGTCAGTTAAAGCTCTTAATCACAAAAATCATGATGATTTTTTTATTCCTAATATAAACATATATATAACGAGAATTTTATATATAAGATAAATATATATAAATTTAAATAATATATAAATTAAAACAATATATATATTTATAAATTATATATAAATAAATTCAAAACATTCTTGAAATTATGAAAACTGTAGCAAAGATTGGCATTAAAGTAATCACAAATACATATGCACACAGCATTCAAAAACGACCACCGCGGTATACAGAAAAGGTACATATACTCAGAGGTAGTTTTCCCACTGGGTCTTGTTTGCGTGTGCTACTGCAGCAACAAAAACCATCGTCGGAGAGCAGAGTTTAGTATAACTCCGCACGGCCAGCAATTCACAACGCTGTCGCGGCCGCCGCTTGTTCTGGTTTTCGTCTTTTAAGTTGTCGTTTTTTGTGTATGCATAAGAAGTGCATGTGTATTCGTTTTTGTGCATTGTTGCAAACCAGAGGCATTTGTAATTGTTCGTTTTTGTCGAAATTGGTTAATGTTTTTACTGCAAGCACTGCAAATAACACCAATAAAACGCGCGTAAAGTGTGCTCCATTTTATGGCCTTTAGTGTCAGCAGTCAGAAGTTGTTTTTCTTGCATGAAAACTGATTAAATATAATCCGTTCACGTGGCCAGCCAAGCACATGTTTTAAACGCTGTCAAAAAAAGCCAATTTTCAACTAAAAGAAATTCAATTTGTATGTTTTATGTGGAGCTAAAAGAAGAAAATAAAACGATTCAAAGAGTCGACTGTGTTGTGTATGTGTGTGCTGTGCACGAGCAAGCGAGAGGGAGAGAGAGAGAGCGCAGCGCGTCTTTTACGCTAACAGAGAGAAGGAAAGAGGGAGAGCCAGCCAGCCCAGTCGCCGCCACGCAAGTTATTCACCCCAACAACAACAACAACAACGGCTACGCACACTTTGCCAGTTGGTTCTCACGTATGCGTGCCGTGATTTAGGTGTGTGCGTGTGAATGTGATTTGAAAATAAAGAAAAATAAAAATAAGAGGCCCAAAAAGCATTCAAAATAATAATATTGAAAACGAATCAACAACAATTGATACAACAATAAGAGAGAACAGAGAGAAAGAGAGAGAGAGAGAGAGGAGAGACTGTGAGCGCGAGAGTCGAAAGCAAGACTGAGATTGACACTAAGACTATGCCTGCCATCCGGCTAATCACAGAGGGCACAAAACAAAATTGACGCTAAAAAAGCAGGCAAGGCACAAAGAACGTGAACTTGGCTTGCAGCCAAACAACAAAGAATACAAAGTCAAAAGAAACTGAATAATAAAAAGAAGCCCAAACTGTGATCTCTCCAAAGATCACAGACAGAATACAAGATGATGATGATGGACACACTGGATGCCCAGCCCATGGATGTGGCGCCCGCCGTGGCCGTGGCAGCAACAACAGTTAGCAGCACGCTGGACTTTACGGCGACCATGGTGAATATGGCCGCTACGGCGGAAAGCAATAACAACAATCATATCGAGATGGCCGACTACAAGGAGCACCGCAAGAACAAGAAGAAGAAGCGCGAAAAGCGTGAAAAGGACAAGGAGCACCGACACAAGCATCGCGAGCACCGGGAGCATCGCCGGCATCGGGAGCGGGACAGAGATCGCGAATCCTCGCATCACCAGCCGCATTCTCATCACAACAATAGCCAGCACTCGACATCCGCCTCCTCATCGCCCTCGTCCGCCTCGACAACGCCATCGGCTACCATCGAATATGTTGGCGGCTCTGCCTCAGCGTCGCCCTCCTATTTGGGGACCGGCAGCGGCAGCGGTGGTGGCGTCGGCGGCGGCATCAGTGCAGCAGCTGTCGGAGTTGCCGCTGCTGCTACCACATACCCGCACAATTTAAAAATACGTTTCCTGCTCTCCGGGGTAAGAAGCCACACCTAAATTCTAACCAATCCGTGTCTAGTTTATCCCACAAATTGGCGCCCTTGTCGCCAGCATGTTGCAAGTTGCAACTTGCAACTGCCACTGCAATGGTTCCCTCTTAAGTGCTGATTCTATTTTGAGAACTTGTTCGCCTTATCCAAGATGTGTCATCCAAGGCTGGCAATTGTTGTTTGGACTCGTTAAAGCAAACGATTTGATTAGATAACTTTTACCTTTATTGCTAACTTCCTTCAGACGAACCTTTTTTCAAACAGAATGCGAAACTTTCAGGAAATCGTCATATTAATTTCGTTCATTGATTAAATCAGCTATCGTAACCTATTCACCACATTCGTTACTAGAGAGGAGTCCCAAAACTAACTAAAAACTACCCCCATTAAAACTCTATAAATATTTAATTTAAAAAAAATTGATATATCAAAAAACTAAACATAAAGTAAAAGCAATGAAGTCATAGAAAAGGATCCCGAGAAAGATGTAAAAAAAAACAGTTTCAAAAAGCTTCCTGACATATTTCTTGGTAATATTTAAATCAGCAAAACCTTTATAGATATTTTATCCATTGTCTGATCCAGCTTTTAACGCAATTTGGTTTATAAATTTTACATAAAACTAAA
Organism: Drosophila mojavensis; assembly: GCF_018153725.1. Taxonomy (NCBI): domain Eukaryota; kingdom Metazoa; phylum Arthropoda; class Insecta; order Diptera; family Drosophilidae; genus Drosophila; species Drosophila mojavensis. Next base: position 5,122,841 of record NW_025318693.1, on the reverse strand, counting down.
AATAGACCGAAAGCAACAAAAAAAAAGTCTTAAGTCATAAAATGATTTGCATTCAAAGTGAAAAGATCTTAAGAAATATGCCAGGGAAAACTCCATTAATATTTAAATCAGCATTTTGTTTCAACTAAATTTGTATTTGGAATGCATTTAGACCCCTTTGAAAAGTGATCCTCTGTGAAAGGGGGCGATTTGGAGTTCTTGGAAAGGACAATTTGCATAAGTTATGCGGGTCATTTGTGCCAGTTTAAAGTTTGTACAATTCAATGACAAACACTTTGGCACTTCATCAATAATTGAAGACGCAGTTATTTCGAGTCGTGCAGCTGCAACCTGAGAGCGGTCGCACCTGCCACCTGGCCAAGTGGCACATAGCAGCAGAGGAGGAAAAAGAAGGCAGTGCAGGCGGCGCACTTGCAATTATAATGAGGAATGCCTCCAATTGGCCTGAGCTGCAACTAGTGCAGGCTGCCCCGATTATTGATTAGTTTTGTGTGGCATGTGGCATGTGGCATTACGTGCTGCACTAACAGGAGTCGGGGCAACAGCCCGAAGCTAGCGGCACAGACAGCTGTTCGCCTTATCCCTTTTCGTTTGGCGCGCTCAAGGATAATGCCTGGCTGTATCCTGTGTCTCTGCAGGCTCTCAGCCTAGTTTACGACAGCTGCCTTCTGGGCTCTCTATGTATGTATATATGTGTATCTGTGTGTGTGTGTGTGTGTTGTGTATTTTACTACCCCGACGTTTCTGTTTTTGTTGCGGCTGTTGCTTCCTGGCAGCTGATTGATCCTGGCTTCGATCTTATTACAGCTGCCAGTTATGTCTGCCGTTTTCTTCTTTTACTTCTTTTTACACTTCTACTTCTTTCGCCCTGTTTACAGCCGTCTCAGGTATGCGGGAAATTTGTCTTCAGTGCTCTTCCTTGTGTTCTGCTCTGCATTGATATTTCAATTCGCAAGCAGGACTTTTTGCTATACACATGATTGGGATATTTATATTCGAAAATTTAAAAAATATATTTATGTAGAGAAGCAGAGAGAGAGAGAGAGAGAGGGGGAGAGAGAACGATACTAATATTTTAAAATTCTTGTAAGAATCGTAAAAATGCTTAAATCAATTCTTTTAACCATTTATAGCTTTTCAATGTTTTCTTCAATTGACTTTAGATGAAATGATATAACTACGCTTTGGTATAAACCAACAAATTTTCAACATATATCTTATATCTTATTACTATTAGTTTATCACAATTTGTATAATCTGATAAATAATCATTAATAGCATACTTTCTATTAAATGAAGTTGAACTTCAGATTGCCAAGATCAAATATTATAATGAATTGAAAGCTAATGCTGTTATTGGCAAAAGTAGAGTATTGAAATACTTTGCTATGGCTTAGTTTTTAAGCTCTTCCATTCAGTCTCTACCTGGCAAAGCCAAACTCAATGTCCTGTCTAACTCACAGGAGCCGTTCCTTCGGTCGTGCATTGTTCCAATCGCGTTTGTTTGTTTGCCTTTGGCATTCCTTTTCTGTTATCCATTTATTTCAATTTGGATAATTCAGGAAATTTCGCGATGTGCTCGGTTTGCGAAATGTGCAGCAGGACAACCCTTTTCTGTGGCCCGATCGGAGAGTGTGAGAATGTGTGCGAGAGAGCGAACCCTCTCGGAAAGCTACTCAGACATACGCCAATATAATATTTATAGTTGGTATTTGGTTTCCGGCTGTCGCTTTTATTGAATTCGCAAAGGCTTGCTAGGGTCTACGAATAAAAAAAGTTGTACAGCAATTGAATTATGTACGGAAGTACAGTGAGACCCATTCGCAAATGCAAATGCAAAGCACGCAATCCAGAAAGGGGTTGATGGGATATTAGCTTCTGCAGCAGCAGCAGCAGCAACAGGATAATCACTTTCAGTAATGGCGGACATTTTTGGCCAACAGCTGCTCCGTACTGAATTCATAGAACCGATTTTTTACAGCCTCTGCGTCTTGTTTGTATTTTGTCTTTGCGTTTTCTTGACCCAAATCTAATGAGGCGTGAATGTGTTTAGTAGAAATTCGACACTTTTTATTACATTCAGCAACAGGCAGGCTAGATTGACTGGCAGCTGGACAGGTAGGTAGGTGGCAGGGCGTTAAATGATTTGTGACTTCTGATTGGAGTTGTTCCTATTACGACCAGGTGGCAACGCTGTGCATAGTTTCTGTCTACGTGACTACAATACCATTACAATAACAACATCAATGACAGCTACTGAACCCCCACCACCCAAATAAACAACAACGCGCTCACGCATTTAAAACGAGAGAGCGGGAGAGTGAGAGAGTGGGAACAAATAAAAGGGAACAGTTTGTTTTGGAAAAGAGCACGATACCATGAGAGAATGGGAACGGCTGTTCCCAACGTCTGTTGTGTTGCTCTTTATTGTTTCATGCATTAGCTGCACAAGCAACATTGGCTGCTCGTTCTAAACACTCACACATACACACTCACACAGATGTGTATCGCTGCATCTGGCAGCATATGGGGAAACCACAAAATAACAAAAAAAAAAACTCGTCCATTGTTGCAGCACTTCTTGCCCTCGCCGAGTTTTGACAGCGGCTGCTGCATTTTTCTGACTCTGAGTCACATTATTACATGTTGCTGCTGCTTTTACCATTGACAGCGACGTCGACGCAGCCGATAAGCTTTGAGTTGCATTACATACATACATACATATGTATATGTGCGTGCGTGTAAATGTGTCTGTTGACTGGCAGCTTTTATAATCTATATGGAACACATGTGGCGCCGCCGTAACCCCTGCCCAGTAAAAAGCAACTGTGCTTTGCTTCGATTGTTGTTGCTGTCTGTTAACAGCCGGCTGTTACTGTCCAATGTTAATGTTAATCTTGTGTTTTGATTCTGTTTGTTTTTCTTACGCTTTATGTCTGTAAACATGTGTGTTTACATGCCGCAATTTGCGGCCGGAAGTGTCGACACGATTTTTAATGGCTGTAGCATATGAAAGAAAAGGAGAAAAAACTAAGAGCTGCTATCGCCAGATTTCATCTGATGAACGCGAATTCTGGAAATCAACTCGAGCATTTGCTAAGCCAAATCTTATGTAGTTCCTTAACCCTAACCCTTGACCCCTGACATTTTCTATAGAAATATATATTCCCATTTAAACTAAACTACTAATTTGTAATTTCCATACTTAATCGATTGCAGCAACGCACTGAATTGAGTCCACCCACGCATCAAACATCCGCCACTGCTGAGGTGAATGCCACGTTAGCCACTACAGTACCAAGCGCAGCGATAGCACCCAGTGGCACGACGATAGCAACCTCAGCGAGCACTTCAATCGCCCCCACCATCTCGACCAGCAGTGCAAGCAGCGTGGTTGGCGGTGCGGCCATTGGTGGCTATGCGAAATCAGAGGCAAGCAAAACAATTAGCAGTAGCAGCAGCAGCACCGGCAGCAGCAACAGCAAACATGGCAACAGCAGCAGCAGCAACAAGGACAACAACAATGTTGTCACAAGTGGAGCAGCTGGCACCAGCAGCAGCAATAGCAGCGGTGCACCCAGCTTGTATGTTTCGGTGCCGTTGTCCACGGCCAATGTACCTGGCATCAATCTGCCCAACAGCAGCAGCAGCAGCAGCAGTGGTGAGTTCAGCAATATGCCTAAATTACAATAAATAGCACGAATTTATTATTTCCTTCAATCTCACACAGAAACGCACCCAGCTCAGGCGACACAGTCACCGCTGACCGTCGGCAGCGCATTTGTAACGGGCACCGCGACAGCTGCAACTGCGGCAGGCAGTGCGACCAGCTCCGGCTCTGTTATACAACATCAGAGCGGAAAGTCCTCGCCAGCGTTGGGCGGGCTGGTGAGCAGCAGCGCCAGCTCGGTCAACCTGACGGCCACCACGACGGAGAGCGGAAACTTGAAGATCAGCTTTGAGAAGCAGACGACTCGTGTGCAGCAGCTGCAGGAACAGGAGGCGGCACCGGCGCGACGCAGCAGGTAATTATGGAAACAAACTCACCACAGCAAATTCACCATGGCTCATAGTTACAACAGGCCAACAAACAAATTGTTTCGATTAGTTTCAGTTGTGTTCTGTTGTTTTGTTGCGTTGCTTTTTATTACGTTTTCAGTTTGTGCTCAGCGAAAGCCAATCACGTGCTGCAATTCCATTTATATATCTTTATATATCCACACTTACACACACATTCGCACTCATTTCGCCAATATTAACTCACATACTGCGCTCTCTAAAGAAAATATGTTACTCTCTTTCTCTCTCCCAATTCTATTGCTCTCGCCTGACATTTTGCTTTATCCACCACATTGCAATATAACAAACCCACCACAAATTAACAACTAACCACAACAACACGTAGATCGCGCTCTGGTGAGAATGGTAATCATCACCACCATCACCCAGCTCACCAAACCCACCACAATCACCACCAAACAACGCAACCACAGCAATCACAATCGTCGCAGCATCAGCAACAGCAGCAACAATCGCTGCTTGCCAGCGCATCCTCCTCCACGTCCAATTCATCGCTGACCACGCCCACCAAACCGCAGTCACGATCAGGCAAGAAGCGCGCTGCTGCGCTCAACAAAAGTGAAGCAACAGCTGCAGCCACAGCAGCAGCAGCAACATCAGCATCTGCAGCAGCAACATCAACAACAACATTGGCGACAACCTCGAGTGCATCAGCAACTGGCCTAAGCACAGTCGATAAGCTGAGCCGCAATAGCAGCGGCAGTCGCCACAGTTCGCCCCACTATCGTGCCACACCCACACCACCACCACAAGCTCTGGCGCAGGCAAACTCATCTCCGGTGGTCATGTTGCAGGCGCTATCCTCCTCCTCCATTGACTCGCCGCCGGCAACAACTCGCAATACGCGTAACCAAAATAACAGCAGCAGCAACAACAACAACAACAACAATAGCCAAAGTCATGCTGCTGCCACAGATCATGCCGGCAGCTCAGCATCCTCCTCGTGCTCCTCCACATCCTCAATGTCCTCAGCCAGCAGCAATGCTGTTATTAGTCTCTTAGACTCGCCCGTCAACATGTCCACACACGCCCAGCAACCTGTTGCTAGTTACAACAGTAGAGCTGCCAACAGCAATGGCAACAGCAACGGCAACAATGTTGCTGGCAGCAGTGCTGCCAAGCCGTTGAATAAAAAAATGTTGCGGGCGCAGCAATCGCAGCTGTATCAGCAACAGCAACAGCAGCAGCAACATGTTAGTTTAAGCAATGCACCACCCGCTAACGTCTCCTCACCCACTAATCTTAGTTCAGCTAGTAATCAATTTAGTCAATTGCAACAGCAACAGCAACAGCAGCAACAGCAACAACAACAACAGCTTAAGCAACACCAAGATTTAGAAATTTTGCAATTTATTAATACAAATACCAATGCTTCTTCCATGACGACAACAACAACCACATCATCATCATCGTCATCGTCAACCACAACAACAACAACAACACCAACCACAAACAACAATAAATCAACATCAAAATGCTATAGGACACCCGATCTCAACACGGCCAGCAGCTCAAACAGCATCTCAGCAGCAACCACCTCCAGCAGCAGCAGCAACAACAACGCCATCGGCAGCAGCAGCAACAGTCTGTTAGGCGTCAACAGCAGCATGAACAACACGAGCAGCAGCAGTGGCGGCCTCAAGTTCAGCTACGAGGCACAAACAATCAGCAACCAGCTGGATGTGCCCATGCTGCCGGCCAGCGCCATCAAGGACTCGCCGCCTAGTTCGCCCGGCTCGGAAATTGGCGCCGCTTTACACACGGCGATAGCAGCGCCAACCACGGCCAGCAGCAATGTGCGTAAGCGTGGCCGCAAGGCCAAGGACGCGACATTGGCAGCGGCTGCTGCTTCGGCAGCCGCAGCAGCAACAGCGACTGCCACTCAACCGGATCTCAAGGATGTGCGCATCCTGCAAAATGGCATCGGAGCTGCCACCGTGCCAGCCAGCACGCCCACGCCCCCTGCCACGCCTGCCACGAGTGCGACAAGCGTCAGTGGCAGCAGCACCACTTCCAGCTCTGGCAACACCATCATAACGCACACAGCCACCCATATGCTGGGCAATCATGTTAATCCCAACAGCAGCGTGGCCCAGAAGCTGTCCGAGCAACTGCACATGGAGGTGCAGGATCATGCCATCTACACGTCCGACCCCATAACATCGCAATTTGTTGGTGTGCCGTTTCCCGGCAAGCAGGTAAATACCACAATTCAATTATTTAAAGTCGTCCCACTAATCGCTTTTCCTTTACTTTCGCAGCGCAATGCCAACGCGGCGGCTGCTGCTGCGGGCAGTGCAACGCCAGCGCCGAATCCGCTGCAATCCATGTTTGGCGGCGGCGGCATCAATGGCAACATGCCTATACCGCAGAGCTTGGAACAGCTGCTGGAACGCCAGTGGGAGCAAGGCTCCCAGTTTCTGATGGAGCAGGCGCAGCATTTTGACAGTGAGTATGGCTAATCCCCAAAAGAGAAACACACGCATACCACGAGCGAATCGAGTTAAACTTTTACTTTTCTCTAAAATACAGTTGCTTCGCTGCTGAACTGCCTCCATCAGCTGCAGAGCGAGAATTTGCGCCTCGAAGAGCATGTGACCAGCCTGATAGCTCGACGGGATCACCTGCTGGCCGTCAATGCCCGCCTCCAGATACCGCTCAACAATGCAATCAACAATGCCAAAGCCGAGACGCATGGTAAGTAGTGGCATCCACTCAATAGCACTTGGTGTCGGCACCCGCAACACACATACACACACCCACTCACACACACACACATAACTACAAATACATGGTTAATGGAGGCGCCTACAAAATAAAATCAAGTTTTTGTAATTGTACATACATATGTATATTGAACATGAAAAGAAAGTAAATATAACAGTCTATGTTATGCCTGGCGTTGCCAGACCTCATACTAATGCTACAAATGACATTTCGCATATATTCTCGCATTAATTAAATTAATTTAAGTTTAACTGGGTACAAGCGATCACTGTACATAACATAATATAACATAATATATATAAGCAAAAACAATACATTTTATCCAGCTAAAATTGAAAACAAATCGAAACGTTTTTAAAAGAATGAATACTTGTACAAATTATAAACATACATATATACACTTTCAATCAATTTTCTACATACGTACTTAAAACCAATTTTAAGCTTAGATAAGGTTTAACTTACATTTCCTACACATGTAACAAACCGAGCTATTTTACTTTACTCAAAATATGATTAAAATTAAGTTACTTTTATGCACATACGAACGCAAGATTTTTCCTTATTTTATTTATTTTAAAAATGAATAAAATGTGTTTTTTTAAACCAAACAAAAAATCTATCAACAAATTATGTTTATTTGACTTGTGTTTAATCAAATCTTCATTTTCTCACCAACTGTAAAAGCCTAACAATGGCATGGGCGCAACTAACAGCTGCAGTCTCAGTTAAGTGACAGCGCGTTATCATTTGAATCTAATCTCAACTCTATGCTAACAGAACAAGTTGCTGTAATCAATCATGTTAAATGGTGAAGTTTATTGGGCATTCTGTACAGACTTTTTTTTTGGTGCATGCAACTGAGCTACACACACAATCAATCACACAAATAGTATTTCACAGCTTAACATGTGTGTAAAAAGAGAAAACTTGTACAACTTTTGCCGTTTTCACGTCAGCCTCCAACAACAGCAGCAGCAACAGCAATAACAGCAGCAGCAGCAGTGCTCTCAATGCTACCACAACAATTGCAGCAGCCGTGTCGCTGGCCACAACCGCTATAAATACAACAATACCAACAATGGCTAACAGTCGGGCTAGCAGCGCTAGCAGCATCCTGGACTTTCGTGGCAACAGTAGCACCAGCAACAGCAACAACAACAGCAGCAGCAACAACAACAATATAAACAACAATCCCATAGCGTCTAACTCCAATGCAACCACATCAGCGACACCAACTGCTACCAACCTAGCCATGGGCAATACAACTAGCTTGGGCTTGAGGTGAGTTATAAAATGACTACAAATGCAACTAAGTCACTGTTAAATCTTTGCATTAGACACGTTACAACGTCTCATGGATCATATAATAGTAGTGCGAGCAACAGCAACAACAGTAGCAATAACAGCGCCAGCAACAGCATGCACACAACACATCAACAACAACAGCAGCAGCAGCATCAGCAGCAACAGCAGCAGCAACATGCGACGTATCTGCAATCGCAGCAACAGCAGCAGCAGCAGCCATCGCATTTGCACCACGGCAGTGCCGCTGTCGCCGCTCATATGTTGGGCGTCGGTATGGGCCCGGCTGCGGCAATTGGACGAGGTGGGTCAGCTACAGCGATTGCTGCAACCACTATAACAACAATAACAACCACAGCAGCAACAGCTACGTTGACAACAACAACAACAACAACAGGCAGCTTGCAACATGGTGTGGCACACTACGCGCATCCGCATTCGCACCACCCACACCACTTTCCTAGCATTCAAGTTCAGTTGGGTGCCGGCGGCGTTCACGTTGATGACTTGAGTAGCTCCTCCACCTCTTCCTACGCAGCGCATCATGCGCTCTACAGCACGCATCACCAGGTAGTGTGTGCGTGTGCGTGTGGGTGCATGTGTGTGTGTGTGAGTGTGTGTGTATGTGTGCGTGTGGGTGCATGTGTGTGTGTGAGTGTGTGTGTATGTGTGCGTGTGCGTGAGAGAGTTTTCCTTTAGAGCATTTTACAATTACAGTTGACACATACATATGCACATCCAACCATATATGTATATCTATGTATATGTATGTATCTATCTAATATCTGTTGTTGTTTCATGTTTATATCATTTTGATTTTATGCCGACCCATCATGCTGTATGTTTACATTCAATCGATATTTCAACCAGTTCCAAATTCATGTGATTTGTTTTGCCCCCAAACTGCAAGCGCCTTTCTCATCCAAAAATTATACTCTGCCACAACAAATTAATAATAATTGTATATGGTAAATTGTTCGTTGTTTTTGTGTGCCAGCGCTGAAAGATAATATAAACTGTTACTGTTAATTCTATGCGTTAACATTACAGATGCACTCGCATATTAACTAACATACTGTTGTCATCTCTATTACAGTCCCAACAAAGGCGCGACGATAACCTCGCCAAATCTAGCTGAAAGTCATATCGTGAGCATGAGCAGCAACAGGTCCCGCATCCATTGAAGAAGAAGCCGACACTGGCCAGACGCATCCGGCCGACCAATAGCACCAGCAACAAAACAAAGCCACTGATCACCGATAAGCCCGAAATCCACACATACACAAAGCTGAAGCAAACTGCCGTTAGCTTCCAGCAGCAACACCACAATGAAGAAGACGATGTAAGTGCGCGTGCTGTCGCATTACAGAAAACAAAATTAAATCAATTATTTCGATTTCAGCTCAGCAGCAATAGCAGCAGCTCTTCCACGTTTTCATCGTCCTCGCAGCAGCATTCCTCGGTGGACTATGAGGCGGAGGATGAGAACGAGGACAAACAGCGACAGAGAAGGCACAAAGATGAGACCGATAGCCTAATACATGTGCAGAACTTTCTGAAATGCTTTGGTGCCAACGCCGCGACGGTGAGGCCTCCAACAGCAACTGTTGCAGTTGCCGCTACAGTGTCAGATAAAGTGAGTGCAACATCGAGCTCTGAGCTGCGCAGATGGCGGCAATCACATCGTGCAACAGCTGCTGCCACCACAACAGCAACAGTAACATCAACTATAACAGCAGCAACAATGAGCGCCATTCAAGCAACAACAACAGCACCAACAATAACCACATCAACAATAACAACGCCACAAACTCTTTTGAGCAACACCAAACCGCAAAAATTTCAAATCAATACCAAATTTTTACGCAAGCCGCGTAACAAATTAATGAAAATGCTGCCAACAACAATGTTGCAGCAGCAGCAACAGCAGCAACAACAACAACAACCAGAACAGCAAACACAGCTATTTATCGATGATTCCAACGCCAAATTCAAAGACTTTTCAATTGACTCGTTATTGAATAAGTAAAGCGCAACAGATTTAACAATTAGCCCTATTATTTGTAGCCTAATTCTTCACAGAGCCACCCGCAAAAACCGCGTTCCTAAACCCCCAAACTACATATGTATATTATTTTTTTGTTTAGCCAATCGTACAGAATGAAACACATAGTAATCGAATATATATATATATAATTAAGTTGTTTATTTATTACATACATTTGTACAACTAATGGCGCAATTCGTAATTAGCATTAGCAGGCGTAAGCATATGTACATAAACAATTACTTAATTACACGTTAATAAACCACAGCAAATGTGCTAGAATTTAAACTATGTTTTTTTTTTTTTTTTGTCTTGGACATTTTTAATTTGAACTAGATGAACTTGTGCTAACAGATCCCTCCATCGGAATTCTCCTCCTTGTCGTTAGAGGCTGCCATTGGAGCTTCGAGGACTTCACGTACGCGTAACATCATTTCCTCGCGCACCTCATTTGGCACCATAGCGCGAGCCTGGATAAATTTAAAATGTAAGACAAGTAAGTAAATATAAACTTGACCAGTTCGAAACTCACATCCGGTATAATACTCTTGGCAAGCTCTTCGCGTGAAACATTAGCTGAATCACCTTCCTTCAATTTGTTCCGTATCATTTCTTCAATATCCTTTCGCCATCCGCAGTCATTTAGACGCTTTTCAAGAAAATCCTTTAATTCTTTGGTATCAGCACTATTAAGAAAAGACTTATATGTAAACTTAGAGTCGGTGCCAGTATCTTTGCTGTCTGCCATAGTTTAATTTTTTTATTAACATAAATCTCTGTATTTGTCGGTTCTGAATGCAACAATAACAAAGTACATTTCAACACACTCGAATAAGTATTTCAAAGCCAGCTTGATGGCATCGATATTTTTTTTAGAATTAAAATACTTGATCAGTTTATTATCGCTTTAATCGGTTATTGTTTAACCACCACAAAATACCAAATACCTGAATACCAACAATGCAAATTTTGTTAAAGCACTTAAACCCCGTCATATTATTATTATTATTATTATTATTATATATTAAATATATGAAAATACAATAATAGTTTTGTTTTGTTCTTACGAACTGTCAAACTTGAGCTCTTTAAGATTTGAAAGCTGTCTTGATGTTATCGATAGTTTTGTATTTTTCAATATGTCAATTCGTGACAGAACTTAATTTGTAATCGGCCGACTACCGTGACGACGAACTTAAACATTTTGTTGTATTTATAATTAATTGAAAGCAAAACGGACATTAAAACATATTATTATTATTACGTAACTGTGACAAATGAAACTCATTTGTTGGATATAACAGTAATAGCGGATGGCGAATTTGAGCAAAATACCAAGTACTTTAAAGGCCCCGAGAAGTATTCGAATGTCTCAATTGGTGGTGAGGTCAGTGTGTATTCACTCATAATATACCCACGTCAAATTTAATTAATTCGAATTGAATGGAAGTGAATTAAATTAAATGTGAGTATGAGTATGTGCTTGGTCTCATACCACACGATCTTTAATTCAATGAGTGAGAATAAATAAAGCAGAAAACACGAATTATATAACAAAGATAACATTATTTTGCACAAATACATACAAATAAAACGAGACGACAAGTCCCGAAGTGTTCTGTTTTGCTCTGCTTTAACGCTGCAAGCTAAACAAACAATATCGTAGACAAAGCAAACCAAACGAACCAAAATAAAACGGTACTGAAATTACGGATTGAATTAAGCTAAAAGTTGAAAATAAATGCAGGAATAACAAACTAAGCTAAACAAACTTATAAAAACTAACTACTATGTTTAGAAATTACCTTTATATATATATATATATATATATATATATATATATTTTTTTTTTTTTTTTTTTTTTTGTTAAATTCATCATCTTTTATTATTATTATATTTTTATTTTTAATTCGAAATACTGTGAAAACTTGTTTGTATGTGTATTAAATAGTAATATGCTAAAGCTAACCTGAAATAAGCAAAATCGGTAACTTAACATAACGAACAAAATATTTTTACGTTCGCTTTTCGTTCCTTGCTTCTTATTATTCTAACATTTACTTTACCCAGTCTTTCGATGTATACTTCTCGTTTCGTTCCAGACTATGTGTTGTATGGTTAGTGGCTCAACGCACTTGGCGCTTTAATTTATCATTATTCCTTTTGCTCCTTGATAAGTATGAATGTAAAATGGACTTGCTAGAGATCAAAAATGAAATTAGCTTCTATGAACAGGTATACAATTTATATATTTGAACTATTTAATTCATTCATGGCTTATTTTGAATATAGAGCTCGGAATCTGAATGTCCGTCCCCCTTGGATGGCTCAGTGAATGTCATTACTAATGATGGAACTCTGGATTTTAAAAGTAAAATTATTAGTGGGCAGATACAGCTAAAGGAAAAACGCGGGCGGAGTACAGTATGGAACATTTTTGCAACAATGATTGATGAAAATGGCGATGAAATTGAAAATTTTGTGGCATGTCGATACTGTTTCAGTTCGTTAAAATTTGCTAGCAGTACATCGAATCTGGTCAAGCACAAATGCTACCGTAAGTACAAGGCAAAAGAGAATCTACGCAATCCAAAATATGTTTCACTGAGCATCGAGGCCAAGGACAAATTGACTGATGCAGCTGTCCAGTGGCTGGTGAAAAACTGTCGCTCAAGCCACATACTTGAAGATTCTGGGCTGAAAGAATTTGCTCTCACCTTGCTCTCAATTGGCGCCGATTTCGGTGAAAATGTAAATCCAGAGGACATAATTCCAAAGCCAGCTACTATTGCACTCACCATAAATGATTTGTACGAAGAACGGCGTCAAGCGATTATAGCTGAGCTAGGCAATGTCAAGAGAAACGGCTACAACATCACAACAGCCATCTGGATGGACAATTGCTTAAAGCAGTCTTTAGCATCGGTCACTGTGCATTACATTCAGCAATCTGCCATGGTCAGTCGATTGCTCGCAGTTTATCCATTAGCAAGGGACAGGAACACAGGTAAATGTTTATTGTTTCATTAAATTCATCGATTCTCTCACCGTATATGAGCACCCGTTCGCTCTCATACACGGGCTTTAGTTAGAGTAGTGAATGAATGAAATAAACGGAATGAACAATTTTGCAAAGCCGATAGCACTGGTAAACGGTACTGTGCATTCGAAACGGTAAATGAGATACCCATACACTTGCGCAACTCGGTTTCCCACTGCCTTCCAAGCATCGCGTTCGAACGAATCAGTTGAAATGAGAAATATATACCGAAAAATTCGGCACAACAAATGTGAACATATTAAGAAAAGAAGCAAGGACCGAAATATTTCGTAACGTTTAAATATTTGGTGCGTTCTTGCTAACAGCAAATGTTGCCATCATAGCCCGTTTCATGCTAGATTAGCATCTTACTATTAAATACACATAAAAACAAATGTTTACAGTATGTTGAAATAATAATAATAATAATAAAATAATACATTTCAGTTCAGATTATCGATCTCCATTAAATATACAAATTTGTATATATACGTACATAAGTATATATTTATTTATGTAATTTAATTAACCATTTCAGGCAAAAATATCCTAGCCTGTGTGGAAAAATCATTACATACATTTGACTGCAATTTGGATGAGGATGACCCCATCATTGTGACGAATGGCGATTCAGCCGAAGGGGATGCCATAGCGGATGCCTTTAAAAATCAGCGTAGCATACGTTGCATAAAAAGCTTGTTGGAGAACGCAATTGAAGAGGTCTTTAGAGAGAACGTCGATTTGTATCAGTTGCTACAAAAGTGCATTAGCTTAGTTGAACAATGTGAAACGTCCAGTAGCCTGCTATCAGAATCTTACCCTATGTCTCAACAGTATTCAATTATGTACTACTTTGAGCTTGTCGCCGCCAATTGGGATGCTTTATCAGAGAGTATAGTTGATAAATCGGAGTCTACAAGAATCAGTATTGAGATTAAGGCTGTATCCAATATTTTAGTTAGCTTTACACAAACGTTCGAAGCCTTGAAGGAGCACAATATACCCACATTGCATATTGTTATCCCTCATCTGCATAAGCTCACTAAACTTTGTGCGAATAATGTCGAGGATAATTCAAAAGTTAATTTATTGAAAAGTTCATTGAGAACTTATTTAGAATCAATAGCCAAAAATCATATAACGAAATTTCACAAAATCGCCCTCTTTCTTTTTCCGCCTACAAAGAAATTGTTGCTCTTTAATGAGCCTGAAAGAAGGGACATAATTGCAGAATGTAAAGCAATGATGGAAGAATTTTACATCGAACCCGATAATGGCCCAAAAAGGATTAAATTAGATGATGAGTATCATGATTCTGACATCTTTTCCGATTTTGTGGAGCAAACCTCCACGGATACGAAGGCCGATGCCATAAATAATGAAATTAACGAATATCTGAGCAGAAATGTTGCGCTTAGCAAAGTATTCTGTATCCTAGACTGGTGGCGATCAAATAAAGGTGTATTTCCCCTGCTCTATCAAGTCAGCTGCAAAGTCCTTACTACACCTGCAACTATTGCACTTTCACAACGGGCTATTCTACAAGCGCAGAATCTCTTTAGTGATCAGTCGAGGTCAACTCAGTACTCCGAAGACGTGGTAAATGAAATAATATTTTTGAATAATAATATGGATAACATTTAAAATGTAGTTATCGCCAAATATTTTGAAGGGTTTTGTTTTTTTTCTTAATAAACCAATTTATAAAGTTTTACAATTGAGTTTTCTCTAAAATTGTTATCTTGAATATATACAACTTTTGTTCATTTTTTTAATTGGCATCAAAATATCTACGTACTCCATAATATTTAAATTTTACCGCGAAGGCAATAGTGCTGCCACATTATATATTCGAATGGCCAGACATATAATTTGAGTGCTTCATTTTTACAAAACTATCGATAGTTTCTACCTTGTCCGAAGAGTGAAAAGTACTCATAAAGTTTTATTTATATGTGTTGGTATATGCATACACATACATACCCATGGTATATATTTACAAACCTATATATGCATACATATAAGTACAAATGTATGCATACATATCTACATCGACTTTTAATGGTTTATTGATAAAACTCGAAAAGCATTCACATCGATTAACTATGCCAAATTGTTTCGTATGTCTAGCTGTATAACTAAATATAAGTATACCTACATATATACATTTATATACTTATGTATGTACATATGTACATGAGTACATTTGCATTGTTCCGATTTGTATGGTTTCAATCAATTTCAATTTGTTGCCCACACACCCGCCCACAGATATACGACAGAGCCGGCTTCATGGGTTGGAGCTGTCGTCATCAGCGCTTGAGGTGAACTTGAATCATACAAAAACTGATTTTCATATGAACGTGTGTGTGTATGTAGAATGACTATGACTATAATACAATCGTCGGAATATGGTCAGAAGAGTATAAACGATCAATCAATGTG
The DNA here is from genome assembly GCF_018153725.1 of Drosophila mojavensis. NCBI lineage: Eukaryota > Metazoa > Arthropoda > Insecta > Diptera > Drosophilidae > Drosophila > Drosophila mojavensis. The sequence continues at coordinate 5,107,197 of NW_025318693.1, read as the reverse complement.
GGTTTCGCTTGGGTCGATTGTATTTGATTTGAAACGGGCATTTTCTAATCATAACAACTGCTATCAAAAATAAATAATACAAGCTTCATTTTAAAGTAAACAATTACAATTTTATCCAGAAATGTAGATTACATGTCAAATTTTAAGATGGATACACATGCTACTACGTATGTGTGTATGTAGATATACATATATATAATGTACATATGTACATATGTATGCATGTTCGTATGCATTAAGAAACCCACACATTACCTCAAATCGGAAATCAAGTTCTGTTGGAAATGTATGCATTTCTCTACATACATACATATGAATGTGTATGTGCACATCGTATCTGGCAGTCGACCATCTGTGCGGCTTTTTGTGCATTTCCTGTGCGCTCTTGTGTTTCTCTGAAAATTCGATAGCTGCAGCTGTTGGCCTGCTTCTCGAAAATTCAGTACATGCTTAGAGAGAGGTAGAGAAGGCGGCTGTTACTGTTGCGACAGGCAACAACAAGCCGGTTTGCCTAGGCATAAATTGTATACGAGCAAAAGCAACCCCCGTAAAACATATCTTTATGTACATAAATGGCGAGGTACAGGCCACCGGCAATTACCTTACAGTCACATATACATATGTACATACATATATAAAAATGAAGTCATCGCCTGACTGTGTTATGCTGCAGCATGACTCATCACAAAATTGATTTCTTCGCTACGAACAGGCCTCTAGGGGAGGAGGGGCAACTTGGGGAGATGGGCTAATTTTAGGTGCATGCCACGCCCTGGTACAGTCTCATGCACTGGAAACTGCAGTAAAGTAGAAAGCCATTATTCTGCACTATTAATAGAGCGTGTAGCGCTCGCACTGCTTTCCCCAGCCACATCGGCATTTAGCTTCAATTATAACCGGCCCGGCCCGTTCAGTGAACCTAACTGAAAGAAATACTTGGAAGAAAGAGGGAATAAAGAAAATGCGCTTAAGATTTTCTATTGCTGGCAACACTGACTATTCGCTGACTTTATTTTCATACACAAGTTAAGATCCGTTTCTTTTTTTTTTTTTTGCTGGTATTTATGTGTAGTGTTTTTGTCATTAAAATACTTGTAGGTTTTCCCCAACGTTTACTAGAGTTTCTTTTTCATGTTATATTCGTGTGGAAGGCAAAACGTTTGCATTGGTTTCGACGACTTTAACGTCCACCAATGACGCTTGCTGCGTGTGCGCTGTTTTTTGGGAGTGTTTAGTACTCCTCGGCACCTTCACCCTCACCATCGCCAGAGTCCATGCCGACCTCCTCGTAATCCTTCTCCAGAGCAGCCAAATCCTCACGGGCCTCGGAGAACTCGCCTTCCTCCATACCCTCACCGACGTACCAGTGGACGAAGGCACGCTTGGCGTACATCAAGTCAAACTTGTGATCCAGACGGGCCCAGGCCTCGGCGATGGCCGTGGTGTTGGACAACATGCACACGGCACGCTGCACCTTGGCCAAATCACCGCCGGGCACAACAGTGGGTGGTTGGTAGTTGATGCCAACCTTGAAGCCAGTTGGGCACCAGTCCACGAACTGGATGGTACGCTTGGTCTTGATGGTTGCAATGGCGGCGTTGACATCCTTGGGCACAACATCACCACGGTACAACATGCAGCAGGCCATGTACTTGCCGTGACGGGGATCGCACTTGACCATCTGGTTGGCTGGCTCGAAGCAAGCGTTGGTGATCTCAGCCACCGAGAGCTGCTCGTGGTAGGCCTTCTCGGCAGAGATGACAGGGGCGTAGGTGACAAGTGGGAAGTGGATACGTGGGTAGGGCACCAAGTTAGTCTGGAATTCAGTCAGATCAACATTCAGGGCACCATCGAAACGCAGAGAGGCTGTGATCGAAGACACAATCTGGCCAATCAGACGATTCAGATTGGTGTATGTGGGGCGCTCAATGTCCAAGTTACGACGGCAGATATCGTAGATAGCCTCATTGTCTACCATGAAGGCGCAGTCAGAGTGCTCCAGAGTCGTGTGCGTGGTCAGAATTGAGTTGTAGGGCTCAACGACCGCAGTGGACACCTGAGGTGCAGGGTAGATGGCGAACTCCAGCTTGGACTTCTTGCCGTAGTCCACAGACAGACGCTCCATCAGCAGCGAGGTGAAGCCGGAGCCAGTGCCGCCACCGAAAGAGTGGAAGATCAGGAAGCCCTGGAGACCAGTGCACTGATCAGCCAACTTGCGGATGCGATCCAGCACCAAGTCGACAATTTCCTTGCCAATGGTGTAGTGACCACGAGCGTAGTTGTTGGCGGCATCTTCCTTGCCAGTGATCAACTGCTCGGGGTGGAACAGCTGGCGGTAAGTGCCAGTGCGCACCTCATCGACTACAGTGGGTTCCAGATCAACAAACACAGCACGGGGCACATGCTTGCCAGCGCCGGTCTCGCTGAAGAAGGTGTTGAACGAGTCATCGCCACCACCAACGGTCTTGTCAGAGGGCATCTGACCATCAGGCTGGATACCGTGCTCCAGGCAGTACAACTCCCAGCAGGCATTACCAATCTGGACACCAGCTTGGCCAACGTGGATAGAGATACATTCACGCTATAAATGAAAAATAGTAAAAGAAAATAGGAAGTTTGATTAAATACCGTTCTCCCGAAGTGAAAGAAATAAATCGATAAAGCCGCACCCATCACGATGCTGACATACTAGCGTGTGTGAGCGAAACAGCACACATGTTCAGCGAAAATTTGTCACAGAAGGGCAATTATTTCTAAATATACACTTTTTATAGATTTAAATTAAGCCGATTTCTAATAGATCATGGTTATGAGATATTTTCTCGAAATATAACCAAAATCTTTTATTTTTCTCATGACGTCACCACTTTTGCGGTGCCGCCATCTTGAAACATGGCTTCACTCCATGTTGGGCAGTGACACCCAAATTTCAATGAATAAAAATATTTTTTTTACTTTCAGCAAAATATGAAAAAATATTTTCACTTACCATATTGAGTTTTTATAAAATTTTTTTTTCACACGACAAAGAAAATTTTATAGAAATCTGTAGAGCAACTGTTTGAGGTCTGTCTCGGAAAGAATTACTACGTTCGAATTACCGGCTATGAGGCTTCACAAACGTATAACGAAAGTTTTCTCAGCGACTGCTATATATACTCTCGGAAACGAGAAGGTTGAAGTGTGTGAGTGAGTACAATTTGATATGATGCTCATTAGTCGATGTATCGATATTTGGTATAGATTGCTTGGTTCGGCGTTGCCACTACTTTGGTTTCCTTTTAGCACAACGCGCCTTGTTTAAATTGTAATTTGCATTTTATCTGAATGTATTACCTAGATAAGATATATGATTATTGTTTTGTGAAATCGGATTTGTGAAATAAGATATAAAATACATTTTTAATATTTAAATCTTGTGATGTATTTTTTTCAGTCATATTTTTACCATTTAAATATGCATTGGCTATGAGATAAGAGTTCACTTTTTCCTTGATCTCTATTTTCTATGCCTCACAAATATGTAAGTTTTTTCCCTTCTGAGTGAAGAGTATACCAAACTCTTAATATGGTTTGCCATGTTTTTATACTAGTTTAAAATAAGATGTGTGAGAAAAAATTATTGTCTTCCTTATTTGTAATTTTGGTTGTAATGCAATACTATAGCACAATTAATGTTCTGTATTTGGATGAAGTCAAGAAGTTGTAGCAAACGATTCAAAAATAAAAGCTTAACTTTTCATGAGCTAAGATGATGTACAGCGCTAACACTAACCGATTGTATGATTAGTGGCGCTAACCATGGCTAGTGTTTAAAGTTAACAGCAATGTTAAATTTACAGTATGGTAACCGTAATTTACATTGCACGAATCGATAGCAATTGTTGAACGATAGGCGAACTTGGCAATGTGGCTGGATAGAATAATTACTGCAGCCCTTGATAAATTCCTATACGCGCAAAATTAAAACTACAATTCAAAGTTTTATGCAATGCACGCTTTAATCAAAATATACTCGCGTATGTAATTTGTATGTGTATCGCTAGATTTTTATTTTACAGTTTATTATATTTATTGAATTTTTGTTTGCAATATTGTGGTATTTGTTAACATTATCGCGTCCCCAATATTTCTTGAACACAGTGTGTTTTTTGTTGTTGAACTTTTTCGTTTTTTTTTTTTTTTTTTTTTTTTTTACCTTGCATACAAAATAATAATACAAATAATCAATTTGTATAATGTAAATAGTGAGTAACATAATAATTTATAATGTGTAGGCTTTAAATTTGTTTGTAATAATGGCTGAGACGTTTTTAGTTTATTTCCCCAATATCTACTGATTTTTGGGGGAAAAAAACGTAACATTCTCTTAGTCGCGGCAAACATTTTAAACTGTACATATTTTTAGAATTTATTTTATTTATTTATTTATTTTAATTTTATTTTTTTTTGTGAAATGGTATTTGTTAAAGTTATTTTGTTTGTTTAGTTTGTAAGCTCTAGATTTGGTAAAAAAAATACATAAATTAATTGGTTGCTTGCTTGCTTGCCTGTTCGTCTGAGCAAAATGGAATACCATATTTGCTGCGATTGTTTCTGTTTAAATTATGTTTCAATCTATCAGAATTGCATAAAAACAGTTTGGGCAAATACTAGCTTAAAGGAGTATAATTTTATTAAACAATTCAACTCAATTACGAGCTCGAAATTCTTAATGCACATTAAACTTGTTAATTCAATTTTCATCATCGCTATGGAAATAATTTATACAACAGACAAATATTGATGTAGGAAATAAAGTGTTATTAAACAATATATGGATGTTTGTATATATGACATGCAAGTTGGGGTCTGTTGCAGTGGATATTGTAAATGATTGCGATTGAAATAATTATTAAACATTTGTATTAGGGCAATTAAGCAATTAAGTTTCGCAAAATTCATATATATGCAATTTACTTTCTTTTAACTTATATTTTCTTGAATTTTTCGTATTAATACATATATAATTAATTAATTATAATAAATAAAGCCTAGTTTTCATGCCTGCTTCAAACTTCGACATTGTTCAATTACTACAAATACATATCTACTATAAAGATGTGCATATTCATATACAACTTTAATCTAAATTATCCTGGAAAATTAATTTAATGTAGCCAGTCGCGCCATCCAGTGGTGTCGCACAGAATGGACAAACTGCCTGAAAGCCGTTGGTTCCGTGCGGTATTTCCACATTTGCCCAGTACCTGAATGATAAATAAAAACGAAAATTATTAAGATATTCTCTTTATATTATGACTGAAGTGAAGTGGTCATACTTGACAGTTTTCTCAGTCGCCATGTGTCCACATGGATTGAACGCGAATGTGGGTGCACCCACATCCACATAGAAGGCCGGCTCTAGGCCCATACATAAGGTAACAACTGGCCCCAATTCTAGGCACATAGGACAACGGCGAGCACCAGTATTCTCATCCTGACCCCAGTCATGATGACCTGTTGGACAAGAAACTCTTGACCTTTAGTACCAAATTTTCCATGAAAGACTAGATGAACTTACCCTGCACATGGCCGCAGTTTAAGTACACATAAGGCTGATTAACCTGATCACTGATATTTACTTTACGTGGTATAACCAATGTATTAAGGCCCACCGGGCACTGTGGACGACCCGCGTTAATGGCATCGATAAGCTTTTCCAAATCGTGTTTGGTCTGTAAATACGATGAGTGGGTTATTAAGGTCAATTAAAATAATGGTTCAATTCATATTTATTACCGGTGAATGCTGCAAACCCTCGGCGGAGCGCCAGAGCAGCGTTGCGCCGCAGAGATCAATGAGTGTGCCATCCTGCAATATGTTGCATTCATCATAGATCTGGGCAAATGAGAGCATATAAATTAGATCCACTTCGCTTTTTATAGACATTATAAATATGTTACGTACAGGCTGACCCTTTTGTTGTGCCGAACGCGATTCGCGCAGGCTGAAGACATCGCCACCCACGGAGCACTCGCGCCATAGGCCGCACTTGGCGTTGCCGCCGCAGAACGAGCCCTTGGGGTGCATTATTAAGACACCATTAGTGGTCAGACCGTCGATTTCCACATTATCTTGCCATTTTGTTGCCTTTTCCTGCAAACAACAATGAAGCTCATTAGCATGAGAATTTCATAAAGAGTTTGGCACAGTTTACTTACGCCCAAGAATATATTTCTGCTCGAATCAAATCCGGCGGCAAAGATTTTTGCCTTGGCGGGCTCACATCGATTCACCAAAATGCGGCACGCAAAACGAGAAATCGTGCTCTGCATTACCTTCGCATCCTTCTTATCACCGGGCAACGTGTCCATTACAACGAAATCAATGGGCGATTCTGACGAGCGTCCCACCTAAAAATAGTTGAGCCATAGTCTGATTAGTCAAAGCAATCGCTGATTAGGCCCTCATTGATTGACCTAGCTTGTATCTACACACACACACGCACACAGACACGCATACTTAATGCAACACTCAACTGCCATTCGATCCATCTATCAATGTTCAAATAAATGCCAAATCATGCAATATTGGTATTTCACTTCAAACTCGTAAGGAAGTGCAAATGAAATTGGACGCGTTGCCATGCCAGAGCCGAAACGGTAATCAATATAAATTATAAATAGATTTATCCTTATACTCAATGTCAGAACTAACGCAAATTATGGAATGACTAAGCTTTAACCGACTCAAACAAATACATATATATATTAGTGAGCTAAAGTTCAAGTTAACTATATAAGTTTAAATGTTGAAAATAAATTGGAATTATAATTTTTGATAAGCAAAAAAAAAAACTTGGTTTTGACTTTGAATTGTTCTAGAAATTATTTTCACAATTTTATCACTTGTTTTTTTTTTTTTTTTAATTTTTTTTTAATATTTTTTTTTTTTACTTTATGATTTATATTTTTAGTTTGTTTAATATTGAAATAAATGTAAAATTGTTGATATGTCCGATTTCTTATATAACCTCAAAAATTGACTTTGATACGAAAAAATAATTAAGCTATGTTATTTCATTTGGGACTAAATCGATTTATCCTATTCTCTAATTCCTAGTTCAGCATCTGTTATATATATATATTTATTTCCTATTGTAATTACTCACAAATATTTTTGCAATTTGTACTTCAATTCTTCTCTTTTTTGAACTCACCTGAAACATATCCGTTTCTGTGTCCTCCTTGTACTCGACAATAACGGCCTGACTGCGTGATAGTGTGTACGATATTGAGTGCTGGTTGGCATCCAGTATAGCCTTCGATGTCTGTGGTGATTGTACGATATAGTGTTTGGATCGCTTGACGCCGCTTGGCTCCGTGCGTTTGTGCAGCACGAATTTGGAGCGTCGACGGCCGCGATCGCCCTGCGGCAAGTAGCCATTGTAGCTGCAAATGAAACGAAATGAAACAATATTTTACTCATATGAGTCTAGAGTTCTTTGGCTGATTTATTATCAAAGCAGTACATGCTGCGTTAAAGAGATACAGAGACCCCAGTCAGCGTATCAGTCTCCATTTTGGGACCACGAATATTACGAAACCCACAGCGAGAACAATTTGTTTCATTCGTTTTATAGGTCAAGTTCTGCGTCGGTCGGCAATGTGTTTACACAATCAGTCATGCCCCTGCCCCTACCCCCGTCCTAGACACGAATAATGAGTTAAGGGAATTTTGTCGAATAGAGTACATTGGCGAGTCAATAAGTTAATTGCCAGCTCATTACTAGAATTCTATGGGTTTCTTTCTATATACACAACCAAGAAGTTTTTAGGTTGTCAAATGGTTTGCGCTCTAAAAGATCTCTTAATATCATTTGCGGCTGTCGATCACACAGAGATCGCTCTTTGATTAGCTAAAAGGCACGCACACTGCCTATCAAAGGGCTAGATCGAAGAGTTTATTACCACGGTGCTTTAAAAATAGTTTTTATTGATTAAATAATTATGTGCGCTATTACAATTATAGCAAATTGAGGTAACAGTGTTAGGAAAACATGAAACATTAATGTTGAGATAATAACTATAGCTAAATAAAGGTTTTTCCTCAATTTATTTCGATAACTTTTCATTGCCTCATATATATATTTTTTCTACCTAACTTTTGACAATTTAATGAGCTGACAGCCCACATAAAATTACAATAATAATGTTGTATAGTATACGATTTTATTAACAAGCATTTCGAAAACGTGCCGATGAACCCAAACCCTTAGTGTGTATACAAAAACACAATAATTGCTTGGCAATTTCTATGGAATAGAATATCCAACATGGGATATATGAATACATATGAAGTTCCTGGAAAATCAAAGTGAAAAAAGCAACAAAAATAATTCGAACAAAATAAACAAGGGGTGAGCATAGTGGGAAATGTGGACATTTGAGACCCGTAATTACTCGGACACTAATGCTAGTGATGTTATGATATATTAATGCTCACATTTAAGAAGTTGTAAATGATATTTAACGCATTAGCAAAGCGAGGCGACAGTGCGACGACGACGACGACAAAAATAAAGAAACAAAAAAAGAAACCAAAGCAACAGAAATAAAAGTTGTTTTGTTCAAATTTGACGGGAACAATTAAGACCTGGTACGAGCATGAGACAAATGCCTTGACTGCTCTTGAATACTATATACGGGGATTGTCTTCGCAATTGTCTTTATATCATATATCACCAAGCAGCGAGACGAAGACATTCGAACGGTGTACGATCCATTGCGGTGCTCAGAAATGAAAAACATTTGAACAGTTGTTGTAGACGAGCCTCTGTTGAGCCTTGAGTTGTGGAGCTGGGGAAGATGCACTGCAGCACTTATACGGCGATAAGCTAGTGCTAATGACAATGACTCAGGCGCAAGCACATTTGACTCACGTGTGAGTCAGCTAACGCGTGCGCGCCGGGTAATCAGCGCAATGTCAAATGTCTCTGGTCAGACAGAGTCAGAGACTGGGAGATAGAGAGGTAGAGGGGCAGACAGACAGACAGCCATCAAGATGTACAAGCGGGCATCGCAGCTGCCGGCCGAAATCATCAATCTCAGAGCACTGCCGGCTGCAGCGTGAATCTAATTTATGTGCCTAACTGGCTGACTGACTCCCCAGCCAACTGGCCAACCGGCCAACCGACCGACTGACTGACCAAAACCAAACTGGTTGCGGCTTACAGCGTTACAGACCAGCAAGAGTTAAGCCTTTTGTTCTGTAGACGCCCCAGCACGGTTGGCTTGCACAGGTCAGGCAACACTGTACACAGCTGGAGGGAAGGGTAACGCACACTGGGGCAAGAGCATGGGAAATATCAACGAAAATCAGTAAGAGATCATAAATAAGTATTTTATTACACTTATTGACATTTTTACAATTGTTTAATTTTAGTATTAATAAAACTGAATTTTATAAGATTTTTTTTTATGTATATATACATATATTTTTCTTCTTTTATTTGTTGCTTCTCTTTTTTGATATTTTTTTAATCTGTCGGTCAATGCCATCTATAGACCGAAGCTACGAACAAACCATCTGCCCAAGCATCCAATTAATAACTTTAGTTCTAAGCTTGACTTAAGCCGCAATGGATTTTCGTTTATAATTTTTGGTATGAGCCACATTCATTTGGGATTATTTGAGGATCTTAGTTTTACCATAAACAAAAGTAATCTGTAAAACAGATTAATGACTAGAACTTTAAGCCAGAACCGGCTCATATGAAATTAGGCCATAATTATAATAAGCCAAAGCTCTTTAATCTTGAAAACGTCTAAACCTGTCTACGTTGCAGCACAACAACAAGTTTTACAAAATAAAATTTAAATAAAATAAAATAAAACTATTTATAAAATTTTGAATAGAAAGAAAATTTAACTAGTTTAAAGACATGGAATCTTTGAAATGACTGCACTTACCCAAGTATAACCAATTCTCCGTATCGCAATCGGGGTTTGTCGTGCCCATCGCCAGCGTCTTCAGCCAGTATGGGAGATTCTGTGCCGTCGGTTCTGTAAATGCAAATAAAGAATATCAAATTTGAATTAGATCAGATGTTGTTAACAAAAGAAAAGTTTAGCGCATAATATAGTTAAGTAACTGCCGGAGCTGACCTCAAATCTCATATGATATAACACTCGGCGGTGGCGCCGCTTTGTTTAGAGCTCGAAAGGGGAATACAAACACAAACAATAAAAGTAATATAATAAAAGAAACTTTTTTCTTTCTGTTTTTTGCTTTGTAAGTTCGTAAGTTAAGGCAAAACAATTTCAGAGTAGAAATACAAATGCCGAAGGAATTGCTCATTTCCAAGCATTTGCTTCGCTGCCAGTTGGAGAATTTCAAATGGGGGAAATATTCAAGGCATCTCATTCTCTCTCCCTCTATCTGTCTCTCTCTCTCTCTCGCTCTTTTTCTCTCCCTTTGCATTACAATCCATTTTACAGTCCGCCTTTTGTTCAACTCATAAGCATGTAAATTTGACACTGACTCTGTCAGCTGAAGTCATAGAAATTTCTTTAGTGCAACACCTCAAGTTACCTGTCCAGTCCACACTAATAGCAGGCTATGCGCTTTTGAGGCCAAGCTGTCAGTAATGAAAAGGCGATAGAATAGAATAGATAACTCGGTATCTCATTAGCCTGTGAAGCGCATAGCTCTCTTTTATTTATTTATTTTTTGGGGCACGTCATATACTTTTTTACAGCAATCTAATAAAGCAACTTGGCGCCGGTTGACGCCTACACAAGCCATGGAGGGCACGTCCCACCCAACCCCAGCAACCAGTCCACGTGGCAGCCGGCAACCGGCAACTGGCAACTGACAACGGGCAAATGAATTTTACCCCGGTTTAAACTGGACTAGACTGGGCCAGAGGGTGGCCTGGGCTGGGCGGCTGACTGACGAAATGCTTTGGGGTTGCATTGATTTTTGCTCGTTGCATTTAAACTTGCTCCCCTTTTTGCCTGTTGACAAGCAGCGGGTCAAGAGGAGAGCGGTGGGCGGTGCAGGCACTTGAAATTGTGCAGCGCAGACAGAAATTGTGCGCATAAAGAGTGTGTGCGGGGGCGTGGTGGGGCGGCCACACAGACTGTGGCGTGTGCAAGGTAAACAGAAATTCTCTATGTCTGTCGACATGTTGCTGGGCATCAAATTAGCGCTCTGGCGTTGTTTAGATGCACACGCGTGCAGCTAAACAGATAGATATATATATCTACATAAATATATATGCATACATGTATGTATATGGATAGACGTACCATTTGCCCGTACAGTCTGATCTGCAGCTCAAACCAAACATAACGTTGACTTACTCAGCCTCAGAGGTCGTAAATCAAATTGAAAAGCACATTAACAGCGCTTCAATTTCAGCTAACAGTCGCCTGTTAACCCTCAGCTGCAGCACTGTTATTTAACAGGGCACTCAGCCTCAGCGGCCGTAAACCAATTGGAAAAGCACATTAACAGTGCCTCTATTTCTGCTAACAGTTGACTGTTAATCCTCAACTGCAGCGCTGTTATTTAACAGTGCGCTGTCTTGAGACTTGTTTACTTCACACAACTTGGCCAAAATGCATTTGAGCACATAATTTACACGTATTTGTCTTAGTTAAAAGAAACAAAAAAGATGTCAGGTTAACAATGTTTATTTTTTTTGGAATGACCTATAAATATTTATTTAGGTTTAGTAATGATATAAATAATGTGTATGATGATGACTAGGCAAACGAAATTATTTTAAATTAATAAGTTGGCTAAGTAACTAAGTAGTAGCTGTAGCTCAATAAATAACTCTCATATCTTTCAAGTACCATTTAAATTTAATTTTTAAGTAATTATTTTATTTTTATTAATATTAATATTTTTCTTTTCTTTAGAGCTTTGTTAAGATTATGTAACTATGCATTCCTAACTATTGTAAAGCTGCCAGTACCGTTATCTAGCAGTCATGTAGTCTACAGTATGTGTGCATTTAATTTAATTAACAAATCTAAAGCGTAAAAGACCCGCAAGCTAACACAGAAATCTCTTTAAAAACGAGCAAATGTATTTTTTTTTTTTTTTGTCACAGCGAATGTTTATTTATGTCTATTAGACAACTTAAATTCAAGTAAATATTTTGTCAACGACAACAAAACAATTGCCAGAAATATGCGCACAGAGTTGAATAATGTGTGTGCTTCATAACAGCTGCCCAAATGGCACAATTGTCAATTCAATTTGGAGGGGGCGGAGACGTGCCCAAAAATAAAATAAGGGCCATAGCTATAAATCTGAATACTTAAAAGCTTTAACAGAATTTCCAGTTACGAAATGGAAAAACTATTTGCGTTTCTTGTTAGCCACACACACACACACAAACAATCACACACACACACAATCAGCTGTTTGTAGGGCCACAGTGCTTATCGATTTTCAAACTGGCAGCGCAAGAGTAAAGGCATTCTGCATCCATTTCAGTTGGTTATTTCTTTTTTTAAACTGCATATATACATATATGTATTGTATATATAGAACTGTATAGTAAGTAGCAGAATTTAACACGTGTATCCATGAGATACGGCAACGCACAGTTATATACCGAAACGCCGCTAGTCGGTGTATCAATTTGTGTGTGTGTGTGTGTGTTTGTCTACGTATTTGTTTAGTTGCCCCCAACGTCATTTGAAGGGAAATCAATTTTTAACCAAGTCAGAATTTGTATGTGTGTGTGTGTGTGTGTGTGGGCTCGAAAGGCGTATAAATGTATATTATATACGTTAGACTGCCAAACACACGCGCTTGTTTTGCTATTGCCTGACAACATGCCGCAATCGATATTTGTTGCTGTTGTTGTTGTTTTTCTTTTTACCTTTGCTTTTCGTGTTGTGCCACATGCAACGCAATTGGCGCGGCAATCGCATTACAATAAATTCACCTTTTCAGCTTGAAAAGGCGGACCATTGCATGCCAACCTAACAAGTGCATTGTGGCCCCAGCTCTGAGCTAATGTCAGGAACAGGGCAAAGGATACAAAAAAAAAAAAAAAAATCAGGCCAGTTTGCACTGTGGTGCACGGCAGGAACGCGGTCGTGCTTCACTTGGCCTGATTTTAATGTCACGAGTGCAGGCACACAATATAGCCAATATGTATACATACATATATGTATGTATGTATGTATATAGCTTTTATGCAAATGAAATAGATTATTATTGCTTATATATTCATTTGATTACGCGCACAGCCGAGTATTTCGATGCTAATGACTTCCTCTAATTGACCTTACGAAGGGCTTTTAGCTAATTTAGCTTAGTACCTTAGCCCTTCGAAAGGTTAAGCTGTCAGTGACACTCAACTAAGAATCAATTTAGATAAACGATGTGCTATACTGAACATAATTCAAACTAAACGCACTGCGTGGTCATCTAAGCCAACTCGATGCTTATCCCTTCTTTTGATCTGTCCGCATTGGCCCAAGCTGATTGATGGAACACAATTTGTTTATTGAAGGTCTTCGTCCTTTGAATTAGAACAGAAATTTTGACAGCTGAGATTGAAATGATTTGCTGCTTAAACATATTCTAGTTTTTCGAAAATTATATTATAATATTCGATCATTTACTATTCTAGATCAGTTTCCCTAAATCTATCGTATATTCACTGCTTAATAATAGTTCTATAATCATAATAATTTTATAATAGCATATCATTTAATCATGGAATACTTTTAGAAGTTCAAAAAGTAGTATGAGTAATACCATTTCACTTATTTGTTTATTATAGATTAGAATTAATCTAAAACTAAGATAAACTTAACAATTAAACACTGAGTTTTCAGCCTTTGGCTTGTGAATCATTTCATAAATGAGTTCATTCAACATTTTGACATCTAGTATAAATGCAAGAGCAACAACTGCAAACGGCAGTTACCTGCCGACTCTCTAGACAGGTAAATGCGCTAATAGATATTGAGTTTCTTCTTCAATCAAAATACATACACATATATGCATATATGTACATGTGTATTGGATGTTCGCTTGTGCAGCTGAAATCGGAGCTGATTGTGAGCATGTCAAGTGTCTGCTGAATAGCTGAAATGTGCAACCTGCAAGTTCGCCGCTTGTCAGCAAAAGTGCAAATGAAAGATTAAACAATAAGCAAAGGGAACAATGGCACCGCAGGGCAACCCAAATAGACAAAGCCAACAGCTGAGAGGGCGACAGAGAAAGGCGACACCTTTCGCAGGTGCCCAATGATGCCTTGATCCATGGCATGGCATGGTATGGCAGGTGTTTCGTTACCATATTTTATGGCCAAATTTGTGGCTGTGCTTCGTTTGGCTGATGGCACTTCAGACCGCTTCATTCATATGCCAAAGGTGTAGCAGCTGTACACATATATATTTCTATCTGTGTATTTGCAAATGTATCTGTAGCTGTGGACATTGTGTATCTCTGTGTGTGTGCGTGTGTATGTGTATCTGGCGGCCTTTGCCACAGCTGTTTGCATTTCAAGAATGAAATTCTCAACGTGCAGATACAAACGCGAACAGTCAGACAAAGAGAGAAAGAGAGAGAGAGAGAGAGATGCCGAAAAAACTCGTTCTACCAGCGAAAATCGAGCAGAAAGCGTGGAGGGAGTAACAAATTGCAGAGCATAAAATATGCGCAGCTGAAATCCAAAAATAATGCGAAAAAAATACTCACAAGCCACAAGATTGTTTTCAAAGAAACAGCTAGAACTTTGCGGATTAAGATGCTTAAAGATGCAGATGCACAAAGAGATAAACAAGCAGATACAAACATATACACAAAGATCGTTTTCAAGATACCAAAATACACTCAAACACATACACATTGAAATTTACATAAAGTTATATATAGAGATAAACAACAGCATTATCAGTCCGTCTTACACGCCCTTTGCCCTGGGCTGCGAGACTTGTTAGCGACGGCTTACTAATTCCGTTTATGCAAATCTCCATGTCAATTTCTAAACAACTTTTCATCCGCCCGGCCAGCAGCAGACTAAACACAGTTGCTTTATTGTCATTTTGGAGTTGATTGTTACATAAGCGACACAGGTTTTAGTTTAGGTTACGTCTACCTATATATAAATTTATATATACATATATGAGGCTGTCAATATCTTTTTGCACATTTGTTTATGTTAAATAAGCAACAACAACAAAAACATTTGCAACAAGCGAGTGTTTGGTTTTTGGTTTTTCTTTGCCGGTTTTTGCTCTTCAGAAGCTTTTTTGGTTCGACTTGTTTGTTTGTTGTTCGTTTGGCTATGCAGCAGCACGTTTCAAACTATTTTCTCTGCCGTTTTGGGGCAAACAACAAATTTGCAAGTACTCCAGCAGCAACACAACAGCAGCAACAACAACAGCAAAAGCATTTAAGCCGGGCTAAAATTATACAAAGAGAAGCAAAACACCAACAACAACAACAATCAGCCCAAGCAGCTAGCCAAGCATGACTCGTTACTCTGCCACACTGAAGACTGCTCTTGTGCACGCTCGACTCGGCTGTTGCTACGTTAGATTGATACCCTAACGCAGGCAGGGCATATTGCATGTGCAAAACAGAACCATAACGCGGAAACAGATAAAGATGAGAAAAAAAGATAAGGTAATAACTAAATGAAAAAGACAATACCAAAATATGTATATTTAAATTTGGGTTAGTAACAAATTAATTATATCAATTATCAATATTAATTATTAATATTAATTATTAATAATCTTATTAATTATATTAATTATTAATAATCTTTGCAAATTTAAAAATCAGCATACTTTTAATTGCAAAAAAAATATATATATATTTTATTAATTTCAATTAATTTTTTTCTTTTTCATTTAATTTTATTATTACTTTATACATTTTATTTTAATATAACTTTATATTATTATTATTAATTATTATTAGTATTATTTATTTAATAATTATTATTGTTTATTATTATTATTATTATTTTTTTCATATTTTTTTTTTTTTTTTTTTTAGAGCATTTAGTATTCGTTACGAACACACCTGATTATTTGTGTGGCATTCTTTTTATATACGTTGGGCTTAGCTAGATTTTGGTCACTGTTTATGCATTTTCTTTAGCTGGCTGACAATTTTCGCAGTTTTTGTTGCCCGTTTTGGACTAAAAATAAACAGGCAGAGAAAACGCAAATTAAATCGAAGCGAGTCGCATGGAGAGCAGCTTTGCCTACCCAAAGCATTTGCTGTGGTAATAGTTTCGCTTTTCATTGTGGAGCATTGGCAGGCGCCCAGGCTTTGTCAACGTTTCGCCGTTGTTTTGGTGTATAAATATTTTTGGGCCAATGACTGTCACAATTTCTCGCTGTCGTAATGCGGAAGAGTTAAAGCCATATTGAAACGAACTAATGGGCAACTACTAACTGAAATTGCTCGAGCCCCAAGTGCTCAACGCCAATCGAACCGCAACTGCGCTTTTCTTATTGTCTATGAAAACATGAATATGCAAATATCATCTTTTATGACCAACGACGTCGCAATTTTAATCAACAAATGCGTCTACAGCTGAGCTGGGCTGGGCTGGGCAGGGCTGGGTTGAACTGTGCCATAGAACAATGGCAACCGATGCGCTGTGCGTGATTGCGACCTTATTGAACGGCTAAGCCTTTACGCAATGAGGAATAGTGAATGTGAGCATATGTGAGTTAAGTGCTGTATTTTAATAAGAAGGAACGGGTTTACATAGGCGGAAAGCAGCACTGATAATGACAAGAACATGATAGTAAACCAAAAATAAAGTAAAAATAAAATAATCTATTGACTAGCAGAGAATACTCTTTTTTGACTGGCAAAAATACATTAAAAAAAAAATTATTTTGTACTTTTTTATACAAAGTTCTTATAGCTAGTAAATTAAATATTGTATATTTAACAATTAGGCTGGCTTACACAATTTTATAAGCACGATCATCTGACATTATGAAAGTGATATTTTAATTAATACTATGAACTGGAAACACGTTCTATGTGGCTCAGAAATAAACACAGACTGGAGTATACAAATATCCAATTTCACAATAGATATGGCAAATTTATAATATGGTTGAATTAGGAATTGAATAATTGATTCTTGTAAATCCAAAATATTTATACACAATTTATGTATATATTAAACATATCATTTTCCAACACATTTTCTAGTCTTACAAGGCAAGCAATATATACAATTTGCTAGGGTATCAGCAGCGGCAAATAATTGCAGTTGTTGTAGCATTTATATGTGCGCTAGAAACTACTTATTTCATTAATTAACATATGCTGTCATCTAATAATGGACATATGCCATCATATAATGCTACGAAAATCGATGGCATTTTAATTAACCACAGCTCAGATAAGACAACTGCACACGAAATACACCCACATATATATACATATATAAATTTGTATATACACATGCATAGACATATATAATCTGTATACTATTCGTTGTAGACTATATTTCATTCGGCATTTTCCATTGATTAAAACGTAAAGCAATTCATTAGGTCACGATATGTTTAAGTAAAAAGGAAATAGATTATTTTACGATATCTAGTAAATAATGTGATACATTAATGAATGTAGTTGGCAACATGAACTTGGACTCTGAACTACCAAATCGAATTGTACTAAAGGTTTAATATGTCTGTGCACTATGGACTTCATGTATAGACCGCTTAAGTTAGTATATCAATCATTCAGTTTCTTTTTTGGATTAGGAACTAGTGAACGCGTGGCATGCATATGGCTTATAAGAAACCAGGCCTGAAAAGGAACTCACAGGACAACGAATACGACGTGGAAAAAATTCCTAAATTAAAAATTCTATTGAAATACGAAAATTATATTGAAATATTCATATATGCAACAAGTAATATTGTAAATCAAATTTATGGAATCGGCTTAAGTTGGCTCAACCTTTTATTTAGAAGAGCTTCATTCACACAGATATTGTGGTTCTGTCTGGCCTGTGAATGTTATAAATTTAGCATTTTTACTTTACGAAAAATTAATGGCGTCAGGTTGTTAAACTCATTAGCTCGAAAATGGCCTCACAAAAACCTCACAGAGTATAATTAAAAGCAATAAATAAGCAAATGCTTTATTCGCGGTTTCGGACTAGAAGAGCTTCCATTCACATAAACACAATGATATGCAAATTGAAGATGATAGGGCTCAAAAATATACAGATCTATATATTAAATAAAAAACATGAATTATAAATCTCAAATAGTGCGTTAACATATAATTAAATTATTTAAAATTTAATGCTTTGCTCTAATCATGTCATACTAATTACATTTTCTGCAAAACCAATATACTCTGTCTATGCATTTTTAATGGGTATCGTCGTATAATGAGAAGAAAATGCAAACAAACCAAATTGACTTCATGAGCCATTTGGTAATTTATTGCGTGGGTGTTGGTCGCATTTCGTTTGCTCTGCTCCATAGTTAAATTCACTTAATTAAGTCGTTTTTGCTTGGCTCCAAGCGGAAATTGAAGCTTGTAGAGTTTGAAAACCAAAAAATAAACAAGGCAGGTGACATAATTGTTGCACATTAACTTTAACAGAAGGAAAATGAGCGAACATCAATTATAAATGTTGCAAAAGTTGCGAAATGCAAAACAAAACCAAAATTTATGAAATTGTCGTTTTAGATGCGTGTTCGTATACCATTATGGTGTACTGGCAAGAAGAAGCAGCTAGCAGAGCCGAGTTAGGCAACCTGAAACTTGGAAAATGTCAAAAATCTAGATAAAAATCGCCGAGTCTTATGCAAAGAGTTCTATGGAATGGAAAATAGTAGACAGCGAAACATATTTATGGACTCTGGTATATACATAATTTGGGCTGACAGTCGAAAGTAGAACGGGCATCGAAACTTTATCAGAGCAGCCATTATCGACGAGGCGTAAAGAACCAAGTATTGACCCACTTCGGCACCCATAGGGGCACTTTTGGGGGAATGCGAGTCTTTGCTTAGGCGTGTGTGTGTGTGTGTGTGTTTGTGACTCTCCTTATAGAAGTGTAGATCAATCACAAATGCGTTCAAGATATTTTATTTTCTTCTTTCTTTTTATTTTCTTGTTTAAATACTTTTATTGATTGGTGCGTCGCAGTTGTTGCCGACTATTTTAGGTCTTTATTACCGCGCTGCACTTTCGGGCGAGATGCCTCAAAAGCTGAGGCTCTATTTTTGGCTGAACTGGAAGATTTATGGCCAAGCGTCTGCCACTCCGACAGTCCATTCGGCTTACCCAGCCATGTTTACACACTTTAATTGCTTAGAATGGAACAGGCATCTTGCCCTGCCTGTTGAAGAAGAAGAAGAAGAACAACAACAGCCACAAGAGAGGTAGCAGCAGCAGCATGGCACGACAGGAAATGCTCGAGCCGACTAAAAATTGGTTTCTTTTTTTTCTTGCTTTTTTTTTCAATTTCGTGCCCATGGCACACGCCCACCGCCGCCTAGGCTGACGGTGGCTGGTGTTGCTGCTGCCTCTGCCGCTGCTCCATCCATGGCCATAATCAAGGCAATTTAATAATATGTTACGCTGCACACAATTTCACCTGAAAGCCAGCCAGACAACCGTCCAGCTCCTTGGCCAGGAACACTCTACAAAACCGAACCTAAGCGAACCCAGGCTGGCATTGCAGCAGAGATTGTTGATCTTCTGACCAAAATTGCGATTTGATTAAAAATTAAGCGCAGCGCATGCGTGCCCACAAATATATATACATATATACAGACAGTGAGTGGGAGAGAGATAGGCAAAAAAGAGAGAAACAGAGAATGCGATATAGCGGGTACAATAACATTTGGCGAGCGACTGGCCTACGTGACTTTCAGTTGCTAAAAAGGCATCAGCTAGAAATACAGCTTTCAGAATTTACGCATTAGAAAGCTTTGTAATTCTGGATATTGACAAATAAATAAATAAATAAAAGTCAACTGAAATTCACATTATTACATTTATAATAGATTATATAATAAAATTCAATGCTATCTAATGCTATATACAAATTAGATAATAACAAATAATCAAAACAAAATACAGACAGTTTAAATAGATAACATTTTTATCATTATAAATTTAAGATATACATATGTTTGTCACGTTTCTTTGATTATTAAATTGTTTGCATTTATTTAATTTTTTTTTTTTTTTTTTTTTCATTTATTATGATACGAAAGATTATTTTTCCCATCAAGTCAACCGCATACTCTAATAAATTATTTATTAAATACATTTAAATTATTTTCTATACGTTTTTTATACAATGAATGTACTGAGCGAAAAGCGTATATGATAAAAGAAAGGAAAATGTGCTCTGGACTTTTCTAATGACGTTTACGTTTCTTTTCAGACTCTAGCTGGGCACACTTGACTGCTGCAGAATGCTAGCTGCTTTCTATATGGATGCCGCATTGGCTTTTTGTTTGCTATAGCTATTTTGCACGTAATTCGTCACGTAGCTGAAGTTTTGTTGCTGTTGCCTTTGCTGCTGATTATGCATTAAAAATTGCAGCCGGCAATCTGCATAGCCCAGCAGCAATCTAACCCAAACCCCGGGAAAACGAGGCAACTCGTTCGTCACTCAAGCATGGCTCTCCAACTCCAGCTCCCCAGCTGCAGCTCCAGCTCCGACTCTGGCTACATTCACATCTATGTATATGCGCCATTGCTGCAGCCAAATCCAAGTCAGCTCGCTTTAAAGCTTCCACTTCAGTTGCTGTTGCTGATTATGCTCGCGGGCCAGCGAAAGCCATAAATATGCAGGAAGGCAACAACAAAATATGAAATACATTTTTTATACCAGCCCAATAACAGCAAAAACAACAACAACAACAATTTTTACAAATTCGTGCGCCAATTAATGCCGAATTGATATAAAGCCATAAAACATGTACATGCCCGCTGTTATTCAGTGAAGTCGCAACTCCAACCCTTGGACACCCGCATGGCTAGACATTTATGTATAAACATACATATATAAATATATATTTATATATATAAGTGTATGTGTTGGTTCACTGACACTTGGCACATTTGATGACATTCGCTTGGAGTAGACAACATATCAATCAAGTCAAACTGAGCCAGATCCAAGCAGCACAAAGCGCACAAATGTCAAAGTTCATAAATGCCAAAGGTCACCAGGCGAAAAAAGGAATCGTGGGTCTGTCACGAATCGACCCAAGATCTCGTAATAAGTCTCAAAGTTGTGATTGCGAACTCGAGATGTACTGTATCAAATAAGTAAATCGCACAAATCTGTATTATTAATTTTGGGCAGGAAATAAATCAGATTTGAATTGACGTCGATTTCGTAAATATATCGATTATATACACCCTAAATTTACTTCATATAAAGACACGAAATAAACGTCTATTTGTGCTGTTATTAGTGCCATTTTTTCACATACACAAGTTAATTATTTAAACAAGTAAAGTTTCTAAACTTAAAGTGAATATGCATATATTCCTAATCCAAATTCTATTATTGGTTATTGGACAATTGATTTGAGACTAAGATTAAGACACAAACTTATTCAAATATACAAAGAAATAGCTTGTAATAGTCATTTTACAGTATAATAAAAAAAAAAAACAAATTTTTTTCCTTTCTAAGAATACATTAAGAAAAGAGCTGCGATAAAAAGCCTCGCCCATTTTACAGATAACACAACTGCCAGTTTTTCCCACTAACCACTTTTATGGCTTAAAAGAAAAACTAATTTAATCAAAGATTGGAATAAATAATGCTCCTGAAATGGACGTTATTTCTGAGATTAGGTCTAAACAAGAACATTTCTACATTTGTGCTGCTTTATGCCAAAATCGCTTGTTTTTCTGTGGAATAACAATTGTGGTTGATTTAGCAACAATTCTCCGAGGCTGTTCGGCTTGTCGGTCAACGTACAGCGAAACAACAGTTGAGAGTTGCAAAATAGTTGTTGCCACGGCAACCTTGCCGATTATGTCACTGAGTTTCGCGGGCTGCAAGTCTGCCTCCATGCGCAGCACACTCCAAGCCGTCAAGCAGCGAAGCAATCCAGGCTAACCCGGCCGACGACATGTCTCTGCCCTTTCTGCTGCATAGCATTAGCATTACGTGTTCCATGTTCGGGCATTTATGTTGCCCTGCATCTGGACAGAAAGGGGTTGACTCGAGTCCCGCCTTGCAGGTGGCACTGGTGCAATTTACTAAAACATTTCTCAGCGAGAACAGCTCCAAAAACTTCGAGTGACCCAGTAATATCAAGAAACAGAATAGTTGACAGTTGCCCAACGGCCGCCCCCGTTTCTAGCTGGAGTGCAAATGTCAAAAGGTGGCGCTCGCTTAGGCAGACTCATAAATTTAATTGTTGTCAGATGGTACTTTGAAGTGGCGCCCCCTGGCGACGCCAACCGCTGACTACCCACGCGCTGCCACATTTTTAAATATTTAAATCGCATTGCTGTTGCTGTCTCTCTCGCTCTCGCACTAGCACTCGCACTCGGCTGCCCAGCCCGCGTTGTCTTATTTGATACATTTGAATGATGTGTGTTTGTGTGTGCTATTCTTGTCACACTTACGTCTGATGCAGTTTCAATTTTGCTAATGCAAGAACCGTTTTACATTCTTAAAGCTCCAGTTCCGTTCTAGTTTACCAAGGCTGACGGCTGACTTACGAAATGCCAAGAAATGTTGATGCGATTACGTCGAACGAGTGCCAAAGGTTATCAAGAGCGTACACAAGCATTGTTGTTTCCCTCTTGCCTTTTCTTTTAGTTTTTTTTTTTCTTTTTTGGGTGGACCTGGGCCCACCCTAACGGTACTGTTAGGAAAGCATTATTGAAATTTTACCATGGCGCACTTTCAATTTTGTTTTCTTTTGTTGGCCGGCGTCGAATTTGGAACGGATATTGACGCAAAGCTACAGAAACGTTTCTTTGCCCCCCAAGTACGTCAGAAACTAAAAGTAATAGCCAAAGCAGCTAGGTTGTTAGAAACTTTATTCACCAATATAACGGAAGAAGCTTTTCTTATCGTGAGCATTTGAATTGGAATTTGGCTGAGCAATATTTAGTTTTAGCGGATGCTTCCGCTATGCTACACGATGTCCATCAATAAAAATTACCAAGATCGATAACAATCGCAAACTTTTTTAACATAACAAAGCCTTTTTCATCTGACAGTACAGAAGCCACAAATAATTGTGTACTGTAGCTAATCAACATGTATATATACATATACACTGCGCGTCATCAGGTTAGCGCCCCCCTTTACACTCAACCTCAAAGCTAAATAAAATCTAAACCAGCAGAGCTCCATCTTTGAAATTTTTTTACATTATACTCCATTTATTTTTCTTTAAAATACAAAAAGAATGGCTACTGTAACAATAAGGATTATTTTTTAATAATTTTTTTTGTAAAATGTACAAAAAACATGTAACAAAAATTTGGTCATCAGATTAGCGCCCCCTGCGCTAAATTCAATTTATTTAAGTTAATTACCAAAAATAACACCTGTATTTTAAGCTAGTGTTATTTTTAAGTAATATTAGTAGTGCGTAGTGCCGTTTTTTGTTTGAAATTACTTAAAAAATTCGATTAGGAATGGAATTATAAAGTTGTTCAATATTATTCAAGGATATGGTTGATTAAGCGTGTTCAGTACCTTCGATTAACTCTGTCTTTGTACTATAATGCTTTCCGGACTCATATAC
This sequence comes from Drosophila mojavensis, assembly GCF_018153725.1. Taxonomy (NCBI): domain Eukaryota; kingdom Metazoa; phylum Arthropoda; class Insecta; order Diptera; family Drosophilidae; genus Drosophila; species Drosophila mojavensis. The sequence continues at coordinate 5,083,423 of NW_025318693.1, read as the reverse complement.
TTTCCTGACCAACCATCCCCAGACGTTTCCAATGATATTAAGGTCGAGTGAGTATGGTGGCCACTCCATGAGATCAATTTTTTGGCCCTGAATCCAGGACTTCAGGGATCGGGCGGTCTGAATTGGGGCATTATCATGCTGGAAAATCTAATGCCGGTTTTCAGACAGGTTATAAAAATGCGGAACAGCAGTTTTAAACACGATATTATGGTCCTATGCGTTCATGCGCGATGTCAAAAATTGAAGCTTGCAAGTGCTGTAGTAAGATATTGATACCTACACAAATGCCACACCACCCCCCGCCGCAGCGGCTTGGAAACCGTTCCAAATAATGTTCTTCTATGAGTAGGTCATGGATATAATAATTATATCCATCAGTTCCTTCCAAATTCAATTTTTCTCATCAGAAAAGACAACATGCTGCCATTGGGTAGACCACGTCATATTCGCCCGGCCAAAATTAATGCGTATTTCTTTTCTCAGCATATCGACTGGTGTCTTTTTTTTTACATTCTGTTTCTTTAAGTAATTAACTTTCTTAATTGCTCTTTAGACCGTTGATAAGCTCGTCCTAACACTGATTTTAACCCTAATCTTGGTGGTCGATTCGTGGGAATTCGAAGCTTCTCGAACTAATGCTCTTCTATTTCCTTCTGAAATCACTTGATTATTACTATTATATAGTTTTTTCCATAGTTTTCCCTATTTGTAAGAAAATTGCCACTTAGTTTTCTGTTTTTTCCTGATTTTTCAGCAATTTTATGGTTGCATAGTCTAGATTCAAAGTATGCCTCAATCTTTGATTTTCAACCAAAGATAAAACTGTTTCTTTACCCATACTATAAATATATTGAATACTTTGAGCTTCACAAAAAATTTGGTGAGTGTAATTGCCAAAATAAGCAAGATAATTACAATTGCATTTGGGGGCGCTAATCTGATGACGCAAAATAAGTGCACACATTTTTTGCGAAAATAGAGAAGGATAGAAAATAAAACATAACGGGTTTTCACTCGCGGTTTTTTTTGAGAGACATCTCATATGATGATAATGAAATAAAAAAAAAACCAAGAAGTTGCGTGCAATAGGCAAAGAGAAAAACGTAAAAGAAAATGAGTGTAAGGGGGGGCGCTAACCTGATGACGCGAAGTGTATATAAATATAGATGATGTATATATGCCTTAGTGTAAGTGTGTGTGTCACAGATGAAGGCGTGTCGACACCATAAAGTATTTTGTATACCTTGATTAGGGCGTCGACTATCTGAACTTCTGGTTCCATCCAACATTCAATATACATTTTTGTAGCCTGAAAACAATCATAAATACAGTCTATTCGATAACTAATCTCATTTTCTAATTATCGATCAACTGAACACAATATTAAAGACAGTACTACGATAACTTATCGCATATCACTATAAAAATTTTTTTATGTTTTAGTTTTCTTAATGAATACGTAGGATATTTCCCCTTTTTCTTCACATAAAAGAAATTCCATTTGAAATATATAATTCTTTTGGATTGTGTATATATTGAAGAGCTAAATAGGTAAGTAAAAAGAAGCGTATGAATGATTATTATTAGCATGTTCATAGTGCCGAAATAATTAGCATATTAATGTAATTCATAATTAGGAATTTTCAATTTTCATTTGTTATTCAGATATTCAATATGCGAATCAGGCAAATATGAATCATTTTTCAATGAATATGCATTAGTATTGTGTCTGGCGACTTTCCATTTGAAAAAGTGCAATACTAGTTAAGCAGATAGTTTCCTCGAGCTACAGACCATAAATTCTCATATCACAAATCTTATCAGCGTGGATACAAAACAAATAAACGAATATGTCCTATACATAAGTCGAGGAGTGTCAAGTTTTATGAGTGGTTTATTTTGGGAGATTACGCTTCGAGTTTCCAGCTAACCAATGAAACAAATCTAATTAAATCTATGACACACTTGTCAAACAGAAATGGGCACATTTCAGAGTCGCATTCCGTAAATCGACGCCCAATAATCAACCAATAACTATCCGTTCGTATCTCCACTGTTCAATGAATTCTCAAATCGGCAAAGCGTGCAGATAATTCATATCTAATTGTCATGGGCATTGAAAAACGGCAAAGATAAAGCAAAACAAAAAAAAAAGCAATTACATTTTCTCATGTATGGGATTTGTATTGCAAATGCTGGAAGCACCACACATATGGTCAGCTAGGCGACTAGCTGCCACACACACAGCTTCCATGACAAGTAGCCAATCGGCTTTGAAGAAGCAAACTGAGTTGACAAGTGCAGTACACACAGCGGGCAGCGACGGCAACGGCAACGGCGACGGCGACTGCGACTGTGACTGAGGCAGCGGCTGCGGCAGTGACTGCACCTTTGCTTGCTTGGATTTATGGATACAATTGGAAGGCAGGCGCAGAGCGTGGCGGCCGTGTCAACAACACTTTGGCGACGTTGTCAATAATCAGACGCTGAACTCAAAGCAGCGGTAGCAGCAGCAGCAGCAGCAGCGGCTGCAGCAGCGACAGCAGCAGAGTAGACAGTCTCAAGGCGATAGCAACAGCAGCTACAGCAAATAGCAACAACAATAGCAAACAAACAGAGCAAAACAAGTTGCATTTCTTTACATTACTTTTGCTATTGCGTCGAGCTTTTCATTTTCGCATTGTTTGCAGCGCCAATTGCCATAATCAGTGCAAAAAGCCAACGACAAAGCCAAAGACAAAGGCCAAGCGACGATTACGGCGGCATCACTTTCATGCAGCCAGCAAGTATTTGTATCTCTCCTGCTCACACTCTCTTTCTTGGTGTCTCCCTCTCCCTCGCACTCTCTCTCTGGCTCTCCCTCTCTCTGTGTAGTTGTTAGAGTGAATGTGGAGCTGGGCACACCTGAATGCTCAACAGCCAACATTGCCTCATCGAGCGGCAGCAAAAGAAAACCAGTTTCTTTCCACCTATGACGCATGCCTTGCTGGCCTTTAATTTGATTTTCATTTCTTTTCTTTCAATTCGAATGATTTAATCGTTGAAATGCAGTTGAAAACTATCAATAAAAACGTCAGCTGCAATAATAAATTAACTCTTCATCAGCCAAATTTCACAGTGACAGCAATTTTTGCTAGAATTTCACTATGTATGTATAGAAAAATATAGATATAATATAGTAAAGTAGTATACTATACCATATTCTAACAGTCGATTTTATAGATTACAAATATATTCGTTTTAAAATGCGCTGATATCAATTTATGTTTATTTTATAAAATTTTAATAATTATGTGAATATTTGCACACATTGCAATGTCTTCATTTAATTTTGTTTAGTTTTAATTATAATTTGGTTTGCTCTGACGTTAGCGCATTGTTTGTTGTTTTTACTTTTTTACTTTTATATATTATTTTTTGGTTGGTTATTAGAATAAATAATCAGGTTTCATTGTTTGTGTTTTTGTTTCTGTTGCATTACTTAACATAAAAGCATTTTCATGTTTTAATTACTGATCTGCCTCAACAATTTGTTAGTTAATTGAGGTAATTAGATGATGTGCTCTTTGCATTGTGCATTTCGCATCAAATTAAGACTGAAAAAAACTCTCAGCGATGACGAGACTATCTGCCGCACCTCCAGGCGTCATTTTCGTAAAGGTCAACACAAACAGGTAATCAATATATCTCAATGCACATATGCAATGCTCTATGGAGAACTCTTGCAAACGAGGTCAAGAGAGCAATCTAAGCAATCTGACAACTTAATTTCCTTTTTACCCTTCACTTATGTTTGTACTTGGCATCGATATATTTGCCTAAAAGATATAATGTTTCTCTATAAGATACAAAATAAATCTACAAGATATAAAATGTAGCTGTAAGATAAAAATGTATCTACAAGATATAAATTGTATCTATAAGATATAAAATGAATCTATAAGATATGAAATATATCAATAAGAAATTAAATGTATCTATATGACATCAAATGTATCTGTAAGATAAAAATGTATCCACAATATATGAAATGAATCTATAAAAGATATGAATGTAAATGTATCTATAATATCAACCATGTATCTACAAGATCTGAAATGTTTCTAATAGATATAAAATGTATCTAGAGGATATGAAATATATCTATACGATTTGAAATGTATCTATAAGACATGAAATGTATCTATAAGATATACAATTTGTCTATAGAATAAAAAATGTATCTAAAAGATTTTAAATGTATCTATACGATATAAAACGTATCTTCATTATTCAATTATGGAATGATACATTTTATTATATTTTCAGCTATATATTATTTTCTTTCTTCTTCTTATAAACTGCTTTGATGGTAAATAACTCAAATAAACAAACTTTGTTGGCTTAGGTAAATTTTAAATAAATCATTTATGATTTTCAAGGTAGTTTGCATTGTTGCTCACTTTTATCTAAACTGCAGTCAACAAATGATGGCAAGAATATGATAAACGCCGTGAAAATGTAGGCCATTCTACATATAAAATTCTTTTTTGTACAGAATTATGTATTCCTTATGGAATTGGCCCTTAGCAAAATCATATGCTAAGCTCACATTTGCAATAAGTTCTCCAAGCTATTTGTATCAATCAACTACAGCAATGAGGCTAGCTAACATAAGACTACATTATATATTCCTCCACTTTAGTTGAGCTACAGACGAATAAGTGAAATAAATAATAAATGCAATCCTTTGTAGCTGCTCCACTTTTGTGTTGAGGCATTGCAATAGCAAAAGCATAAATAAATAAATAAATGAAATGAAATGAAATGAGTACCTTTGAGTTCGAATGCGTTGGGCCGGGGACGGCTTGTTAAGCAGCATAAACTGTGCAATATATTGGCAAAAATGTGGGTCAACAGCCAACCACAACAATAACACCCAATAAACGCAACAATGATAGTTACAATACAATGTGAGCGTGTGTGTGTGTGTGCGTGTATATGTATGTGTGTGCGTTAATGGTGTATATATGCGCCTGTTTGCAGTTACATATCAAAGTCCCCGCACCTAGAGACCACAGCGCAGCCAAAAACCAAAGGCGCGCCTTTGCTGCAGTTCATCAACTTTGTTTGCTCTTAAAAAACAGCGGGAAATGTAGCGCCCATATTATACACAAACATACACACACACACACATACACAATTGCAATTACACGCCAACTAACGTGAAAATTATGCAAGTAAACAGATTAATTGGGTCAACAAATGAGGTTAACACAGCCAACCAAGTTGACGATAATAACCAGAACAAAGTTAGCGAATAATATGCAACGAGTTAGAGGGAAATCCTCGTCTCTCTCTCTCTCACTCTCTCTTTCTCTCGCTATCTTCGTCTCTCAAGCAAGCTGCTTCCTCTGTATTTTTAATTATCAACAGCAGCAAAACAGGAATCTCTGTTTATATATGTTGGAGATAGCATCCGCTTGACTAAGATTCAAATACTATAAAAGTCCCATGATTCAGGCAAACTTTTCAAAGAAATTCTTTTGGATTCAGCTTGGCAAACTGTTGGTAACTGAAAAAAGCTTGATAAAAATTGCAATTGCGTAACACTTGATAAATATATTTATATAGTTTCATATATTATATATTACATTTGAATCAGAATATAAAATTCATAATATATTTATTTATTTATACATGTAAATAGTCTATCTTTTAGAAAATTCTCGACACAAAGCCTATATATATTATTTGCTTTTTGTGAACTTGAACAGGAAATAAATCGCATTTGAAAATGGACTTAGACTTTTAAGTCGGGTACAAAGAATAGTTTATAATCAAATAGATCAGAAATATTACTCTGTATAAATAGTTTAAGCGCTTACAATAAATCAAGTCCTATAGAAAATTAAGAAGTTGACAAACTAGGAAATGGAATAACTCTAATTTGTATAAAAAACAGAAGAAAACTCATGTGTAAAATCTGAACAACATTTGATTATAAGCAACTTTTTAAATGGAAATACTATAAATCTTGCATATGAACAAGTCTTCGAGTATCGCAGTACACATTCCTATTTGCCTGACTGCATTATACAGATATAGAATAATTAGTCAAATTAATAATATTTAGAATCATAAGTGTTCAAGCATAATCACAGCGTAAATATTAACTGTTAATAAATATCTTAATATGGCTGACTGTTGACTGAATGTTAAATCAAATAAATTTGCTGTTAGCCTATTTCCTGTTGACGAAAGACTGTTAATTACTTCTGAGATAGTCATACATGCCAGTTAGCATTATCTGCGAGTTTCCCATGATTCAATACTTCGAATTCGGTCAACTAACAGTACAAGGAGACCCAGCCAACGTACACAAGGCCAATTTGAGTTAGTTGAGCTGCTCCAAGAGCTCTTGCTCAAATACCCCACACACAGTTGCACCTACTCTCACACCTATTGCCGGTCCAAAGTACAGCCCACAGCGCCGCCAACAAGCCGAATGTACTCAACATTGTCTGAGCATACATATTTATAACTGACATAGAAAAAACAATATATATTTCTATATACATCCATTGTGTATGTACTTTTGTCTCTTGCCTCTATATTTGTGGGCTAGGAATTTCCCCATTTTGGCGCTTTGTCATTTCTGAAAATGTTGACTGCTTCTTATGAGTTTTTTCTTTGTTTTTGTTGCTTTGCTTTGCGTGTGCGTCTGTTTGTGTGGGAAAGTAATTGTTTAAACAACAAAATTTTAAACTTGCAAAAAAGAAACAGAAATAAATTGAGCGCTGCAACGTAATTATTTCAAATGAGTTTTCAAAACCGCAAAGGAAAACACAACAGACATCTGCAGCCGGGTGTAATCGACTGCCTAATACGCTTTCTCGATTAAAATTAATGATTTATCGATTTCTTTAATATGCCACGCCTACAATGGATTTTGCCTTGCCATTCTCCAGTCCTAGAGTCTTCATAAATTTTTGCAATTAAAAAATATACTCTCTTCAAACTATATAAACGAGTATTAAAAGGCAAACCAAGTTTTTTGTGGGTTTCAGCAAGGCGTTGCATCGTAATGAAGACCATTTCAAAGTTTCCAATAGCATTTAGAAGTTTTCAGCTGGAGCTTACCTGCAACAATGGAGAAGAAGGAAAGAAATAAGTTTAGAAAATTTATAGAGAATATATTTGAGACAAAGACGAACAGCGAACAGTGAAGTGAGGGCAATGACCCAAGCATAAATACACACCCACATACACAGACAGTGAGACACACACATGTATACAGTGAAACTTTGCGGGCAATGCCACACATTGCACATCCTGCAACCTCCAAGCAGCCGTCCGCATACTGCTCTGCTCTGCTCGTCTGTGGCACGCTCTTTCACTTTCCTGCGGGCGCTTTGTATCCAAGCAAACTAGCAAAGCACAAAAGGCGCTTGGCGCTTCACGCTGCCAGCTCTGCTGCAAGTGGCCGCAAGGATGCGAGACGCTCGGACCGAAGAAGTGGAGAGAAACCGGAAGCACTTGCCACAAAAGCTGCGAGTTCTTAAAGAATATAACGGCAGTGCGTATGCATTTAAGGCGCAATGTGCCACCAGCGAATTAAGGTCAAATACGGCACAAAAGTTGCAAGCTCAGCCACCCCTTACCCTTACCGCTACCGCTACCCCTTACCCCTTGCTCTGCGGTGTGTGTACCACACTCTGTTCTCGCAGACAAGTCGCGACGTCTGTACCCTGGAAAGTTTCCCATATTAATGACAACGACTTCGTCTTATTGTTGTTGTTTTTGTTTTTGCAAGACAGGATGTGTGCAAGTTTTTTTTTTATTGCAGCTGCAATTTTGCGACGCGCATATCCTGCAGGTGCTCAGAGCTCGCAATATATGTATTACTTGTGTAAGATATATTTAAATACTAGTGAAGTTATAAGAGAATAAATGTCTAGAAATGGATTAGAGTAGAGATATTTTGAGCAAAAAATAAATACTGTCTAAGTGTTGAGTATTCGACTCGAATATAGCCAGGATTCACTGCGTTTCCTTTCTAAAGTATTGAATAAGTTAAGTTATAATAAGTAACTAGTTTCCCATCCTGAAACCTTCCCATTTTGCTCTTCGCTATATGCTCAAATAACTAAAATTTGGGATCGCTATTAATCGATTTCATGAAAAGGAATAAAGTTATTGATTGATTTGCAATTCAAGTCTCATATATGTATGTATATCAAATCCATCCAACATTTAGAATAGAATTCAAGTTGCTGAGCTTTTCCAGTTTATGGCTAGCAGTCCAGTGCCAGACGTAAATATATTTCTATTGAGCAATAGTCGTTTTATTGTTACGATAATTGTTTACTTGCTTTCTTTGCTGATTAAATTCTATACTTAATAAAATTCTACACTAACAATTGAGTTTAGTTTTCTTAGTGCTCAAATTTATATTAGTTGTATCGTGTTCATACTAGTTTCATTTATCCACCCCCATTACACATGCGCTTACACACACATACACATACACAATCACATTTCATGCTCTCTAATTTGGGTTAATCTGGCTACAGCAAAACTTTGAATTGAACTATCCAATCGCCTATTAAAATCATTTTCATTTCTATTTTCACTTTCATTTTTCACACACACACACTCACATACATTTACGAACAAATTACCGACCTGATGCAAATTTGTCGTAAATTGTTATAAGTGGCTTAACAACAGCAACAACAACATTAACACCAACAACAACAACAATTTGACCAACAAACTTTCACTTGGCAAGCGGCTCAAAGGCACCAAAATCAGCTCCTGCCCTATTTGGGTCAAAAAGCTCGCCCGCAGCTGCTGTGAAAAATCTTTTGGCTTATCTCAAACTTTGGGTTCAAATGGCAATGCACGCAAAGCCAATTGGCGCCCAACAGCAACAACAGCAACAACAATCTCTGACTGAGATGTGCGCTGATAAAAGATGCACTACATGAACTTTGAACCGTAGCTCGGTCAGTATCCAATATTCCAGCTGCCCTGACAATGAACTTTGACAGCGGGCTAGCGGGCTAGCGGGCTAGCGGGCGAGGCATAGCAGGCGCTTAGCCAACCAACGCTTAACTGCTTTTTGAGTGCTGGCCAAGCAAACAGCGAAGGTTGATTAATTTATTTCAGATTTTCTTTACTTTCGTCAAATGCGTCAGCTGGCATTTGCAGCTGCTGAAATTAAAAGCCGCCTCCTTCTCCTGTTCACGTTTCCAGCTTACATTTCTTATCACAATCAGACACACTCTCACACACACACACACGCACTGAGCACACTAGTCGTAATTGGGCTCCACGTGCATGCAGCGTTTAAATCAGCTCATGTGTATTTGAATTATGTTCAGCTGTTGCTTTTCATTTTTTTGAAATTTATTTTTGTATTTCACTACCTCTTTGGTACTCCCTCTCTCTCTCTCCCTCCATCTCTATCTATCTTTATTTGCTGATGCTGCTGTTCTCTTATCAGTTTTTTGTACCCCATTTTGTCTGCCACGCATTAAATTTGCTACCGCTGCCTGTCTATCAATTTGCGGTCTAGAACGAAATATTTAACTAAAGCCACAACTCTGACAGACTACAAGATATCCCGTTCACATATATAAATCTATATATGCACACATATTATTAAATAATTAGGGCTACACATTTCAATGGAGTTAGCAAAAATTTTAGGATGAATACAAATTTTTTCGATATAGAGTTTTCTTTGATCTTCACAACAGCTACGCGTAGATTAAAATAAGTTGAATGTCTCCTGCGGCTTTACAATCTCTCAGTGTGTTTGTGTGTGCTTACAACGAGATAATTTTTCATATATTTATGCACAGAAACATATTTATTATTAGATAAAGAAAGTCAGTTCAAGGTGATTATTTAAGCCTGTGTACAAAAGTGAAGGAAAAATAATAATAATAAAATATGTTAACTTATAAACAAATGATAAAAAATATAAATGAATTTAGCATCAGAAACGAAAAAAACTCGCTCGTCAAAACTTATTAAAGGTTTTTGAAGAATTTATACCAATTTTTGAACAAGTGTTCTATGTCTCTTTGTCATGTTTTCCACGAGTTCGCTCAACTCTATACCGTACACACAGATATTTTATAAATATATGTGTGTATGTATATTTCTTTATAGCATGTGTGTTGGGGAAATACTAATATACCTAAATACACCACAAAACAAAATAGTGTGAAAATCTTGTTAAACACACGGACAAGTTTGTATGTATGTGTATACAAACATGCACATGTGTGTGTGTGTGTATTTTGTAGTCTCTCCCACGCTTTGACAAAAGCCACACTTCGGCGCTCAAACAGTGACATGAATCATGAACATGAATAAAGGCAGTTAATTAGTATGTGCATGTGTGTGTGTGTGTGTTTGTGTGTGAGCGTAATAAGTGCGTGTTAGGGTTATTTCATAAATAAATTTGCACTTAACAAATGACGAGAATGTTACCAAGCGCAACAGGCACACAGCAAGCTGAACTCTTAAGGTGGACATTCGCGCGAGGGGGACAGTAATACACATACACATAAATACATATGTACATGTGCATATATACATAGATTAACTGCCAGGCAACAAGGAAGTCGTGAAACAGAGCAATGCTCAATAAAAGAGAGGAGCAGACAGAGCAACAGCAACAGCTACAGCAGTCAGACAACAACAACGGAATTAAAATTTAATTTTAATCGCCAAAATGAAATAAAAAAGAACAAACAGCGCGAGCAGAGGGAGGCATACAGCGAGAGAGAGAGATAGAGAGAGGGAGAGGGGGCATGCAAGCCTATCCATTGACTACGCAGACACTCCCCAACACTGACAGACGTACAATATATGTATGTATGCACATATACAAACAAACATGAATGCATACATACAGAAGTGCATGCATGTTTGTATGTATGTGTATGTATGTACATACATAATGGATAATGGCGTGCAGACAAATAAATTTTCAAGCAGGGCAACGTTGCCTGCCGTATGGGCAACTGCATGCATGCCACACACACACATAAGCACACATATATACATACATATTTATGTATGTATAAAGAAAAGAAAATTTAATAAACACAATATACAAAACAGCGCAGGCAGGCAGCGAGATCCGCAGAAACACCAACAGCACATGCATACACACACAGTTGCATGCATATGCATGTGTATGTGCATGTAAGCCTGCAAGGCTAAAGATTTGTAAGCAAAGAGCGGCGATCGGCAAGCAAGAACAAGCACAGCAGCAATAACAACAACCAGGCGAACAGGTCGGCATCAGGTAAACACATGCAACAGCAACAGGAAGTCAACGTAGAAGCGAGACAGCTTCAACGATAGAACTGATTCTGATAAATATCGATAAATGACCAGCGGGGCATGAGGCAGAATCTAGTCAAAACAAAAGGTGAACCACAACAGGTAAAAAGAAGAAAATGACAAATACACGAAAAAGAAAAACCCTGCTGTTGATGCTCTCCGTTTGTGTGCCTGTTTATGCATGTGTATGTGTGGGGGCGCGACAACCGAAAAAGCAACTGTAAAATATGCAACTGAGAGAACCTGCTAAGACTCGAGGACCACAGCAACAACAACACCACAAAGTAATGTTAAATATTGTCAGAGGCACAGGAAAAGCACCGCCAACGTCGCCGTCGAAAATAACAGCATGAGGCTGTAGGAGACAAAGCAAAAGCAAAAGCAAGAGACAAAAACAAAATTCATATACATATGTATGTATGTAGATAGAACGTGAACGTGAACAAGCTAGAGTAAGAGCGAGAATGAGAGCGCAGCGTATGCAGTTATTTATGCACGCAGAGGTGGAGACAGAGCGTTGTCAGTGTGTTCTGCTATTTTGGAATGCCCAACAGATGAAACAAAAAATCATGTAGAAACTCGAACTGCCGACAAAACAGAAAAGAAGCGGCTGTGGTTGTACTTGTTGTTGCTTTTGCCATTATGTCAGAGCGCATGCGTTGGGAAAATGCCGCGTTGGGCTTTTCATCGGTGTTATTGCTGCTGCTACGTGCTCCTGTTGTTGCTGTTGTGCTTTTACATTTTGATTTTGGGCAAACGCACACAACGAATTTATGCGACGTCGCTTGTCAACACTGTTGGATGTTGGATGTTCTATGCTGGTGGTGGCTGCAGTCGAGGGGGTGTTTTTTTTTTAATTTTTTTTTTTTTTCAGTTTTGGGGGTTGTTGTTGGAGCACTAAATATGCTCACATAAAAGGAAAAAGAAAACGAAAACAACATTCAAATGCAAGCAGCGACGCAGTAAAAAGCCACCCCACATGTCAAACCGTCTCCATCTTCCCCCTTTCTGATATAAACAATTAACAACAATAAATTGCGTTATAATTCATCATTATCAAGTTCAATAGACTCCGGTCATTGAATCCAATTCCATTCTAAAAATAATCTCAAAAAAATTCTACGACGGATTTGCACACAGTCGAACTCTCATTTCTTCGCCAATTACCAATTACAAAATGAGCTAATGAACCCGATGTTGATAAGAATTTATTATTCAGATCGTAAATATATACAAAGTCGTCATAAAACAATCATACAAATACTAGATATACTGTTGGGCGTATGTGTACCTACCGTTTGACCATTTTGTTGGTTACCCCAGAGTTGTTTTCCTGCTGCGTTCCAATATCAACGGATTTATTATAATCCAGTTTTGAGGTAAAGATTTTGATGCGACGGAAATCAATTTTGGCGGTGTATCTGGATTAACCTTTTTAGATTTCAATTAAATTTATTGGAATTACTAGCATTTCATAATTGGAACTCTCTATTACTATTAATAATTTCGAATTAATTTGTATTTTTATTTTTACTTTTAATTCTCACTAGGGTAGTCCAATTGGACTCATTAGAGACGGTAACAGTAACGCAAAAGCAAAGCGCAAACAAAAACAAACGAATGCCATAAAGCGCATTGTAAACAAAAACAAAAAATTGAGAATTTTATTTCAGTGCTGCGCAGTACAAATACATATGTACATGTATGTAGATGTATATATACAAATTATTATATTGCTTGTTTTTACGCGTTATATGTTTATGGCTTAATCATTTAGTCTCAGTTAGCTGCAAATAGCAAAAGGCAATAGCAACAGCAACAACAAAAACAACTTCGTTTGCGTTTTGTTTTCCGTCTTCTGTTTTTGGCACACGCTCTGTATGTTTGTAATTTATTTTCTGCAACACTTCAAGGGCTTTGCAGCAAAAGCCACAAACAATAGCAAGAGCAACATTTATTGATTCACTGTTATTGCAACTTGGTTGCTTCGGCTAAAATCAAACACAAAATAAACACGCGCTGTTTTTGGAGATGAGTGCACTTTTTCTATTTTACGCGTTTACTTTTTCGTTTTCTTTGCGTTCAGTCAGCCCAACAGCAAAGGCAACAACAACAGCGAATAATTCCATATACAACACCTACATCCATGCATTCATACACATACACACAAATACACAAACTTATGCATATGAATTTACGCTCTCCTTCAAGCTAAGTGGCAACTGATTTGATTTTAAGGACACTAACTATGTTTTACCTTTTTAAAAAACAATTTTGTTAGCAAACTTTATTTGCAAACTAACAACGTATTTTCATAGATTTTTACACTTTAATTCACTTGTCGCAGTAAAATTTTTTCTGCATTTCCCGAGTTTACTTATGATATGCATTCGCGGTTAGCTCTTATTTGGTTTGCCGTGAATAAATTCAAAATGAATAATAATAGCTCGGAATTGAAATAGCAATAACTTTAACCGTTTCAAAATATCTAAAAATTTGTTATCAAGCGGTCCCCGTGTGAACACGACGCGCTGTTGTTACCGTTTGTACAGAGAATCGAGAGATGTTGGTTTTATAGCAATATATCGATATACCAGTCAATGTCCGGGCGTAACTCAGAATATCGATATTTATATTAACAATTTTTAAGATGGAATGAGAAATTTTTAAAACATAAAATTATGCATTGAATACAATTTATTTCGTTTTTCTATATTAAATATGTACACAAGTTTAATTTGATATAAACATTTACATAAACAGGTGCTATCGATTTTCACTGTTGTTAAACATACTCAAAAAAAAAACTCCAACTAGTCATTATGTTAACTCCTCATTTATCGAAAGGGTATCGATCAAATAATATTGGCACAATTGCTAAATTTGAAACGTAAAAACTTTACTTCAAAGTTTGTATTGCAATTTATTTTACTACATATAAAACGGACGCTGTTGTTGGAATTAATAAATGCATGAGAAAAACTGCCAGTTAAACAGTCATTTTCAATTTATATAGTTATCATATTTAACTGTTTTCTTTTTGTTTTTTAGGCATAAATACAATAACAAGAATAGAGGTGTAAAATGTTCACACATGTGATTAAGGCATCTTAAGAGGTCTGACATAGGCCAGATCAGTTAATTGTACATATTCTTAGAGATATTTAAACAATCCATCTCACATTTATATATGTGTGTTGACAGTTTACTTCCCCCGAATTGCTGCAGTTGCAGCGAATATTAGCCAACTGACTTATTAATTAGAAACTTATTAAGTAGAATGCGTTGAAATTTGTATCTTTTCTTGCTTTACTTAATTATTAATTGAAATCGCCGCTTTTGCCATCACAGGCCACAATCTTGACCTTGTCAACTTTAACAAACTCGTGCACCTCCCGAAATTCCACGTCGTTGAGCATTAGGGTCCACACGTTGTCACAGAATCGATAAGTATTTAGTTTGCCCGCTTTGAAAGTAACTCGCGCTTTGACTCTCTGGTTAAGAGCAATGTTGATGCTCTTGTCAAATTGCAGCAAAACCTTGAAGGCCAAAGCAGGCGTTATCTGTCCGTACTGCAAATATGAGGAAATATGACTATAACTGATTTCCATATAAGCTTTCCATTTCATTCATCCAAATGAAACTACTACGCAATATATACATTTTACATACATTCATTTCCAGAATGTAAATATATAAGTAAATCAGCATTTTACAAGAATGCGGCCGTGTCTGCGACGCAGCTGCTACTGCACCGAGCTGGTGCAGTTTATTTTTGTTGTGCTTGTGGTACTCACCTGAATCAATTCGTCCAAACTCTCCTGTAGTGTATTACCAAGCGTGGTATTACGATATAATTGATAAGACATATTTAAATCGCTAAATTGTTGAAATTAAAATATTCTTTTATTGAGCTGCCAAAAAGTAATGTAGCGATGTCAGAAATGCCGATGTTAGAATATTGTATCGATAGTTTGCGTATTTTGAGTAATTTTTGGGCACGATATGTTGATAGTCCAAGTGGTATTTAAATGAAATTTCTTGCGTATAATTGGCGAGAATGATAGGTATCTTTTTATTTTACTCTTTTATATATATACATAAATCAATATGATTGTTTGTGCTCACATATTTTGATTTAAATAAAGTACTAAAATCATGTCCCTGAAGTTGCTGAGTTTCGTAGCAAGTAGCTATCAATCGTAGTCCATTTAGTAGACAAGAAGCAATTTGCTATGGCTGTAGATATGGGCGGCGCTTATCCTTTTAGCTACCCTCTCAAAGAATTGAGGCGGAAGTGACCTAAGGGTAGCAAAGTAGTTTCAACCAATCAGCGCTATGCCACCTCAGGTGTGGCGCCAGTAATATTTTTTATTAACGATAATTTTAAGCACCTTCTTGTTGATTGTTGATGCGACGCATAATTTGTGACGCGCGCAGGATAAGCGCTAACGCTTGACCAAGGCGCCTGCTACCGGTCAGGCACAAAGTCGGAAGTAACACCAAGTTTCAGTTTCAGTCGCACGTCGATTATTCGAGTGATAAGTTTATAGCCTCTGCTCCTAAACAGCGTTGCAAATCGGCCACACAAAATGCAGCAGCAAACCCAATCAACGCCACTCGATGTGGAGAACGTAATTAAGTCCTCGAATTCCACACCGACACCCGGTCCGCTGACAGCGCTACCCGTGCCACCACGTCCGTCTTCACCGCGTCAATTCTTCGAACGTCTTTACGGTCATCTAGAGACGCGAACACACAATAGTGACAGCGATGACATCGATGTGGGCACTCACCATGAGACGCCCTATCAGAGCGACGGCGGCAGTGCATCCTCTCCGGATATCTCAATAAGTGACGAACGCGCCTCACTAATCAGTTTCCCGTCTTACGAATTAATCGCTCCTGCTCCGCCGGAATATAATCCCTATAGAACCATTCCCAATGCAACTTCACCGACCCTTCTGTCCTACCCGGCTTTTTCGGCTGATGCTCAAATCAACGCTGGATTTTCAGCATTTCGTAAGTATAGCATATATAGTTTATGGAGTGAGTGGCAAGCTGGTCAAAATTTAAACAAATTCAAAGGCCTAAATAAGGTCTAATCCAACCCATGCATTCATGCAACGATCTGATTCGTAAGTCTACAAATACTACGGTTGCTATAAATTTCAAATACTTACTCTTGTCAGCGTCTTCATTCGTCTAATATATCACTTCTATATCTATGAAAAGCCATATTGTGTCTTGATTTGCAAAACAAAACTTAAAACTTTAAGATTCTAAAAAAAATTCTTGTAATTATGGCTATATCTTCCTATTTACAAATTCCAAAATCCATGCCAGCATTCTAATCTAAGCTAAACTGATTTCACTAAATACCAATCAAATATATACTAAAAATCTAAGATTCAGTCAGCTCGATTTCTGCAAAACAACAACACAAAATGTTGCAAATTTGAATTTTTGGTCGACTTTTAGATATTAGTGTTCGTAGTCTGTGCCAGGAAAATTTACGTTCGAGGTTCCTTTTTTAGAGCTCTAGTAAATAAGCTTTAGTAAATAAAGTATATGGGTTCGATTGTCCTGCCTTTTCTTCTAGGCTCTAAAGACTTAATAAAAACTTTATGGCGAGTATCCTGAAAAGCTAACGTACAGGATCTTGTCCAAACGGAAATAATCGTATATCTTCGACTATTTTAAAGGAAGAATCAACCTATTTAGCCTATCATATACAGACACTCAAGGGACCGTCGTTATACCCGGAAGGTGCTATAATCTTATAAGTTTGCTCATAAAAGTTTGTCTGGGGACCAGAATTTTCGTCGCTATAAGCGTACAGACGCTATTAGTGAAGTTATAACCGGATTCTACTGTATTATATATGGCATAAATTGATTCTAAAATCGATATTATTTACCCCAACAACTTCTTCACATCGATGCTTAAAATAAACACATCTTCAATTCTCAAAATTTTATTACAACAAACTAATTTATGCTACTTAAACAATTTTATACTATTCCTTGGACTAGTTGCCTTCATTTTTTTGGTTCCTCTGGCCTGCTCTCTCGAACTTGTTTCAAGTTACGCAGCTCAATTTCCAAAAACATGCGTAAATTGGGATCTTTGATCTTGGCTAAAACTATTTCACGTGCACGCTCATCGTTGTCGCCGAGAATCTTGGCCACAGTCTGTGCGTATTCCACCCAAACGCAATTGGCGCATCCTGACATGCAGCACGTAGTCGGTTCAGGTGGTAGCTGCGTGATCAAATTATTAGATGTATATATTAGTAGTAGATTAGTAGACAGGACTAACCTCAATGTTGGAGGCATCTTTGTTCGCTAGAAATCTGACCTGAAAGGCTGCCGCTATTTGGGTTCTGGCACGGCCAAGCAGGCACAGAGGAACAGGCATTGGAACTGATCTGGAATATAGAGTGTACAATACGAAAATTTTAATTATTATCAATTAAATCCCCACTTTCTTTACCTTTTAATGTATGAATATGAGTGTGTGTGTGAATTGCATAATGAATCTGTTTCCAAACTAATATTACCTACGTTGAGAATAATGTAAGTTAGAGCGAGATAACGAGAGTGAGTTCAGATGATGAGATGTATGAGAAACCATTGTCTATTCCCATTAATCTTCTTCTTGGATCGCATTGCTTCAAATCGAGAAAACTAAATGAAGCAAAATAGTTTCCAAATTGTTCACATGTTTTCACATGCAGGTGTAAAAGTTGATTCGTCAAAACAAAATGAGATGAATGAAAAAATCAGTTCCGCAGGAACTGCGAAAAAAGTTGTGCATAAATATCAATAGCCAGGCTATTAAATATCCTTGCACTTGCCGCAAACCCTTAAAGCAAAAAACCAAAGGAAACTGTAAGGCAAGCAAGCAACTGCCGAAAGAAAGCCAAAGGAGTGAGCAAAGGGGAAATGTTAAGATGAACAATGAGCCAAAAAAAAATCCAAAAATTGCAAATTAACAAAATATTAAAACTTATTCAGCCGTAAAAATTCCCATTTACTTGCGGTAATCTCGCTTATAGGTCGTAGCAAATAAGAGAAAAAGAGAGAAAGGATAAAAGCAAGTGTGAGTGGTCTATGTGGCGATGAACGACTTGAACATATCCTTTAATCTTTATATACATATGATATGTTTATAGTTACATAGATATATATATGAAGATCCCATCATTTCCAAGTTATTAACTTTAACGATAGTGAAATATTCACTGAGTGAAATTTTGATATACATACATATATGTATTTATATATATAACAAAATGGTTAGATTTTTGTTTTTCAGCGATTTCCAGAAAGTTATACAACAGCCAAATAAAGCTAGTTAGATTTCATAAGTCGTCCTGGTCCGATATACAGCCACAGTCAGTTCTCCTCGGCTGTTATACCCGATTGACTATGTTTCAATGGGTAAAAAAAAAAAAATATCGAAATTAAGAAAGCAAGCAAGATTGATAAGGGGAGATGATATTACAAGGCACATCAGGATTATAGACACTTGTTTAGCACCCCCATTAAGCATATCTTTCGGAGAGTTAGCTAAAAAAAAGAAAGTATGGCTAAAAAATTAACATTGTAATTGAGCTTAACAGGAAACCTAAAAAACACACGCAACAAACAAACCATTGACAGACACTTGCGCCAGCTCAAAGGACACTTGTCGTATTGAGTTTCACACGTGATTTAAAAAAAAAAAAAAAAATATATATATATATATATATATATATATATATATATATACATACCTACATATATATTTCCATACAGACTTATATAAGCCGCAAGCAGAGCTTAAGTCTTTTGTGAGTTAGTCAGCCAAAGGGTAATCAGGCGAAAACTAGGGATTACACACAAATGAAAACTTTACACAGCTTGGCAGGAGCATAAGGGCGCGAAAGAGATGGAGCGCAATGAGAGAAAAACAACAATTAGTCGACATGTACTCGGACATACAAGGGAAATAGAGTACGCATTATGAAAGTGTGCGGAGAATTGCGCTTTGTAGGCGCGTTACCGTTACAGCTAAAACAAACAAATAATAAGCAAACTCCAAGTGATATCGAAAAGCAAATACTCTAACGACAGAAATTGTATAATATAAATTTATATACGTTTACAGGTGCACGTACATATATATTTAATAACTGATTGATGCGAATTATGTTTTTCTATTCTTTTCTAAATTTTTTAAAGTTTTTATTCATATATATTTAGTTAATTTTGTATATTATATACATTGATTAAATTTCGAACAAGTTAGTTTTCTGAAATATCAGCTCTTAATTCTATAGAGACGTTACCAACAGCTCGCTGCACTGTGAATATCCTGCAGATGAGGGCATTATAATGTGTACAAATTTAACAAAGGGAGGATGAGAGACAGCTGTTGGCATTGTTGAAAATTTCCCGGCTCAGATTGACGAAAATGTATAAAATGCTATGATGCTATTAAGAGACGGCAGAGGCAGGGACGGTGTCAAGGGGAATGCCACTGATGGGCAGTCTAGGAACACGTGTAAAATGCATTTTAATGTGCGCTACAAACGCGATCAAAATTTCCGTTAGGCTGCAATAGAAAGGGCCCAGCCGCATGGTTAATTATTTGTTTAACTTGTGCGCACGCAAGGATATTTAGCGGATACACACAGTGCTCGAGATTGAGGGCAATTTGATGGTTTATTAATGTAAGATTAATTTCGGCCTAACGCTTTCCACAGTCAGCATGTGCGTGTGGCTCACTTACATAGATCATTGTTGTGGATTATGTTGTAGTCTTTAACGATTTGATTATCTGCTCTTCGTTTGGCAGTGGCTCGACGTCGGCGTAAGGAAGGGCGACAGAGGCGACAGCGCACCACATTTAGCACGGAGCAAACGTTGCGGCTGGAGGTGGAGTTCCATCGGAACGAGTACATATCGAGGAGTCGACGCTTTGAGCTGGCGGAGACGTTGTGCTTGACTGAAACTCAAATCAAGATATGGTTTCAAAATCGACGCGCCAAGGATAAGCGCATTGAGAAGGCGCAAATTGATCAACACTACAGGTAAGGCGATTCGAATAAGGTGATGGGTGATGCGCGGGTGCGGGGTTGAAGGGGTGAGGCTGAACATTTTGCAACGGAAGTAATTCAAAGAAATGTCACAAGTTTAATTGATGTACTCACATAAAATTAACACGAAATTAATTTAACGACATTTACGGGCCAATTAGACAATGCCTGGGTCTAACCGGGGTCTTTGGCTTTGGCTATGGGTTTGGGGTTTGGGTTCAATTGCGCTCATTTTTATGTAATACCAGATACAATCAATTTGCAGGAACTTTGTCGTGGCCAATGGTTTTATGAGCACCATCATGGGACAAACGAGTTACGCGACGGCGGCAGCGGCGCCGGCTAACAGTACAGCGGTAGCAGCGGCGGCCATGTTAGGCAGCGGCTACTATGCCGCACCGGCGGCAATGCCCGCCCTGCTGCCTACGTCGCTGCCCAAGGATAGGCTCATAAATAACGGGCACAGTGCGAATGGTAATTATGTTGACATCGCGGACCACCACCAACAAGAACCAGACCAAACCCATGTGCCTCCTGACCAACAGCAACAGCAACAACAACAGCGACAAATACAACAGCCGCAGCAGCAGCAGCATCGTCGCAGCCATTTAGTGCCTCCGCCAAGGCTTATCAATTCGTGTTAATAATAAACCAGCTTTAATTCATTTTATACTTAAACGTATCCACATTTTAATTTATTAACTGATAAAAAACAGAAAATAAACTAAGCTTAACTAGAAGTAGTTTTTGGCCAATTTTACGTTGCCAAAACCTAGCTCTAAATACTAATGCAAAAACTTGTTACTTTGATTTAGGATTGGGCGGCTTTGACGTGTTTTAAATTTTTAGCTTTAAAAAAGTCAAAGCACGCATCACTAACTGGTTGGTTATGAATATCTATGGCAACAGTTTATATTTCGAACTTTGACGTGCAGTGCACACATTTTAAGCCGCTTACCTCAGTTTACTGCATTTGTGGTATCTGCAAATTGCCTTTTAATTCAAAGGAAAATATTTTTTGAGAATATTACAAATTTTACTAAACGAACGTAATCAAAACCAACAAACAAACAAACTAGGGCTGGATAAATTATGAAGTCAAAACATGATATCGGTATCACGCATCTATCGATATTTATGTTAAACGATACATATTGCACATCCTTAACTTTTTCTTGGCGTGCGTGTCTAAAGAGCAGCGGTGCCGAATTTTTTTTGTAAACTTGAAATAAAGTTGAGCCAAACATGGCAAACAACCCGCAAGCAATTAAGTTAGAGGAATCCTCAGAGGAAACTACACCCGAAATATTTGAAATCAGGGATGAGGATGTAAGTATCAATACAAGTGCGCCATTAACACCCACTCACTCCATGGAAACGCACACTGTGGTACATAAAAAATTTGCCCGTAAACCAAAAAGCACAGTCATTCATATAAATATATTGTCAACGTGTCCCGCAGGACATTTGTGAATTGGAGCACTTGCGCAAGCTGTTCATTGGCGGCCTAGCGCCCTACACCACAGAAGAGAGCCTTAAAGTCTTCTACTCGCAATGGGGCAAGGTGGTGGATGTTGTTGTTATGAGAGATGCCGCAACTAAACGCTCACGTGGCTTTGGCTTTATTACCTATACAAAGTCCGCCATGGTAGATACGGCGCAAGAGAATCGTCCGCATATCATAGACGGCAAGTATGTGTCAATGAAATCTGTCTTATTGCATGGACTTAATCTCATTATTTGTTATCTACTATTATCTCTGAATCTTGTTCTAGAACCGTGGAAGCAAAACGAGCTTTGCCCCGTCCAGAGCGCGAAACACGCGAGACAAATATTTCAGTGAAGAAGCTTTTTGTTGGCGGATTGAAGGATAACCACGACGAGGATTGCTTGCGCGAGTATTTCCTACAGTTCGGCAATGTGGTCTCCGTGAAATTGCTGACAGACAAAACCACCGGCAAGCGTCGCGGCTTTGCCTTTATCGAATTTGATGACTATGATGCCGTAGACAAGGCCATACGTAAGTGTAGTGAAGTAAATTAATATATGCCCTTTATGACACTTTTTCTATCGTCACAGTTCAGAGGCAGCACTCGATTAAATATGTGTTGGTGGACGTAAAAAAGTCTATTTACAATTTGGAAAAGAAAGACAGAAATGTTCAGAGCACTGCAGCCAATGGCAACAAGATGCCGCCGCAACAGCAGCCTCCACCCAAAGCCAACATGCCCCCAACTGGTTACCGTCCCCAAGTACCTCCGCCTCAGCAAATGCCGCCGTATCAACATCAACCACCTCCACCACCAATGACTGCCCCGCCACCAAACTACAATTATTGGGGGCCACCGCCGCCCATGCAACCTTATTATCAGCAGCCGCCGCCGCCACAAATGAATGGCTGGAACGCTTATCCGCCTGCTCAGAACGGCTGGAATGCACCGCCGCCACCACCACCCGGTGCTCCACAATGGCATGGTAATCAATGGGGCGGTCCGCCGAACATGCAGCCGCCTACACCTGGCGTACCACCCGTGAACCATCATCGCAATGGTCCACCGCCACCACCGGTCGGTAACTGGAATATGCCGCCATCTGGGGCTCCACCCGTACCTGGTTCTATGCCAGTGCCTCAGGGCCCACCACCGCATCAGCCACCGCCACCACAGCAGCAGCAGCAGCCGCCTCCCAACTTCGGTAGTGGCTATCAACAAAATTATGGCGGCGGTCCAACCAAACACAACATGAATGGCAACCGCATGAATCCTTATGCTGCTGCACCACCCAGCAGCTATCGTAAGTAATGGCATTTCCTTCAAATCCTGTGCCTAATTATCAAGTCTTGTTGGCTTGCAGATAATCAGCAGCCAACTGCACCTGGCTATGCACCGTATAATGCAGCAGCACCGCCGCCCTGTGGCAATGGTCCAGTTTCGGGTCCCGTGCCTAAAAGTGTTTCTAATGGAACGGTAGCGACCGCTGGGAGTGCGAACAGCAAATATCGTCGTTAGTTCGGGTGAGTAAAGCGCATGACAATCATGAATCTGTCCACCATTGCGTTGTCATTGTTATGGTACGTTTATGCCTAGTATGCGGTGATAAAAGCAAAGTTTAAGGTACCAAATACTGACTCCAATTGTGCCCCACTCTGATAAGTTATGTCAAATTACTAATTTTTATAATTCTCTTTAATATAGATACCTATTTGTGTGTGCCTTAAGTGTAACACAAAAGCTCAGAATACAAGATACAAATACAGATACAATTAAATAGGCTTGTTGTAAGCTAGGACACGAACTCGCTTAGTAACTTAAAACAGGATATCTATATATAAATTAATATATATTAACTGCGTTGTCTCTCTCTATCTATCTCTCTCTTAATATATATATGTATCTTGCTATATTTATACATAAATATCTAACTGAGCATACGACAACAACTAACTAATGTTTTTAACTCTTAAAACTAAGTTCTCATGTTATTTATTGAACAATTTATATTCATATATGTCGCTTATGGATAAGACAAATATCTGATAAAAATAATGTTTAAGATCTATGCTGGATACAACTGTGAGTTGTAGAGAAATGCGTTTCATTTAATTTAGTGTTAACTTGCCATGCTTTATTTTTCAAAAAAAAAAAAAAAAAAAAAAAAAAAAAAAAAAACAGAAGAAGAAATATATTTGCGTTCAGCAAATACAAATTGTAAACTCCAATTTAGAAGTTAATCATTTAGTGCTCTCTTTATCTACATATATATCTAATCTCTCTATCTACTTTAATATATCATAATAATTGATACCTAATATGTAATTCAGTCTATAAAACGGAAATCAAATTTATCGCCCGTGCGTCGCTCAGCATTTGCATACAAATCGTAAACATGTATTTTTGTAAACGAATTTAAACATAATTCAAACTTTAGCCAGAGCTTATAGAGCTAGTTCGCGTAGCTCTCATATATTCGTATATTCGTATTCGTATAGTATATTAGTTACTAGACGCCTTAATGCCCGCATAACCCGTTGTTGGCCATCGAGGATAATAACAAATGACAAGATACGTCCAGTAATAGTAAATGAAAATCAAATTAAGTCGAAAGGCTGTTTAGCAACGCACGGCTGCGATTAATCTAAAATATATAATAGAAAAGTTAATTATTATGATAGACATATTATATGAATAATTCTAAACGAGTTGATATCAAATTTATTGTCAATTTTTATAAACATAAACGGATATATATATATATATAGATATATATAACTATGTATATATATATATACGTATTTGTATATGACTGTCTGATATACACTCTATTCACAGTTGTATTAAGTTGTAAACGGTTTCCTTACACTCAAATTCATTTTACTGTTTCGGCAGAGCGCTTTATGCCCCCCACTTTTCAGAACTTGCACATTTAGATGTATATAGATATTTATAAATACAATATACGATTATTGAACTGTGCTTTATTTTAACATTAAAACAGCATAACAAGTGAAGAGCCAACAAAATTGAATAGATGTTTTGTTATTGTTAAGAACTCAACCACGACATGAACTCTAAGTTTAGTTTTAGTTTATCAAAAATGCAGATGTTATAACTATATATATTTTCATATGTATTGATATTTCTAAGTTTTTTGTAGCGCTCGCCAAAGGCCTAAAATCAATATACATACATACATACATATATTTTTTGTTTAAATCTATGATATATGAGATATGCATTAAATTATGTATGGATTAACTAAGAGAGCGTAGTCCCTAATTTGCCCACTTAATTTAGCTCTAGCATATTATAACTATTATATTACAATAACAATATGCAAATCAAATATCAATCTATATATATATTTATTTTTAAATAAATAAATTCTTGAAACCCACACTATGTATATCTTAATATTCATTTGAGCTGAGACATAGCTGAATTCCTTTAAGTAAGTCTCGTTTAACAACGGAAGCAAACTAAGTACACTCAAATCGAACTGCTTAGACAGCAAATAATTAAATTAACAATTTTTAATATAGTTAAATCTATGTTAAGTGTATGTGTGTATAATACACGCCGAGCCTGTTTGCAAGAGCTTTGATCAAGCCTTAAGGTAAGTTAGTTGGGCACAATTCTAGATGACACACGGCTTTAGTTATTTACATTTATCTAGTTAAGTAACTCTATTTTATATATATAAAAAAAAAAAAAAAAAAAAAAAACAAAACAAAACAAAAAATTCTATCACTTTTATGCAGCATTTCTAAAAGAATCACCAAAACATTTCTTTTCCGAAAAAAAGCACTGCTGGATTTAGAGAGGCAACACAGCTCGAACACAATATCTTTGTAGATCGCTGAAGGTAAGTTATTATAATTTTATTTGATTTGTATTATGACTTCTATTGGCTATCTACGGCACTGTATATAGAGTGCTACTGAATAGAGTATACTTATTTATATTTCGTGAACTCTGAATAAAATCTAAAACATATTTGAGTAAGAAAAATCTGTGTTGTTATTGCACCGAACATGTTGGCAGCCAACAAGTTTGGCCAGCTTAGTGATATGCGGACATTTAATGCACGATCCATAATCGCCTTGTACCCCAACATCAGCCCCAATCAACAGTCAGTCGTTTGCCGTCGACGCATTCGGACATACGAATTCTTCAAATCGTACAGGAATTCTAATTACAAATTAATATTGTAAGTATATATAGTATATATATGAAATAATATAAGAAAACAGTTGCAGAAGATAATGTGAACCGTTTACGTATATTGAAATATGTGATTGATCGAGAGTTTTGAAATTCGAGTGATGTCGGCTTTTCGCGTGCCTCAGCTGGAAATTGTATTCTGATATTCAAGTTCACAGTAAAAGTTAATTGAACTCAATTCTCTGGCGAAATATTGGCAATTGATTGCATTGAATTGCTCAAAAGTTTTTAGTTTTTTAACCATTCCAAGGTTAGAGCGCCCCATAGAAGTGTCGTAATCCAAGTGCAGTTCCGCAAATTCCATTCAATTGCTACACTTGAAGAAATTTGCATTGATTTTTCTTCCCATTAGAAATTGGCCAACTGGAGGGTTCAATTATTTAAGCCCTAACTGGTAAGTGTTTGTTTAGTTGGCCTAGTTGATTTTCGCTCAGTGTAGCTTCTGATTACAATGAGCATGGATTGCTGGATTCCACACAAACATCACAATATCTGCGGATATATGCGATGCATCACGTCATTCTTTGTCGGTTTTCGTTATAATTAAACTGCATCGTTTCACAAACACACACATACACACGCACACACACTCTCGCACCCATACATGTAAGCAAACAGCATCAACTGAAATATTCCTGGAAAACGGTTGCATTGCCCAGATGCATCTAAATATGCTCGAGTGTGTGTGTGTGTGTGTGTAGATATGCATATATATATATTTATGAATTGACTGTGTATATGGGAATTGTGTGTGGCACATTTGAAAGATTCAGGCATTGCGCGTTTTGCTTTGCTCAAAAGGCGGCGATTAAGCAAATCTCGAGTACCAAAACGGAAGCTCTGGCCAGAGATAAGCCACAGAGCAAGCTCCACATTTGTCATTGTCGTTATGAGCGCACATATAATATATATATATATGTATGTGTATATACTAATTTTCATTTTACTGTTATATAAAGTTTAGTTGACAGATTAAAATATTGCTTCAGCACAAAACTATTGACCCATAATTTTTTTGTTACCCCAGCATCGAGGTCAAGTCTAATCGGAGCACACACACCCATACACTATACACTCATATACTATACTACACACAGAGAAAGAGAGAAATATAGATTTGTAGATAGTCATTTTGTATATAGAAATGATTTCAGAATTCCGTTCACAAACAATTTTCAAATGCTCAGAACTGTGGCACATGTGTTCAACATGCCCTGGAAATTGTTGTTTTTTTCTTTCTATAAAATCTCGGCAATTCCTGTGCGAATTTTGCGAGTGTTTCATTAGAGTTGCTTGACTATGAGTCAATAGATGTTCATATTAGAGATAAATTTAGTATGAGCTTCAAAAACCACATAGCTCAATTGGTTTACATTGTATATCATGGTTTAGTTCAAGATTTATCTTAATTCTGCTTGAGAATAGATATTTTTCTGTTCTTTACAATCTTGAAACCGATTTTATTTATAAGATTTTCAAAATATTTTTATTATTAAAAATATATAAATATAGGCATCCGTCTTATTTATATAGTCTCTAATGGAACTTTTTTCCAAAGTACTTTTGATTGACTTTTTAAAGCAAATTCTACCTTAGGTAATACAAAAATAATAAAGATATTTTTGTTGTCGAAGGATAGAAGATATACATCTACCAAAAGTTCCTATTAAACTTTGATTTTTTAACAGCCTTTGCTCTACAATTGCATATTATTCTGTGTTTTTGAAGCCACATCCTCGTTTTTCCCACAGCTAATTGAGCGAGTTCCTTAGAGAAAGGTTCGTAGCATGAAAAGAAGAAATACAATATGAATTTGAGCTGGAAGTACTTATATTGCAGAGCATATAATTTATAGCTTTTTTCTGCTTTGTAATTCTTAGCAGTTTCTAACAATGAAAGTCTTTTGTTTCCATCAAATTCCGCCACTTCCTTCTGTTTGACCTTTTCACACACACACACACACATATGTATATATGTGCATGCACATATACTACTATACATGTTATAAAATGTCTTCGAAGCCACGCCAATGCAAAAAGGGGGTTGCTTACCGTTACAGCGCGTACCGTTACAACAGCAGCAGCAGCAGGAGTACAGTCACAGAAATTTCAAAAATTTTCTTATTGGCGCTAAATTCCAAAATGGATTTTAGCTGCGTTTGACAATAAAGGCTCAACATAATCGCTGAGCTTTATGACCCATCGCACAGCAGATAAGATAGAAGAATATACGAATATAATAATAAATTTGTATATATATGTATGTATATTGCATATACCCATAATTAATATGCTTGAATTGATTTTGTTTCGGGCTAGACTCGTGGGAAGATGCGTTCTGTTTGGCTGCTGCTCTGCTTGGGGCTGCTGGCGTTGACGCTGTCGCAGGTGCGCGCCGAGGACCCCATCGCCAATCTGGACTTGGAGGACATAGCCGAGTTCGATGAAGATGATGAAGAGTATCTGACGCTGCTGGAGGAGAAGTCCAAGGTCTGTACCGCATAGCTTCACTAGAAATAAAGAGAGCTTTGATACTCAACCTTTTATCTGGTCTTAGAACAAGGATGTGGAGCGTGAGAATGAGCTGGCCCAGAAATTGGCCGATGTACAGTATAATCTATTGAATCCGGTGGTCGAGGTGGATCCCTGCGAGACTATGCACTGCGGCGCTGGTCGCATCTGTCAGCTGAATGAAGGCAAGCCCGAGTGCATCTGCATTCCCGAGTGCCCAGACGAA
The DNA here is from genome assembly GCF_018153725.1 of Drosophila mojavensis. Taxonomy (NCBI): domain Eukaryota; kingdom Metazoa; phylum Arthropoda; class Insecta; order Diptera; family Drosophilidae; genus Drosophila; species Drosophila mojavensis. Next base: position 5,054,533 of record NW_025318693.1, on the reverse strand, counting down.
TTGGACACGCGCCGTCTTGTGTGCACCAACAAGAACGAGACCTGGCCATCCGATTGCGCTGTCTATCAGCAGCGCTGCTGGTGCGACAACAAGGATCCCGGCTGCCGTCATCCGGACAATGCACATCTCCACATCGACTACTATGGCGCCTGCCAAGAGCCGCGTGTGTGCGATGGCGAGGACCTGAAGGACTTCCCACGTCGCATGCGCGACTGGTTATTCAACGTGATGCGCGATCTCGCCGAGCGCGATGAGCTGACCGACCACTACATGCAAATGGAACTGGAGGCCGAGACGAACAACTCGCGTCGTTGGGCCAACGCAGCCGTGTGGAAGTGGTGCGATCTGGATGGCGACACCGATCGCTCTGTTTCCCGCCACGAGCTGTTCCCCATACGCGCCCCGTTGGTCAAGCTGGAGCATTGCATCGCACCATTCCTGGAGTCCTGCGACTCCAACAAGGACCATCGCATTACTCTGGTCGAGTGGGGCGCTTGCCTGGAACTGGATGCCGAGGACCTCAAAGAGCGCTGCGATGATGTGCAGAAAGCAGTGCCACATTTACTGGGTTAATGGTATCCCTGAAGCCATGTCCTATGTACCATGTGTCATGGATGCCCAGTTATTTTAAATAATATAATTTTACTATTTTGTGCACAAAGTTTATTTCAACAAATAATTGTCTAATAAATGTTCCAATAACAATTTGGGCATTTCGATGTTTTTATTTTGTATTTAAAGTTTCATTAAATTTATTTGTGTAATTTACTTTGCTCTAAATTAAGTTTTGCATTTGCTTAAACCTCGTTTCTCTTTTAACATTGCATTTTACTTGACAATTAAGTTTACATTTGTTTTGTGTGTGTGTGTGTGTGTGTGTGTAGGCGTGTGAGTGTGTGTAAAAGTGATTGTGTGTGTATGTATGTTAAATGTTTGCTTGTGTTGCCTATTGATGATAGAAGTTGGTTTAGTTTGAAATTGTTGTAAATTAGAAATTATGCTTGGACCTTGCAGCTTCGCACAGAAATGTTACAACGCGTCAGTAAGTATTGTAATTTATTTTTAAACATAGATGTGAATTAATTGTATTCCGAAATGGTCAAAAGGTAGAATATATATATTAATAGGCTTGCGACAGAATGACATTGCCCTTTCGCTGCGGATCCTGCACAGAGTCCTCTTTCTTGCCAATAAGCGACTTGTGTATGTGCGGAATGACGCCGCCACCGGCAATGGTTGCTTTAATCAGACTGTCGAGCTCCTCATCTCCACGAATGGCCAGCTGCAAATGACGCGGCGTGATACGCTTCACTTTCAAATCTTTCGATGCATTGCCTGCCAATTCCAGTACCTGTAACAACAACCATAATCAATTTAATTAGGATCTCACAGAATCAGTCATTCCAATTAGAATTTTAGATAACATTGTACTGTTAGGGCAATATATAGCTATATATACACTGAATACAATTTAGCATATGTAAACAAATGCCGTTGCCACTGCTCACTAATGCATATGCAGTGCAATAGGCTAATACCGTTACATATTCTAATAGCAATGGGAAAACTGAAATACAAATACAAATCTATTGGGCGCGAAAATATTACCTCGGCAGTTAGGTATTCCAAAATGGCTGCAGAGTAGACGGCAGCGGTTGCACCAACTCGTCCGTGAGATGTGGTGCGGCTCTTTAGATGGCGATGAATACGACCAACGGGAAACTATTTGGCATTATGGAACATAAAAATGGCATTAGAAGAAAAGTTCATCTCTTGTTTATGTTTTGCTACCCCCAAAGTAGCACAAGCTATTTATTTCTCAGCTCTCAGCGCACCAACACAAATACACGCATATACGGTACATGGGAAACGCACCCTGTTTACAATGTGTGTGCATATATATGTATGCATGCATGTATGTGTGCTGGTAAAAAAGGCGCCAAAATTTATTTAGTACAGACAACAACAGTAACTCACCTGAAGGCCCGCGCGCGCCGAGCGAGAAACCGCTTTCGCTTTGGCTTTACCAGAGTCTTTGCCCGCTTTGCCTCCAGCCTAAAGAACAGAATAGCGCACAGAATTAGTAAAACACAAATAACACGCACACAAAGAACACAGCTAAACAGAATAAGAAATGCGCCACACAAAATGGTGGCGGCAAAATCGACTTCACAGTAAAACTTTGAGGTTAAGTTTGAACGTTTTGCCGCCCCGCCACACAATAACACTGATTAAATTGTTCATAATTAAAATATCACTGCACACCAATAGCGAATGTCGGTGACGATTGCCAATATTCATACAACACTTTCGGTGGTAGCATTAATATTTCATCTCACTATTGGCAAGGCACGCGCAATAATATATGTCAAACGGCTTTGGCCAAGCAGATTGCGATGGGTCGCAGCATTATTCTTGTTATTAATATTACCATTTTTATTTAATTGATTTTTCAGTTGTGGTTACAGTATAAAAGATTGCACAAGGCACGTAGTTTATTTGTTTAAGCGTGGAATGATTATAATAACTAGAGTCAAACTTAGTAGTTTTAGAATTTAGACGCGTCTACACTGTAGTATAATTTTTACACGAATGAGACGCCGTCAATGTTGCCAGTCACTCGATGGTAGCTGATTGCTATTTATGTGTCAACGCGTATAGCGAATGGCAAGTAGATGTTATCGTCCGCTCTTGGAACTGGTGAGCACTTATCGATAAATCAGCTCATTTGCTCTCTCGTTGTACGTTTCACACAGTTCCATTGTAACGACATAAAAAGTATTATTTGATATTGTTTAATATACTATTTAACAATTTATTATTACCAACAACACGCTTATTATGAGTTCGGGCGCTGTTCGTACACCTGTCTCCCAAATAATTCACAACAAAGATGATCAGGATGTGGATGACGAGCCCAAGAAGAAATCACGCGAAGATTGGCGCAAAGCAAAGGAGCTCGAAGAAGCTCGAAAGGCGGGTACTGCACCAGCCGCTGTCGACGAAGAGGGTCGTGATATAAATCCCCATATACCGCAATACATTTCCAATGCTCCCTGGTACTACGGCTCTCAGGGACCCACATTAAAGCATCAGCGCCCGCAGCACGAGGATGAGCGTGGCCAGTTGGATAAGAAGGCTCCCAAAGGTCTGGATACGTCCAAACTGGTAACTAAGTTTCGTAAGGGAGCCTGTGAAAATTGTGGAGCCATGACGCATAAGAAAAAAGATTGTTTGGAGAGACCGCGCAAGGTGCAGGCCAAATACGCAGAATCAATTGTGGTGCACGATGAGCATATTGTGAACGATGCCTCGATCAACTACGACGAGAAGCGAGATCGCTGGAGCTCTTATGATCCGTCTAATCATCGAGAAATTATCGAAGAGTACGAGAAAGTAGAGGAAGCTAAACGACAGCTAAAGGCAGAAAAGCTAAAGAATGGTTGGAAACATTTTGACTAAATTGGAGGTTTTTATACAATTTTCTTATTCACAGATCCTGATGCGGAAATCTCTGGTGAAGAGGGTAATGAAGACAAATACGTTGATGAGGTGGACATGCCGGGCACAAAAGTCGACTCTAAGCAGCGTATTACAGTGCGTAATTTGCGTATCCGAGAGGATACTGCAAAATATCTGCGCAATTTGGACCCGAATTCAGCTTACTATGATCCCAAGACCCGCTCTATGCGCGATAATCCCAATCCAGCAATACCTGCTGAGGAGTAAGTGAATTGGATCTTTCATTTCCAATGTGATTAACAACTAATTTGATTTGTATTTTGATTTGTAGAGCGGAATTTGCAGGAGAGAATTTCGTGCGATTCTCTGGCGACACCACAGCTCAAGCCACTGCCCAACTGTTTGCCTGGGAGGCGCATGGCAAAGGCGTTGATGTACATTTACTTGCTGAGCCCACAAAGCTGGAGTTGCTGCAAAAGGAATACGAACAGAAAAAGGAACAGTTCAAGTCAAGTGTAGGTGAAATGTAACCAAACCTCTTCGAATCAATTCTAACACTGTTTCCCTTGCAGACAAAAACGGACATTGTGGAGAAATACGGAGGCGAAGAGCATTTGCAGGCGCCGCCGAAATCGTTGCTGCTCGCCCAGACCGAGGAATACGTAGAGTATTCGCGAAGTGGCAAGGTTATAAAAGGCATTGAGAAGCCTAAAGCCCGCAGCATATACGAGGAGGATGTGTACATTAACAACCATACGACCATATGGGGCAGCTATTGGAATGCTGGCCGGTGGGGTTACAAATGCTGTAAATCCTTCATTAAGAACTCATACTGTGTGGGTATGCAAGAACCGGAAGGCTATTCGGAGCAGCAGCATACCACAACACCGAGTGCGGCATCCGTTGCACCTCCAATTGCAGATGCTGCTCCACAAATACCGACAGAAGAGGATGTTGGAAATCAAGCAGTTGAGTCCGAGGTCGACTCTGCGCACAGTACAGAAGAGTCCTCCGAATCCGAAGAGGAGGTAAAGGAATCCAAAAAGTCTAAGAAAAAGTCAAAGAAACGTGAAAAGAAAAAGAGGGCCAAGGAGCAACGGAAAAACAAAAAGAAACACAAGGAAGTGAAAGAAAAAGAGACGACTGCATCCAAATCCAAATCCAAGGAGATATCCGAAGAGGTTGATGATAGAAAGCGTCCATATAACAGCATGTACGATGTTAAGGCGCCCACCGAGGAGGAAATCGAAGAATGGAAGAGGAAACGCACACGCACTGATGATCCCATGCTCCAATTTCTCTAGGCAATAGAATATGAAATACAACACAATATATGGAAAGAGCGACAATTATAAATTATCATTGTTTATTCTTTACACAATGGCGTACTGCTCGTAAAGAAGTTCACGTATCTTGTAGTAATCCTCGGAGAGGCAGCCCTCCATGGCCACTTTGCCAACGTCGACACGCCGTAGCGCCAGTGTGCCATTGCAGCACCAGAGGACGCCACCGGAGAATTCCGAGTTGATGTTGTTGCGCATTAGCACCTGCTTGAAATCCGACAGTTTCAGTTCGTTGATCAACACCGAATTGTGCACGGGAATTTCGTCTTCCTCGAGCATCTCTAGCGTTAGCGTTTTGCCCTCTAGCGCCGCCACATCTTGCTCCACGGTGACTTCCGATTGAGTTGGTGCATCGATAGCCTGCAGGCGCATACCTAATCGCCCATCAATCCAAGCCACCTCGGCATCTTTGCCCTTCTGGAACTGTAGCTGGGAGACGAGGCCTTCTGTTAGGCGTACCTGATAGATGTGAATCTCCGTTGTTACATCGATTATTTCTCCCTTCTGGGGAGTAAACACGCGGGCACCGACATTTTGCTCGCAGTGCTTCGCCACTATTTGTGTGCCCTCCGCTGTGCCATGCACCACAATAACGCGTCGCGGGCGCAGCTGTGAGAGAATCTTGAGCATAGATTCACCATCTGATCGTCCCTCGAAATCAATGCGTTGTATTTGAGCATTGACCTCGATGGTTTTGCGTTGACTGATCAATTTGGTGGGCTTCTCCAGCAATTGAACATCGTTGTTTAGATTGCCATTGGACTGCGGTTCGACGTGTGGTTCCTCCTTTTTGATATTCTCCTTGTTTTGATCGTCTGTGGGCGCATAGTCATAGCCAGTGTCTACGATGCGATAGTCATCCAAATTGATGACTTCTCCATAATCATCGTACTTGATCTTCTCTTCGTGGTAGGGAAACATCACGTGATGACGTTTATTGGACTTGAAGAAACCGGAATGATGACGCCCTTCGGACCGCACCACAATATCATGTTTGCCTGTAATCACGCTCATTTCAATGTCATCCTCAGACTCGGAGCTGCTCTCCTCCTCCACTTCCGGCTTTACAATAAGCGGATTGAGCTTTTCGCCTTGCGTTCGCAGATATTCCTCCAGTTCAGCGCCTTCAAGCTCAACGCGGCGCCGCAAGTCCAGTTCAATCTGTCGGCCAGGCGAATAATTTTCTACCAGATCCATGCTGAGTGATCCGGGACCGGTTCGTGTTGTGAAAATAATGCTATTATTTGGGTTGCCGGCCCATTGCACGAATAGGTCGCGCGTGAAGCCACTCTCCATATCGGGTGTGCTGGCCAGCACCACTTTGGGACCCGCAGGCAACTTATAGATGTCGGCTAGCGTGTGACACAGGTTGATGTGCTTGAATTGGAACGGATTGTTACGCGCGCCTTCAAAGGCTTTCGTCAGCTTATCGCTCATCCATTCAATTTGTGACTTGGCAAATTCAATGACGTTGTAGCTCACATTGTTGAGCAGTGCTAAGGAGTAAGCCATTAATCCGGACTCCTTATTCTTCCACAGTTGGTCCAGCATGTGTGCGAGTTCCAGCACACGACCCGCAGTGTCCACAGCAATGAGTACATTTCCATTATTGCGCACTGTCTGCAAAATGTTGGTCATCAATTTCTCATCGCGTGCTCGGCGTCTCGCCTGTTGATATTGTGCGTTGTATGCGTCGGTGATGAGCAGCGATGGCCTTTGCAGTCTGTCCAGCTCACACCCAGACAGATGCCGCTCTTTCTTGTGATTGAAATCAACGGCATAGATGATATCCTCCTCGCCAACTTTCACTATCTTCCAAACGGTTCCTCCAATCATGTGCCCCGCGCTGAGCGGTGTTATGGAAATGCCATAGCCCTTGCCTTTCAATGAGACCGTTTGGTTGTACTTCAATTGTGTGATCTTTTCGAAGGCTGTGTCCACATCGTCCAATGAAAACAGATCGAAGTCGTACATATTGAAATGAGACATATACAAGTCATACATGAACATTTGCCCCATTTTGAAGACAGGAATCGTCGCATAAATAGGACAGTTGAGGCCCAACTTGCCAACAAGATATGGCAGTGCGCCCAGGTGATACACATCTGGATGGGAGAGCAGTACGGCGTCCAGTGTATGCACTTGCCTAGGATAACAATCGTTAGACTTCTATATTGATAGATATTTACTTTTTACCTTTTTAATTCCTTTATAAAATTCGGATCAAATTTTTCGTCCCAACCGCAGTCGAGCAATATTCGCACATCGTCTATTTGTAGAATGTAGCACGGCGGCGATTCATCCATGGCACCCGATATGGTGTGCAGCTTAATAATTGATGTCATTTTGCTAACTAATGCTATTTAATTTTTATAAACTAATGCATTTGTTGTATATAACAATGAACTGTACAGTGTACACCAGCCGGTTCCTTGCGTTCGATATTTAATACCGTCAACACGGTAGACCCAGCGATATTAGTATTTTTATGGTGAATTTTAATAATATACTAAAATTACATATTTGATTAAATATTTAATACCGCATAACAGTGGCACACAATAAAGAAATTTAGAAAATCATATTTTTTATTTGCTTATAATTTTTTTGTATTATATACGAAAATAATTTTTTTACAGCTGCAGTTCTTCAAATCAAGCATTCTGATTTTTCAAGCATATTCCGCTCTTGTATGCGCATCGCGAAATGTCATGTCAATATCGTAAAATTCCTCGAGTCGATTATGATTTGAGCGCTTCAATTTTAGCCGACGGTAAACAGTTATAGTGCGACTAATAGGACGAAGTACAACTAAACAATACACTACCACAGTAACAACGATGACTGCAAATAATACCAATAAAATGACGACTGCCAGATTCTCGTTCTTAGCTGGTAGGCGATTGTGAACGATAACAGTTTTATTTGCCGGTTCGCTGGAGTAGTAGTCCGAGTCACTGATGTCGAAGTAGCCTCCAGACCAGTCCGGATTCTGATGGTATCCCTGCCAGCAGATGCATTGGAATTTTCCTTCAACCTTTGTACATATGGAATGAACAGGGCACTCTTTTTGCGAGGTGCAGTTTTTAACTATTATGGAAATAATTTAAGAAATCGCTCATATCAAAATGTGTTTTACTGACGTCGCACTGAATGCCCCTCCTCAGCGTGCAATCCAAAAAAGTAAGCGCAGCATACAGCTAGGTAAGCAGAATATTTATATACGTTGAACATTTTCTTGACATCTGTTAAGCAAATAGGGATAAGTGTAAATAGCTTTATCTACGATGAATTACTGTCACAAGCTGATTGTGCATATCTTATCAACTGCAGCGTTATTAAATAAAATATATGTGATCACATATAAAATATTGTAATATGTTGCGATTTTAGGTTCAGACATATATGTAGTTTTTCATTTGATTATACTAAACATTTAACTATCATATATTTAGAAAATATTAAAGTTTTCTAAAGCTTGATTTTGGCAATATAAACAAAAATAAATACAGATATTTAAAAAAAAAAAGTGTTGAAAAGTGAGAGAAAATACCAACTCAACATTGCAGTCATTCACAATAGCTCGTGGTTAAAAACAGCTGAGCTGTGCCATGTAAAATCTTGATAAATAAACTTAATATAACAATATTTTTATTGGTTTATTGAAGTAGCCCATTATTTGAACAAATTTCTTTTAAATGCACCATAAATAATACTGTTCTTTGTAGTATATCCCCACTGACCAGAGAACACATAGACTAGACATGTAGTACAAAGTTTTTCAACACCGAAAAATCTGTCTCCTAGGGCCTATCAATTTCGTATTTGCTCGGCTCTTCACTTTTTAGGTTCGGGCTACGAAAATATGCGAAAGTACAATCATTCCGCTTCATGCGCTCGACCGAGATGGTCAAATGTTGAATGAAAGATGCCTCTATGCTCAATTTTTGTTCTTGCTCTCTCGCTCTCTCTGCTCTCTGCTCTCTCAATATGTATATGTATGTATGCATGTGAGCACAAGCAGCAGCTCACGAAAATTGAAATTTCTGCGCGTTAGACTGCCGTTTTTTCCCTTACGTGAAGTGTATTCCGAACGCTTCAAGCCATTTGCCATGCGTTTTCGTTATTATTTATGGGAAGGGTATGAAAGCGTTGGTGCGCATAATGAAAATGTTTTCGCGATTAGCATGCATACACACTCTCGCTTGCTACATGTACTATGAGCATTTGTATGCCTGTGTGCGAAGCTCTTGCCGCCTGTAGCAATTTTACAGTCCCCAGCATTTGCATTTGGTCGATCTTGTGAAGTCCTCATATACATATGTATGTATGTATGTATATACATTTGATTGTGTGTACGCATGGGATGTGCTGTTCACAATTATGGGATATCACTTGTAGAAGCATTTGTATGCCTATGTGCCTTTACATGTGCGTGTGTGTATATCTTTGTTTGTATGCTTGGGAAATGAACATTGGCGTGTGCCTACCTCAACTTTTAATGGTGTGAACGATTAAGGGTTTTAATTGAAGAGGCGCGCTTATATTTAAATAGCGGACTAACTAAAGTGACAGGTGCACTTCCCATTATTTTTGATACGTTTTTTACTTGCATGCACCTGTATACATATGTATGTACATATATGAACGGGTACTGGGGATCGAAAATTTTACCCCCTTTTTCCCATTGAGTTTAATCTTTAAAAATGCATTCTGATAGGCAAACCCTCAGTCATTGAAATAAAATCAGGTGCTTAAAGATAAGCGCGAGTTACCCAGTCACAATACCACACACTCGCCGGCCCGTTCTATGCGCTCAGCGTTTTTTGTCCTTCTCTCTCTCTCTCTCTAAAGCTTGATTTTGGCAATATAAACAAAAATAAATACAGATATTTAAAAAAAAAAAGTGTTGAAAAGTGAGAGAAAATACCAACTCAACATTGCAGTCATTCACAATAGCTCGTGGTTAAAAACAGCTGAGCTGTGCCATGTAAAATCTTGATAAATAAACTTAATATAACAATATTTTTATTGGTTTATTGAAGTAGCCCATTATTTGAACAAATTTCTTTTAAATGCACCATAAATAATACTGTTCTTTGTAGTATATCCCTTATATCTTTTTGTTTTTTAAAGTTAACTGTAAATTTAAGCTATCGAAATGTTATTAACAGCATCAATTTTATGTTATGTTAGTGCAGTTTTTATTTCATTTCTCAGTAATCCTGTGCTCGTTTGTGATTAATTTCAGCATATGTCATTTTCGAATCAAAATTATTCTTAAACTATAGCTATGAGCCGTAGCATTCCATTACCGTTAATATTATAATAGTGAATAATGATTATTCGTCTGTGCCAGCACAATTTTCATATATTTGACTTTCTAATATTCAGTGCCGCTTTAACCATTCTCATCTACATTATACTGCCTCATCGATTTGCCCTGAACTATGACTACATCAAGAAAGAGCGGATGGAGGAGGCGTTCCTCGCAATCACCACGCCTAACATTTCATCTCAACAGGCGATCGATTGCAGCTACAAGGAGACGATAGCCGACAGCAAATTCGTCTACGATGCATTCCATCGGGAGAAAATTCTACGCGGTGAAGAAATCCGATTGGGCGGAGAATATCAGCCAGAAGACTGCCGCGCACGGTACAGTACTGCTATCATTGTACCGTATCGGGATCGGCAGGAGCAGCTGGCTGCCTTCCTCAACTACATGCACAATTATCTGCGTCTTCAGCAAATCCATTATCGAATTTTTGTTGTGGAGCAAAGCGATCGCAAGCCTTTTAACCGAGCCATGCTCTTCAATATAGGCGCCACAGTGGCGAGCAGCTATGGCTATCCCTGTTTAATACTGCACGATGTTGATCTGATGCCACTCAACTCCGGTCAGCTCTACGCATGCACAACTCTGCCCAGGCATATGAGCTCAGCTCTGGACAACTGGCGCTTCCACTTACCGTATCGCACGCTCTTTGGCGGCGTCGTCGCCATAAGCACTTCGCAGTTCAAAATGATAAACGGCATGTCCAACTTGTATCATGGCTGGGGAGGTGAGGATGATGATCTGTATGAGCGTCTGCATGTACTCAGTATTGAAATCTGTCGGTTTGCTCCGGCGTACAGCGAATATACAATGCTCAAACACAAACAAGAAACACCAAATAAAAATCGGATGGCACTGCTCCGATCTGCCTCACTACGTATGCACACCGATGGTCTCAATTCGTTGGTTTATAAGGAAGTAGAACGTAAAATGCACAGCCTATTTACGCTTATCCTAGTCGAGACATAGCTCTTCGTCAATCGTAAATACTTGGCTACTGGCTGGCCAAACTTGTTACTTAGGTTTTATAGGCGTAGGTGAATCTCTGTCACCCCAGCAAATGGCAATTACATTGTGTCCATATATGTTTAAGGCGCTTTGTTAATTTCCTTGTTGTAAAGTAAATTAGTATATATAGATACATAGTATACAAATAAATAATAACAAATTACACGTTGGTATTTTTAATTGATTATTTGTATATATTTTAACTAACTTGTGTACGCTGAGTTACACTAGGGAGCAAATTGCACAATACACATCTAAATGTAATCTATATTTAATAGGTTTGACTGTTTGCCTAGACTAACAATAAATTATGTACGTTCACATTTTCGATTGATATTTGTCAAGAAAAAACTTCAAAACATCATACAAATATAAGCTCACACACACAACACATACACACAATTGTACATACACTCATTTATAATTTAGAATATATAATAGATATTTATATATGGATATATAGTGTGGAATGATTATTTAAAACATTTTGGCTATTCGGCTGCATGCAGCTATTGTGATGTGTCTAGTTCAAGAAATTGAGTATGTCCTGTTGAGACAAGGTGTTCAGATTTTTGCTATCCGCAGACTGAGTCATCTGTGGCATCAATGTGGGCGCAGACGTTGTTGTGCCAGTTGTGCCCAGATTCATGGGCTTGCTAAGACCGAGGTTAGGTTGCATACTGTTCATCGAATTGTAGCTCGTCGGGTAGATATAGTTGACAGTGGGCTGCTGCAACGTATACATATTGGCACTATTTGCATTGTTCGGTTTGGCAATTTGGCTGCCGCCACCGCCGGACCCAAACGGATCTAAGTCGTCCAACGAAGAGAAGTTGTTGTTACTGCTAGCCTGCGGCGAGGCTAGCTGGTGATTCATGACCAACGGATTCGCACTGTGCCAATTGTTGCTATTGCCACCGCTAGCACTGTAGGGCATGGTAAGCTGAGCAGGATTAGCTGCTGCTGCTGGCGGACTCTGGACTGTGCTCAAACTGCTTATGTTGCTTTGCATCAAGGAGAACATATCCGTTTTCGATGCTGCCTCTGACGTCGTATTGTGCGATATTCTAAAAAACCCATATGTTTAATTAATTTTCATAGAAATAAGCGTTGATTAAATCAGTATCTACTTGAGCTGTTCCCTAGTCTTAACCGGGGCCAGGGCTGGAGCTGCAGGCTTTGGCGTTGCAGTATGTGATGGTTGGCCCACGCTGAAGCCGGAGAACATATCATCATCGCTCTTATTGCCATTACTGCCGGCAGGCGACAGCGTGGTGTTGTCCATTTCGTTGGCCAGTATCTCGGCTGCATCCTTCGGTCTATTTTAAATAGTAATATTTATATTATATTGAAATGATCTCGTATTTTAAGCATACTTGTTGTCTCTCTGTATTGTGGCTAACTGCTGCAGTTTTTCACGCTGCTCTTGTTCCACTCTTCCTAGCATTTCCTTGATTAGTCCTACAATCGTATTGAATTGTGCTATGGTCAGTCCATTCTCCACGCTCAGTGGCACAAGAAAAGGTATGCATTTGTGCGCCATTACGTCCTTTGTAATGCCCAACTTCGTGTTCGTCATGGCGATTTTATAGATACCTGCAATAGGGAGTTTATCAGCACACATATATAGAAGTAATATAATTAAGTAAATCGGCTTACCTATTATAGCCATTATAATTGCAGGCTCGCGGCTTTGTATTTGCTGCAAAAAGGGCAGAATCTCGTCGAGAACTAGCCACTTGTCCAAATTCTCTAAGAGTTTCCCAATTGATATAAGACAGTTAACCTTGACTGAAACATTGTTGCTGAGTAGGCAAAGTTTTTTGATACGCGGAATGACGGAATTTTTCATGGCATTGTAATCGATGAGAGTGGAAAAGGTAGGTAGTACGCCCAAACAGAGCTCCTGTATTTGTGGCATGTCACATTCCAGCGACCGATAGAGCAGCGGCAGCACACTCTGCTTTACCTCCTCCGCCGGCGTTAGCTTGAGCAGTAAATCCATTTTTTGCATGAATATCAAAAGAATCTGTATGGGGTCTGTTAGTTTGAAAATCGGCTTCAGATGTGGTAATATGTGTTCGCAATATTCGCGCTGGCTGCTCATTTCGGCGATAAGCAGAACATTCGGCAGAACGAATGGTATCATGGGCGAGTTGACGAACTCCTTTATCAGGTAGGGTAATATCGAGTGCAAGTTTACACGATGTGGGAGAGTTGGTATTATCTGCGGCAAACCCTTGTAGAACTTCGATTTCTGAAGATTGTCCCACTGATACAGAGAATCCAAATAGCTTAAAGTCTTCACACCGACGTCTTGAAAATACGTAATCGTTTTCAGCTCATGCAGCTTTGGTCGCAAATTTGCGCTGGGATGCAGCAGGGCTTTCACGCTCTCGGTTAGTTCACTTGGTATAGTATTCATTGGCGGGTACTTTCGCTGATTCAGCTCATTGGCGTACCGCCGAAAGCTACTGTAATCGCTTCCAAACATTTTTAGTGGCTTACCCGAGTGAATAGTGAATATAAGCACACCTAAAATGTAATTGTTTACAGATCGAAATTTATGTTTTATATAAAAGTGTGCTTACCCAATGAGAACAGGTCACTGTCCGGCGTGTTGACACTGTTCAATGCCAACTCTGGTGCTGTATACTCTAAGCTGGGCTGGGCCAGTACATGAAGCGACGTGCTATACTCCCTGCATGGCCAGTGAGGTGTGCCATTTGATGCTGGCTGATTGGCTATGCAGAAGTCAAATCCAAACAGCTTCCAGCTACGGTTCTTGTTGATCACAATCGTTTCGGCGCTGATATTGCGATGCACAATCTTAGCATCGTTGTGAAGAAATTGCAGGCCATCAAATAGTTGAAGCAGACCGTGTCGTATCTCTACATCGTAGAGTTTCTTCTCCGAGCGCACTGAGTCACCAACTACATTGGCGAGGGATGCAAACACAGGTTCTGTGGCAAAGGCCAAAGAGTCCCGACTCTCCTCCAACGGATGCTGAACGGTGAGCACATGTGGATGTCGAATTTTCGTTAGTTGCTGGACGCCCCGGCGCAACGTCTCGAGCATTGTCTCTCGGTCGTCTTTGGACCAGCGTTCCAGTACTTTTTTCTCAAAAACAAATACAGAGACTTCTTGCTTGGTGCTTTTCTTGTGGCCACTGTAAACCTTCCACATCAATCCTGAGTAATAAAAATATTGTTAACTGGTTGACTGAATGCGCATATGTTAGCGAATTTTATTGCATCTCACCCACACCCGCTGTGCATATCTGATCCAACACTTCATATTCCCGTGTAACATTATTTCCAGGCAATACGCCTGAAAGCTGCGAAACGGTTTGCACGGCGGACGAGTAGAATTTATTAATCACATCCATGCTTGTTGCCTATAATGATAACGGCAAAATACTTTAGCAGCTTTGCAGTAAACCAAAATGCTATCGCCAAATTCTTTTTGTTTTAGTAATCAATAGAGTTAGTTCACAAAAGAACCAGTTCGTTCACTCGTGCTCCTCGATTACAGCGCACTGTTATCGACCAATTATTGGGAATAATCGAACTGCACTGTTCAACTTACGCGCACTTTTTCAAATAGACATACATAATAATGTGTGTATGTATGTATAATTTTATAATATTTGTTTTCTTTTCTCCTTTTATTTCCAATCTGTCTTATACTAAACAATAAGCAAATGAATTTACAAAAATTAACAATAATCGGATGGTTTGAACTCCAATGAGATCAATCCACACTACATACCATACTACATTTACTTATTTACATATGTATTAATAACTAAGTCTGTCTATTTGACAAATCTAGTATGGGAAATCTTTGTAAGCGCCGTAGGCTATTATTTGAATGCCCATAATTTTAATTGTAACTTAATAAGTAAGTTACATTAAAATTAATGAAACACTGGAATAACATTGAAAATTGAGGTTTAAACTGCTTATTTTTATGTGTCAAGTGGAGTATTTCAAACATTAAGGAACAGATAATAAATTCTCTATAAATGTAGAGTAAATATTGGTAGTGAGTTGAGTTCTTCCAGAAATGTTCCATTTCACAAGAAAGGCATACTCTCCAGTTGGAAATACAATGGGAACTTGACAAGGCTTGGGTAATAATTATGTATGGACTGGATTCCTATATATTAACAAGGGGGAAGAATATTAAAATTAAAAAAAA
This sequence comes from Drosophila mojavensis, assembly GCF_018153725.1. Lineage (NCBI taxonomy): Eukaryota > Metazoa > Arthropoda > Insecta > Diptera > Drosophilidae > Drosophila > Drosophila mojavensis. The sequence continues at coordinate 5,039,179 of NW_025318693.1, read as the reverse complement.
AAAAAAAAATGTATGATGGTAGCAATAAAAAAATACTCACAACAAAAGAACAGGTATGGTTGAACGTTGTATGGTGTCCAATTTGATTAAAGAGTAGATTTTCAAATTTATTTTTCGAATGTATCGTACATTTGAATAGATCAGCCCCACCTTTTATTATCGACGGGCTGTAGCCTTTTGTTCTTTTGTATCTGATACTCTACGATTACAGCTTTGGTTGGATGTAGCAAATTTAGAAAGATTTATAACGGTTTTGTTGTGTGATTATTATTATTTGCATATCATTATATAATTTAACCAATTAAATTTAAGTAGTTTAACTTAACTTAACTTTTTTTAACTTAATCTTCGACAAAAGTAAAGAAAACATTTACATCAAGGTTCTTTTGTTTGGTGAAAAAAAATGTTAGATTTAGTAAATAATCGCCTGTTGGTAGAGGAATCAGCAATTTTTCGGCTCGTGGATAAAAATCTTTTAGTAATATCTGTCCCTATTGTTATGCAAATAAAATAATGTAGAGTTAAATATAACACATACTAATATACTTACAGTATATGGACATGTGTGATTAAAATCCTTAAAGATTCCGTAAATCATTTTGAAAGCGGGATTGTTTGGCCTTCGAAAGTACCTGCAAGCATCAATAACAAAGTCGAAAAGCCAGGGCTTATAACCGTTCCCTTTTTTCTGGACTTGTACTCTCATTTGGAGATCTTTAAGAGGATGCAGCAAATCCAGGTTTATGTTGAAGGTAGTCATGTTTCGTTGCACGGCCTTCAGTCGGCAACGGTTGATAATCACCCAGGACTTGTTGTACGACTTACAAATCACATTGGTCATTTTAAAGATAATGCCTTCCTGCAATGAATTATTTATTAGAAATCCTTATATTCATATTTTGTCTCAATAATTTGATTACATTTACGCTTGTGTGTAATATCAGCAGTAGACAAGATAGCAGCAAAAAGTATCTGATGGATTTATGTATCATTTTTGACTTCATAGTTCCGGCTTTGTTCTTTTGGTTTGCTTGAGTTGAAATCTGCCTGACAGCCGACTTACTCTTATTTATAGACATTTAAATACCATAAAAATACATTCGATGCGCGCCAATAGGCAATGAAAAATGAAGTGTTCATTATTTTCTACTTATTTTTCAATTATACATATATGTCATTTAATTTGACCAGAGGCTTTAACTAATAGGGATAGCAAATGGGAAGTACAATAAAAATTAAATATATCATATAAATATATACCTATTTACTAAGTAATATGGCAGGGCACTTGGGCTGCTCGGATCTAGGAATTTATTTAGTAAATATTAGCCTGTTGGAAACGATCTTAGATCTGTTGATAAAAAGTGAAAAAATCAATATATATAAATATAATTATAATAACAACTATTCGAAACACTGAAGTATTTATATTAAGTCTTCAATAAATGAAAAGTATATTTTTATCTCAGCGGTTCGCTGCTTTGAAAATATAAATGTTATAATTAGTAAATAGTCTCCAGTTGGAAATTGATTAGGAAGTTTCTCGATGATTGGATAAAAATCTCTTAGACGCTGATGACCCTGTTAATATAAAATGAAAAAAGAAGAAAATTTAAATGAAACAAGTCAATATAGGTCTGTTTTTACTTACATCGTATGGACACGTATGATTAATTGTTGAGAACTCTTTAAAGACTCCATAAATCATTTTAATAGCGGGATTATTGGGTTTTCTTAAATATTTACAGGCATCAAATGAAATATCGATAAGCCAAGGTTTGTAACCGTTTCCCTTTTTTTGGATTTGCGCTCTAACGTCGATCTTATTTACCGGATGTAAGAGATCCACATCAATGTTTAAAATGGGTCTGTTCCGTTGCACAGCCTTCAATCGGCACTGATTCATAACGACCCAGGACTTGTTATACGAAGTGCAGACTGCATTTGTCATTTTAATGGAAGCACCATTCTGGAAAAAAATGAATCAATATTTAGTTGCGGTTCAACATCTTTAAAATAATTACATTAAAATTTGTGTTCAAAATCAGTGGCACAATTGAAGAAAGAAAACAATTCCAATAAATTCTCCACATGATTTTAAAGTAAACGACAAGAATATGTAAATAACTAATCACACTCTAATCATGACGCCTTCAATAACTTTCATTTTTATACTGCGAGTCCATAGCAAATTAGGTATAATGGTTTTTAAAAATAAATAATAATTAAGATTGGAAAAGATAAAACAGCCTAGACCCTTTAGTCAGCAGCTTATGCGAATGCGGTAGCTTCAGCTATACAGAATTTGAAACATTATCAAAACAGGAGCAGGCCTTGAGTCTAGTCGGAGGTACAGAACAATAAAATTCCAGAAAGTGTATATATTTCAATTTTATTTTTTTGTTCTCAATTAAATGTAATTATTTTCTCATGTTATGCTTCAGTAGGCTGAAAATAGCAATATAATTAGGATTTAATTCAATTTTGATGATCATGGGGGATATGATCACCAAATGCAATAATAATATAAATGTTCTTTGATTTCGTTGGTAGATATTATTGAAGATAAATTTGGGATAAATCTTGAGATATATTGCAAACGGATTCAATTTCGTAGGCTATATTGAAGTTAATATTAGTATAACTTTGAGATATTTCAAGAGATCAGAGAGATAATAAAATACTTAATAGTATTAGTACGTCTTTTATTAAGGAAACACAAGTAAGAAGGCTCTAGTCGCAGGTGCTCGATTACGAGAACCCTTTTCTGCTTACGCAAAAATTATCACATGTATATACCCACGCGCACAGACACAGACACGCATAGCACGTACGCATTACCAATTTCAGCCTTTAGCTCTTAAATCTTCTGAGATCAGTCAGGCGGACAGGGCTAAATCGACTCAGATCGTCACCCTGATCAATAATATGTTTACTTTATTATAAGTATATTGTTACGCAACCTTCTGCCTATTACATAAATTTCAATAAAACCATTCTACTCTGATTTCCAATATTAATTGTTTCAGGGTATTCAAAAAAAAAAAAAAAAAAAGATAATAATATTGCAATTTATATGCTAAATTAAGAATTTTTATTAATGTACTGTAATATTTATAAAATGTCTTCTACATAGGAAAAGTAGACGTTAACATCAAAAGTTCGTTTCTTTAAAAAGTCAAAGGCGAAAATAAATAAATAGTCACCAGTTGGAAATGGGATGGGAAAGTTATCGATGTTTGGATAAAATTTGTTGATTCCCTGATGACCCTGTCGAAAAAAAAAAGCAATGCAACAAAATTAAACTAGACACTTTAAATATACTGTATTTACCTACATCATATGGACATGTATGATTGATTGTCGTATACTCTTTAAAGATTGAAAAAATTGTTTTAACAGCGGGATTATTGGGCCTCCGCATAAACTTGCAGCCATCAAATGAAATATCGAAAAGCCAAGGCTTGTAACCGTTTCCCTTTCTTAAAATTTGAATCCGCACGTCGATGTCATTAACCGGATGAATAAAATCCATATCAACATTGAGGATCGTTTTGTTCCGTTGCAGGGCCTTCAATCGGCATTGAGTTATGACCACCCAGGATTTGTTATAAGAATTGCAGACTGCATTTGTCATTTTAATAGAAGCACCAGACTGGAAAGGCTAGAATGTATATTTAGTTATAGTTAAACATACTTATTTCAATTACATTATAATTTATGTATAATGTCAGCAGCACACTTGACAAAAGCAACAACTTCCAATCAATTGTATGCATGATTTTTGCAGTAATATATTTATAATAAAACACTGGTCAATGTCGATTGCTAATCATGTTATGCTAACAATTCCCTTTTATACCGTGGGTTTACTGAATGCTAATTGGAATTTAATGGTCTCATCAGGTCTTGAATTTAATGTTTGATCGAATCTATAATCTATTTTAATACAACATGAACGGTGAGTGAACTGAACCCTGTATTCCAGTGCTTTCTGCCGCCATTCCATCCTTTCGTGTGGAAATATAAAAAAAAAATTAACATATTAAGCATTATATCATTAGCAAGAGCGGATTTTCATACTAAGCAAAAATCAATAGGTCCTCATCAAGGTACAACATTCTTCAGGGAATCTGCTCGTCGAACAGCCAGAACTGAGCCATAAACATAATTGATTTAGAATATATTTATGGATTAGTTGCGCTTCAGTAAATAGTCTGAAATAGGCAGCAAAACTTCGTAGATCTAAAGAGAATAAAAATCAATATCATAATGAGTTTATATTGGTATTGCTAATGGGAGTCTGCGTATAATGGTTTAGTTGTATGAATGTAATTAGCAGATGAACGAGCTGAGCCGATTTAGTACGTACAGTACAGAACCTATAAGACCTAGAGGTTTTTGTAGGCCCTTTATAGCACGAGCAGATCTAGTATATTTCTGAAAATCGGTGCTATTCCCGTATATTTTCCCATAAATGTTCTCTATTTATACGAGAGTCCTATAACTTTTATTTAGTAAGACAATGTATGGATATCTATTTGGGGTTGCCTCCCTTTACATACAATCTTTTGCTGTGTTCTATTCCATTCGGATTTTAATATAATGTGTTGAAAATGAGCATTTCAAAAGTGCATATTGTTTGAATATACCCAATGTATCTAATTTGTACAAATGCAATGTAAATATTCAATAAAGTAGCAATTTGTGCAATCAAGTATAAGCACAATGTTTACTCATTTCATCTGTAAAGTAAACAAGAAATTTGTGATGCATTTTTGAAATGCTAAAAAAAATCAAATTGTCATGTATTGAACAAAAATTGCAAGTGTAAGAAATATCATTCGCAATATTGCAAATATGTAATTATTGCAAATTATTTTGTTGAAGAACATATTATTGTTGTACATTTTTTGTACTGTTCTTTTAGCCTTGGGGCTAGTCTTATAATTTGTCAAACGGTAACTATCTTGCCATCCATCGCTTGAATAAGCTAGAAATATATTTGTTTACGCGCTTAAATGAATAGTTATCGAGATATTTGCACCTGCACAGAGGCAACACACGCGAAGCAGTTCAATAAAAAAAAAAACACTCGAATGCATTTAGAAAAATCGCATTTGCGGCTTTATTGCTGGCTGCCAGACACACACACAAATATAAGTACAAACAAACAGGAACACGCATACGCTCTCACACTAGAATTCACACACAGACACACACATATATATATATATATATATATATATACACACAACAGCATTTCAAAGCTTAGCCAGGCTCTGAGCGCCTGGTGAAAGATGGCATTGCCACGAAATGCAGTCGAGTTGTTTACGCGATTTGTAGCTGTGGCCCATGCTGAACCCGTCCGGAATTTCAATGGATTTTGTGTGCGGACGCTTTGGACAAGTGCGGGTAATTTTTGCGTTCTATCATGACAGGTATTTTTATATGGAGGGAATTAAAGTCGTACGCCGCACGGCTGATGTGTTGAGTCATAAAATAAATCAGAGAGCTTGACAGAAGCGTCGATGTTAAATCACGCCAATGGCATATCGAGGGTTTCAGACAATTGAACCACCCCGTTTCCCATTTCGTAGTACCCATATCTATGTACTCACACACACACACACACACAATTCGACAATAGCAATTACCTCTGAGAAATGTTGCTAATTTCGATATTGACTTTTATATGATTCTCTACTTTGTTTGTTTACGTTTTGTACATTCGGTTGTCTGGGCTCGGCTTCGGCTTGGTATTCCGCAGACACCATGACTGGCCGAAAAAAATAATGTTATTCATCATAATTACAGGTAATAGGCAAGTGTGCTTAGCACAAGAGCCAACTTGGGTGGTAATGGGGATAAGCGAAATGAAGCTAGTTAAATTCGAGGCACAACACGTGCTTTGGCTTTACTTATCACTCAAATAGTGCGACTTTATCATGCAAATACATTTAATTGAACGCGGAGGAAAAATGGGAATTTAATTTGTTTCTGTACCTTACGTTGAGTCCGGAATGAATAATGTATTATGTTATTGTGATCGATGTTTATAAATCTGCTTACGTCTGAAACTCTAAATTAGTTTTCTTTATGATGAAGATATCTAACATAAAAACTGCAATGTTTAATAGCCTAGGCATGTTGCTCTTTATCATGTTGCTCTTTATCAGGTTAAAGTCGCTGGCAAAGGACAATCGTAGTACTCTACGTATAATATAGACGAAACATATAAATAAGAATGGATAGAGAAAAGAGTGGACAATGCTTATGTAGAATATACCCTATCCTATACAGGGCATAGAGGATTGAGGATAGAAATCGGAAGATAGAGAGTAAAGGAAAGAAGATTGAGGATAGGGGATTTGGGAAAAACGATAGGGGATAGTGGATAGAATATTGTGGATAGAGGATAGACGATAGAGCATAATGTATATAGGATAAAGTGTAAAGGATAGTGGATACTGGATAGAAGATAGAGGATAGGGGACAGAGGATAGAGCAAAGTAAAGTTGAGTAAAGAGAGAATAAAAATATATGTTAGAGGATTGAGAGCAGAAATTGCAGAGGTAAATGTTTGAGAAGAGAGTGTTGCCATTGGATGCATGGGTCTTTATTATTGGCAATTTATTTATTATTGTTATTAGCACTTTTGTATAACGGGCCGATGTTTAAGTCATACATATATAATATATAATATGAATGCATATTTTTATGCTTGCTTTCTTACACACATCATTAAAGCACAATCAGTAGCTTGTGAAGCGTCTTGAATAATTCCGTCTTTTGTTTGCTTATATGTATATTCTGTATGCATGTATGTATTTCAGTTAATAGATTTTAGCATTTTGTTGTGCGAAAAGATATAAAAGCAAGATACGGATGCAAACAGCGCAACAAACACGCTGGCAATTACGTGATTGATGGCTGCGCCACGATTAAAGTTCTGAGAGTGAGTGTACTGTAGAATATTCACTTTGTCGTCTACAGATTGGCAAGAAAAATAAAACAAAAGGGGAAAATTACTGAACTGGTAGATTTATGAGCGAACAACTCCAAACGACGTCTCGGGCGGACAATGCAGGCATACCAATTAGGATCAATTGACGGATGTGAACTGGACAATGGGCAGCGATGATTCAATCGGTCCACAGGCTCAACTTGGCGTTCTCCCTGCTGCGTGTTAAACCAAAATTGAAACTAGCGACAAGATAGGTAATATGTCAAGCTGACGGGAGCTCTAAATCCGTGTATATTCTGAAGTCAATACACCTTTATTAATTAAAAAAAAAAAATAATAATAATAAATAAATAAAATAAAAAAAAATTAAATTCGCAATTTCGAGTGCAAGAGAACAGGTCATCGTGAGCGCTAAATGGGAAATGCCATCCATCGCATATGAGAAACATCGTCTCAACTTTGGTGTAGCTTTAAGAGTTTTTTTTAGATATCATTTCTGTTCCGCGTTTGAAAAAGCCACGTTTAGTTTACGCTTGAGAAAATAAACATCAAGTCAACTGCCGAATAGCATTTGGAGGTTTACTTAGCTTATTAATTAACAGTTTCGTTTTGGCGACTCTCGCTGCTGCTGCTGCTCTGGCTACCGACAGCGCCACTCAATTTGAGTGAAGCTTGTAACAGCGATCGCAATTGCGATCGCGACTGCGACAGCGACGCTAACGGGGACGGCGATAGCAACAGCGACTGCGACAGCGACAGCGACTTTGAGCGCGACAGAGTCGTTGAGTCTTACTTAGGCGTACGCTTACTACCCCCAAGCTAGGCTTGGCTTCACTGTCGCTGCAGTCGGCGCCATACGTCATAGGCAATCGCAGCGACAGCGACAGTGGCAGCGGCGGCGGCAGCGTCAATTGTTACCAAGTCGCGTTCAGGCCTCAGTTTGGGCCCCTGTTCAGGTGTTGTCGTTTTTGCAAGCCGCACTCGAGCTGAGTCGGTTTTCGTCTGCTTGGCAGCGCAGTTCTGAAACGCGTTCAATTCGTTAAAAAATAAGCTCGGTTCGCTGGCTCGGTGGTTTCGGTGGTTTCGGTGCTGTGCTATCGCACTAAAAGCCAGAAAAACAAAACAAAAACAAAACATAAAAATAGTTTCAAGTTGATTTTCCTGAAATACGTTTTCGACGTTGTGTTCGCTGCCAATTCGGGAGTTTGGATTTTTTTTTACCACAGTCCAGCTCAATTGTGTAATATCGGGGCTCTGCGTGAAAATCGTGAAAATTTCGAAAGTGCGCAATCGATTACACCAAGCACAATTTGGATACACACGCTCACAGCAAACAGGAAGTTTTCCACTCATTTGGCCAGATTCAAATTTATAGATCAATTGAAGAGCTCAAAATTTAGGAGCTTTGATTGAAATCACTGGTTTTCTGGAATTCGTATAACAGAGTAAGCCTAGTGAACAAATTTCATTACAATTGCAATACTTACTAATAATAATCATATATAAAATTGCTGTGCTGTCGACCAACGTTTCTGGGTAAATCAGAAATTGACTAAAAAATAGTTTTGCTCATAATTCGCTACCATGATGAAATCATGGAACTTGTTGTCAGAAAATATATGTTCGGTGTGTAATGTGTTCTTTTATTTTAAAAGCAGCTCTAAAAAAAAAAATCAAATGTAATTTATGCTACTTTCAATTGTATTTCAATAATCAGTATCAATAATTCAGTTAAATAACATATTACACATACGACGTGTTGTACAATGTATATTATTTTTGAGAAAAGAATAGTATTTGTTTGCATTGCATTGTTTGTGAAATTATTTTGTTATTGACTTGCATTATATTATTATTTTTATGTGAGCCTCTAAAAATAAAAGTATGTTAATATTAAATTACGACAGCGAATACTCTCTATAAAAGCACTCAATATAGACTGAAAAGTTATGTTAGCTTATTTTTGATCATTCAATTGGCAGTTATTTTATATATGTATATATATAATATATATGTATTGATTGACATTTATATATAGTATAGTGAAGCTACGAACTTTGCCTTGCAGTAAAAAATTAATTAAAATTGCCCGAGGAAAATTTTATGTAAATGTTTTGCCGTATATTAAGATGTGAAAAAAGTGTAGCATTAAAATAATTGTGTTAAATATGTATGTATAATACGTATCAGCTAATTTATAATTTAATATATAATATATAATCGCCAATGATTTAGGAATTTTATTATTTCACATCAAAGAAAATTGTCAAACGCATTTTAGCATTTCAATAATTAATTGAATTACAGTTTGATGTATGAATTCTGATAATTATATAGATTTCGATAGAAATTGTGGGAATTCCGTATTGTTTAACAATTTGTTTATTAGCAAAAGTAGGCAATGAATATTTGGAAATAAATATTGAGGGATTCATCAATTTAATTGAATTTCTAAATCAAATAATGTAAATTCTATGCCAGTTGCAATTTAATAACTTCAGTGCTAAATAACTAAATTAGTCAACAGATTTGCCTTAAACAAAATGTGTTTTCTTGAATATATATGGATAATATGAAGGACAGGGCATCAAATTGAGTTGATTCTGTATTTAAAATTAAATTTCTAAAAAATAAAAAAAAAAAAATATTTTGATGCACATTTGTGCAATTGCCGTTCTCTAGAGATTAATTCAAGCATGTTTATATTTTGCACGTATGTAAAATTATCAGCTATATGTGGTTGTTTGCGTGCGTGTGTGTGTGTGTGTGCCTGCCATTTTGATTTTCAGCTAAGTAAAAACCTTGAAAAGCTTAATCGATGCAAATATTGAATCAAAGTCAAACAGCATTAAACTTGCCGAACTTTACCCAACGTCTGAAAAAGTTTGTTTTTCCTCGCAAAAGGCGTAAAAAACTGCATCAGCAACGCGCGAGACAGAACGACAGCGTCAGAGGGAGGAACAGAGAGTGAGAGAGAGCGCGCATGCAATCAACAGTGTGTGTGTGTGTGTGTGTGTGTGAGAGAGAGAGAGAAGCATAGACTGACAGGCTAAGGTTGCGGCTGGTGTCAGAGCTGTGGAAGTGTGGAGCCAAGGCCTTAGCCAAAGGTTTTATGAATGAGCGCAGCGTAGCGCAAATATTTGACAAATCCCGCGAATGCGCTGCTTACTTATGCTGTCGTCACGTCTGTATTCGATGGGTAGCCGGCCAGTCATACTGATGAGGATTGCAGGAAGCTGCGTCTGACAGCATTAAGCTGTAACTGAAGCAGAAGCCGAAAGTCTTCTTAGATGAGCACATGCATGCACAAGCGCATATGTATTGCATGTATTTCCAGTTTGCCACTGTCCAGGGCGGAGTTGAAAAAGAAAAACGAAAACGAAAACGAAAACAACTGAAATTTGCATTGCAATTTAATCGAGGTGTAATTTATATATCGCACCTTGTGCACTTTTTGCAGCATTCAATTTGTTTGGCTCGTTTGCAGTCGCTGCTGCTGCGGCTGTTGTTTATGCAAGCTGCGACTCGAGGCGCACACCGAAGGCAAGCAAATGGGCACAGAATGCCCCCAGATGAAGGCGCAGATGCAGATTCAGATTCAGCAACAGTATCAGAAAACACACACAGGCAAACAGCGACAGCGACAGCGACACTGACACCGACACCGACCGACTAACAACGCTAACGAGTGCAGCCGCGTATCTGTATCTTACGGTTAGCTCAGGTAACACACACCTGAAATGCTGAAATGCTGAAATGCGCCAATTTGTATGCAACTGGCGTTAATAGTGTAATCCGGCAGCAGCAATGCGTTGCACAAAGTTGGCAAACAGGCCCCCAGCCTGCACTCTCCCCGCCCCCGGCCCCAGCACGATGGCTTGGGCAACGCCAACAGAGTCCAAGTCGAGGTCGCCACCAAGCAGCTCGCCCAGCTGCTACGTGAGATGCGCAATAGTATAAAATTGATTTGTAATCGATAAATGTGCGAACATTGCGCATACGTTTAAATCAACAATCAAAACATTTGGCATTTGCCGATTTTGCATGCACACCAGACCAAAAGATACGTATTATATATGTAAAAATATGCATTAGTATGTGTATATATACATTTGTGTATATGTGTAACTGGTAAAACTTTACTATGCCAATTCTTTGGCACATTAATTATGTACGTGCGAGTGTGCCGCCTATTTCTACAGTTAAAATTGAAAAATCAAATACAAGGAAAACCACTCGAACCGCAGCAGCCGCTACTGCCGCCGTCGCTGCATTTGTAGCTGCTGCAGTTGCAAGTAGCTGCTGCTGCCAGTGACAAGGTTAGCGCATTGCTGTTTATTTGGGGCTTCTGCTAACGGCCGCCAGCGAATTCTAAACGAAACGAAACGTTGATTCATGCCACAATGCCAAGTATTAATCTTGTTGTAAATACAATCAAACTCACACACACTAATACAGATGTGTGTATCTGTATTCGTCGCCAGCTTCTTGTTATACTATGTGGTTTTGTTTTTAGTGGCCAACAGCTTTGGCATTAACAAGTGTTTAATTGCAATAAATGCACCGGAACACCTTGACTGTGCTTATGCGATGCCTGAGCTTGAGCTTGAGCACGGCAAACCCATTGAAAATGTGAAAAGCTGTGGGCTAGCCTCTGCCACAAGATCTGTCGATGGCCAGCCATCTCTGTGGCCATTTTGCTGGCCAAAGAGCGCACTCACAATTAAATTATTTATGCCTTTGGCTGTGGCCAATGAAAGGTTAAGCGTGTTAAATGCAGCCATCCATGCGGCACGTTAAATTGCGATAGTTTCTCTCATATTTAAATTTATATTTTGCTTCATCTTTTTCCTTTGTCAACTTTGGTTACCTACCTGCCGTATTTAATAAGCCAGCGAGCACTTACTGCCCGTAATAGCTTCTTAATTATTCATTTGGCCATAAACATTTTGGCCAGCGCCACGTTTTGTCTGCCAACATAAGCAATTGGGTCATTACCATCCAGCCTAGCTGGCTAATGCCAGCTGCCACAGACCTTGACTTAACGTGTTCATAAAACACAGATTTACAGGCCATCAAACGTGTAGAGCACTGTACTAAATCTAACGTGCTGTAAACACGCCGTCAAGGAATCATGCTTCATCATGAGACTTTCCACAGTAATTCATGGCTTATTTTTGCATCATCTAATGTCATTGATCAGTTCTACAAGACTCTTTAACTTAATGCATTTTTTGTTTATATATGTACTTCATTGAATGCCTTCCTTCACGCACATCTTTAAAGTTTATTCAATTTTTATCATGTATAAAAGCCAAAGTGCTTTATGTGCATCGTGGCCAAGGTATATCTTTTCCTTCGTATTAATATGACTTAATTTTAAGCTTCTTTACTTTTTACACACATTCTTCATGCTGTGGTTGCCAAAGTTTTATAGAGAATTTAAATAAAGAATGGAAGCCACTTTACAGCCGAGTGCAATCGACTGTTTTATATTCGCTCAAGGTGTTGGCTCAGTTAAATTTCAATAAAATTTATATTTTCTGCATGGTTTTTCTCGTATGCGCATAGCTATGATAATTCTATAGATATTGATTTGACAGAATATTTATATAAGTATATTGTATGCTCTTTTCCCATCTCGAACGAGTAATAAAATACAATATTCTTAAAGTAGTTTGAGACGTAAAAGAGGTTGCTTTAATTCTACAGAGTAGTTCACTCTATTGGGTTTTGTACTCTGGTATGCGTGTAACCTAAATTGGTTGGCATATGGAAATATGCCGGGTATCGAAGAAGATTCCATAAGTTTAAGCTACTTTATGCAGAATAAGCAATTTAAAGCAGAATATTTCTTGTCTTTAATCTGGCATTGTTTCTTCATTGTCTCCACATAAACTGTGACATGCTGTTAGTCTCTTGACACTACTCTAGAGCCAATTAAAATATATTTGCCGTCTAGTGAATAGTGAAATTAACACACGCAAAAAAATGACGTAATTTAAGTGAACAGAAAATCAAATTGAGGCAATAATGTTGTTACTTTTATTGAATTAATAATTCTGTACCTTAATGAATGCATAATTGAATAATAAACTACATGCACACGCCCGCGCCTCCTCTAGGGAATACATATTTGTACCTAGATGCAGTTGGCCGAATAGTTGTTATTGTTGTTCTTGTTGTTGTTATTGTTGTTGTTGATTCTGCAGTCAGCGTTACTGTTGCGTGTTTAATTTGTTAACCTTTTAACTTTTATGCACTTTAGCTGAGAGCCGTGTTGAGTCCGCGGGTAATAAAACTGAGTTGGATCTCATTAAGTAATCACATGGAATATTTCCGCTGCCAATTAAACCCGAAAGCCGCAGCTTCGGATGCAAATACCAGACAGCGTGACAGATAGATGGACAAGCGTGCTGATACATACATGTGCGAGCGTAGTCACAGCTACAATTACAGTTACTGATACAGCTATAGATACGGCCACAGATAAAGATGCGAGTGTGCATTCGCATATGGACTAACAAATACAATTAAATTCGATTCAGGATGCATTCATACAGTTGCCATTTACATACACTGACACATAAGCCATACACATGCATATATACATATATGTATTTATTTTTTTCACAATGTCGCCAATTTTTGTAGGTTTTTTAATACCCAGGAAATATTGAGAATTTATCAAGGGGGTATGCTAAAATAGTTTAAATGTGAGCGCATCTCAAGAATCTTCAGAAAATCAACGCATTGAAAGTGGGAAATAATTTTATATGGTATTATTATAGGGCTTAAAAGCAAAATTTATGAATCATATTTTTATATATCATATTTTCTACCTGTCGGCATTATATTTTGCATTTTCAATATATAGATAATATAATAGTAAGATATAGAGAGAAGACTCTGCTCTGATAATACAACTAAGATTTTTAAAATATTGAAATGAAAGTTTTTGATTAGAAAGTTTGAATATGGCTTTTGAATGAACAAATTTCTCTTAGAAAATATTAGAAATACCACTTAATAAAGCTAATCTGGTTTCAGTTTGTATTTAGCATTTCAAGAGGTATTTAGTATAAAATATATCAAATGTATATATCACTATAATTAATCTAAGATTTTGGAATACGTTTAAAACATTAGAGTCTTATTGAAAGTGATTTCTGAGTAGAATTAGGGTAGATATTTAGTCACTGAATGAAATTTGCAAAATATTGATGGTATCTGGTGGGCCGTCATTAATATTTACAGGCTCAAACTTGTTTCTTTTGGCTTGTGTCAACGACATAAAAACACAGCCATGGATGCGCTGATAAACGAAATGATTTCAATAATGGAAATTTAATATGAGTGTATTTTTTGAATTCGGCTTGAATAGCACTGACTCAAGTGTATTGTCCTACGCTAATTGCTTGTATGAACGATCGATGAAGCCGGTTTTGCTTGGTTTAGTGCAGAACCTGAAAATTGCAGTGGAACCTGCCATTGAACGGCTGCTTCCGCAAACAAAAGTTTTCATTGCGCATTATTTACGAGCACAGTTGGTATGATTGCCTGCTTGGCTGCCTGGCTGCCGGCTGTTGATTACGTTGCATTAGATCAAGTCGGTTGCACCACAATAAATAGCGCGACCGAACAGCTTCCAAGACAATTTCTGAGCTTCAATCGTGCGGCGAGCCAATTGCAGCCTCCATCCAAACAGCTGGCTTGACATCATTTTGCAGCCACGAAATGTGGCCAAACCGACAGCCAAACACCTGACTGACCGGGCCGACTCACTGACTGGCTGACTGACTGACAGAGAGGCGCGCCGGCCGACAGGTTCCAGCCCGATTAAGAGAGCCAAGCGTTCGCGAATCGAAACGTCTGGCATACGCATGGCAGTGGCGTTTTATTGAGTAAGTATGGTTTTTTGGCCAGTTGGCTGCCTGCTTGAATCTGATTGCTTATTTGTATCTCATGGATACGATGTGTTGCATTTCACATTTGCCTGTTTGGCTTTGCTATATCTTTGGGCCACTACCATTTCGGTTTTTCAGTTTGTTTGCACAATTTATGCGCAACAGTCGCCAACGCTGTCGGTTCACAGCCGTTAGCTGTTGCCGTTCCCCCTTCCTCACCCACCGCACATCTCTGACTACCCTCAAAGTGCCGCACGCACAGCTGTCCCATGTCCACAGTCGACTGGCTAGCCAAAAAGTTTCTATCTTTTTTCGAATTTCCAACCCAAACCGACGTGCGTATCTCTGTGTGCACATATTAGCCACAGAAACCACATCCAAACTATGTGCATATGTATGTATGTATGTATGTATGCATGCATTGGTAGCAGCACTGATACTAACTAAAATCCAACACCATAGTGACTACCAACTTTCAGCTCGTAAATAAATCAAAGCAATGCCAAGTGCACAGTGGGCACAAACCAGCAAATCTCGGGTGCAATTAAGCGTATATTGTCAAAGTATATATATACATACATATATATAAAAATTTAATGCCTTATAATTTGAAATAATTGATATAAAGCCTTATCCTATTTATTGTAATAGTTAATTTTATATATAAATTTTCAAATTTAAAAAATATTTTTCATAGTTTTCGTATTCATTTAGAGTTCCTCCGACTTTAATAAACATTCTCTCTCTCTCTCAACTTATTTTCTTGGATGGCATCCACTGTACATTGCTTGGCTCGTTCGCCTCTCTAAGCTTTTTATATACATTTGCGTGCTTCTTTTGAGCTTTGGTAATTTGTTTTAAATATTTGTTTAAAATATCAAAACGCACGACAACACACGTACACATTTGTACGTGGTTTCTAACAGATATATGTGAAAATAAAAGTTGTTTGCTAGGAGTGGTGCTTGCACGGGATTCTCACCACAAAAAGAAAAATACAAACTAAAAAAAAAAAAAAAAAAAAAATAAATGAATATACTGCCCATTAAATCTCAAGCCCTTCCATTGACACCCGCACGCACACATACGCACGCACACACACACACACACACTATTTAATATTTGTTGTGTTGGCCAGACTGAGATGTCCATAATGAGCGGTCACGGTGCATACGTAGGTGATTCTTAACGGTTTCCCCAAAACGTGTTGCGATTGGGCTTTCCACTAATTTCGTCTTTCTTGCTTGGTTTTATTAAAATTTTGTTATGCACTACGCAGCTCGGTGATGTTGAAACATGCGCGCGAGTTTTCTTCCTGTGCTTCGCTTACCAATCGCGGCCCAGTCCCAGTTTCAAAATCTTCCGTTTTAACATATTCGTCAAAATACGTGATATCATTTGTGGGCCACTTTCGTAGCTGGCCTAGCAACTGGCCTCCGGCGCAATTAATTTCATAAATTTTTTACGAGCAATCAAGAAATTCATATCCATTGTAAATATTTATAGATTTGCTCCTACTCTGATAAGTTCTCCATTCGCACTCGATTCAAATGCCGTTTATCTTAAGATTAGTTGATTGCCAACTTGATTTATTATTTAAAATTTACATAAGCTCATATAATTCACGTAAACCACATTTCTATACCGTTTCAAGGCTATTTTGCTTTATTTTTTTTTATATTTTTATTATCATTCCGTGCAAATTTGCTTTACTTTATTAGATATTGAGTTAAGTTTAGTTATTTTATGTATTAAATGCCATTGGCAGAAAATTTAGTTTATAGCAAAACAATTGCAGTACCACGAAGAGCTAATACCCTTTCTATACAAATTGCATAAATCTTTAACATTTTCATTGGCTTAAATGAAATCCTTTTTTTTTAATTTTTTATCTCTGATTTTAAATCTGATTTTTGTTGTAACTAAAACGTAAAGTAAACAAATTTTTAATTTATATTCAAAAATATGGCTGCATAATATATTATATCATATAAATATATATAATAATTTGTCATATAATTATACAATATATATGATTTTTTGTCGGACTTGTTAATTATTGCATAATTTAAATAAATTAAATTTATATATAAATATATATCTTTTAATAATGTTTTCTGTTTATTTATTTATTTATTTTTTATACCTAATAGTTGAGTTGTAATTTTTTGCATATTTATGTAAGATATATAACATAAAGATATAAACGTTAATTGTATTTGATATAAGCTTATTTAAATTTTTAATGTATGTTAATATTTAGAGAGTAGTACAGATACTACCCTCCAGAGTAGTGTATATGAGTGAAAACCGATGCCTGCATACATGCATATCGCAATGAAAAGTGCTCTGGGCTTAAATGTGGAAAATAAAATCAAATCAAAAGAGATTGAGAGAGAGAGAGAGAGAGAGAGAGAGAGAGAGAGAGAAAAAAAATGAAATAAAATAACACGTATTGCATACATAGAAAAATATATAGAGTTCAATCATAAAATCAAAGAGCGTTCAGTGAGACATATTTGCATGAATATAAATATGTATATCAAGTGACAGGAGAAAGGGGAAATTGGTTAACGGGTTACACAGCAGGACATCTATATTAAAATACAAAAATAAAAATAAAAAAATGTGAGTGGCTTACTGGTGAGCTAGCTGGCACAACAGGCCGAATGGTCAATGGCCACGTGAGCTGGCCTGAATGAATGAACATGAGTGTTGGCTGTTTAAACAGTTGATTAAATAATGAGCAGCTTTAATAGAAATACATGGTCGGATGCGTAAATAATGATATACACTAATATAAATACATGGCCAGAGCAGCTGGCAAACGTACACAATTTACTTGATTTTCGGATGATGTGAGCAAACAATTGTGTCAACAAGAGGCTCAGTGCTAATTGTGATTCTCTCGACTGGGCGGACATTCAATTTCGATACTAAAAAGCGAACGTTTTGTGAGCATGTTAAAGTCTCCGCTTTATCAATGTAAAAATTCATATAAAAATCTGTCAGAAGCTAAGTGGACATCTACAAAGCTCCAGAGAGATTGACAGAGGCGGTCAAAAATAGAGAGAAAGAGAGGGGAGAGGGCGGAAATTGTTGCAGCACTTCAATCGCATTTGCATGCGATTGGATTCAATCATTCAATTTGTCCGGTCTCTTATTCAATTGATAGGCGAGAGGCGAGTGGGCGCCTGGTCCAAATGGCCGAGCTGGGGATAGTGGCTATGGCCCATGCATTGGTCTGGCGGCGACCAAGCAATTCATTTATGAAGCCTGAATGTTGCGTTCTTGTATTTATTTTGCGCACAAAGAGTATGTAAGTACACACATTTTTGTTTTGCATTTATGCATATGTATATGTATATATGTATACATATACATAAAAATATATAGAGGCGCCCTTAAACCAACAGGCATGCAGGCAGCACTCGAGGCCAGGTCAGGCAAGGCCCGGCCCAGCCATCCACAAACGATTCAGTTATTTTTTATGGTTTCTTCCGCCGTTTTGTTTGCTCTTTACAGTTATTGTTTTTTATTTATATATGTATTTTGTTGCGTTAGTTAAAACATGCAAGTGCAATCGATAAACGTGCGTGGGCGGTGCCCATCTTTGGGCACATTGCAGTCAAAGAGAAGCAATCAATGAGTACACACATACACATACACATACACATACACACAAACACACACACATACATATAGCCATGTATCCGCTGGATTACAAGCAAGACGAGCGTGTGGCCCATCCCACAAACAAGAAAATATCGGAAAGGCTCCATGAAATCGATTTAATCATAATCCAGCTTTTACTATTTATTGTTTTGAGCTATAGTATAAATATGGGGATGTATTAATACAAGCACGAAATATGATTCACATGCCTTTGTTGCTGCTCCTGCTGCTCCTGCTCGTGCTGTTCCTGCTGCTGCTGCTGTTGTTACTGTTGCTGTCGCTGGACGCCCACTTGACTTGGCTGGCATGCCCAAGGTTCGGGCATATTTATGGTTATAGGATGCATAACTGGAGGCAACCATAAAGTAATAATATGAAAGCGCCATGTCCCAAACCCCATTCCCATTCCCATACCCAAAACCCACTTACAGCGCAGCAGCTACTAGTGTTTCACTACATATATGTATGTATATGTATATAGATATATGTCTAGCTGGAGGCGGCTGCATTGAAGCAGGAGGCGTGGCATTTGTAGTTCTCACAAGTATTGCTTGAGCAATCATTGATTTCGGTTCAACTTCGTTTTCTTATGCAAATACGCAAAGCATTTTCTATTTCGACTTGCTCTCGTGCTACTCTGTGTGCATGTGTGTGTGTATGTGTGAGTGTGTGTTTCAGTATGTGCGAGTTTTGTTGGAGTTAAAGCTACTGCTAGGGATAAGTACTTATTTGGATTTTATTTTAGTATTTATTAAAAAATACAGCTTGAAAGAAATCAAGTGGAAATAGGATATTTGTTGAGGTGGAAGTGCACAGCGTGGAAGATACCCTAGGCCAAACAAAAATTACTCTTGCCAAGGATTGATGAAAATGCTTTTATTAAAAATTCAGCATATATACATATGTAGGTCAAATTCAAAGTCAGTTATAGGTCACTTAGAATAACTAATTAAGCCAATTATCAATCCATCTCGAAGATGTTCCTCTATCTGTTACATACTTGCCCTCAAAATAGTTATGACCGGCATCAACGATTCAATGGTTACAGGTTCAACAAAATGCTAAATTGAATCTGAATTGTAAACTTCATTGTGAATTGTTATTATTTTTCCACTTCTCTTAGTTTTGCTATTACAGCCAATTGATATTCAATTACTCTCTACGTGGCTAATGCAGCTGAGGCTGTTTCATCTGCAAATTTGATAAATAAAAATAAAAATAAATAAATGAAAATACAATCAAATTTAATATTGGAATATTATTCCATTCATTTATGAAATTTATGAATATGAAGAAAATGATTTACGAACAACAATCAATTGAGCAATATTGAATTTACATTTTCAACGTGAAATCATATGTCCATGAAGAGATATGCCAAGTATTGCGCAACAGAAGATTAATGCAACATTCTAATTTATTTAATATGCTGCTCGATTTTGAAAAAGATACGAAAACAAATCTGAAATCAAAAGGCCACAAATAAATTTATTTGCATTTTAAAATGAATGAAGTAATAACTTTTATGCTGCATTAAATATGTGTACATATGTCTGTGCTTGTGTTTGTGTGTGTTTGTATGTTTTTATGCGCAGCGCAAACATTGTGCCAAGCATTTGATTTTATGGAAATTTTTGATTTGCAACAAGCAAAATAAATTGTATGCAATTTGTGGGCCGCATAAAAATGAGCAACATAAATCCAGTTACCGGTCAGCCCGGCCAGCCCGGCCAGCCCGTCCAGCCCGGCCAGCCCAGCTGCCCAGTTGGCCAAATGCATATGAGTGCCGCCACATCCAGCTTAGTCTGTTCATATTTTGTATCAAGTATCCGGATGCACAAATGTATAATTATATGGCGAAAGCAGCAAAATGCTTCTAGCCACAAAACATGCCACACACGAAATTCGAACTTTGCCCCATACCAGCAATTGTTGTTGCTGTTGTTGCTGCTGTTGTTGGCTGTGTCTGGTCTATTTGCAGTTCGTTGTTGGCTTTGAGGGTGCCGCAGAAGCAACGCAATCATTGGAATTAACAATGGAAAAATCAGTGAAACATCTATAAAAAAAAATACAAGAGATGAGACTGCCAACAAACAGCAAAAATATATATATATATATATATATATATATATATATATATATATATATATATATATACATATATACATAAAGAAAGGGGCAACAATTTACTTTGGGGCCAAAGGCTATTGCCTGGCTGAATGCTGGGACTGTCCCTCGATGGGCGGGTGTGGCAATGCGATGATGTACTAGTGATAAAAAATAATGAGCAAATTGTAGCAACAGCGTCTGGCAGTAAAACATCTTTGTGCTACTTTGTCTGGGTCAGTCGGTCGTTCATACAGCCGATGGGGTTGTTGCCAGATTGGTTGTTTGATCTGTTGTTGACGAACGCCGCCCAGATTGGGTGGCGCACTCAATGAATTGGGCGTAACAACAACAAATTGCCCTTTAAGCGAGCGTAGCAAATGAATTTCGACAAAAAATCTTGTCAACATATACACACACACACCTACACACACACACAGAACAATCATTCCACGTGCATTGATAAAGCTAGAGCGAGATGCGTCTAAAGAAAATGCCGGCACATTGCTTTCGGTGTGAGAGCAACAACAGTGAACTCTAAATAACGTGCACAATGCCAAGATAAACGGCCAGATGAGCAACAGCAACAGCAACAACAAAAACAATGAGCCAGAGAACACTTTGGCCGAACAAAAGCCTTTGTACGTGTCAAGCACTCATTGCTGTCAAACATGCCGCACAGTTGACGATGACGGAACGCAATGCGGCAACGTGTGGGAAAACAATCTGTAACATTTTCGCCTTACGGCCAGTTCATGCCATGCCAGGCCATGCCATGCCGTGCCGTGCCGTACCGTGCCGCACCGTGCTCTGCCGTGCCCTGCCGTGGTATGGCCGGGCGTGTTCAGCCAAAGTCAAGTCGACCAGTTTGTGTTTGTTGCTGCAGAGGTAGCTCATCTATTTATCCAGGCGTTAGCATAGCACGCAAAATACCCAAAGTCAGCCTACCACACCCCACCCACCTCTCCAGCCCACAGCCAGTGTGCTCATGCCACGCCCAGCTGACTTTTCAGCCGTGCCTCGCTGTTGACACTTGAGCCGGCTATCGGGCTCAATTGATGTGTAGGCAGCCCCAACAGCACCTCCTTAGCCTCACGCATCAATCGACCCCCGCAGCTTGCAATCTGGCACTCGCACTCAAACGTTCGCACGTACACCCACACCCACACACACACACACACATACATAACTAGTCTATGTGAGTCGCATCGTACTTATGTTGGCAGTTTTGAAATCTGAGCACTTTGAGCAGCGACAACAACACTAGCAGAAACATCATCCACAACAACAATAGCAAATATTAATCGTTAACAATAAATAATCGTCTAGAGGAGCTTTTTGTAGCTTGTTGTTAGTTGTTGTTGTTGTAGGCTCTGCTGCTTTATGCATTTGTAGTCACATTAGTAATACAATTGTTTATGCTTTTGCTTTTGCGGCTTCTTATTGTTGCTGTGTTTTTATGGTTTGTCGCACACAACAACATACACACACACACACACATACACACACACACACACATACTCACACTTACCTCCAGGCTATCCAGCAAAGTGTGACATAGTTTATTGTTATTTTATTGGGACCTCTTTTGGGCTTTCGCTTGCTTTGTAAATAATTCGTGCTCGCCACGTTTATGGCGTGATTTCTTCAGCGATTCATGCGCCTTCACACTTGTGTCAATATATATATGTACATATATATATACAATATATCTACACTTACACATGCTCGTACGTACTGCTCCTACGTTTTGGGTTTTGTATTACAAACATAAAAAAAGAAATTGAAATCTGAGTAGATGATTATATTTTATACGCTTGACTCTTGCATCTAGATACTAATTAGTGACACAGACTTATTAAATTAAATGGGGTTTTGTGGCATGATTCGTGTAAGACGATACCGTTTAAATGATTCGCAACATATATATGTACATATATGATTTTAGTAAAAGTAAACTCCCTTCATATATGCATTAAAATTTTAGTAAAGCTAGATATCATTAAGAATTTCAATAAAATTGAATAAACAGCTTGTCCTAAAAAAAACTCCTGTCCAAACCAGTAAAAATCGATTATAATAGCTAGCTATAATATATATCTGTATGCTATAGCCTTGTTTGTACCTAAACAAAAAATGATTTTTGATTTAGTTTTAGCCTCTTCAAATAGCATTAGACTAAGCGCTAGCATACAAACATCA
Source organism: Drosophila mojavensis (assembly GCF_018153725.1). NCBI lineage: Eukaryota > Metazoa > Arthropoda > Insecta > Diptera > Drosophilidae > Drosophila > Drosophila mojavensis. The sequence continues at coordinate 5,016,322 of NW_025318693.1, read as the reverse complement.
AGTTTTTAAATTGAGTCCAAAATAAGAAAAAATAAAAAAATATCTTAATAAAGTATAATTTCCTCAGCTTAGCTCATATTCCATTTTCAGTGCTCAGAATTCCTTTGGTATGCGGAGCACCGTGTGAGGGTGAGGTGTTTGTCTAGCAAACGGGGTAGCCATAGCTAACATTGCTAAGCCAGCAGGGCTTGTGGACTAAAATGGGAATTTAAGATTTAAAGGGATTAGTATCTTCTATAAAGTGTGTGCTCTTGGCTACAACGTATAATGGACTTTTTTACATAGATTATTTACAGTCGTTCACGCAGTAAAACGTGAAAGGCATTATGAATGGCAGCTTTAATATAGTACTTATCTCTCTTTTGTTCTTAATGCTTACTTTCTATGCCTTTAAGAATTGTATATGTTACAGCTTGTCAGAACTGTTGAGTAGTGTAACTAAATATATTATTAAATTTTGTATTTTTGCCATAGCTTTACTACTATTTTTAGTTTTTGACCTCGACTAATTAGTTTATTTGTTGCCGTCAAGCCCACCTACATACAAAACAATAAGCTAAACTATTATATAAAAACACACACAAAATCTGCTTGCAAAAACAGTTCATAGGTCAATAACAGCCAGCGCATGAAATTTAAATAGCTTTTAATAATTATTTCAGTCGCAAGTCTCACAAAATCTTTTGCTTTTATTTCTCATGTTTTCTGCAATGAGATCAATTTAAATAATAATAATAAAAGTTCATGTTTTTAATAATTGATTTAATTATTATGCTCTTATTTTTTTTAAACTTTGCATCAATAATTTATATATAAAAAATTTAAATATTTGCTTTAAAAAAGTTTCATTTTTTATTTGATTTTGTTTACTTTTTCATACATGATGAATATATTATTTTTGCAGTCAAAAGCACATCGACTCCCGAATTATAAGTCAATATTGAAATAGAGGCTTGTGGCAAATATTCGTTTGTATGTATATTCATAAAGCCACTACTTACACCAGTTCTTTAAACTGAATCGAATTCATTTTAAAATTTAAATACAAAATATTAATGAAGTCTTATTATGTTGTATTTCAATTGATTTTTAACTTTCATCTGATATATGTTTGAGCTCAAGGCAACATTTTTAAAAACTATTACATAAATTTCATTCTAACCTCAAATATTTAGATTGTAAATAAACAAAACATATTTTCAATATAATTTGTTTTCTTGCGAAGTCAAGTAAACTTTGATCTTTTGATAATGCAATGCATAAGCTTACCATTATCCATCGCATTTACTAGAGCCTAAGCCCATTGAAAATTGGAAAGCAGGGTATAATAGTTTTTTTAAAATGTATGTAACAGGCAGCAGGAAACGTAGCAGACCCCAGAAATTTATTTTACTTTAGATTCTATAAAAATGTTTAAATAAAAGTAACTTTAATAGTAACTTTGATTTGTGCTATATTTTATTTTATACGTGCTTGGGTACAGCAGTTCATCGAAGGGCATCTCGCAGTCGAGCAGTCTCAATCAGAGCTCTCTTAATTGCTTATTATTATTTATTATTTACATTTGTGTAAATTAAAGCAAAATATAGTTAACTGCGGAAAACCAGTGGCAGCCGCAATCCAAATCAGCGCATTAGATTTAATAAAATTGTGAATTAAATATACAGTAGCATCAACGAGTCAGGAGGAGACTTTTCATTAAATTATGTACATTTATTCGTACATAAATATTAACAAAACAAATATTGGCAGAGCAGCACGACAAAAAAAAAAAAAAGCTTGTCGCTGGAAATAATACATACGCTGTAATTCAAATGGCTTCAGGTTAATTGCGGCTCGATTTTTATTTATATATTATTTATTTATATATTTGATTGTTGTTTTTATGTCGGTTTTTTTTTTTTTTTTTTTTTTTTTTTTTTGTGGGCCATTTCTCAGTCGAGTTTGCCTGGAAGTACAGCGCAAAAAAACCTATTAATTAATATAAATTACAAGTCTAACGGGCAATGTTTATTGCATGTTATTGTTGCAAATAGATTTTGTAAGGTCTCATGTTTGTTGTTGTTGGGGTTTTTACCGTAATGCAAATTAGTTTTTTGTGTATATGAAATTTTTTTTTGGACTTGTCATTGATAATGCGCGAATTATGTAATTAAAATTTCAGTGCGCGACTTATGTGGATTTTTTTTTTTATTTTTTATTTTATTTTATTTTTTTTTATATATATTTGCGTGGGCTATTTTCAATGTTGAAATATTAGCCATAAATTAATTGGTGTAATAATTGCGCAACGAAACAATTGAATTTGATTTAGAAAACACTCGCACAAATCAGAGAAAAAATTGAATCAGCTCAAGCGTCGCGGAATTGATTAAAGCAAAATTAAATTATAAGAAATTAATTACATTGCAAAATGAACATGGCATATAATTCAAATGATATAATGGGCAATAATTAAATTGCTTTTACGGTTGCACCAGAGCAACCGGAGTAAGCTGGATAGAAATGAGTACAAACTGAATCAAACACAAACACACGCACACACACACACACACACACAGACACACGGGTTGATGGAATGCAATTGATTACAATGTAATACGTGCATATTAATTGTGCAATGCCGCGTATACTTAATGTCTTATTTCGATTGTCGTTTAGTTGTTATCATTGAACATTGAAAACTTTCATAATTAGGTATTACATGCAAAGCGTGTCAGGCTGTCGTCTGCCTCAATCATGATGTATGACAGCTGTACGAGCATTTTGATACGATTGCTGTTGGGCATGTGGCAATGCGAAAGCGAGCTTTTAATATTTGCCTAACTGATAGGCAAATGTTATGGCCCGGCCCACAACATAACCAGCAATAGCAATGCGAACACAGCCAGTAAGCCAGCTACAACAGTTCGGTTACACTCAGGTGCGCACAATGGATGTATCTTCATGTGCGTGAGTTTGCCTGTGTTTAAGTGGGCAGAGAGGTGTGGCGGGCACCGCAACCACAATGGCATCAATGAGGCATATCAACCATGTGACGTTGACGCCAACGGTCATTAGCTTGAGCTCTGCCCGCCTCCCCCCGCCTCCCTGCGCCTTCTCTCCTCAACGGTTTACGCATGCGCAACACTTAGGCATTAGCTCGACAGATGTAAAGCTGATAAGAGCTGTCGGTTGGCATTGGGAATAACCAGACAGACAAAGACAGAGAGAGAGGGAGAGAGAGAAAGAGAGAGAAAGAGACACGTAGCATTGTAATTGAAAATGTTTTGTCTGCTTTGCCTGAAACTCATAATTGAATAAATGGCATATATGTATAAGATTTCACACGTGCCCCCTCCGCAACTAAATTGGCCGGGCTAATTAGCATGGCAAGAACTTTTACAGTTCGATTTGAGTGCAGTCTGCTGATGCAATTCGAATGGGCTTGTATCTCAGAAAATCTCACGGTTGTACGCAATTAGCTGACCCCAACCTTTCACACCTCGTTGCTAACGATGCAGGCAAAGCTGTTTCTCGCAATTAGTGGTAAACATTATCACTTTCGATGACACTTGCCTATTGTGCTATTTATTCAATGCATTTCAGTTAATAATTTGTTTATATTTTCGTAGCTATTTACGTTTATTTTTTGAAAAAGATTTTAAAAAAGTTTTCCCACCACGCTTCATGTGCATTCTAATTGAAGTGTTTATGTACGTTAAATGAGCAAACTCAATATCACAGGGTCTACAAATAATTACGTATATGCATTCGCATTTGGCTGCATTAATTAAAGCTAAGCACACACACACAGACACGCTCAGAAGCATCCCCCAGACACACATAGACATATTAGAGCTGCTAATAATTGAGATTCCCCTGCGTTTGGGGCCATCATGAATATGTTGTTGCAAGCGTGGACCATTAATGTGCCGCCATAAACTAGAAGCTGTCACAAGCCACTCAATTTCAATACCATTGCGGCTCATAAAATGACGCATCAATATAATCGAAATGATCATTATCCGGACAGTGGAAGTGGCAGCTGGGCCAGACAGCTTCAGCAAGCAGCATAAAAACTATAATCAATATCCATATCCATTAGCGTTATCGTATCAACGAACTCAAATAATAATAACGTACATATGTCTGTGTGCACCGCAGACGACCGCAGAGATAACAGCTTCAGTCCCGGTCCTGTTCCCAGTCTCGGTCCCGTTCCCGTTCCCGGTTCCGTGCCCAACCTACCGTTCATTTGTCTTCACGTAATTATCTTTTAATAGATTTAACGAATATTTTTCTCACTGACTTTGCCTCTGTCCTTATTGCCACTGTGGGCGGCACGGCATCCAATCCCGTCGCCAATCCCAATCCCAATCCCAATCCCTCCTTCAGAGCACAGCACACAGAACAACAAACAATCTCCAGCTATATAGCTGCTGCTGCTGCTGCTGTTGTTGTAGCTGTTGGGCCAAGCGACCGGTCAGCCAGTCGGAAGCCGGATGTTGTATGGCCATGCCACATGCGGCGGAGCCAATGAGGGATGAAGTATGCAGCAGAGGCTGAAGGCGGACGGACGCACGGATGGACGGACGAAGTGGAAGGCTTTGCGCTGCTGATGGCAACGACAACCATTTTCGCTTTATGGACTTTCAAACTGTTGCTGTTAATTATTTCTTCTTCTTTTAATGTGGCCACGGCTGCTGCCGTCGTTCTTATTGCTGTTGCCATGTCCTTGTTGCTGCTGTTGCTGCTGCTGCTGCTGTTGTTGTTTGTTGTTTGTTGTTGCGTTTGATGATGATGTTGTTGATATTATGCAATGGGGCTTCCCTGTGCACTGCTTACTGCTTACTGTTTACTGCTCACTGCCTCCGCTGCTCCCAAAGCCCTTGTTTGCACTTTTTCACCATTTTGCACTTTATTACAAAAGCATTAAATAAAATTCAAAGCGAATGGGCCTCGCAAGTGCGGGCAACCCAGTACGAGAAGGATAATGGAAGGCATGTGGCAGTGGGGGCAAACGGTGTTAACGGAACAGCGAGGAGCTGCCTCTTCGATTCGCATTTGGGTTCATTGAAATATGCGAGGCGCAGTCGTTGACGCTGCAATGTTTGTTGCATTGCTTTCAGTTTTCTGGGTGTTTGTTGTTGTTGTTCGCTTTGTTGTTATTGTTGCGGTTCATACTTTTGTCTTTTGTTTTGGACCATTGTTTCGAGTTTTGCCGTTGCCACAGCATCGGCGGTAAACAAGCGCTAAAGTACGAGGACCACAGCCAAGTATCAGTATCAAAAGTGCCAAAAGCATTATGGCAGTGGAATGAGAATCACTTCAACAGTGTCGCAAAAGGCTTGTGTCAATACGAATATCGTGACGGAAATTATATAATCCTCAAAAAATCTTTAAGAGATTTGTTCAAAGTGTTGCTATAAGTTGGATATAGCTGCAGTCAGAACAAGTCCGTTTTTAGGTAATTAATGTATTACTTGATAAGTAACTGTAAATCCAAAATCTTATAACATATAAGAACAACTTAAGTACTCCTTTGGCAGTCTATCATTAGTAGACCTTGAAATGCATCTTCATATTTTCGATATACGATTGTTATGTAAATTAATTTACAGTTTAATATTAATAATATTACCAATTTTTATGCTGGCATAAATTAATAATACTGTATGTTTACATTGTGCTCACAATAACATAAATAAATGTAATTAAAATTATGGGAAATTTACCATGATGCTAATTATATTATTATTATACGTAGGCAGCTATTCAATTGGAAACTGAATTGATAACTGAATTTTAATTAGAAATATTGTACTATCCCAATTATTAATTTCAGTATGCCATTAAATTATATGCTGTATAAAATATACAGAATTAAATATATTTATAAGGGTTAAAAGCAAAAAAACAATGAATAATAACTAATAATTAATTATATTATTTACTGTACAAAATAAATAAAAATATTTAAAATTAATAAAAATGAATAATATTATATTGACATTTTTATTATTAAAAATAAAAAATCATAAAGCAAATTTCTTGCAGTGAAATGAAAAATATATCATAATGAAAATTTAACTAAATCGTATTACAAACTAAATGAATTTTGATAATAAAAATGCAATGTAAAATTTAAAAATATTCACAACACACTAAATTTCTTGAACAATATATAAATATAAATTAGAATAACACAGTGATATCGTACAAATTGCTATGTTTGTTAAATAAATATTTATGATTGCAAATTTATTTGCATAGTTTTGACACAGTGTGCAAAATGTTTCAATTAGCTGCGCAACAGGCAACAGCGACAGTGATGGCAACAGCAGCGGCAACAGCAGACGCAGCCAACGACGAAAACAGCAGCAACAACAACAACAAAAAGTTAATAACAACAACAATAGAAAGGCGAGCACAGCGCCTGCAGCTGTGGCCTATAGTTAAACAATGTATAAATTCGCATACAAAAACAACCCCCAACCCTTAGTAACAAACTGCCCCTGACACCATCAAGCCCGGATCATAGCTGAAGTCGCCAACAATTCGTGCAGTGCAGTGCGTTCTCCAATTTTGATGTTGGCGTTGGTGGCGCTGTGGTCGCCGGTGTGGTGCAATCAGTTGCTGTGGCTTTCTGCCCGACATTGCCAGCCATTCAGTCAGTCAGTCAGTCAGTCAGTGAGTCTGTGAGTCTGTCAGTAGTCAGCCAGCTAGTCAGGTTGGCAAGCTGCCCATGCAGTCTACCTGCCTATGCGCTCTCCCCTCACCTCGCAATGCTTTCGTCATTCATACGATTGAGTGAGCGCCGAGCCAAGCGGGTGAAAATTCCCCCAATTGGTGTGAAATGCAACATGCTAGTTGGCTGACTGCCTCACTGACTGACTGACTGACTGACTGACTGACTGACTGACTGACTGACTGACTGACTGACTGACTGACTGACTGACTGACTGACTGACTGACTGACTGACTGACTGACTGACTGACTGACTGACTGGTTGAGTGTCTGGTTGGTTGGCTGGCTGGCTTGTTGGCTGGTTTCCATTGCAAATATGGGTTAATTGTGCGCGGCTTCGACACTCAAATTATTTAATGTCCACTCTTATATCGCCCCGCCCCCCGGTTGCTCTGTACCGCACTCTCGATTGCATTGTCTGTTGTGCAGCGAATCGTGTTTCTTTACATTTATTACATGAGTCTGGCAACGCGGCAATTGTTATACGCTCGCCATTTACCTATAGTAGATTTTCATTGAACTTGCCAGCTAGTCGTCGATAATCAAGTAATTAAATCATTTCGTTGCTATTGAGTTTGTAATTTTCATTTTTATTAATTGTCATTGTATATATGTTTTTTTTTTTTTTTTTTAGTTTCTGTTGAGTTTTTGGGTGCTAACATTTTGACTTTTAATTTGTGAGCAATTAAAATTCTACAGCGTCATCGACATGAGCATTTTAATTAAATTTTATTCAAGACTATAAGTAGCCAGCCACAGGGCTCCCTAGTTACCCATGTAGCTGTCTAGCTGCCCAGGTAATTATTGCCCGTGTATTGTGTTTCTGTTTGGCTGGTTTTACAACTTGATTGTCCGATTACTCGACGCGACGCGAGCAAACAGCTGGGGATAAAATGCATGAAAAATCCCATTAGAAACGGAAGCATCTAATTGAAATATTTCTAGAATAAAACATGAGGTATATAAACTTATGATTATACATAATAGTTTCCATACTGGCTTACAACGTTAACAGAGTATATTAGCTTTAAGTAATCTGAGGAGAATAAGACTTGAAATGCTGAAATCAATGTATGTATACCCTGATTATAAAAGGGTATCTTAGCGACATTTTCTTGCTTCCATTGTAGACTGAGCACGGTTGACTTCGCATTTGAATAGAACCAGAATATGTGTCATCATTCTGAAACACACGCCATAAATATTTAAAGATAACTGTTGACCTTCATTATGCATAAAACTCGAAGCCTATATTCATATCCATTGGCATCGCGCTGTATAATTAGTCGTTATTTTTATTTATTTCCAAATATAATTGGAATTATATGTTACGCATGAAGTAAAATGATTGATAAGGAAATGCCAGCAGTATAGCATTACTATACTGAAACCATAAATGGTTTATACCTGGATATAGCACTGCTAATGCCCCTATCAATCAATATTTGTGAAAATGTAAATAGGATTTATGTTTAGTTCTTTTATTTATTTTTTTTAATATTTTTTTTTTTATTAAATTCTCAATCAGGTTTTACACTCTTCAATATGCACATAAAAAAATCTGCGAATCTGATTGAGGAAAATATTGCAGTCCATTAACCGAATTTACTTTTAATTAATACCTGTGCAATTTTCCATATAAAATATTGCATTGCTTTAAGTTTAATATTTAAAGGGAAAATATGAACAGAAATTCTTCACAAGTCCATTTAATTTGTATGCATATTTTATTTTATCCTAATACTTACGTTTATCAGTGCAGAGTCAAAAAGATTTAGAGGGAATATTCTTGCATATGTATAAATTAAGAATTTCAGTTTTAGCTTGATCTTGACTTCATTTAGGTCTTAGAAAATTTACGAATTTCCATTATTGTGATTTCTCTAGAATGAGCTTCATTAGATTTGCCAGCCCTAATCGATTTTTGTATTTGTTTTATATTGCGGGTTTGTTCTACGACTTACATATCATCGATATGGCATAATGACCAATACCAATAAATTAAATGCACTGATCTTTGCACTGTGAACACGTGTTTCCAGAGAAAACAGGTTAAAATAACTTAAAGTATATATTGAAATATTCTGATATATATATATACATATATATATGTATATATATATATATATATATATGTGTGTGTAAGCAGCTCACCGTCTTAACAGTATAACTTATTTATGAACCACGATGCTCAAAGCTGTTGATGTATTCTCTCGTTCGGTAGCGGATGCTCCTTGAACACACTTTGTATGCAAGCATACTGTGAAGCCTCAAGTGTAAAAAAGGATATATGTATATATGTATGTTGGCATATACATATGTATGTATAGCCAAGATGGACTTTATGGAAGAGTGTTTAATCATAGATAAAATTGCAAAAGGAAAATTACAATTGATTTTAAAATCAATACAGTTTATTGTTCTGTATTATTTTTCAAATATAAATTATAGTAATTATATACATTGTTCTCTTTGTTTATCTTGTGTATTATTAGAAAGGAATAATTATAAGTTGGGTTGATTAGCAGTTACTCATTTCGATTTGTAGTAGCTAATTATCTATCAAAGGCAACAAATCAGTAATACTTACAGTGCTTGATCTCAGTATGACACCACTATAGAAATAACATGTCTAATTTGCGAAAGTACAAACTTGTTTTATCGAGTATATTTGAATTGCTCTGATCGATTTATACAATATATAATATAACGATTATATTTAATTAAGAAGCATAGCATTATATAAGTCGTGCCCTCAACTGAATTTCATTATTTAAAAATAGATTTACGCTATTTATATTGTAATTTATTTTTATTCTCGCAATTTCGCAATAGAATGGCTTGTATATTTAAAGCGTTCAATGGCATTTTTTGGTTTGGCCGGCATAGTTTTTGGGTTTTTTTAAAATTTTATTTCTCGATGGAGCATTAATTAAAAGAACCACACAACCCCACAACGCATTTAGTGCTTGTGGGGCTTTGTATAGAGGATATCCACTTTCATTTTGACTTTCAGTTTGCTTAGTATGAATTTTATTAAATTTGTACCCGAGTTGAAATTGGGGTTTTCGTTTTGGTTTTTGGTTTCTTTTTTTTTGTTTTTGTTTTTTTCTTCTCTGTTTTTGTTTTTGCCGCCCTCTGTCAACAGGTGCGTCTGGCACTTCATTACAGAATTTTAGTGTAGCGATACTCTTGTGACGTTTTTGGCGAACACAAAGCCAGAGTAAAGTTTTAATTAAATTTGTAATGAAATTCACTTATATTTGATTTTTAGTCGCCACGAAACAGTCGCATAGAGACCGCCGCCGGTCTTGTAATTGCTTTAGCACATTTCAATTGAAACATTTCCTAATTAGAAACAGACATCCAAACTCTCTAATTGCTTCAAAGGATTCGCAACTTTTAGCTCAAAATGGAGCCACATCAAATTGTTCAAATGCAACACCACATGAACTCAGAGTTTTTATCACTCAAAAAATGTATGTGAGATCTAGTGATATAAAAAAATTTTCAAATCTTTCAAAGTATATAGTAAAGCAGAAGCTAATAAAGAACAACCTATATTGAAATGGTTCAGAGTATATGTAAATATTTATCTAGATTCCTGAAAACAAGGAATAGGACTCCAGGCTAGTCTTATCAACCTATCTCTATTGAATAAAAATATCTGTGATTGCGTTTTCATTCCATACTTTTTTTTTTTAAATTAAAATATTCTAAAAACACAGCATTAAATCTTAAATTATCAGAAAAAAGAAATCTCATTTAAAAAGCAATTAGCTCACTGTAAATAATAAATATAAATGTGTAAATAATGAATATAAATAACTATACCAAACACTTCGAGTGCATGTGAAATATTTAAAATAATCATACTATATATAGATTAGAATTTGCTGGATTTTCGTTTTGTTCCATTTAGGCGCTCAAGTTTCAAATTGTTTTGGGGGGGAAAATAAAAAGAAAAAAAATTGAAAAAAAAGTATTTTTTTAATATAAAAAAAATAAAATAATAAATGAATAAATAAATTGGCAGCCAGTTAAATTAATATGTAGAAAATTTGATATCTAACTTTAAGCTCTAAACTTTTCACTCAATAATAATGAAATCTTTTAAGGGCTTAAACTGTTTAGGCTTCGTATGCTGCATTCCATTATTATTAAATCTCATCATACATAAATCGAATTTATAAATATTCCAAATATGGTATTATCACATTGTTTGACATTTAAAAAATTAATTTATCAATCATTTTAATTTGGATAAAAAAAAAGATGCATATCACAACATGAGAATTATTCTAAATTTACATATTTAATTAATTAATTTGATTAATTTGCATTTCTTATTTGCAGTCCGACAAAATCCTAGTCTGGCTAAAATGGACGAGGCAAAATTAATGAACCTGCGAAATGGATTTACGAAATCATTGGACGATCATTGTCAGCTTATAACTGGCACAAAGGGTGAGTGACTTGTGGAGTGTGAAGGGCAATGCCACGGTCAGGCTCCAGCTCAGGGTCAAAGTCAGAGTCAGGCTCAGACATGACCGCAAAAAGTGAATATACAATAATACTGAGCACACACACATATTCTTAGTATATGTATATATATATATATATATATACAATACATATACAAACACAAAGCAAGCAGTTCAGTGTTTCTTAAAAACAATAAACATTCATGAAGAATTACGTTTGTCTTCCGGAGACTGCACGGTGTGCGCGGGGGTGGTAAACAAAATTGTTGAAATTGACAAATTATGTGACAGACTTTTTGTCTGCGAGAGACAACGAGCAACAGCAACAACAGCAACAGCAGCAGCTACAATAACAAAGACAGCAATAGCGACAGCAACAGCGACGTCGACAACGGTGGCGCGCAAATCCAAAGAGCCAACACAATTGTTGACAATTCACTCAAAGTGGCAATGTTGCTGTTGCTGTTGTTGTTGTTGTTGTTGGCGTTGGCGCTGGCGCTGGCGCTGAACAAATGCCCCAAAGCGCTCAAAAGCTTTAAATGCGCATGCCGCACGCCGCATGCCGTACGCCGTACGCCTCATGCCGCATTCCGAATGCCGCACGCCGCACTCCAAGTGAGGCCACGCGTTGGGGTCTGGAGCTCAATTCCGAAGCGCTCATAAACAATGGTGGCCGGGTGCCCAGCAGTGGGGGAGTGGATGGGCTTGGGCTGGGGGGCGGTGCGTTTTGGCATTGGCGTCGGCATCGGCTCAGTTTCGGCTTGGCGCGATGAGAAGTGCGCTTGAGTTGCATTTAAGCCAATTAGCATAGGTAAACAAAACATTTGAGTGAGCACGCCAAGTGCTTTTGGTTGAGTGCGACCCCTGGGGTGCTGCTGATAGATGCTGGAGGGCTGCTGTATCCATCTATACGATGAATAGGTGTCAACTCCACTAAGTGTCCGTATTTGTCTGAATAGCATTTTGTATGTGTGTGTTTGTGTGTGTGTGTGTTATGTTTGACACCGCAGCCAATGGGCCAGTTGAAGTCCTTAACAATGTTGCATTTATTATGCAATTATCGAGTGGGCAATGCGCTCAAGTTTGTGTGCATAGCCTGTATAACCGATGCAGTGACAGTGATTTACGTCGTCGATTGGCAATTAGGCCAGACCAGACCAGACCCGACCAGGGGCACCTTGAAGACACGGGAATGTGCCTACTAAACACATTTATATATGCAAACATGTGTGTGTGTGTGTGTGTGCATACGAATGTGTGTGCTTTTGTACGATAGATGAATAGCTCGACGAGCTGCTAACTTGCAAATATTTATGAGTGGCCCACAAGTGGCAGCCAGCCACAGCAGCAGCAGCGGCAGCAGCAGCAGCAGCAGCAACGGCAGCCGACAACAATGTCAGCATTGGCGTTAACTTTGAGTGTTGTTGTTGCCATTTTGACATATGGCCAAAATGCAGCCACATGCCAAACGCTCTTTACGTGCGACTGGGTGTAACTCTCTATGTGACTATGTACGTGCTGTGTGTGTGTGTGTGCGTGTATGTGCGTGCTGTGTGCGTGTCTGTGTCTCGCTGTGTATGTTTGTGTGTGACGGCGTGAATTATGCGCAATTGAAGTGGCTTTTGGGGCGCGCATTTAAATTCGTGACGCGCGTCAAGTGGGTGGCAAACAAGCATTCAGCATAGTGAGTGGGGCTGCTGCCACCGCTGCCACAGCTCGGCGGGGAGGCCCACGAGTGGCACAATGATGCGCATCAAATTGGCTAATTGTTTAATGGCTGTTTGCATTGATCTTTGCAGATGAGTCGCCCATGCAAATGTTCTACAAGGATAAGGGCGTCTTTCTCACTGGCGGCACTGGATTCTTTGGCAAAAGTAAGTTGGCAAACGCGAACGTGACTTGAATAATTGATTACTTACGAACTGATTTTGTACGCAGTTATTATTGAGAAACTGTTGCGTGTTACGGAGGTGGCTCAAATATATTTGCTGATACGCACCAAAAAGGGCAAGGATGCCCATGCACGCATTGAGGATTTGTTCAATGATCCGGTAAATAATTTGTCCAATATAGATGGCTAACTGATTTGTCGAATATCCAATTCTGATTAATTGCTCCTACTTTATTCGCTCGCTCCGGCATAGGTCTTTGCCAAAATGAAACAGGCCAATCCAAAGTATCGCTGCCAGATCACAATCATCAGCGGTGATTGCTCGCTGCCTGGCCTGGGCATCTCCCCGAACGAGCGCGAGATCATCAAGGAGAATGTCAACATTGTGCTACACAGTGCCGCCACAGTGCGCTTCGACGAGAAGCTCAAAATGGCAATCGCAATCAATGTGCATGGCACAAAGGAGCTAATCAAGCTGGCCAAAGAGATTGTTCACCTAAAGGTAAGCTCGATTATAACTGAAGCTATGTAATATAAATTATATTACCTGGATACACTTGAGACTGCTAGCTAATTCCACTCAGATCTTGATGTATATATGTATATAAAACTCTATCTATATACGGACCGTCTCAGTTAAAGCTTAATTGAATTCCACATTAGACAGAATTGAGAGATATACAGGGCTTATTAGTATAAACCTTTGATTTGAAATATCCCCACAAGTGGGGACAGATATGTTATCAGATATTATTCAATTGTTAGACAAAGCTCAGCTTAGCTCCCATCTTAGTCGAGATATTATATCGTTGCTTGAAAAAATCTAATTCAGCTCTTAATTATATACATAGAGTCCGACAAAGCTTAGCTGAATTTCCTCTAACTTTTTTGAAAGAACTTATAGATACATATATACTAGCTAACCCCGTTCAGTTGTTGATTATATACGTATATATACTCTATAGAGGCAGACAAAGTTTAGCCGAATGCCATCTTAGTCACATATTATTCTCGTTGCTTGAAAGAATTGAGAGTTAAATATTAGTTAATTCCATTCATATCTTGATCTTGATTATATACATACATAAATAGTGTATACACATATATATTGTATCTAAAGTCAGAATTAGATGAATTCCATCTTAATCTATATAATATGCTTCTCAACTGAAATGAATAAATTGAGACCTATATGTATTAGCTAATCAGATCTTCATTATGATATACATACTATATACAATATATATGTACCCTCTCTAGGGTCAGACTAAGTTAACTTCCTAAGAATATTATATAAGAATATTGTATATTATATATGTCATATTATATTTGCCACTTGACAGAATTGAGCTGAATTAATTGGTTTCAATTCTCAGGCTCTCGTGCACGTCTCGACCGCATTTGCCCATTGCAATATGCGCTATATCCAGGAGAAGTTCTACAGCGGCCCAATGACTGGCGACAATGCCTTCAAGCTGACTGAGTGCCTGGACGAGCACACGCTGAATGCGCTGACTCCGACACTGATAAAGGGATATCCGAATACATATACCTACACCAAAGTGCTTGCTGAGAACGTGGTGCAGCAGGATGCAAAGAAATTGCCCGTGACCATATTTCGGCCAGGCATTGGTAAGATGAGCTTTGATAAAGAATTACGGCAGCTGTATGGCTTCTCTACTGCATTACGACTCCTGCTCTGCGCTTTTCAGTTATCACCAGCTATCGGGAGCCAGTGACTGGTTGGATTGACAATATGTACGGGCCCTGCGGCGTCATTGTGGGCATCGGCTCGGGGGTGTTGCGGGTTTTCACTGGAAATATGGATAACAAAGCGCATATAGTGCCGGTGGATTTGTGTGTGAATGCCTTGCTGGCCAGCGCCTGGGATGTGGCACGAAACACGTAAGTGCAGTCGCATCAGAGCCGTCAATAGTGCAGTGTGGTACTTAATACCTTTACGCAATAGATATGAAACGCCGCCCATATATAACTATGTGCCTGATGTGGACAACATGGTCACCTGGCGCAACTATATGGAGACGGGGTTCAAGCACGTCAACGACATTCCCATGCGCAAGTCCATCTGGTATCCGTGCTTCACCATCGTGCCATACATGTGGCAATATCACATTCTCTGCTTCTTATACCACACATTGCCCGCCATGCTCATGGACTTAATTATGGTTCTGATGGGCAAGAAGCCAAGGTAGCTGTGTGATTAGCTTTTTGCCTTGCATTTCGCATATTGAAGTCTTATTATTCCATCCATTCAGAATGATGAAAATCTATCGCAAGATACACAAGTTCAGCAACGTTTTAAAGTTCTTCAGCTCAAATGAGTTTCGGTTCGATAATGATAATGTGCGACGGCTGGTTGACAAATTGGATGAGCGGGACAAGCGAATATTCGCCTTCGATATGCGGGACTTGGACTGGATAAATCTTTTCCGGGTCAGCTTATATGGGCTGCGCTTGTACGTCGTAAAGGATGATCCCAACAACTTACCCGAATCCATCAAGCGCATTAAGCGGTGAGTCTAAGAACTCATAACTATATTAATATAGTCTTATATGTGATTTTCGGTTTTTCAGCATGATGGTTCTGCATTATAGTACATTGGCCATCGTCTATTCATTAGCGGCTTGGGCGCTCTACGGGATTGTCAAGTTTATTTTCTTTAAAGCATAGAATTTTTTAAAGCATCTTTGTGTATATTGTCGAAAATCAAGGTTAACTTTTGTCATTTTGAATTGTATCTGGTACATTCTAACTTCGGATTAGCTTAGTTATAGTATTTAGGGCACCTCGACACATTGATCACGTTTAGTCCTATGGTTAAAGCGCTCTATCCGATATTCTGTTTAGTCTTAGTTTGTAAATGTACAACTTCTGCTAAAGATGATCGATAAAGTAACACATACTGTGTATATATTTATGTACGAACCTAATCGAATTGCAATAAAAATCGCTTTATATTTTTTGGGACATGTTAATAGAAATTGGATTTTAATGTAATAAAGTACTTCGATTGATAAAAAATAATACTGTTTTTTTTTTTAAATGAAAGAAAATGTTTATAGTGTTTAATTATTTGAGATGCTGATTTGCTTTTCTTATAAATATCTTATGCTATATTTCCATCGACTCAGGTCGTTGCGCTGTGGTCTACTACGCCTTCTTTGGCCTCTTACACACACTTTTTTCAAAACCCATTGAAAATGGAAAATCAGGGTAATAAGAAGATTAAGTAAAGATGATGGGATTATAGTGGCTAATGAGATGAAAATGTCAATGGTAACTAATGCAACACGATATTTTGATTTGTATATTTTGAACATTTTTTTCCACTTAGCTGTTGCGAAGTAGCTTTCCAAGCTGTACTTTGAAGTGCATTGATTGGACATTCGATGTTGGCATTGGAAGAGATTTTTAGCATTGGCAAAGCGAAAAGCAGCAAAAGAGGAAAATGGAAAAATGCTAAAACAATAAGATTTACACATTGACTCAACATTGATATTTTTATTGCATACTTTCAGGCGAGCGGCTTGTCAGAAAGAAATGTCGTAAAAATAATGCCAGAGAGCTTATCAAATTGCAAACAGAAGCGGCATTGCCTTCAGCCATCATCCAAATCCTGTAAGTCGCTTTATCGTATCTCGCGCACACATGCATAGCGAGAATGAGAGAGAGAGAGAGAGAGAGAGAGAGAGAGCGAGTGAATGACTGTGGGATACAAACAAACGCATTTATATCCACACACACACACACACACACTCATATGAATGGGCACTTACGTATATAAATAAATAAATCCGCATGTATCACTTTGCAGTGCTGCACTTGTATGATTTCAAAATTAAAATCAGAGCATAACCCAATCACCCCAGCTCCTACTCAGCCGTAGCCCCCAATGCCCCGAGCTCCCCTGCTTGGAGCCATTCGCTTACTCAGCCTGGACGGCTCATTCCCAATACAGCCATAAAACTCTCGCACACTCATCAAACATACACGGATTGTCGGAGGGGGTGTGTGTGTGTGTGTGGCAGATATGTTGTGGAAGGACGCGAGGCGACGCGATGCTCCGTCGTTGCCGTTGCACAGTCAGTGAAAAATGTTTGTCAAACCGCAGTGAGCGCTGCGCGCAATGATTGAAGCCATTGCGACGCGTCGCATCGTTATCGTTGAGACGCGGATGCGGATGCGAATGCGAATGCGGATACTGATGCTGATGCTGATGCGAATGCGTATGCTGTTGTGAATGCGGATGCGAATGCTGAGGCCAAGTATGTAGATTTTTCAAAAAATTACGACAGCGTAACGCCCGCGCGTCCAATTAAAGTAAGCGGTGTATATGTGAGTGTGTATGTGTGTGTGTGCGTGTATAAGTACAGGCAGACAGACAGGCGGAATGTGCGGTAGCTGAGTAATAACTCCCCAATATGTTGCCTACATTTGTGCGAAAGTATGTGTACACATATGTATGTATTGTGTGTATGTATTGTTTGTATGTATGTGTACGCACATAAATATAAGAATGGTTACTGTTGCTATGGCTGGGGCTAAAATTGCAAGCGTCGCAACACGAACGAGCGAGCAGAACATTGAAAGACCAAACAATCTCAATCTCTCAAATTAGATTTTCAGAAAAATGCACCTCTGGGAAATGCACAATGAAAAAGCACAGGCAAACACATATACACACACACGCACATACAGACACGCACAAAACTCTGTGCCATCGCACACATATACAGAGAAGCTGTCGGCTCTTCACAGCCGAACATACAAAAACGAAGCAAATTTGTCGTGTTGTCTATGTCGTTCGGGTTCGGCAAATTGAAAGCTTTCCGAGCAAACATCGGCTCTCAGTGCATTCGTGTCTCTCGCTGGCGCTCTCTCATTCACGTAGCAATGCCATAATAACGGGGCATGAAGTGTATGGTTATTCAAGGGTTGTTCATTCGTGAAATTAATATTGCGCCAGCCACGATTCGAGCAGCAGAGGCAGCGGAGGCAGCGGCAGCGGCAGTGGCCGTGGCAGCAGCAGCACGCGCGCCACAATGTTTATGTTTGACGTCGCATGTTGTTGTAGCGCTGGCGCTGCAGCTGCATATTGTAACGGTTCTTTATGTGGCCTGCTCCCGCTGCCTGCATAGTGTAACACTTGCGTTGCCCATTGCCAAGTTGTTGTGTTCCGATTCCAACTTGTTTCATGCTCTCTTCTCTTGGATTTCTCTTAGTTGCTTTCATGCTCTTTCCGTTGTACATGTGTACCTGTCTATCAGTGTGTGTGTGTGTTTAGTCTCAGTCTGTGTTTGTGCCCATGTGCCGGCATTTTCGCTCCACTGCAAGCAGTAGACCATTATCAGATTTTGTAATAGCTTTACGTTTATTACTTTTTTCAATTTCGTCGTCTTCGGTATTTTTGGCATTTGGCGCACAGTCTAGCATGTCGAGCTTGCACATACACGATGTCTGTCTCTCTATCTGTGTGAGTGTGCATGTGTGTGTGTGTGTTGTTTTGAACTAGTTTTGCGCTTGTGTTTGTGCATTGCAGCCAGTTGTTAATTTGTTGTTAGTTATTAGTGGAACGGTGGCATTGCCCTAGTCGCCCTGTGTTCCGTCAATTAAAAAACTTGACTAGAGTACTTGGTTTTGTATTTAACTTCATAGGTTACACATGTGCCAGCACACGGGCACACGAACACGGACAGGGACACCCGCACACATTAATACACACATTCACATACACTGCTTGTAATTCTATAGTTGGTTTTACTTGTTGTTTTGCTTGTTTGACTGCCGCTTCGTGTGCAGCTCGCGTGGGCTATAATTATTTAGCCCTGTCTTGTCAGTGCTCCTACTTTCTCACACACCCACCCTTGCTGTGCATCTCTCACACACACACATTCTCCTCTCTCTTTCTCTATTTCTCTGTTTCAGTCGTTTCTTTGCGCTGGCTCTGCCTCAGCCTCTGCTTCTGTGCCGGCAGCTCCTTTGCCTTAGTTTCCCAGCTTTAGTTTAGCGCTCGCGCGCGCATATAATAATATTTTAAATTAATTACAACAAACACGTGCTTGTCTGTGTGTTTGTGTGTGTGTACGTGTGAGAGTCAAAGTCTGTGTGAGGCGCGTGCTTTTGTGCTTGTGGCTCGACTGCCTAGACTGTCGACGCCGCTACAGCCGCTGCCATTGCCGCTGCTGCTGTCTCTGCTGCTGCTGCTGCTGCTGTTTTGTATGAAAAGTGAATTAAAGCGAATTTAGTGCGCGTCGTCCACGTCCAAAGTGCATTTGTATGTCCTGCACTGCTGCTACTGATGCTGCAGCTGTCGCTAACTTTATCCTTGGCTGGCTAGCTGCCTGGTACAATACACACACACACACACTCAGTAACACATGCACACTGATAGTCAGCGGCACTTTCGCTATCGCAGTGTGTTAGTGTGTTTATGTGCTTTTCAATTGCAGCGTATACGTAGCTAGCAAACACGCCCCTTCTTGCTTAACCGCCCCTGCCAGGTCTACCCCTCGCTGTCCCCTACACTCCCAGCACTTGGCTTTGCCATTGTCTATTAGTATCTCGTTTGCGCTCCTGTTTTCTGTTCTAGTGCTTCTTTTGAAGTTTTCGCTTGCATTCGCATTTTAATTTGAAGTGCAGCATCTCAGTTTTACCCCGCTGCACTCGCTGCACGCATCTACGGCCACAAACAAACAAACAAACAGACAGACATACAGACGGGCAGACATGCAGACCGACAAACGGACAGACGGACAGACGGAGAGTCAGACGGGGCTGAGAGACAAGCATACAAACAAAGAAGTGCTTATGCTCATTCATTCATTTCATTTCCCATTACATTTGTAGAGCCCAGCGCTGGGGATATCTGGCATTCATTGCCACCATCTCGAGCCTTGGCTGTGCTTCCACCTGAGCACCGCGTATGCCCGTCCAAAGGGAAAGCTCATAGACCAAACAAAATGGTTAAAAAGCAAGCCCAGCCCAACAACTACGCCGAACGCAGCGCAACCGCCACTTGTTACTACTTTATGCCACTTCAACGTAACTCAATTGCTTTCTTTGCCCCTGACAAAGTGTGTGACTGTATGCGACTTTGCGTGCGTGTATGTATGTGTGTATGTGTGGTTTTACTAAAATACTCCAACTCCTTCTCCTCCTCCTTCTTCATCTTCTGCTACTTCTTGTCTGACGCTGCGGTTGCCTCCTCCCGCCTCTCCCGCTTCCCGTTCGTTACAGCAAATAAAAATAATGAAAAGCGCCGGCAAATAAAATTTGCACAAATTATTATATTTTTTGCGTTCATTTTATTTCTTTATTTGCGCAAAATGCATTGAGAAAATAAACAAAATTATAAATGAAAGCAACGCGTGCAGCGCCAACAATATACCCTTTATAAGGGTAGCTTTAATATGGAGCATATTACTTAAGCACTCTAAATGGAGTTAACAAAATTAATAAGAGACTAGTTGATATTTTAATAAGCCTAAGAAATTTAAAACTTATTTTAATTACCGACTTTTCTTTAAGTATATATTGTGATATTAATTGATCTATAAACTAAAGCATATTTTTATTTTTATTTTTAGAAATTTGAGAAGAATTCTTTGTTTATAGGTCTAACTTTAAAGAGGCTTACTTGAGGTATTTCCCAAACCTTTTATGATTGTATTGCAGAAGTACATTTTACTAATATTAGGGATTCAAAATATTCTCATGTAATATATATTTTCATTAAAATTGTTTTTATTTGCATATCTTATAATATTTTTCTGTAGAAAAAAGGGTATAACGAGCGTGTATATCTCTCAAATTTGAATTTACCATCTTCAATAGTAGCGAAATAAATTGCGTTCATAAGAATGGACGGACGAACGCATAGCAAGAGGGAGATGGTGCATACTCGCTTTACATCGCAAGCGAGCATGATGATACAACCAATTTCAATTCAAATATAGTTTACTTTGGCAAGTTCATAAAAAAACCATATATATATATGTGTATATCCCTTATCGCTTTACAATGCTTTGTTATTGCGTCAAAATCACCTATTGCCCGCATGCATCCTGTTTTAACGCCAACTATTTTTTTCCTTTTCATTTTTGTTACACTCCTTTTTTTTTACATTGTTGAACATTTAGACTAATTGTATTTTAAGCGATTTCAAAATAGACAAAGTGAATTTTATGAATGGAAATTTGCACCATTTTGTTTTGTTTTGGCTGAAGCCACCAATTTAAATGTTTAGTACGTTTCGAAATAGTCATTTAATGGAGTATGCTTACTAACAGGTGTGATAAGTGACTTGGATTATATGTATATAATATGGATGATATTTGAATATATAGGTATAGTATGGATTATTTATGAATATATATAAGCAAATCTATAGCATGATTATTATATTTCAATTCTGGCATAACAAAGTTCAAATAATTACAATTCTAATTGCAATTTTGGATAAATTTGTAGAATATATATATATATATATACAGAATATACTGTTAAAAAACAAAAATCAAATTTTTAAAGCGCTTTCGAGTGTAATTGTGAAAATTCGGTGTAGTCATCTTATAGAATGTTCATCTAGTTAGTAGCTCTAATGTAGTTAGAGCGTATTTATATTGCCCACACGAATTCTGTGGTCATTTAGATTAAGTATATGATAAGAACATCATCAATAGAGAATTATATAGTCGGACAGTCTGATGTTGAAAAAGTTTGCTAAGCGCTCTATTTGTAATTTTCTATTTTTTTCGGTTTGCTTTTTTATTTGATAATTTTATATATTTTTGTGCAACTGTTTTCATTTTTGTCGTTACAAGCCAAAGAACAATAAAAAAGCTGACGCACCGCCGACAACAACAACAACAACAGCAACAACAACAACAGCATGAATGGCAACACTTGTGCGTGTGTCTCCGAGACTGCGAGTGCGACTTTAACTGCGGGTTGGGGTGTTACAAATAGTGAAATAGCCCAACGTACATCGTAAATATTTCAGCTGCAACAACTAGGGAACAGGAGTGGCAACAGCAACAGCAACAACAATGGGAGCAACATGGACAGCAGCAGCAGCAATAACGAGCAGCAACAGCAGCAGGAGCAGGAGCAGGAGCAGCGAGCAAGCGAGCGAACGCGCATTAGGACTATGACGATGTTGTTGCGGGGCCAAGGAATGAATCGATAGATTGCACCTGGTACATACAACGAAGAAAATGTCCCTAACCAGAGCTAAAAGCAGAACCTCTACAACCTACGACACCAACCAAACCAGCAAACAACAAGAGCAGGAGCAAAAAATAAAAGAAACAACATTCAACAAAAACAATAAAGGACCAAGTCGTATAGGGTTTGGTGTAAGTTCCCATCTTCCAGTTTCCCAGTTTTTCACTTCCCATTGCCTGCTTCACTGCAGTTACGCCGGCTTTTTCTTCTACTTACGGCTACACGCTTCTAGGCTACATTTCTCTCTCTCTCTCTCTCTCGCTCTCTCTCTCTGTCTCTTTCTTCCTGTCTCTCCCTTTGTAACTGCCACCGATTGGGACTCAACTCAGTTGAGCGTTGTGCTCAGCAGTTTTGGTCCGTTCCCCTGACTCGCAACCCATGCGAAAATTTGAAGCGATTTATTTACTTTTTGCCATTGCCATTTGCCGTTTGTTGCTCCGCCCGTCGTATATTTTGGCAAATACCCTCTCTTCTCACTCACTCTCTCGCTCGCACAATGCAGCAACTAGCTCTGGCATATGGACATTAAAAGCAATTTTAATCTGGATTTCATGCTCTGTATATTTTCGAAAATCCTTAAGCGCATCCACACCACAGAATATATTTAGATATTTTTAAGAGTTTATCGCTATTATTTTAGGCTGCATCTGTGGTAATAAACAAGAGCCATTTGAATAGCATATGATCGTTGAATGTTGACCTTATGTGAGAAATTTTTACCTGAAGAGAACTCATAAGATGTAATATTCTTAGATAAATGATAATACGATCAGTCCCAAAAATTTTACTATGCCTTGTATCAGGATTATATCGTTATTCCATCTATTCCATTCGTTTAAAATATGATTTATATACATTTTTACATTTAGATATACTTTTCCTGGTAAAAAGGATCTTTAAAAACATTTGTAGTTAGTGTATTTCGCTAGTTGGCTATAGTAAGCCATTTATTATTATTTTTTCTCACACACTCATTTTTATTGTTGTTTTCTATTTTATTGCACAAAATGAAAATGGTCTTGTTTTTCATTTTTAAAATTTCTTTTATTTTCTCTTTCGCTCTCTCTCTCTCTCTCTCTCTCTCTCTCTGCTTGGATAACATCGTAGCTGTCGCCGTAGCCGTTAGCATTGGCATTGCTATTGCCATCGGCATTGCCATTGCCATTGGCATTGCTCTTGCCATTGGCTTGGCATCGTCCCTTTCGGTTTTTCATTTTTATTTTTAGTCGTTCTTGGACGCATTTGTAGCGTTATGACAAACAAGTGTCCATTTATTTGGCAAATTTAATGTTTGACCATTTTCTCTCTGGTGACAAATTATCTCGCTTCGATTTCTCGGGACCCATCAAATCACACACAAAATGGCGAGTAGTCCAAAATCCAGCACCAGCCAACTGTGCTTGAATTTAGTATACAAAAAAAAAAAAAAAAAAAAAAAAAGAAGAAGAAGAAGAAGAAGTAAAAGGAAACGGCTAATGGGTCACATTCTATGTAACAGCATCATCCTCTCAGCTACGGCGAGTGGCTTTGGCTTAGCTTCGGCTACGGCTGCGGCTCCGGCTCCAGCTCCGGCTCGGTCTGAGCTTCTACTTATCTTTCAAATATTTAATAGTATTTGGTGCTGAGAGCTTGTGCCGGCTGTCTCCAAAAGCGTTTAGCGTCTCCAGCTAATACATAATTTATACAAACAAAATTTGTCATTGCCATTAAGAAAAGCGCGATGCTCGTTTTTCACTAATTGGGCAGGTGTTGGCGCTGGTACCTGGTGTCTGGTGCCGAGTGCCTGCTGCCTGGTGCCTGGTGCCGGGTGCCTTGTGCCCGGCGAAAAATATTCGTTAATTAGCTGGCATGACGTGTTCTATTTGTTTTTGCCATGCCGCTGCCTTTCCTTTTCGACCGAGATCCTATCTAAATTCCATGTAGAACAAAGGTCTAAACATTTGTACACATTTCACTTTTGTTTAAGATTTTCCTGACATGTCAGCCGAGGCGGGCGAGTGGGCGACTGGGCAGGAGTGGAGTCCGATTCCGAGATGGGTCAAAAATTAATGAATAGATTATGATTAATGAGCGGCGACATCATTAAAATGTATTTATATATTCAAATTGCGGTTGCTGACCGAACAACAAGACAACCATCATGAATGAAGCGACGCCCACACCAAAAAGCAAAAGCAAAAAAAGTCGTGCAGGGATGTCCTGCCGCCAGTGAGACAGTGGGGCAGTAGTCGAGGCATGAATGGAGAACGGTCGCATGCTGAAATGTCATAGCACCAACACAAAGCGTATAACTGAAAATGTTTAATCATTAGTTTGAATTGCCGCAAAAAGTTTTTGGGGAAGCGATGTCGCTTCTTTCTTCTAACTTATTTTGTTTTTGCTTTTTTCATTTCTATTTTATTTTCTGAGCGCAGCTATTTACAACATATGAAAAAGTGCACACAGCAAAATGTAATAAAAACCACTGAAGGCAAAACCTAGTTGCGAAGATAAAAGCGCACGCATCCTTGAAATTTTATTTATTTATGGCAAGCCAGCTGCCCGTTTGTCCCGAGTCGTAGGTTTTTGTTTTTCCATGCTGCTCGTGCTGCTGTTGCTGCTGCTGTTGCTGCTGTTGCTGTTGCTTCGTTGCCTTTACTTTTCCTTCATTTTGTAATGCTTGTTTGTTTGTTAGCTACGAGTCCAACCGCAAAATCTATCCGGCCCCAGTCGGGCAGCGCTGACGAGCCAACAGGCAGAGAGACATAGAGACAGAGAGATGGAGAGGGAGAGAGAGAGATAGAGGAGATAGATGGCAAGAGGACTTGGTCTGCTGGCATTTTGCATATTGCCCATACGCAGCGTTGCCGCTGGGCAAAAGTTTGCAGAGCGCGCCGTTTGCTTTATTAAAAACTAGGAAAAACGCAAAGTTTGCTACGAATTATTTCAATTCTAATTTATTTTGTTTGCTAAAGGGAAATATTCTGGTGTTTTTTGATCGTTGTCGCAGTTAGATAGTTGAATGATAATGACGATGACCAGGACAACGATGGACACCAACTCCAGCTTCAGCACCAACTCCAGCTCCAGCACCAACTTCAAGCACAAGTTTGGGTTCGCGTCCAAGTAAGCTGAGCTGTGTGGCCGCTACACTGTTGGTGGCAATGGCAAATGAGTTTTATGCGAGTGTAGTTACACAATGACATGCACATAATTCAAGTTTCCCAACAGCAACAAATGCAGCCAGTTCTATGTGAATGACTGAAATTAACTATCAGCAGAGTGGTCTGTCCATTGGCCGAGCTGCCACTCGAGCTGCGCTCCCACTTGACTGTTGTAGCTGCTCTGGATTGACATCCAAACAGTAGCAGGAAGCAACAGTAGCAGCAGCAGCAGCACCACCACCATCACCACCACCACCATCACAAGGGTCTGTCTGATGTCGAGCTTAGCAATATAATTCTTTATTCGTATAGTACATTAGGGCTTTTGCCAGTTTAAAAGTTGTTTTTGATTATCTGACTTTTAAAGTGGATTTATCACTAAACTTCTTGCGGCTAAAGTCGGTGTCTGAAGCGATTTTGGCAATTTGCATTTGAATTGTACCACATTTGGCATTATCGCATTTGAAGCTACTCAAATGGGATAAAGTAACTAAAATTTAAAAGTCACATATATAAAAAAAAAAAAAAAAAAAAAAAAAAAAATTAGTATTAAAACAGATTTTAGTGCTCGCTGTGATATGAAGATTTCATCTTCTTCGAACTAAGGATAGCCTGAAGAGCTGGAATGAATCTCATCCGACGTACATAATTCAAGTTTCTACAAGATTGCAAAGCAACCGCATCTCGATGGCACTAATTTGACCTGACAGTTGAGCCAGAACAATGCCGCGACTAAGTGTGGGACCAAGATGTCTCAGCTGTCAGTTTAGCCCGGCTGCTTAGCCCGCACCGCTGGTGGGTCTGGTATTGCACGTACATATTCGCTATGATAACATTTACAGTTGTTGCATTTTATAATCAAAGTTGTTATTCGTGCTACTTTCGGTTTAACGTCTGTTGGCGTCCTCTTGTTGCTCATCAAAGTTTACCCCAACAGACAGCGCGGCAGCCACAGTAAAATGAATGAGCAGCTCCTCCGGCCCGGAAACCGAATGCCCACCATTGCGAGCATTGCCACCACCACCACCCACCGCTTCCTCTTTCAGTTGGTGGCATAGCCGTTAAACCGACTTCAGAATTAATCAAATCCAAGTCAGATGTTGCGCGCTGCCAAAAAACTTGAGCACAACAGCAGCACAACAACAGCGACAGCAATTTGTTGTTGTTATTCTTGGCAGTCGTTCCTTAACAAGCAGTGGGTCCAGGCCCCGCGGTGGCTTTGAGCCACCCGTCCACTTGGCATTCACCCGGCAACGTTTTAGCCAAAGAGTTAGCGTCCTTTTCATTGCCATAACGCACATTTACAAAATTATATTTGTAAACTTCTCGCCACCCAGCGCCACAGCTCCACGCCAGCCCAACCCCTCGCCACATTGTCGCTTCAGAGCCCCCCGACCCACAGTTGGCTTTAATGTACAATAAAATTGGCCAAAGTTGGCGCGTACATCACAAATATTAGCGAATAAAGATGATGACTTGATGACGATAATGAGCCTTGATGCGGGGGCGTGGCATGGCATGGCATTGGCACAGCATGGCTCGGCCCACATGACTGGGTTGCAAGTTAATGACGCTGTACCGTCGATTTTCTGGCCGCAACCAATATGCCAAAATTGTTTCGACCCGCCCGCTAATGAACACTCAATTACAATGATGTACTGCCAGCAAGTCGGCCAGACAGTCACTCGAACTGGCCCTAGCAACAACTGGGCATGTTCGTGTGCGTTCATTAACATTTTGCCACGGCCAGAACACGAAACTTCGCCAACAGAACAACAGAACAACAAAACGTGAACTGTGATGGCACTCAGTTAATGAATCTCTATCGAAGCGGCTGATTTTTGTCTGTTGGATGTTGGCTGCTGCTTTAAGTTGCTCACGTTCGCATCGTGTGCTTGTGGCGTCTGCCGCAACATTAACGGCAAGATATTCAAAGATAATTCGCCTTAATTCACTGATACTTGATCCAGGCACGACCTCAGCGGCTAAGGCAACAGCAGCAGCTCGAGCTCCAGCAGCATCCACAGCAGCTTTAACTTTTGAGTGGTGCAAAGCTCAGCAATTGAATTTCAATTTGTAAATATGTGTGTTAAGTGTTTTGCGTAATTGCAGAAGGTGTTTAAAGAGTTACATTAATTCAACAATGGCTCTTAATTAAAAGAGCTTATGCAGATTTTATACATGCATGTAG